>NC_142570.1:6957500-8157500 GCF_041283825.1 Pyrus communis
TTTAAACTCATTTTTTTCTTTTATCAACATCTTTCTCTCTCACTCCAAATCTATCTCTCTTTTCTTCTTTCTCTCTCCTGTTTTTTATTTTTCACCTTTTTCGTCTATCTTCCAACTTGTTCTCTTCATTCTCTCAGTTCTCTCTCACTCCTCTTCCTCTCTATCTCGTCTGATCATCTCTCATCTTTCTGTTTCCTTCAATTATCTCTTACTTTCTTTCTTCCTCTCCTATTTCTCCCTCTCCTGCAAACCAATCATTTTTTTGAGTCTTAAAGAAAATTGATTTCAAGAAATGTTCTTAAGAAATGTTTTGAGGAATGATAAAAATTTTCAAATAGGATACCTAACAGGTCCTTAGCTTTAGTATAATAATAAAAAAAATGTGAAGGAGAAGGAAATGTGTGCGACAATATTTTGCGTCCTAATGGTGCTCTTTGCTAATCTTAAGAGAAAGCAATATAAAATTGAGAAAACTAAGTTTAACCTTGTTCGTTTGGATACGTATTAGGATTTTGTGATGTCATGACTCATGACACTCATTATTTACTTATATTGTTTGCTTAATTATGATGAGAAATAAAATTTTAAATAACATTTAAGGGGGTGTAGTCAAATTAGGATTTGATATGATTTTAATGGACTTTAAAATCAGCGGGTAGTCAATTAGGATTTTAGAAAAAGGATTTTAAAAGACTTTGAAATCATGGTGTTGTCAAATTAGGATTTAAGAGGATTTTAAAAATACATCCAAATCCATAGGTAGTCAAGTGAGATTTTAAAAGACATTTTTAGAATGATTCTAAATCTATGGGTATGCAAAAAATAAAGATCTGGTAGGATTTCATGAAGAGCTGGATTTTGTTGGATTTGATAGCTTGAAGTATATATGCCCAACACCAAATACAATCCCACCTCAACCCCTGGGATTTCTTTCAAGCTTATGTTCCATTGTCTCTCTTCGGCCTTCACTTCTTAGCCATAGGTAGCAGGAGAACTACTTCTCTGGTCCATACACTGGTGAATCAATACTCACTCGCACACCCTTGACCCTTTCCACTATTGTTCTTTATATTTTTATGCCTCAATGTGGTAAAGGGTCGGTTAAACTCATTGAATCTGCCATGGAAGTGGTAGGTTTGTTAATAGAGTTGCAGATTGACTTGAGCTATGGAAATATATCATTTCAAATCAAACCCAGAAGTTTGATTACCAATCCAATCAGCACAGTAAGACCAAAATTCAAAACCCACCATCGATAATGTAAGAACATATCGACCCATTGGTAAAAAAATCAAACCCAAAGAAGAAGAATTTGATTTGCACCTGAAAATCCTATTGAATCACTCGTCGATGCTCCGAATTGAATTTGAATAAAAAACAATCATTCTTCAGGGAGACAGAAAATGGATAAGATAATTAAAAAGTTTGAATTGGGTTGACAGGCCGGCTTGAAAATGAAGCAGCGGCATAATCACGTTTTGGGCACGGAGGCAGAAAATGGTTTTTCTTTTGTTATTTGAAAAAAATTAAAACAATCTAATAAAGATAAATGAAAAGAAAAGACTATGCAAATCCATCAAAATCTACAAATAAAATCCATACAAATCCATAATAATCTATAATATAAATTCATATAAATATGTCAAAATCCATATAGAAGGGAAGTGTTATTGGCACTCCAAAAATCTCATTCTACACTCCTCACAAGTGTATTTTTCTTTCTAAATATAGAAAGTTAGGAGTGTAGAATGAGAATTTTGGAGTGCCAATAACAATTCCCATATAGAATTGTACGTACATTAAAATCATTTGAAATTTGTCACTTAAAAAAAGTCTATTAAAATCCTCTGAAATCTAAATTGACTACTCTCTCGCTCCACTCACAACTCCAACTCCGCTATTTCCCTCAAGTATATCCACTTGAAGTTAACCTCTTTTTTCTTTTACATTTTAAGAAGGGTAATGTTAAGGAGATTAAATTTGTAAATTAAATAACATGAAAGTTGATGATTGAATTATTAGTTAAGCGTTGATAAACGTGCTTATTTATATTGGTGAGACATTATTTAGTTTGCAAATTTTGTCTATAAATCTAGTTTCCTTGGCATTATCGTTCAACTATAAACCTCCTATTTGTAAGAATTTACACACTCATTTCACCTTTTACATTTTAATTAATTTTTATCTATTAATTTTCTTCAATCAAATAGCAGCACCCTATTTGCAAAAGGTCATCACATCTAATTAAAGCGATGACAAAAGAGATGACGTTTATAAAAACTAATTAAAGTCCAAAAGATTTTTTCACTTTTGAAAATGTCGTCTATTTGTAAGTATAAGGCATCACATCTAATTCTCATGCTTTATTATAAAGTTAAAACCATTGTCTAAGTTCACCCAATATTACACAGAAATAGGAATAGTTTGCAAAAGGTCACCTCCATTTATGATTTTTGCAGGTCATATGAGTGGCTGTATTTTTGCTGACCACTCTTAAGTGGTGATAGTACTCACTGCCTTGCTTTGTGTATTGAATGAGTTTAAAACTTTAAGATTTATGCTTATTCACTACACAGATCTTAAAGTTTAAACTCATTTAACAGTAATAAATAGAATGGTGAGCACTATAATCACTTACGTGGTGAGCAAAAATATTCTTGCCATATTATCCCTTGATTTATTTAATCCAAATGTAAAAAAAGAATGTGTGTAGAATTCGACCCCTTTTCTTTATACAAGATCAAACATTTTATTCAATCAAAATCAAATTCTCCCCTTCCACAATAAGGGATCGAATTCTAAACGTATATTTGAGTGTAGTTAAGTTGGCTAAACCTAAATGAGTGTTTTTCCTTTTGTACTCAAGTTTGAATTCTCTTTCCGGTAGTGCAAATTAGATTAGAAATTTAGAATACTCACTTGAATCAATAATAGTAATTACAAACCCCCATCAATCCTTATTTCAAAAATATATTGTCTATCTTCAAGAGGCTTTTTAGTTAAAATGGTATGTGAGATTGACATAGTTTCTTACTTTGGTCCTTGAGTTTTGAAATCGATGGAAGTGGTCTTTAAGTTTGCTTACTGTCAATTATTTTCGTTATTCCCTAAAAAATCTCTGTTAAATAAGGACCAAATGACAAAAATACTCTGAATTTAATCAACAATGGGCAAAATAATTTGACAAAAATTGAGGATATTTTTATCATTTTAGTCCTTATTTAACAAAAATTTTTCACGTAAAGACAAAAATAATTAACAGCGAACAAACTCAGGGACCACTTCTATCAATTTAAATCTCAAAATCAAAATAAAGAGTTATGTTAATCTCAGAAACCAGTTTGAATAAAAAGCCTTCTTCAACACTTCAAACCACATTTAACAGCTAGATAATAAATTCACCTCCCACCAATTTCTCATTTTTCTTAATTTTTCATGGTTTTGTAATTTTCAGATGGAACTCATGTTACTCGCGCGTCAGCTATCCGCAAGGTTGTAAACCAAAAATGCGTGGGAACTAAGAATTGACCAATTCCATGTATTTGGAAAAAGAATCATTCCTTTCCTTCTAACCAGTCGCAAAGTGTAATTAAATTAAAGAATTATGTAACACAAAGCATATTGTTAGCTTAATTTGTGTAATATTCTCACAAGTAATATGTCAACAACCATAAACACAAGCACACTAAGTATATCAAAAGTTACAACGGGTATGACTTCAATGCTACGCAACACTTGCTGATATGGTTGTTTAGCCGTTAAATGTAATTTCTACTACCACATCACTCAGTGTTACGCACTATTGAAGAAAAAAATATATCTTCATTGGCTATAAAGCTTGAAAAATAGTATGTTGAATATGTGAAATCTCTTAAGCTTATTAACTCAAATTAAGATTTTTGTGTTTGTGAAAAGGTCGAAGCTAAAATGTAAGAATATACACCTTATAAGTTACATCGGTTGCTCGAATTAGTCTAGCAACCTTTTTTATTCGAGTTCGAATTCTCTCCTCCAATGCGAATTTACAGTTTATTCCATTTCCACCTTGTTTTTGTTTCTTAACTAATTTGTGTAGGTTAATAGAGTGGAAGCTCCCAGAAGAAGATAGGTAGTGATTCTCAGTACCCCACACATGTCAAGTATTCTAAATAATGACAAATATTTCTCGCATACAATACCCCCCAGGCCAAATATAATAAAGTAAAAGATAATGCCAGCCAGACGATTAATTTAATTATATTTTATAAATCATATAATAATATGGAATTTTTTTTAAACAAGCGATGTTACTTAGAATGGAGGAGTGAACTAAGCTTCACAATAAGCAAGTTATAATAATGTGATTCAAATTCGTCTTTGACGAGAATCGAACCTAAGAACTCTCATTTATAAGTAAAGAAAAATATCACTAAAGTGTAGTACTAAGTAACTTGATCTTGTTGATAATTAAATTATTACTAAATATTAATTAACATGTTTACTTTTTATTTGTAATACATCACATAATTTGTAAATACGGCCTAAAAATTTGGTCTGCAACCATTCCTCTAATGTGAAACCCAAACTACACGTATGCATTTCTTGCTTCCCTTCCCCGCCCTAGCACCTATAAATCTTCCTAACCTCCACTCTCAGGCAATCTCTCTCTCTCTTTAGAAAACTAAAAAGCCAGAATATAAAACATTCCACCTTTCTGCAAACTTCAGAAAAGAGCTGAGAGATCATCAGCAGCAGCAGAGAATTACTAATTAAAAGAGCATATATAAATGAGACCACCGCCAACAGTGGGGCTGTCAGCGGTGGAAGTAGCTGAGGTTAACCTCATCCACCTTTCTCCGCCACTGCTTTCACCTCCAGCAGGGCCAACGACATGCGACTCCCACGCCTGCCGCTGGTGGCCTTACTCCGGCTCAAAAGAATTCGAGGCCAACGCCGCCATGATCATCATCGTCCTCCTTTGCGCTCTCACTTGCGCGTTGGGTCTTAATGCTGCCATCCGCTGCTTCCTCCGCGGTGGCAGCACCAACCCTTCCGATCGCCAGAACAACAGTGCTCCTCAGAGACAACAGGAGTTGGTTGATGTTCAGCAGAAGAGCAATGTGGCAGCGGCTAAGTGCTTAGAGGCGGCTCCGGCGGTGATTTACACGGCAGAGATGAAGGCGAAGCTGGCAGGAGTGGAGGCGGAGTGCGCTATTTGCTTGTCGGAGTTTGTGGAGGGGGAAGGGATTAGAGTGATAGGCAGGTGTAAACATGGTTTTCATGCTCAGTGTATTCAGGAATGGTTGTCTTCTCACTCCTCTTGTCCCACGTGCCGACGCACGTGCCTTCCTCAGTCTCCTTCTCAGTCACCACCACCTCCGCAACCCGCCAGGGATCATAGTTCCGAACAAAATCCTAGGCCGGAAAGCGGCCCGTAGCGGCTTTGTTCTTACTGAGTTTGGCCAATGTACACATGTATGTAAAATGCAACTAGTTCAAGAGTTGAAGTTTTTATCCAGTTTTTTTAAAATGGTGCCGTAGACTTAATTTAATCTGGTATTAGGCAAAAGTTACCAAGCCTGATTCCATAGTTACCATCTTAGCTAGATCGGAAATCACTCTCGTTTCTACCTTCTGCACTCTGCTAATTACTTTTTGTCGTTTGATTCTCTTTTGATAGGCGAGGCGACAATCCAAGCCCAAAAACAAAAAAAGAGATATGCATAAGAAAGAAATGAGAATGCGAAAATCAATTCCTATAAAACAGCCAGCAAATAAAGTAATACATCAATTAAAACCAGCATATATGGAAACCCTCGCGTTTTTTCTACCCTTTGGCCTGCATCTGTTGAAATAACCGTCCAAATTTTTACGGCTTTACCGAAAATGCCTCTGGCCTTTAGTACACTGGCCGACTGCTGAGTGCTGATGCAAAATATGAGTAGTCCGGAGTATGTGACTTTATAACTTATCAGATCGATTGATAACGTTTCTCCTTCCAGCCGTTTCTAACCGAAAATGTCGCTTTTCTGGGAACGCACTTCGATTCCAAGGAAGGTCCCAAGCCCCCCTCCTCCGTCGATAGAGGGGGAAAATGCACACACACAAACGGACTTACAACGTCGTTTCTGAAATCCGAACTTTGGGACCGCCTTAATGAGCACAATACAAGTGCTAGGGGAGGCAGGCCACGGTGGTTATGCCATGACAATGCAAATGTTAGGGGAGAACAAAACGCAATTTATGCAGCCAACTCTTGCAGTTTTGTTGCCCCTCCCCCAGCAACTTCCTCATTTCCCAACAACGAAAGGAAGATAATAATGTAAATTAATAATCCAAAACAACATCATTATTTATTTAATTAGTATCTAATATTCCATTTCAACAACCTTTAAAACCACTTAAACATTGTGTACAAAACAGCACAACTGCATATACTGATCCGATTTAAGAACTATCGTTCTTACTATATCATATGTGATGCAATCTAAAAGCGATGACAAAAGAGATGACGGACCCCAAGCTCACACAATAAACGCTATCTGACAATCCGAAACCACACAAACCCAAGTAGGGGAAGAAGACGATATGATCACATGTCTAGAAGCACTTCCTGTGGACGATGGACGGGCCTGATTCGTCATACTCAGACTTAGAAATCCACATCTGCATTTAAGAAAAACGAGACACCGAGATCATAATCACAGACCGTACTTCCTAAACAAATAAACTGTACTCGAAGAACGACTTTCAGTAGTGAACATATATTATATATATACAATCATAAAGTACTAAACTTTTGTATTGGTTTTAGAAATCTGCAACTTATATGCTGATACCATACTTATAAAATCACAACCGATTTTTAATTCTCTCACTTACACGTTTGCCCCTCAAGAATATCACTAGGTGATTTCACTGTTTTAAGTTATTTGAGCATAAACTCTTGAGATTTTCCATAGTAAATAAGAATTCAATAATCAATACGCATATCTATCTCTTCTATGATCAGTAATACGAAGTGAAATCAAATATAAGCTATCAGCGTAGGACAAGCAGTATAACCCATACCTGCTGGAATGTGCTCAGTGAAGCTAATATGGATCCTCCAATCCAAACACTATACTTTCTCTCTGGAGGTGCTACCACCTTAATTTTCACGCTGCTTGGTGCGAGGGCTGTGATCTCCTTGCTCATTCGATCAGCAATTCCTGGGAACATAGTGGACCCTCCGCTGAGGACAATGTTGCCATACAAGTCTTTTCTAATGTCAACATCGCACTTCATAATAGAGTTATAGGTGGTCTCGTGAATTCCAGGCGATTCCATTCCAATGAATGATGGTTGAAATAGGACCTCAGGGCAACGGAAACGCTCTGCTCCAATGGTAATCACCTGACCATCAGGTAGTTCGTAGCTCTTCTCAATTGATGAGCTGCTTTTAGCAGTTTCAAGTTCCTGTTCATAATCAAGTGCCACATAGGCAAGCTTCTCCTTGATGTCGCGTACAATTTCCCGTTCAGCAGTTGTAGTAAAAGTATACCCTCTCTCAGTCAGGATCTTCATCAAGGAATCTGTTAAATCTCGTCCAGCAAGGTCAAGCCGGAGGATGGCATGTGGAAGTGCATAACCCTCGTAGATGGGAACTGTGTGACTGACTCCGTCACCAGAATCCAGCACAATACCTGGAAAATGTTTTGTTGTTAAAAAGGTAATGAGCTTTCAAGATTGTAAACTTTGCTTCCAAATTTATTTGTTTGTTTGCACACGGAAAATAATTATAACAAAATAAATAGATAAATCACTCTTGGTTTTTCATATTGGTACAAACCTGTAGTACGCCCACTAGCATAGAGGGAAAGAACTGCTTGGATGGCAACATACATAGCAGGGACATCGAAGGTCTCAAACATGATCTGAGTCATCTTTTCCCTGTTGGCCTTAGGATTCAGGGGTGCTTCAGTAAGGAGCACAGGATGTTCCTCAGGAGAGACACGAAGCTCATTGTAGAAAGTATGATGCCAGATCTTTTCCATGTCATCCCAGTTGCTAACAATCCCATGTTCAATAGGGTATTTTAATGAGAGAATACCTCTTTTCGACTGGGCCTCATCCCCAACATAGGCATCTTTCTGTCCCATCCCCACCATAACACCTGTGTGTCTAGGACGACCAACAATACTGGGGAAAACAGCCCTTGGAGCATCATCTCCGGCAAATCCAGCCTGTTGAAGGAAGTCACGACGATCATTATATACCAAGGGAAAGCGCGTATGTTAAGATGGGTTCTCACACATTACCAGGCAAAATGAAACAAAGCCCTTACCTTAACCATTCCAGTACCATTATCACAGACGAGAGGCTGAATGTCCTCGGTATCTGCCATTCTTTATGGTGACGCTGCAGAGGAATCAGGGAAATCTGTTAGTAACCTAAGAAGCATACTAGAATGCATACAATTATGGTAACTTCTTCATTGAATGAATCAGTTCTTGGTTTTTACATCAGAAAACTCTGTTTTGGTCTTGTAAGTTGGATTGTGTACCTTATAACCTAACTAACAAGCATGGATTAATGGGAGATTGCCACAAGTTCAACAAAATAAAGGTCATATCAGTGAGCCATTACAATCCTGGATTAAGTACTAAACATTGGGCAACCGGTAATTGAAGACACGCGTGAAAAGTGAAAATCCACCGCTTATAAAACATAATGCTCTATTTCACCGGAAGATCAACAAAACAGGCAAAAAGCAATAAAGCATAATTTCTAATTCTTTCCAGGAATTACATCCAAAACCGAAGGCTACCTAACTATTTTGTAAAGGGTTTGTCGGGCACCGATCACATATAGAAATAACACGGCCCATTCTTATTCCCACACCACAGATGAATCAATTACACGCACTTCAAACTGATATCAAGCATTTCAGTTTTTCCTTTCAAGCGCGCGCGCGCGCACACACACACTATGTTTGTCACCAATTGATAACAAGTAAGGGGTTTTGGATCAGATTAAACCAAAATATGAGATTTGTCATGCTTAATGCTAGTGATGGGTTGATGCCATCAAAATTTAGATGCCAATCAGATTAAATCACTACAAAATCTGTCAGAATTTGCCACTCACAGTCTCAGTCAGTCACTGACTAATTAACATGAACAGCAACAATCACTCAACAAATTCATAAAACACCAGAAAAATCCACAGTGAACTTGTGAGATGATAGATCAATCAACAAACACAAGATTAAACAAATTAAGTTCACAACAGAAAAATCGGAAGCAGGAACAAAAAGAAAACACTTCAACTTACAAAAACTTGGAAACCGATTCACAAGAGGGGGAAATAGCAGATATACTGAAGAGAAACGGAAAAAAAAGGTTTCTTGGTAGCAGGAGGGAGACAAAGAGCTTAAGAAGCACGCATACCTTCGGGGAGTCGAGGAGGATTTGAGCTGACAGCAAAAAGGAGTGGGTGGGCGGCCGGCCAGACGAAATGATGGAAAACGAAATGAAGGTCGGTTTGATTCTGCTTTACGATTAGACAATTGAAGGAATTTCTGCCAACCTCTTAGGAAAGTCTGGACTGTCGAACTTTCCAGAATGTATTTTGCTTATTTTTTCGAATAAATCGTAGCAATGTTCTTTTAATTTTAATTTAAATAAAGTAATGATTTTTTAATTAAAAAATTATTATTATTGGTCTCTCAACTCATTAAAATGTGCAACTATAGTCTCTCAACTAAAAAATCTATTAATATTGGTCCCTCAACTTTAATCCAACTAGAGAAATGATCCCTCAACTTTAGCTCAATTAGAGCAATGATCCCTCAACTTTAATCCAATTGTAGTAATGGTCATTCCAACATAACTCATTTTGACAAAATTCTAACGAAGTTGACGAAAATGACCATAGCTACACGTTTTGATGAGTTGAGGGACCTCAATTGTAGCAATAATCCTTCTAACATAACTCATTTTGAATTTTTTTTGACGAAGTTAACAAAAATGACCATAGTTATACATTTTGATGAATTAAGAGGCCAATAGTCATGAATTTTTAGTTGATAGGACATTACTTAAATTTGATTAAAGTTGAGGACTATTGCTACAATTTACTCTATTTTTACCTGTACTTGATAAATTGTCACTTTAAAAAAAAAATTAAATTGGTACCGGCAAAACGTAGCCATAAAAAATAATATTCTAATTTCCACGTAGGAACTCATCTACGTCAGCACACTTAACGGAGGTAACAGAATCTAGCCAAAGTGAAGCAACCGGGACTGTTTACACTGTCTTCAAAGCGCCACATAGGAACACATTTAGCTCAGTACATTTGACGGAGTTAGCGGAATCTTATCACAGTACATTAAATATCGAGTTTTAGATACAAGGCGGCCAATATATTTTTTGCAGATATTTATATAAATTATAAATTAGGAAGAAAAAAAAAAATTAAAGAATAGGAAAAAGGAAAGAAAAGGAGGACAGCTGGAATTTTGACTAATTTCTCTGATTATGGTAAAGGGCAGGATGACATCAATGAAAATTTGGAAACCGAAACAGAAAAAGCTAACATTATTGGCACCGAAATTCAGAAAATACGGAAAACAATAAGGGCATGATATGTCTGCCAGATTTACTAAGTTAAAAAAATTGATAATGTTAGGAAAATCATTGGTTTAATTTATATTTTATAAATTATATAACGTGATTATTAGTATTATTTTAAAGAAAATATTACTCAGAAGTTTCAAGGTCAAAATGGGCAAAGTCAGGAATAAGAGTGAGAATCAATCGGAAGAGGATGGACTACTCCCGTAATCAAATCGAATTCTTGTTTTTCAGGTATTGGATCATGATCCTGATGCTGTTAGGTTGCACCATAAAAGTAAGGTTTGATTATTGCCATATTGGGAAATTGATTATGTTTTCAACTAGCTAAATATTATGAAAATTAATGATAATGACTTGAAAACTTTGAATGTTAATAAAAAACCATATACTAACTTTATTTAATAGTTAGGATAAAGCCCAATATTAAATCAATCCAATTAAAATGGCCCAAACAATCAGTTTCCATTTTTTCTAACAGCAACTCGCACACACTCACGTAGAGTTAGAGAGAGCAAAGAGCCGTCAAACCCTAAGGTCGCAATTCGCAGATGAGGAGTTGCAACATATTATGCGTGTGTTGAATACCAACGTGGTTGGAAAGCAGAAGATCATGTTTCACCATTACCTCCATCAAGGGTATCTGTAGACGTTTCGCCAACATCGTCTACAAGAAGGCCAATGTCGACAATGACATGAACAAAAGGGCTGGTGAGCTATCTGCTACAGAGCTCGACAATCTAATGACTATTATGGACAACACCCCCCCCCCCCCCCCCCCCCCCCCCCCCCCCAAGTTGAAGATTCCTGACTAGTTCTTCAACAGAAAGGACTACAAGGATGGTAAATATTCCCAAGTGGTCTACAAAGATGGATATTATGGTGTTTCGGTGTTCATCATTTCCAATTTACTCTCTTCATTCCCATTCTTGGTTGCAATTACTCTTATTATCTGGAGAAATTTGGACCGGATGATAGAGAGCCTCATGATGGTTGTAGCTTCTCTGGTTCCCAATTTCCTAATGGGTATTATAACATTTGAGCATCCTGATGATGACCTCGGGTTTCTTCCGCTTGCTACCAGATCTTCCCAAGCTGTTTGGGATACCAATAGACCATTCCAAGTGGTGGGACTTGGCTGCTATTCCCATGTGGTCTTCGACAATACTGGGGCCTTTGTGTGCGTGGACAGAGATTTGTGGCTTTTGAAGAAGCGACATTGCGGAGAGGAGAAAGAAGGGAATGGCACACATTAAGTTTCATAAACAGTGTAGTAAGTTTAATAAACAATGTCGTATTTTTCATAAACAGTGTCGTAAGTTTCATAAACAGTGTAATACCGTTAAGTTTCATAAACAATGTAGAAAGTTTCATAAAAAGTTTGTGTGATGACCCGTGGATCTGCGCGTCAGAAATTTTTTTTAATATTAAAATTATGTCTTTTTCATTAAAATTTAAGTTCTTTTGTCCTTTTTATTAAAATTTAAGGGGTTTTCATTAAAATTTAAATCTTTTTAATAAAATAAAGTTATAGCATGGTTTTTTTTATTCAAATAAACTTAACCCAAGCCATTTTCATGAAAGTTCCCCTAAATATTAGATGGGTTGTCAAGCATGAACTTGGAAGAATCCGTCACAAATTGATGAGTCAATTTCATATTATATATTTTACCCTATTTTTAGTATAATTTGGTATTTATTTTGGTAGAATTTTAATATTTTGCTTTATATTTTTAGTAGAGGACATTCGACTTCTTTCGGAGCGAAATATAATCAAACGGATGGATTTTGGTGTAATTCAAGTTAGAGGACGTTCGTGTGTTCCTTAGCTTATTTGTGTCAAAATTTTAGCAATTTCTACCAAGCGGTTATTTTCTGGCGATTAAATAAAGAAGCAGTACACATTGTTAGAAAGTAACGTTTTTGGGCTTAATTGCGATTTTTGGAGCCCAAGATGACCTCTAATTGGTTCGTGGCCTTTTGAAGAAGTGTTCATAATATTCCAAACTTTAAATCCAACTATTTTGGGCTGGTTTTGGAGCATATATGGGTCCAAAACGTGGCTGTGCAGATTTTGGCTGCTTATCCTAGTCAATTTAGGATTATGTTTCCTAATTTTTTTGGGTTCTAGTTTTTAGAAGACCTTTTCTGGGAAGGGTTGAATTTTCAATGTAGTATAAATAAGCCTTTTTGGCCGACCCTAGTTCTTCTTCTTTTACGCAATATTGGAGAGAAGAATTTGGCAAAAGCTTATAGATTTTCAGACTTTATTCTACAATGTTTTTTCACTCTTTTTCTAGTTTAATAAAACTCTTTTGATTTTAATTATGATATGCGTAACTAACTTTCTTTTGCTAGGGCAAGGCCATGAGCCTTAACATGAATATATAGTTTTTATTCAATTGCTTATGATATTATGCATGCATAATTTGAATTATTAACCACTGCGTTTAAACTATCTCTATGTCTTAATGCTTAGCTACCATTATGATGTTTAGATAAGTAATCGGATGCAATTTCTGTTGGAATGTCACCCTAAAATTGAATAATGCTTCTTGTGGTTAATGATTGTAAGTTTACTTAGGGCCAATGCCACGTCTTAAGGGTTGCATGATTTTTCAAAGGGTTTTCACCACGTGTAATGAGTCATGCATTTTTATATTTGATCTGAATGCCACATACAGATTGCATGTTTGATATATGTTCTAACTTGAATACCACAAGTAGAATATGCATTAGGAAAACCTAACCTTCAAAGTTGCATGAGTAATTCATAAGTAATTAGTAAATCTACATAGGATTGTTAAGGGGACGGTGGAACCATAGTGCTTTTCCAAATTTATTTCTCAAAACCTTTTCTTTTTTTATCTGATTTCTTCTTAATTGGTTACTAGTTGTTTTTCTTAAATTACTTTTATTAAAGTCATTTTTATTATATTTAAATTAAAAAACAACCCTTTCCAATCTTTGTTTTCAAATAATTAACTAAGATTTTGGTTTTGCATAAATTGTTTTAAATAATCCTAGTGGGAACGACCTTGCATGAGCATTTTTACTACAACTACCTTGTTCTCTTACAAGTATTATGTGTGATTTTAACCCTCTTTGCGTAGGTACTAAAAATCTTATCACAAATTATAAAAGAAAAATCCATTAAAATTTGAAGCAAGTGAAAATTTAGCACTCTTTATTACTTCAATGGTACTGGTTCAGCTGATATACGGAGGATCGAGTGTCCTCATGAAATTATCCCTTCAGGAAGGACTCAATCAGATTGTCGTCGTCGTTTACAGGCACGTCCTTGCCATGGTTCTGGTATGACCATTTGCTTATGCCTCTGAAAGGTAAGCATTCTAGCCGTTTTTCAGACTTTCTTCCTGTATAAGAAACAGCGAAAACTAATTCAGAATTCATGTGGCTGAGCAGGAAGCAGAGGCCTTGGCTCTCATTTCCGGTAGCTGCAAAGATTTTCGCGCTTGCATCACTCGGGACTACCATCCAATCGTCATCTTAATGTGTACAATGCTGGATTAGCATACACTTTTGCAACAGTCGGATGTGCCTTGAGTAATGTTATTCCCGCTTTTGTTTAAAGTGAGAATTGTGATGACAATATTGAGCTATCCATTTCATTGGCACAATATTGAAGTTTTGCATCGCGTGTCAGTGTATCACGTCACGAGTAAGATGTTAAGGTATATCTCCAATCTGTGGTTATGTCTCCCGGTTACATGATATCTCCAATTCGGGTGTACATTACATGTTAGAATCTCCTCAACTGTAACCCCCGTTACATGTTAGAATCTCCTCAAAATCTGGTGAAAACCCACTTCGCTAAAAGTAATTTCCACTAATTAATTAAAATAAGGTGTGTCATGTAAGTGATTAGAAGATTAGAAGCACTCGAGGTCAAGCTAAGGTGGTCGGTACTCTTTTCTGCATTGGCGGTTCTCTTATTTTCACCTTCTGGAAAGGAGGATACCTACTTAAAGCTTTTATTGAGAATCCGCTGATAAATGTTTCTAACGGCGAGGGGACTGGTCGTGGAATGAGGCATGTTAAGCAAAACTGGTTAAAGGGTTCTGCTCTTATTCTAACGAGTCACATTGCGTGGAGTGCATGGCTAATCCTTCAGGTGATTATTACTCGATTCAAGATGATGGTTATACAATAATAGTGTCAATTATTTGTCCAACTTTGGCTTGCTTTACAGGCTGTGGTCTCCAAAGTCTACCCTGCTCCATTGTCACTGACCACCATGATATGCTTTTTCGCGTCGTTGCAATCTTCTTTACTCGCCCTGTTTTTCGCAAGAGATCCCAACTCATGGAGGCTGCAGTGGAACCTGCAGCTCATTACCATCATCTACTGTGTGAGTGCTTTCTTTCATATATCTTTATCCCTCATATTTGCCTACACTGCATGTTTTACTGATAGTTCCTTAGTTTAAGTTTTGTATTTCCCTTCTTGGTATAAGAAATATTTGAATCTGCAACAAATTCAGGTCTTCATCCGATCCTTTTGCAACAGGGTGTTGTGATCTCGGCATTAGCTACTACCTGCAAGCATGATGCATCAGTCGCAAGGGACCAGTTTTTGCAGCCATGTTTAGTCCACTTCAAGTCATCACAGTGGCAATGTTTTCGGCAATTGCTTTTGCAGAGCGACTTCACTTTGGCAGGTAAACTGAAGAGCACAAACACTCTTTTTCCCTTTCCATCTTACTGTTTTCACATTTTCCTTCGTCGATGCTACCAAAGTAGTTCATCCTCAAAAATCTAAAGTAGATTCTGTGTGCAGCTTGATTGGAGCACTTCTCATTATTGTGGGACTTTACTGTGTGCTGTGGGGAAAGAGGAAAGACGGTCTTGTTACTGAACACGCAGAGATTGAAAAACTGATGCTCGACGATAATAAGGTGCTGAAGACCATGACTGATATTTCAGTAGTCAATCCTGTCACTAGAGAAAGGACATGATCTTGGAGAAGAGTTTTTTTCTTCCGGTCGTATCAGAAAGAACAGCTGATGTAAGAAAAATTGTGTTTCATCATGAGATATAACATCACTCATAGAACATTCATTCTTATTGATACAATCTAGTCCTTTACACATTACAGTAGTCGCTCGTGGCCTAGGTGTTAAACGATTTCCATCGATGGTTTGAGTTCCAACAATCGATATGAACTTATTCAATCGTCATTTGTATACTGACCTGGAATTATTTTGATCATCGGGTGGATTCCATGAGCAGCACAGAAATCTACCACCTTCTTTGCGCATCCTTCGCTCAGCGTATTGCACTGCCGGAATGGTTTTCATACCTTCCAAAAAGGTCGATGCTTGGTTATAGTTTTAGCATCCCATTTGATTTCATAGCCAATTTTTATGCGAGTCTTGAATCAGTGAACACCATCGATCTATGAGCTAGAACTGATATCATTACAATCAAGCACAGTTTTTTATTTTTTTTATTTTTTATTTATTTTAATACCAACGATATTCCACTTAAATAAAAGTAATCTAAATTGCAAGGACTCAAAATACTCAAAGGAGCACGTAGTGGTACGTCGGCTCGGATTCTCAGTGGAACCTACAGATATGCGCACTTAACAAAGTGAAAATTTATTAATATTTCGTAATTGTAGAACCCGTTTGGTATTCAACCCAAACTCAAGTTTTTAAATTCAAAAACATATTTTAGTGTCAAGTTAAAAATTCTTGGTTGGTCGATTCATTCTCAAAACACACAATTCAAAACTAACTCAAAATCATATCCTACCCCTAGAAAACTGAAAAAGTGAGAATTTAGATTTTTGATTTAGGAGAACTGGCTCTTTTGGTTTTATATATGGTGGAACCTCAACTTTTCATGTTACCAGAATAGGTTGGCTCACGTGTGAAGCCCAAAGGCTACACATGCTCCACGCCACCCTATTTGTGTGGTCCACATATTTGGCTTGAAAATTCATCACGTGAGGGGGCGCGTGAGAATGTAAAGGTAAAAGAGTTCTACATTGGTGAAAGGAGAAACCTTGTAAAGACTTATAAGAGATTTAATTACTTTTTATATTGTCAATTAATTTACAGTGGAATTCCAACTTTCTTTGTGCTGGCATCTTCCCACTGTCCTCCCTCTCTCTTAATTTCTTGCTCATCTTTTATTCCCTGTCCTCACACTCTCTCTCATTCCAATTCTCCACTAACAAAAGTTAAAATGCCCCAAAAGTTTATCATTATATTTCCACCAACCAAGGAAGATGTCATGGTTCTTTGCTACATTGATTGTAGCTTCCACTAGCTAATGCATGAACTCAAAAGAAGTGGCTGAGGTTGATCCTTCACAGTTATAAAAACCATATTAAAACTCGAAGCATAAAATCCGCATTTCAAATTAGTACAAGAAAAGTTTGATATCCATGGAAGGATGCACTCATTACTTGGCAATGGTACTGGTTCAGCTGATCTACGCCGGATCATACATCCTCATAAAATTATCCCTCCAGGATGGACTCAATCAGATTGTCTTCGTCGTTTACAGGCATGTTCTTGGCATGGTTTTGATAGGACCATTTGCTTATGTGCTTGAAAGGTAAGCATTCTTGCCGCTTTCAAATTTTCTTCTTGTACAAGAAACAGTGAAAACTAATATGGTAGTGGATGTGCTGAGCAGGAAGCAGAGGCCTTCACTCTCATTTTCGGCAGCTGCAAATATTTTCCTGCTCGCCTTGTTAGGGCCTACCATCTTTATGAATTTATACTGTGCTGGTTTAGCATACACTACTGCAACGGTTGGAACTGCCTTGAGTAATGTTATCCCCGCTTTGACGTTTCTGATGGCAGTTCTTCTCAGGTATATTCTATGCTTTTCCTTTGATTTCTTCCAAGGTTTCATGTCCTGTAATTTGGTTACTTTTATTCAGGATGGAGAAATTGAAGATTAGAAGCGCTCGAGGCCAAGCGAAGGTGGCTGGCACAGTTTTCTGCATCTGCGGTTCTCTTATTTTCACGTTCTGGAAAGGAGGACACCTGTTGAAAGGTGTCGAAAAGCCACTGATAAATGTTTATGACGCCGAGAAGTATATTGGCAAGACCAAGCGTGTTCACGAAAACTGGATCAAGGGTTCTGCTCTTATTCTGATTAGCCACAGTGCGTGGAGTGCGTGGCTAATCCTCCAGGTGATTAGAAACTTGTTTCAAGATGGCTCCGTTTATACAAATACTAGCCTCTTATCACAACCTATTTTTTGGATATTTTAGTTTGATTTGAAAAAGAATACTTAATGTACAGTTTATGATTTTAAATTCAAAACAAAAAAAATAGATAACGTCGAAATTTAGTTTTTTTCATCAACTTTGGCTTTTCTTGCTCCACAGGGTGTGGTGTCCAAAGTCTACCCTGCTCCATTGTCACTAACCACCATAATGTGCTTTTTCGCATCGCTGCAATCTTCTTTCCTTGCCCTATTTTTGGCTAGAAACCCAAGTTCATGGAGACTGGAGTGGAACGTGCAGCTTTTGACCATCGTCTACTTCGTAAGCGTTTTCTTCTATATATCTTAATTCTCCATTAAGATATGTTCAACAACATAAAATGCGAAAATAACATGATGCTGTATTGCTCTTGTGAGAATAATTTTCACTGTCTTAAAAGATAACTCATTAATTTAATTTTGTTCTTTCATGTTGTTGGGTTAAGATATATTTGAATCTGTAAAAAAAAATTTCTAGTCTTCATCTGATCCTTTTGCAATAGGGAGTTCTGAACACAGCATTAGTCTATTACCTGCAAGCATGGTGCATCAGTCACAAGGGACCAGTTTTTGCAGCTATGTTCACTCCACTTCCAGTCGTCATAGTGGCAGTGTTTTCGGCAATTGCTTTCGCAGAGCGGCTTCACCTTGGCAGGTAAACCGAATAACACAAACACTTTCTCCCCTTACCATCTTACTGCTTTCACATATGGGAAATCTTCGTCGGTGCTAGCAGATTAGTTCATCCTAAAATATCCAAACTTTTTTTGTGGACAGCTTGATTGGAGCACTTATCATTATTGTGGGACTTTACTGTGTGCTGTGGGGAAAGAGGAAAGACGGTCTTTTTGCCGAACACACTGAGATTGAAAAAGTGACGGTCGACGAAAATAAAGTGGTTGAGATTTACATGAATGAAATTTCAGTAGTCAATCCTGTTACTAAAGGAGAAACATGATCATGGAGACATGCTTGGTTTTTTTTTTTTTTTTTTTTCGCGGTCAGATCTTAAAGAACCTTTGATGTAAGAAAAGTTGTGTTATATCATTATGCAGAAGTTCAGAGAAAACTAATCTAAATTGCAAGGACTTAGAATACTCAAAAGAACACATCCGCTTGGATACTCATTGGAGCACATCCTCTATAGCTAATTAGTTACCTCCACTTAACAAAAAGTAAAGTCTTATTTAACTAAATAAAACATTTTTTTTGTTTTGTTTCAGTTCCTTGTTTAAAGTGTTAATCGTGATGACTATTATTCATTTCATTGGTACAATAAAAATGTTTCTTATCACTGTGACGCTTAATGAGAGAGATACTAACAATAGTATATCTTTAATTTGTCAATGTGTCTCGCAATTACATGTTAGCTAGAATCTCCTCAAATAGAGAAGACCACTGAAATTATTTTCCACTAATGAATTTAAAATTCCCCAAATAGGAAGATGTCATGGTTCTTTAGTATATTGGTAAACTAGTGTGAATTCCACTAGCTAAACTATAAGATGTGTTGTCATGCGTGAACTCAGAAGAAGTGACTGGGATTGATACTTCACAGTTACAAAAACCCCATTAAAACTTGAAGCACAAGAAAGTTTGATATCCATGGACGGAGGCACTGGTATTAGTTGGCAATGGTACTCGTTCTGCTGGTATACGACGGATCAAAATGTCCTCATAGAGTTGTCCTTCATGAAGGATTAAGGCTCCGTTTGGGATTTGCTTTTTTTATTTTTTTCTCTAAAAACTGCTTCGTTTTAAAGGACTTTTACACAGAACTCACATTTATTTTTCTTACCAAAGGGTTCATTTTTCTTGTTGGTATGCTACTAGCGATCATGCTTGGGCACCCTTTTCTCTGGTGTACTTCTATCTGAAAATAATGATGAATATGAAGAGAGTGACAACATTCAAATCGAAAGCAATGATTCTGATGTGTTGTCCCACTCAAAAACACTCAAGTTAATGAAATAATTTGGGGAAGAAGAAAAAAAGAAGTCAACAATTCGATACACAAATTAAGAAAGAAGATAAGGGAAAGGCCGTTGCTACAAAGAAGGGAAAAGTGGGAGGTGCTGTTAAGTTGTCACAACAGATTGACCGAATGATTGATGTAGTCGACACTAAATATTTTAAGAATACATTTTACCATTATAGTTGTTTATGGTTGTTTTTATTTAATATAAAAAATGACAATGAAAACTACATACGTTAAGATAATAAGAAGGAAAAAGATTAGATACTTTAGACGTCATGCTTATTTTTGTCATTATACAAAAGGTTTTTTTTAGTCAAAATGATCTCTGAAATTTGCATAACACATCACTTTGGTTCCTGAGATTGAAAATCAATAAAAATGGTCCATAAGATTGTCTACTATCCATTATTTTGGTTCATCCGTTAAAAACTCCATTAAGTATCATGTAGCTCTTGACCGAAAGTTTGGGCAATTTTCAAAGTTTCGTAACTCAATCATTTCTTAACCAAATTTAGCCCATTATATATCAAAATGAAGATAGGAGAGTGTAGAACAAGATTCAACCTATCTGGAAGCCCAATGGTTGTCGGAGATGGCCGGAAAATAGACTGAAAGGTGATTGGTCCGCTAGAAAACTGAAAAACTCGCCGAAAACTGGGTAAACTTTAAACGTTCATAACTTCTTCAATATTAGATACCTTTGACGTTATGCCTATTTTTGTCATTATACAAAGATACAACACTTTTATATTAATATTCACTAAAGGATTTTATATTGCTTTTTATGCTCACAACAATTTTAAAAGTATAGTTTACCAAATGCTTAGCCACTTTACTTTACATCTAATTATTCTTAAAGCATAACAGAAGCTGTTATTTTATTTATTAAAGCGCAGTAATCCCAGACTGGCAATCCGATAGTCTTTGTGGTTTATAGGCATGTTCTTGCCATGGTTTTGGTTGGACCATTTGCTTATGTGCTTGAAAGTTAAGCATTCTTGCCGTTTTCAGACTTTCTTCTTGCACAAGAAACAACGAAAACTAATTTGGTAGTGGATGTGTTGAGTGTGAGAATGTGGGACTCTTGAGAATGAATTCCATATTGATTAGAGGAGGGACCCTATATGGGCTTATAAGAGGTTGTGCTACTCTCCATATTGTCAATTGGTTTTATGGTGGAACCTCAATTTTTTTCATAGTATCAGAGCAAGTTGGCCTATGTGTGAAGCCCAATGGCCACACCTGCTCCACATCACGCAATTCAAGTTGTCCACGTGTTTAGCTTGAAAATTTACCACACGTGATGGGGCATGTGAGAATGTGAACATAAAAGAGTCTCACATTGGGGAAAGGAGAAACCTCACTTGAAAATTCGCCACTAGTGACAGGGCGTGTGAAAATGTGAATGTAAAAAAGTCTCACATTGGTAAAAGGAGAAACCTTGCTTGAAAATTCACTACACGTGATAAGGCGTGTGAGAAAATGGATGTAAAATAGTCTCACATTGATGAAAGGAGAAACTTTGCAAGGGCTTATAAGAGGTTGGGCTACTCCCTATATTGTCAATTAGTTTTATGGTAGAGTCTCAACTTTCTTCACTGAGCAGAAGTAGAGGCCTTCACTCTCGTTTTCGGTAGCTGCAAAGGTTTTCATGCTCTTAATGTTTGGGTCTACCATCTATCTAAATGTATAGTTGAAAGGTTTTTATGCTCTCAATGTTTGGGTCTACCATCTATCTAAATGTATACTCTGTTGGTTTATCATGTTTCTCCAATAATTACCTTTAATTAACCTGAACCCTAAGCTTGTTATGTGGCTCTGATACTACATGTAAGACATATTCTGAAATCATAACAACATGACATTCGAATCACAAATATATCAAATCAATATAAAATAGAGATCGACTAATTATATTAAACTTATCTGTAGAGTACGGAAGACATGGTTATGAAGATGAAGTCATTGATCATTGCGAACAAAGTGAACAAAGTAGAAGTAGTCTTCTACTTCCAATACCTCTCAATGAACTCTACTATCAAAATAGGTTTGTAGTTTTCGTGAGTTTCGGTTGGTATGGAAGCAGGACTGCTCCTTGGTTTTATAGCTATGGTTTTCAACCAATTCCTTCCTATTATTGGAAAGGATATCAACCTAAATCATGTCAAATCAATTAGAGTCCCATCATGACTCTCATTCCTTGTATTTACTAAATAAAGGCCCTTAATTGATTGCATATAATTAGGACTCCAATATGTTTATTTCCTTAAGACACCGAGAGTCCTAGAGATTTCATTAACTTACATGCACACTTAATTCAACGCACTATGTTACTAACAAAGTCATGATATCAAGAGCTAATAGTCAAAACATTAGCTCACAATAGTCGAATTGAAAATATGAAAATATATTTCAGTACAAAAGTAGTTCACAAAAGAAGTCCAAGGTTGGTAACAAAATCCAACTTTTCTATCAATTTAGAATATAATAAAAGAACAAGTAAAATACGACATACTGTTTACAAAATCAAGACCTCTTATTAAAACTTATGAACAAAATTTAAACAAAATTTACTCTTAAAGTATCATCCACTAACACTTCAAAATTTCAATACAAAAGGTAATCTTTTACTCCCACTGATTAAAAGAGATAAAAAATATACACACAAATTATTACTCCCACTGCTTAAGAGAGTAATAAAAATTATAAATGCCTGAAATGAAACAGATACCTCACAAATACTCCCACTAACAAAGCATTGGTCATGGGATCTACAATCATAAAATTTGTGAGCTAACACTTTTATTCCAGATATCTGTAGGGAAGTGATTCTTGTGACTAAAAACTATACAAAATAATTTGGTCAGTTTTGTTCATCTAACATTTGACAAAAATAGAAAACTTTAACTGATTGTTTTCTTATTGCATCAAAAGCATATAATCCCATAATCATCTTTGAACGGAAACTGATTATATTAAGTTTGCATAGCTCAAACATAAAATACAAGGGAAAACGTAAATAGCTTCAACACTTTGGAGCATATGAACTATATACAATATTGTCAATTTCATGTTTCACTATACATTGATTTATTGTTGTACTAAATAAGAAAAACATTTTTGAGCAGATTAATTATCCATCAATAATATATAAATCACAAGTTCAATTTCTTGAACAACAAACAAGAATTAATAAGTAAAACACTTATGAGCAGAATGTACCCATTAATCCTCTTGAATATGAATCTGGTTGTATTGTATTTATCAGTTCAATATTGATAAAAACAATAGTGATTCAAACTAAAACTTCATGCAAGTTAGTTGCATATAACAAATACAAACAAATATGATGATTTACGTTTTATCTATGCATGCAAAATCGATGAGTGTGAAGCCTATAATATATTATTTCTCCCACTTGGGCAAACACACCTCAAAATTACAAGGTTCATAAATAAAAAATTTCATAGATAAAAACGTAAATAATGATCATGATTTTTTATTTTTTTTATTTTAGTATTCGAGAAGACATACATATGTGAATATTAAAAAAATTAGGGTAAATTACATTTTACCCCCTCAGGTTTGTGATCGATTTTAATTCCTTACAACATTATTAAAATACTTCACCTTCATACCTCACGTACTATTTTATTTCAATATAATACATTTGTTACATTTTCCATCCATTGGCCTGTTAAGAGCTGATGTGGCTGTCGCGTGGCAAAACAATAAATTTTTATACATTACAAATATTATAATATTAACCCTATTAAAAAAATAAAAAACCTAGAAATCCTTCTTCGCAACCCCACATCCCACCCCACCCCCACCCATCCCTTCCTTCCCATCCATTCATCCCCTCCACCCCTTCATCCCCTTAACCCGAGCACCCTTCAGCGCGGGTCCCACCATTGCCAGGCTCACTCCGACACATCCTTCCGCACCCCCAACTTAGATGACCTTCTCCTCTTCGATCCTTCCAACCTCAACCTCTCCTGCCTCGCCTCCCCCAACCTCCTGCCATGTTTCTCAAGTCCGACGACTCCTTGGAGGGCCAACCACCCAACCCTTTCTCCTCGACCCCCAAGCCCACCGCTTCCTCCGGCTCCACTGCCACTGCTGCCCACCTCCGGAGCCTCTCCGTCTACTCTGACTTTTTCGACGGCCTGGGCAGGACTCTCTACGGGTTTAAGGGGTTAGGTTATTAGGGTTTCGGAGTAGGGATTTTGTAAATGGGAGTTGCAGAAAGGTGAAGGGGAAGGAAGGGGATCTGGGTTTAGGTTTTTTTTATTTTTTATTTTTTATTTTTTTAATAGGGTTAATATTATAATATTTTTAATGTATAAAAATTTATTTTTTTTGCCACATGGCAGCCACATCAGCACAAATGTGGTAGTCATGTCAGCTTTTAATGGACCAATGGATGGAAAATGTAACAAATGTATTATATTGAAATAAAATAATACGTGAGGTATGAAAGTGAAATGTTTTAAAGATATTGTAAGGAATTGAAATCGACCCCAAACCTGAAAGGGTAAAATGTAATTTACCCTAATTTTTTTAATATTCACATATGTATGTCTTGTGACATCCCACATCGCCCAGGGGAGTGATCCTTATATGTATATTCCCATCCCTACCTAGCATGAGGCCTTTTGGGAGCTCACTGGCTTCGGGTTCTGTAGGAACTCCGAAGTTAAGCGAGAAGGAGGCTAGAGCAATCCCATGATGGGTGACCCACTGGGAAGTTGCTCGTGAGTTCCCAAAAACAAAACCATGAGGGCGTGGTCGGAGCTCAAAGCGGACAATATCGCGCTAGGGTGGTGAAGCGGGCCCGGGAAGTGGTCCGCCCCGGGTCGGGATGTGACAATTTGGTATCAGAGCCTAACCCTAGTCGTGGTGTGCCGACGAGGACGTCGGGCCCCTAAGGGGGGTGGATTGTGACATCCCACATCGCCCAGGGGAGTGATCCTTATATGTATATTCTCATCCCTACCTAGCATGAGGCCTTTTGGGAGCTCACTGGCTTCGGGTTCCGTAGGAACTCCGAAGTTAAGTGAGAAGGAGGCTAGAGCAATCCCATGATGGGTGACCCACTGGGAAGTTGCTCGTGAGTTCCCAAAAACAAAACCGTGAGGGCGTGGTCGGAGCCCAAAGCGGACAATATCGTGCTACGGTGGTGGAGCGGGCCCGGGAAGTGGTCTGCCCCGGGTCGGGATGTG
Organism: Pyrus communis; assembly: GCF_041283825.1. NCBI lineage: Eukaryota > Viridiplantae > Streptophyta > Magnoliopsida > Rosales > Rosaceae > Pyrus > Pyrus communis. The sequence continues at coordinate 6,982,553 of NC_142570.1, forward strand.
ACATGTCTTCTCGAATACTAAAATGTATGTCTTCCTAAGACTAAATAATTCACCAAAAATTTAATTTTTCTCCAATGTGTATGAAAATTTCCAGAAATAAAGTAGACATATAAATTTATTGTCACCCAAAATTCCTTGATTTTGCGATTTTAAAAGTGGGCTAAAAATAAAATCGAAATGAAATTTGCTGCAGAAACCACATAAATTCTGCAGGACTGTTCTAAGATTAAAAAATTCACCAATAATTCATTTTCAAACCAATGCTACTGAAAATTTTCAAATTTGAAATGAATATCTCAATTTATATCATACTAAAATTTCATGAATTTATCAATTACATAAATATATCAAAATAATATTACAAACACACTATTTTGCAGAAGTCTGCAGAATTCCAGCAACATGGTATCACACATAAAAATTTACCATAAATCCATTTCTTGTCCAAAAAATGGGAAAAAAAAATACCAGCGTCTACAATCCATTTGATATTACAACATGACAAAATTTCATAATATTTGGAGTTATGGAAGTCCATCAAGCCTAGGTTATTGTTAGAATGGTTTTCCTTATGAAAATTACATCAGTTATATAGAACACTAAAAGTAATATTCATTGCAATAATAGAAGCGACTATCATTTCATAGAGAAATAACCAGAACCAAAAATTACTTATTCATTTGCATATGCACTATAAGGATAAGAATCGAAAAATGCAAAATTGAAATAATCCCAAATGAAAACACTATATTTGCTCAGAAAATGAAAACACTATAATGATGCATAAAATCCAAATTTGAGAATTAAAATATATAATTAATTCCTTTTAATGAGACTTTAAGGTAGACACAACTTTGGCTGTTAGTGACAAGATTATAATCATACCCCCATAATAATTATAGCTTGAAAATATTATAATTTAGCATGATTAATTTCGACAAAAGGTTAGGCAAAAATAATTCGCACCACAATTGAATTTCTTACAAAATTAAAAAGCCCAATACGAACCGACTGAAAGCAATTCATAATAATGTAATTAAGCACACATCAAAATTATGACAGCAAGCAGTCCTTCATAATACAATAATTTGTTTATATATACGTAAGTTGCCAAATAGTTTCACCTATCGGTTCATCAGAAAACAAACAAATGCCTTTTAGAACATGTTAATTAACAATAGTAAATCTGAATTTTAAAGCATGAAAGCATGAAATCCAATACAATATTCATCCTGAAACCTCACATCTGCAAGGGTTAATTCAATAATTTGACAGAATCCTAACAAAGAACAGCCCAAAACATAAGCAAACTAAGCATAAATTTTAAATTTTTTAAAGGCTAAATTTTGCAACGCAATAATTATCAACTTAATCAATTTTGAGATGGAGAAATTAAATAAGAAAATAAAGGTTGATTGCCCATAATCAACGACACCTTTATCTAATTCTCAATTTAGTTCGAACCAAAAGCTTAATTTTAACTCAACCAAATTAGGTAGACTAAATTGCGAGATTTCATACCTTTTTAGAGAGAATTCTTACTAAAAAAACGCTTAATGTATCCAAGAAACGGAGTTATGTGAGAGAGAACTAAAAACCTCACACACGAGGGAGAAGACCCCGTACTGTGTTTCAACGCCATATCTCACCTTTTTTTTTAATTAATAATAATTAAATAGAATTATTGCATCTAAATCGATAATAAGAGGATTATATAAGAAATCCAAATATCATCCAAGATTAGGTTTGGTCAAACGCCATCAAAACCTGCAATTATTTTACAAAATTTCTTGCAATTCGAAAAGAAACCATGTCATAATGCAATTCGAAACGAAATTTTCTTTTCACTGTGAAGTACGAAAACAATACTGACCTTGATTATATACATGCTTTTATTCTTCCACAAAATATAAACATAATAAACTTAGTTATTACGCTGATTGATACAAAATTGTGGAAGCATGTTAACTGATTTCATAGGATCAAAGAGTAGAAAACATCCAACCAAAACAATATTATGTAGGCAAACAATTGCCTTTAATTAACCCGAACCCTAAGCTTGTTATGTGGCTCTGATACTACATGTAAGACATATTCTGAAATCATAACAACATGACATTCGAATCGCAAATATATCAAATCAATATAAAATAGAGATCGACTACTTATATTAAACTTATTTGTAGAATACAGAAGACATGTTTATGAAGATGAAGTCATTGATCCTTGCGACAAAGTGAACAAAGTAGAAGTAGTCTTCTACTTCCAATACCTCTCAATGAACTCTACTATTGAAATAGGTTTGTAGTTTTCGTGAGTTTCGGTTGGTATGGAAGCAGGACTGCTCCTTGGTTTTATAGCTATGGTTTTCAACCAATTCCTTCCTATTATTGGAAAGGATATCAACCTAAATCATGTCAAATCAATTAGAGTCCCATCATGACTCTTATTTACTTAATAAAGGCCCTTAATTGATTGAATGTAATTAGGACTCCAATATGTTTATTTCCTTAAGACACCGAGAGTCCTAGACATTTCATTAACTTGTATGCCAAGTCAACTATTCTCTCAATAATTCTCAGCATAATTCATTGCCATTCACAAAATGGTTTTACACGCCTCTCCTTTGATTTCATATACGGTTTTCTGTTCCGTAATTTGCTTACTTCAGGATGGAGAAATTGAAGATTAGAAGCGCTCGGGGCCAAGCGAAGGTGGCTCACACACTTCTCTGCGTCCGCGGTTCTCTTGTTTTCACATTCTGGAAAGGAGGATACCTGTTTTAAGGTGTCGAGAAGCCACCAATTAAAAATTTCAATGCCGAGCACAGTTTGTTGACGAGATCAAGCATGATGAGTCACATTGCTTGCAGTGCATACTCCAGGTGACTACATACTCGATTCAAGATGACACCGTTTATACAAATATAATGTCAAAATTAAATTATATTTGTCCAACTTTGGTTTCTTGCTTGGCAGGATTTGATCTCCAGAATATAGCCAGCTCCATTGTCACTAACCACTATGATATTCCATTTTGCGTCGCTGCAATCTTCTTTCCTCGCCCTACTTTTCGTAAGAAATCCAATTTCATAGACTGGAGTGGAACATGACGCTTTTAGCCATTTTCTACTGCGTCAGCGTTTTCTTCCATATATTAATCCTTGATTCAATTTCTTCTGTTCCTTCTTATTTGGATAAGATATATTTGAATCTGTAATAAGTTCAAGTTTCCGTTTGATCATTTTGCAACAGGGAGTTGTGACCACAGCATTAGTCTATTACCTCCAAACACGGTGCATCAGTCACAGACTCACAAGGAACCAGTTTTTGCCGCTATGTTTACTCGACTTCAAGTCATCATGGTGGGAGTAGGGGTGGAAAAAATTCCCAAAAATCCCGAACCGAACCAAAAAAATCCCGATCCCAAACCAAAAATTTCCCAAACCGAAATTCCCGAAATTTTCGGGATGCTATCCCGAACCGATCCCAAAATTTCGGTATGAGATTCGGGATTGGCTTCTCGATATTTCGGGAATCCCATACCGAACCAAAAATATATAATATTAATTATTATATATATATTATTCTTTTATAATTGATGCTAGTAGTTTCTAATTCATGCTCTGCAACCTGGAATGCCCTACACCTTCCATATTTTTCATGTTTTGTTTGATATTCATGTGGATTTTATTATTGCTGCTGCCATGGCTGATGATTTTAGAAGGCTTGATTTTTTTGTCTCTCAACATATTGCAAAAATGGTTTAATTAATTTGAATTTTGACTATGATAAAAATAGTCAGGCATGCCAGTGTTCAATTAAATGGTAGTGTGAATGAAATGAAATTCCTAGTTCATGAATGTGTTATTGAATTATATATTTGAAGAACAATTCATAATTTCATATTTCAATTTGGGATTCCCGATTTGTCCCAAAATCCCGAAAATATTTCAGGATTCCCGAAATTTGTGATTCCCGAAAATTTGGTTTGGGATTGGTCTTCAAATTCCCGTCCCGAAAAATTTTGGTTTGGGATTCGGGATACTAGTTTCGGTATGGTATCCCATACCGAACCACCCCTAGGTGGGAGTGTTTTCGGCCATTGCTTTCGCAGAGCGACTACATTTTGGCAGGTAAACCAAATAACACAAATACCTTTCACCCTTTCCCCTCGTTGGTTCTACCAGAGCAGTTCGTCCTAAAAAATCTGAAGTGTTGTGTGCAGCTTGATTGGAGCCAGTCATAAGATTTTGAGGCCCTGGGTTATGCCAAAAAATATGCCCTAACTTTATATAATAAAAATTATTTGTTTTTGCAAGTGATCCTCTATCACAGTGGTGGAGAGAAGTATCGTCCTTGCATTACGACGTGGGTTTGAACCCGGTTAGCTCCCTAATCTAACATCTAATATACCAAATCTATCATTTGACAATATATATATATATATATATATATATATATATATATTATTTGTTTTCACACGTAAGACTTCGATAAAATTATACTTAGAAAAACACTTCAAACTCAATAATTTAGAGACACGAAAAAATCAATTTATTTTGTATTGAGAGACAGGAACCAACAAACCTCGGGCTTAAAAGTAGATAGCTGGTGAGTTTTATTTCCCTTCTATCTAACCTTTTAAAGTAGGGTTAATCTCTGTTTACTACCCTGAAGTTTCGTGGTTTTCAACATTTGGTATATAAAGTTTTTTTCATCTCAGAGTCATACCTCAAGTCTTAATTTTGGGATAGTTTTATACATCTGTTAAGTTTTCCGTTAGAACTTTTGTTAAGTGATGATGTGGCACTTACGTAGACAATAACTGAGCGCCAAGTGTCAATATGGGCCCACTTCAATATAAAAAAAGTTAAAAAAACACAAACAAACAAAAAGAGAAAAAAGAAAAACCCACCCGTCTTCTACCTCCCCCAACCCCCTCCCTTCCTTTTTCGCTCTGCAACCCGCACCCTCTCCCCCAACCTTCCTTCACCACCAAAACCAGTCTCACCCCCGCACTTCAATTTTCCAGTTTGATTTATTTGAGCAGTAGTATTCAATTTTCCAGAGGTTTGACCAGTTGTACTTTTTACAGACTCGGACACACCGCACCGCACCGCACCCCCCTTTAAATTTTCTCTCTTTTGTTCCCTCCCTGGCTCATTCGTTCGGTCAGCTTCCTCTCTCGTCCTATTCTCCGATGCCGTTTTGTCCCTTCTCCTTTCTCTTTCACTCCCTAAATTCTTCTCTAAGCCCCTCTTCGTTTTTAAACATGTCGTCGGTCTCTCCGCAACTGGCTTCCCAACAGTCCATGGCTTCGAGCTCAGTTTCTTCTTTGCTCAGAGTCAAAGATCAGAATTGGAAGTCTTAGGGTTTCAGCAGATCTGCGCCGCATAGTGTAGATGGGGATAAGAGAGAGGGACCCACCCCTTATCTCCCTCACCTTTCTTCCCCGCTTCCGTCTTCCCCCAACCCAGATCCCACCCTCCTTTTCTCTCATCCCCATCAACACACTGAAGGTCGTGGGTTGAGGTTAGAATTTGTAATGGCTGCAAGTGTGGATTGGTAGTCGTGGGTCTACAAAAAAGGTGCAGTTGTTGTTCAATTTTAAAGTAGTGAGAAAGATGAGATGCTAAAGGTTGCAGGTTGGTAGCTGCAAGTGTTGTGATTGCGACGAAGCTGTGAGTTGCTCGAAGGTTTGTTTATTTGACTTTGCAGAAAGAGGGTTCTCGAGGACTGGGTTCCTCGAATTTCTTGACCATGCCATGACCTTTTGGGGGACTGCAGAACCTCGAAGGATAGACAACCATTTGGAGTCAGTCATTATTCACGAGGTTGCTCTACAGTCAGTGTGATTGGAGTACGTCCTCGGAGCAGCCGTGGTGCTTTCATTTATAATCTGGAATAATAAGATTACAAAGATAACTCAACTCTCCTCTTCCTCTCTTTTGTCTCTCTCTCTTTCATCTTCCTTCCTCTTTCTTTCACAATCTCTTCCGTGAACTTATCACATTGATGTTGTGTGGGGTTTGTATTTATTTAGAAAATAGTAGTGTGCAACAAGCTTTAGTAGGCAATGGAAGACAGCCCTTATTCCCACTTGTAGCTTAGTGGATTAGTGGCCATCATGGATATCCACCATATTTACAACAGATATACCTAATTAATATTTCTCTCATTACATGACAAAGAAACTATCATATTGTCCCTATGAAACAATTGGATTTTGGACGAGCATATCACTAGTAGTTCAATTTTCTCATAAGGAGAAAGTGGTATATCTGCAATTCAGAAAATATGGTAACTTTTTACTTTTTTATTTATTTTTATTTTGTGCGTCTCTCTCTTTAGTTTTGAATAATATTATTCACACACCTAATTTTTTCTCTCACACATTCTTGTTAATTTTTTGTTATTGATCCTCCTCAATTCATTTAATTCGATGTCACTGTTCTTTGGTAAACTGATTGTGGATTCCACTATCTAATGAATGAACTCAAAAGAAGTGGCTGAAGTTGATCCTTCACGGTTATAGAAACACCATTAAAACTCGAAGCATATCATCCGCATTTCAAATTAGCACAAAAAAAGTTTGATATCCATGGAAGGGTGCACTCACTACTTGGCGATGGTACTGGTTCAGCTGATTTACGGCGGATCAGACGTCCTCATAAAATTATCCCTTCAGGATGGACTCAATCCGATTGTCTTTGTGGTTTACAGGCATGTTCTTGCCATGGTTTTTATAGGACCATTTGCTTATGTGCTTGAAAGGTAAACATTCTTGCCGTTGTCCGACTTTCTTCTTGTACAAGAAACAGCGAAAACTAATTCGACAGTGTATGTGCTGAGCAGGAAGCAGAGGCCTTCGTTCTCAATTTCGGCAGCTGCAAATATTTTCCTGCTCGCGTTGTTAGGGCCTACCATCTTTGTGAATGTATACTGTGCTGGTTTGACATACACTTCTGCAACAGTTGCAAGTGCCTTAAGTAATGTTATCCCCACGTTGACGTTTCTGACGGCAGTTCTTCTCGGGTATATTATATGCCTTTGCCTTTGATTTCTTCTAAGATTTCCTGTTCTGTAATTTGCTTACCTTCATTCAGGATGGAGAAACTGAAGATTAGAAGCGCTCGAGGCCAAGCGAAGGTGGCTGGTACAATTTTCTGCATCGGTGGTTCTCTTATTTTCACATTCTGGAAAGGAGGATACCTGTTGAAAGGTGTCGAAAAGCCACTGATAAATGTTTACGATTACGACGCCGAGAAGTATATTGGCCAGACCAAGCATGTTCACGAAAACTGGATCAAGGGTTCTGCTCTTATTCTGATTAGCTACATTGCGTGGAGTGCGTGGCTAATCCTCCAGGTGATCAGAAACTCGATTCAAGATGGCACCTTTTATACAAATACTAGCTTCTTGCCACAAGCGCTCACTTTTTTAGTTTAGTCTTAACTATTTTTTTGGATATTTTCATTTTATTTGAAGAAAAAAAAAACTTAATTTATAGTTTATAATTAAATTTTTTTTTTAAAGGTTAATAACTCTGTAGAATTGTAATTGTATTCATTTCAATTGATAATACAAGGTACAATATTCTAGTGGATAGGATGTTGAGTTCCTACCCATGCATTCCGGGTTCAAAACTCCTCCCTCTTCTTCAAAATTGAGTTATTTGTTCAACTTTGGCATTTTTTGCTCCACAGGCTGCGGTGTCCAAAGTCTACCCTGCGCCATTGTCACTAACCACCTTAATGTGCTTTTTCGCCTCGCTGCAATCTTCTTTCCTCGCCCTGTTTTTTGCTAGAAATCCAAGCTCATGGAGGCTGGAGTGGAACCTGCAGCTTTTAACCATCATCTACTTCGTGAGCGCTTTCTTCCATATATCGTACTTATAAGATCTGTTCAACTACATAAATTGTGTAAAAAAAACAGGACCATATATTTGCTGTTGTGAGATATTTTCTATAATCTTTACCATCGTATTTGTTTTATGCACATCTTTAAAACATAATCCTTAATATTATTTTGTCTTTCCTTGTTGGGATGAGATATATTTGAATCTGCAAAAAGTTCGAGTCTTCATCCGATCCTTTTGCAATAGGGAGTTCTGACCACAGCGTTAGTCTATTACCTGCAAGCATGGTGCATCAGTCACAAGGGACCAGTTTTTGCAGCTATGTTTAGTCCACTTCAAGCCATTACAGTGGCAGTGTTTTCGGCCATTGCTTTCGCAGAGCGACTTCACTTTGGCAGGTAAACCGAAGAACGCATACACTTTCTCCCATTTCCATCTTACTGCTTTCACATATGGCAATTCCTTTGTCGGTGCTACCAGAGTAGTTCTTCCTAAAAAATTTGAACTTTTTTTTTTTGTACAGCTTGATTGGAGCACTTCTCATTATTGTGGGACTTTACTGTGTGCTGTGGGGAAAGAGGAAAGACAGTCTTGCTAAACATGGAGAGATTGAAAAAGCGAGGCTCGACGATATTAAAGTGCTGGAGATTTCCATGAATGATATTTCAGTAGTCAATTCTGTTACTAGAGAAGAAACATGATCATGGAGACATGTTCGTTTTTCTTTCGCGGTCAGATCTTAAAGAATTGTTGATGTAAGAAAAGTTGTGTTATATCATTATGCAGAAATTCAGAGAATTATTTCTTATTTTGTATAATCTCTAGTTCCAACAATCCATAGGAACATATTGCTACACATCAACAAGAGAAATCCTTCTATGCTTTCGGGGAGTTTTTTATGTCAATCATAAACCAGAATTTCACATCATTTTTCAGTAGCCTCTCAACAGCTTCATTTGCATCCTGACTTTGAATTATTATTTCGATCATCGGATGGATTCCATGAGCAGGACAGAAACCGATAATTCCTTTGTGTATCCTTTGTTCTGCCCATTTCACTGCCGGAAATGGTTTTTATACCTGCCAAAAAGGTCAATGCACGGTGTTCATTACTCAAGAATTTGGCTTTCATGTTTCCCCAACGTGGTTACTGTATACCACATTATAATCCCAGCAGTTGGCTTTTTTTATACCAGCGATGTTCTACTTAAAACTAATCTCAATCTCATTGGAGCACAACCTCTATAGTTAATTTGCTACGTCCACTTAACACGTTAAATTTAACTTAACAAACCATTTGTTTTGTTTCATTCTCTTGTTTAAAATGAGAATTGTGATGACAATTATTCATTTCATTGACACAATAAAAAAGTTTCATGTCACTGTAACACTTAATGAGAGAGATACTAACAACGATGTATCTTTAATCTGTAGGTGTATCTCTTGATTACATGTTAGCTAGAATCTCCTCAAATAGAGAACACCACTGAAATTATTTTCCACTAGCTAAACTATAAGATGTGTTGTCATGCATGAACTCATAAGAAGTGGCTGGGGCTGATCCTTCACAGTTACAAAAAAACCCGATTAAAACTTGAAGCACAAGAAAGTTTGATATCCATGGAAGGATGCACTCATGATTACTTGGCAATGGCACTGGTTCAGCTGGTATACGACGGATCAAATGTCCTCATAAAGTTCTTCCTTCAGGAAGGACTCAATCCGATTGTCTTTGTGGTTTACAGGCTTGTTCTTGCCATGGTTTTGGTTAGACCATTTGCTTATGTGCTTGAAAGGTAAGCATTCTTGCCATTTTTCAGACTTTCTTCTTGTACAAGAAACAGCGAAAACTAATTTGGTAGTGGATGTGCTGTGGGAAAGGGGAAACACAATCTTGTTGCTCAACACGCAGCAGTGATTGAACAAGTGACACTCGGCGATAATGAAGTGCTGGAGATTTTCATGAATGAAATTTCAGTAATCAATCCTGTCAGTAGAGAAAGGCCATGATCATGAAGACAAGTTCGTTATTTCATGGTCGGATCATAAACAACATTGATGTAAGACACAATGAGTTTTAGTTTGACGCGGAAAATCAGTCACTCAAAATCCATATGAACTTGTTGATACATATCAAGAAGAGAAATTGATCTTCTTTTCTTTCATGGTGTCATTTCACACAAACTGAACTGATCTTTTTTGTCCTCCATATTGGCGGAGATTCTATCATGTGACCGGAAGAGATACCTAGCTAAATATTGAGATATACCTAATTAATATTTCTTTCATTCACATGTCACACACGTGACAAAGAAATATATATCATATTGTGCCAATGAAAAGAATGGTTCAATAATTTCTTGACAAAAAAAAATGGGATTTTGCAGGAGCATGTCACAAGTAGTTCCATTTTCTCATAAGGAGAAAGTGGTATATCTGCAATTAAGAAATATAATAACTTTTTACTTTATTTATTTATTTTATTTTGTGCGGCTCTCTTTAGTTTTTGGATAGTGCTATCCACACACTCAATTTTACCTCCGACACATTCTTGTTATTTTTTTGTCATTCATCTTCTTCAATTCATTCGATTTGGCGGCCACAAATTGAGAGGGGTGTGTGATAAGTAAAATGAGTGTCTAGAAAGCACTACCCCTAGTTTTTGCTTTATTTTTGTTAGGGGGAAGGAAAATCGGTGGAGATTGAACCCACACTCTGGTTTGGGGATAGATATATAGTTGGTTCCTTCCTTGAATGATTCCAAAAGTTGATTTCATATTTCCACCATCCAAAGACGATGTCACTGTTCTTTGGTAAACTGATTGTGGATTCCACTAGCTAACGAATGAACTCAAAAGAAGTGGCTGAAGTTGATCCTTCACAGTTATAAAAACCCCATTAAAACTTGAAACGTATTATCTGCATTTCAAATTAGCACAAGAAAAGTATTATATCCATGGAAGGATGCACTCACTACTTGGCAATGGTACCCACCCCATTATTGTAATAATTTCTAGTCAAGTGACTTGTTGGACAAATAAACCTGAGCCCCCACGGACATCCATAACGTAGCCCAACAGAATCCTAACCAGATTCTCCTATAATAACAAAATCCTTCTACGTTGGGAGGAGGGTATTTTACCTTAATTTGCCCTTGTTTAATAAATTGTTTTTTTTTTTTTTTAAGCTGTAAGAGGTGAGGGGTAATTTTGATATCACCAAATCTGACTTCTTCGTTTATATATAGAGATAAAGTCGAAATTTAGTTATTTGTTCAACTTTGGTTTTTTTTCTCCACAGGCTGCGGTGTCCAAGGTCTACCCTGCGCCATTGTCACTAACCAGCATAATGGGCTTTTTTGCATCGCTGCAATCTTTTTTCCTCGCCCTGTTTTTTGTTAGAAATTCAAGCTCATGGAGACTGGAGTGAGATCTATTCAACGACAAACTCTGAAAAACAACGGGACCATATATTTGCTGTTGTGAGACATATTTTCTATGATCTTTATCATCGTACTTGTTTTATACATCTTTAAAACATAATCCTTAATGTACTTTTGTCTTCCGTTGTTGCGATAAGATATAATTGAATCTGTAAAAAGTTCGAGCCTTCATCCGACCCTTTTGCAATAGGGAGTTCTGAATACAGCGTTAGTCTATTACCTGCAAGCATGGTGCATCAGTCACAAGGGACCAGTTTTTCCAGCCATGTTTAGTTCGCTTAGTGCCATTGTAGTGGCAGTATTTTCGGCAATTGCTTTCGCAGAGCGACTTCACTTTGGCAGGTAAACCGAAGAACACAAATACTTTCTCCCCTTTCTATCTTGCTGCTTTCACATATCGCAATTCCTTCACCTGTGCTACCAGAGTAGTTCTTCCTAGAAATCTGAACAGTTTGATTGGAGCACTTCTCATTATTGTGGGACTTTACTGTGTGCTGTGGGGAAAGAGGAAAGACAGTATTGTTGCTGAACATGGAGAGCATGAAAAAGTGACGCTCGGCGATATTAAAGAGCTGGATATTTCCATGAATGATAATTCAGTAGTCAATCCTGTCACTAGAGAAGAAACGTTGGATCATCAACAACGGTTGGTGTAAGAAACACTGAGTTTAGTATGACACGGAGAATCAATCACTCAAAATCCATATGAAGCAATAATATTTACCCTAATTACACAGACTCAAACAAGTAACAATTCCCTCTTATTACATACAATAGTCAACTCACTGACACTCCCCCTCATGTTGGTGCAGAAATGTCCTTGATGCCCAACTTGTCAAGTGAGTTGTAGAAGGCTTGCCTCGCAACGGCCTTTTTAAGAATATCTCCACCTCCATGTGTTTAATCCAGTCATGTTGGATTGGATTATAAGAAATATTAATAGCGGCTTTATTATTACAAAACAAATCTGATGCTGGCATTGGTAGGTACCCAAGCTCAGCAAGTAACCTCCAAAGCCATAATAACTCACATACCCCTTTCGCCATACCTTCGTAGTCTGCTTATGCGCTTGACAACGCCACTACCTTCTGTTTTTTACTCCGCCAGGTTACTAGTTTACCTCCCACAAATGGTAAAGTATCCCGAAGGAGACAACCGATCACTAAATCTCCGGCCCAATCTGCATCAATATAGCCATTCACTTGAAGGTGTCCATTCTAAGAAAACATGATGCCTCAACTTGGTGCCGTAGCGGAGAATTCGTCCAACTGCACTCATGCGTTCCTCACTCGGCGAGTGTGTAAATTGGCTGACAATACTTACTGTATAGGTAAAGTTTGTCTCATGTGTGATAGGTAGATTAAGCGTGTCCAACCAACCTTTGATAGCGATCTTTGTTGGAATTTGATCAGGATACACGGTTCTGCCAACAAATCCAAGACATTTTTTTTTGAGACAAAAATATGCCTCGTTTCGATTGAGCCACTTCTATACCCAAAAAATATTTTAAGTCCCCCAAGATCTTTCATTTAGAACTCGGTCGCATATTCTTTCAACCTTGAAATTTCTTCCACATCATCACTCGTTACAATCATACCATCCACATAAATAATCAGTGCTATCAACTACCCATTCGATGTTTTATGAACAATGTATTATCGGAGTTGCTTTGTTTGAACCCATATTTTCTCATGGTCGTCCGAAACCTTCCAAATCATGCCCGAGGTGATTGCTTCAATCCATATAAGGCGCCATCGAAGTTGCAACTATTCATGAATTTGATCTTCATTGCAATTTTGCAACTAACAATCTAAAAGTATTCATCAATAGAAAATGCTCAATTGCACTAGTTTTCAAAAGACCAATCCAGTTTTTTATGTAGATAATTCAACGACCATTTCGTCTCGTCACACCTTCATTTTGTTGGAATAACTTCCGAGTTCAAAATCTCACGGTGTTGTTAATCTTCTATACTTTTTCTACAAGAGCGATAATCGAGGAGGGAGATTCAAACACAAAATTCCAGGTGCAAGATACTACACTATTAGCTACATAATTTACAAACCTCTTACACGAAGATACAGTTACCAAATAGCCCATGAACTTGTAGGTCACTTTCAATTTGTTCATTGAACAATTTTTTTTCGGAACAAATGGGACTTGAACCATTAAAATTAGTCAATCTCCCCCCATCATATTTGATACAAAACAATGATAAAAAGGGGTTTATCAGTCGCACGATGGGACGCAATCGTTCTACTCATTGACTTCACCAACAGGTTGTGTAATCCATTCTACAATCCTTGAGATTGATGGTAACACAAATATTGAATTCAGTCATGCTAGAATTAAAACAACACCGCCATCAACATTATTTCAACGATCCAATCTGTCAACCTAAATTATACAAGCAAATGTAATCACTACTTGACCAAGTCCAACGGAAAAGAGAATGAAACTGACAGAATAGTCTTTTCAAAACGACCATAGATTAGTGAAACGCCACTGATAGCAACATGAGTAGGAAAGGGAAAAGTTGATTCATACAGCAAAAGGGAGAACTGAAATTGCGATGGAACACACTAAGCAAGGGTTCCAGGCCGAAAGTGAAGGCTTGGACAGAGTCACAAACCTATTTCTTTTGCTTCTTCCGCTTAATGGAAGGCTTCCTATGTTGCAGCCTTACTGCTGATGATTCTCTAAATTGAGTAACTTCAGCGTCTTCAGGCAGTGTGCATAATAAGAATTTTTTGGTCGAACCAACTTGGTTGGGGAACAGCTTCAGCATCTTCCTTCCCCTCATCCATTTGAGCATTATCTTCATGTGTGTTTTGCTCATCAATCCATTGACACCCAATTCCTGAATTTTGCAAATAAAACCCTTTTTCAGAAACATGAACTTATGGAATTTCAGACAATTAACTTTATATTCCACATTTTTTCTTTAATCTTGAATAAAGGGTGACCCCAAGCCAACAAGGCTCCCCATTTTGCGAGGGTCCGGGGGGGGGGGGTGATCGTACGCAAGTTACCCTTGCTTTTGCAAAGAGATTGTTTCCACTACATTCTTTTATCTTGAATAAGGAAAGAAATATGTCCTTTTCTTTTTGCTGAAGGGGTGATAACAAAAAAAGCCACTGAAAACTTGAAATGAAAGGAACGCATAAAACATATTTCCTGGTACCTCTTACAGTGTAAACCGCCTAGATTTCAGTAGACCAGGTACCTCTTACAGTGTAAACCGCCTCAGTTTGATAAGGAACGGTTATCAGAAAACAAAATCTAGATATGGTTGCTTTCTAATTCTATCACCAGAATAGTAGCATTCAAAACATCTTAAATGATTTATACAGACAAAATGTCCAGTTATGCATCAGATTTCTCACATTATAAAACTCGGTCTAAGGCAAGAGGTAAAACAGAAAAGTTTTGTGAACTACTACAAGAACATGTAAGGACGAAATCAAAAGTCACTGCACTGTAATTCTATCATTGCTGTATCACAAATACCAAAAAGTTAAACATAAAATCTAGGAGTATGATAAATCTCAACATAGGTTTTATCATTTCTAATAGAATATCTCAAGTTTAAAAGCTTTAAGTGGTGAATTAATATTTGGTTTAGCATAATAAAAACGGGGACCCTGTGTTTTATGCTCTGAAGCTTACACCCCCTGTGGTTTCAGCAGTTCTATTTATATTCTTAAATGTTAGTATGAACATAAACCGTTCAAGTTACTTCTACAATGGCAGCTTCACCTTACAAACTGAAAATTTTACCTGGTTTGGGTAGAAACTTCACCTTATAAAGCCCTCAATCTCCTATCCCCTTAAAACTGTTGAATAGAACTTTAAAAAGTCCATATTATGATGAACAGATAGATAACCATCCTCCTATGCTACTGCACACAACAAGATGCATGGCAGACTTCAAACTTCAATGCCAACAACAGTCACACTAGCAAGTATAGCCAGCCAACAATACAATTAAGTAACGGAAAGTGTGACCAGTACTTTCTCATTATTGCAATTCAAGTTATCCTAATCTAACCAGTGGCAAGTAAGCCTACTCCTTGCTGCATTAACATAGCTATATGAAGCACTTGAAGCTAGATTACATGACTCCAAACACCAAATACACAAACTGAAATCCGGTTTTTCGACATACCCAATTGATAAAATGTCATTGCAAAACTAGGCATAGCGATTACAATGAAAATGCCTGAATGGGAAGAGTAAAATTTTCAGCTTTATCAAATTCACATACATGAAGAAAAAAAAATGAAAGGGGAAAGAAAAATAAAACAAAAAAAAGCAGCTCTTCACAGAAAGGGTGATAAACCTTAGCCTGAACCCAAGTATTGGGGATGGTGAGAGGTCCATGCTGTTTGACGACATCGTATAGATCACGAGCGATAGAATTAGCCTCAGGGAAGCTCACTTTTGGATTGATTTTCCTCAGATTCTCCGCGCGGCTCCGGGAGAAATGCCTTACAAACGCCGCGGCGGTTGTAATCAGACCACTTCCGGTCGAGGTGGAAGCCCTAAACGCGCCGCCGGCGAACCACATCTTCCGATTCGACGAATTCACGACGCAATCGCTCCTTTTTCGTCAGTTCGTCTTCTCAGATTGGAAACCGGAATTAGAACAGGGGTTTAGCGGAAGCTAAAAACCCTCTTTCATCAGGAACGGAGCACGTGAGAAACACGTGCATTTGTAGTTCGAATTTTTTATGTCGTTTAAGATTGCTGTCGTTTTTTGGGAACACTCGTTTCCCTATTTCTAGCTCATGGATTTTTTTAATACATCAATATTTTTACATTAAGAAAAAAGGAAGTTCAGTTAAGTCATATAATGAGCAGTTTAATTAGGTATCGAAGTTGTCATCCATGAGATTCGGACCTAAGACCTTTCACTTCCAAGTGAAGAGGAATACCATTAGATCATAGTACTGAGTGGCAGCTCATAGATTTAATAAAGGAAAATTTAAAAGAATAATAAAGAGACACACGAAGAAAAGGGTTATAACTTATAAGTTAGGGTACCCTATAAGTTACTAGTCTCTTTGCATGCTGTTACGTGCTTGCAAGAAACTTCTTTTAATCATAGACGTTACGTACTCCTAAAGATGTTTTGTGGTAATTGCAATAGTCCTGATATATTTTAATGTATTGTGCAAGAGAGAGACTTTGTTTTTATCATGCACGTCATAAAAATTTGTCATTTTTGTGTGTTTACTTTACCGATTTATATGTTATTCATGCAATTGTCAAACAACATGGGATTTTGGATGCAAGTTCCTACCTAAAATTCCCGAACAATATGTAGATGTGAATAAAAAAAAATAGTAGATGAAACATTAGTAGCACAACACAAAATAATTTACAATTTTCAGAACACACATAATGTGTACATGCTAAAAAAAATTTTTTTTTTTTTAAGTGTACGTATTGACATCAACACTGCAATTCCACCCAATGATTGATGCCTCCAGTTTTGATTGCTTTTTTATTTATTTATTTTTTAATTAAATAGCAACGACAAAATTTCATTTTAGAAAAACAGCAAGGTTGTGAGAACATTACAACTACAAACAAAGGGATTCAAAACATCCCTCACTCAAAATAGCCTTAAGCCTCAGTTACAAAGAGTTCCGCCAGAAAATCGAACGGCTCCTCAAACCATGACCGAGAAATCGTCTCACGCAGCGCAACCTTTGCAAGACGGTGAGCCATTTCATTAGCCTGATGACGAACATGGGCAGAAGCAGCTCCAATGATCCTTGACATGAAAGCTTTGCCAGGCCCAATGAAGGACATGTCAATCGAATGACTCTGCAACACAATCGTGATCTGGAAAGAGTCGCTTTCTAGAATGATGTTAGATAAACCCATTTCGACGATCATCACCAGGCCTTCTTTGGCCACTAAGGCCTCTACATGAGCCAGAGAGAAGACATTTTCGAACCTGGGCACACGAGTTGCCACAAAATGACTTGCAACATTACCCACCCTACTCCTTCCACCGTCTGCAAACCATGAAGCATTTACGTTGACTTTTACATGACCGGCAGGTGGAGGGGTCCATGTAACAATTTAGGAAGTAGAGGTATGGAGCGCAAGCACGGAACATTGAGCATGGTGAAACTCAGCTAACTAGCCCATTGCTCGAGATGAGGTCAGCCCAGGGTCGTCCACTTGCCCGTTCTAGAGCATAGAGTTCCTAGCCCCCTAAATCGCCCACCAAATAATGAGACAAATATCAAAATCAGGTTGCTTCAGGGAGGAGGCAAGCAACAAGGCCCAATCATCCATGGCAGTGACTCCGTGCCCTTTTGGTAGAAACCCCAAGGGGAGCCATCCAAACACAGGCAGCGAAGGGATAGTCACATATCAAGTGTAATGCAGATTCTCCCCTGGCACCGCATAGGACACAACCATCATCAACCTTTAGATGCCGCTTGATCAAATTTGCACGGGTAGGAATTATAGTCCGGCAAATCCTCCAAGCGCACACCTTGACATTTGGAGGGACACAACCCACCCAAATGCGCTTCCAAAGAGGCCCCAAAGGGTTAGATTCCGAGGAAGACGAAGCAGTCCGGGAGTGACTAAGCACCCACTCCAACACCACATGGTATCCACTTTTAATTGAGAATTCTCTTTTTTTATCAAAATGCCAAATCAAACAATCATTTGGTTTCCGAATACTCAGTGGGATTGAGCACACTTTGTCAGTTTCCGCATCAGAGAAAATAGAGTTGAGGAGAGGGAGGTTCCACCTCTGTGGAGAATCAATGATAAGGTCACTAACCATAAGCAAATTACATCCCACGGGTTTTGGAGAGAAAACCCGAAAGGAGGAAAGCTGGGGGAATCCAACGATCTTCCCAAATACGGATTCCCTCCCCCGACCCCACCTGCCATCTGGACCTGCAAGTCAGCATCACTCTTGGTGCACAGAAACTGTGCCAACAAAAGGAAGCCCCCACTTCCACCGTGGCATCCAGAAACATAGAGTTGGGGTGGTACTTGGCTTGCAAAAGTCAAGTGACAAGCGAGGTAGGCTCTTGTAAAATGCGCCAACCCTTTTTAGCAAGAAAAGCCAAGTTGAAAGCATACATGTTCTAAAAACCCAACCCACCATCACACTTGGTTGAGCAGAACCGTTCCCAACCGAGCCAATGAATCTTCTGCTCATCATCCGACCCTCCCCACCAAAATCTAGCAACCATCTTATTCAGATCATCATAGAAAAACCTAGGCAAGAGGAAGCTATTCATGACATATAGTGGGATAGCTTGGGCAACTACTTTGACAAGTAGCTCACGGCCATCGGCACTTAAAAGCTTCATCTTCCAACTTAAAAGCCTTTTCCACAGTATTTCTTTGATATAAGCAAAGCATTGACCTCGATTCCTCCCAACAACAGTGGGTATGCCAAGATACTTATCATGATGATCCACTCGGATAACCCCCAACCCCAAAGTCATCCTGTTGAGGTCTCTTGACATTCCTACTAAAGCAGACAGAAGTCTTAGCCAGGTTAATTGCTTAACCAGAGGCCTATTCGTAATCATGCAAGATAGCCCGTATGTGATTGCAATCCTCCAAAGTTGCCCGAGTAAAAATCAAGCAATCGTCAGCAAATAAAAGGTGGGTGATAGGCGGAGCCCCTCTGCAAACTGTGACACCTCGTAGCCGCCCCTCACGTTCTCGCCTATCAATAAGAGCCGATAAACCTTCTGCACACAGCAGGAAGAGGAAAAGGGAAAGGGGATCTCCTTATCGGAGCCCACGGGTCGGATGAAGGTAGCCACGAGGGGAGCCGTTCACCATAACAGAGTAGGTGACTGAGATAACGAAAGTCATGATGAGATCAGTCCACCGAAGCGAAAAACCGAGTCTCACAAGTACACTTCAAAGATAGCTCCACTCAATCCTATCGTAGGCCTTGCTCGTGTCAAGCTTGAGCGACATGAAACCCTTCTTTCCCCTCCTCTGGCGGCTCAAGCAATTCGCCACTTCGTTGGCCATAATAACATTATCAGAGATGAGACGCCCAGGGACGAAAGCACTCTGATAGTGAGAAATAAGATTTGGCATAATGTGCTGAAGCCGATTCATGAGCACCTTGGCTCCAATCTTGTACATGACATTGCTTAGGCTAATTCGACATAATTGCACCGTCTCCAGTTTTCATTGCTAATCTTCAAAGGATAGTGAAAAATTAAAAATGAGTAAAAGTTAGTTAATTGACCGGTGAGAAATTATCCTATACTAAAACCCAAACTCGGGTGTACTGTTCACGGACAGTAAAGTGGCAAAAATGACCTCTGTTTGGTTTTCCACCATGCGTCTTTACTCTTGGTTGCACAGTTAAATGACGGAAATGCCCTCCTATGCCACGCGTCTATCATCGCCGGTTCTCCTGCTTCGATTTTGTTGGTTCTTTCTTTAGGGTTTTCTTTGGTTGTCTTGCCGTTCATACCTACTCTTGCCTTGCTTTTCTTTGTGCCTTAAATTTTCCTCTTGCACTGCTTCTGATTTTCCCATCTTTCTTTTGCCCCTGTGAATTAGCAAGTGTGCTTTTTGTGGTTCAAAAGGATTGGATTCCTAGAAATATCATTTTTGTCTCACGTTTTTTGGCGTTTGCTGGAAAAAAAAAAAAAAGTTGAAATTGGTATTGTGCGATACCGTTATCGCAAAAACAGAGCGTTTTCTTTGAATCATTAGAGAGGAAGTCTTCTGGATCACATTTGTTGGGCGATTTTTTCGTCGATGCTCATGTCTTTTTTCCGGTGAGTTTTCTGATTTTTTTGCTTGCTGGTTCTTAATTTTTGTATTCCGTTTGGGATTTGTTAATTTCTTTTTGTGCATCTCAGTGTGTGATTCGATGTTTTAGATTGGGTTGGGTAGGCAGTATTATCATTTTAGACTTGGGAGGGGTGAGGGTTATAGTTGGTGAGATCGAGGGCCCGGTGTTTAGATTTGGTGAGGAAGTGTTACATAGAGAGAAAGAGAGAGGGAGGCGTGAACAAGGGCAAGTAAGACCTGTTCATACGAGATCTATAATTCTGTAAGTGTTACAGAGAGAAAAAGAGGGAGGGAGCAGTACGGATTGCAAAGATAGAAATAGAGAGGGATGAGCGAACAGTACACTGTTTTTAGGGTGAGTGGTTTTGAAATTCCATGGTTTTGATTCTACTTGCAGCCTGAAGTGTGATTTTACATATGAAACTTCCAAGCTTTTTGATTAATCTTAAGCCAGATTGGTTAACTATGATTAAAGTAAATTTTTTTTTTCTGGTTAGCTAGCTGAAGTAGCTAGAAAGAACAATTGTGGCTTGAAGTCTTCGTATTTGAAAGTTGAATCTCAACCTTTGAAAGGCTTTGTAAACGTGTCATCACGTGTGTAGCAGACCTTCATAGGAATTTGGGGTGAGTCTTCATTATCCAGTACATGTTACTTTGTTTCAGTTTGTTTATTTTCTTTAACATTTCTGAGCAATTTTTTGGAAGCCTAAATGATTCAGAATTGGAATTTATGTGTAAATTGATAAGTGTAGGTCTCATTATTCATTGTTGCTTACTCTTTTTGATGTAGGTCAGGTTATTCTGGAGGGAATATGAATATATTCATCACCTATGTGTATATGTTTCTGAGTCAATGTCCATTTTGTTTAATTTTGATAATTTTTGCTAAAGTTTGAAACTTTTGCTGATTTGGGTTATTGGGGATGCCCACTATGTGTTGATATAAGATAATTAAGAATCCAGAAAAATTGGTAATTTTGTTTTTTTTTTCTTCTTATGCTTAATGTTTGCCTTTTGCTTCTATACTTGGATTGGCTGTGAAAACTTAGTAGAAGTGAGAAATCAATGGAATTTTGTGGGTTATGTTTCATTTTGTTCTGGGGATTTGATAAAAGAAATAATTTTGTTATTGTTGTAAAAAAATGCGTAGATGGGACTTCTGAGCTGAAGTTGATGGATTGAATTTTGAGTTTCCTCACCGATTAGTGTATGTTTGAATTGAAATCATGGGTACAGATTTGTTAATGGTTATTTACTTTGTCAGTGTAATGTGACAAATTTCTCTGGTGCATAGGTGTTTAAAAAATTCCAACCTGCACCCTGGCTGAAGACAAATAATTTTTTTTCACGCTTGATACAGAGGCAAAAGAAAAGAGGTAAAATTTTTTATGAATTGAAATTTCAATGTGGTTGGTTTACTTATATTTAATATTTATTATGTTCTTTTATTGTTTGTCTTATATATTTATTAATTTTTTTTCTCTTTTGTTTTGTCCTTTTTTTTTTCCTTCTTTGCAATTCTTTGTTTTTAAATTTGTTATAACAGTTGTTTTCCATTATGTCTAAAAGACCTATAAATGCATTGGCAAATGATGTTGTGGACCAAAATGAAAACAGTAGTGATGATGAATATAATCTCTCAGTTGAATATAGCCGCCGTCTAAGAAAAGTGTGTAGAGCCAGTTATATGGAAAAATGTCAAAATGCTGTTTTCTCCAAGACTGATGGATTTCTATGTGAAACTTCACATTTTAGACATGATTGTAGTGCTAGCACATCTGATGTTATCCAATGTGGTATTAAAGATGTTAATAGTGATGAAGCACAACATGTCACATATGCTGAAAAAATTGTCTGCATTTCTGATCAAAAAGGAAAAAAAGTTGTTAATTTCTTGAGTAATCTTGATAACACATTTGAAAAAACGTTTCATGTTGAGAATCACTCTTCTATGAGCAAGGGTCAAGCATTTTTCCAGAAAAGTAAAACTGGTATGTTTTTTAACATAAAAAATTATTCCTTATTCTACTAATTGGATATTTAGTTATTGGTGTATTGATTTTAAGTCCTCTTTTCTTTGTTTTTTTTTTCATGTGTGTGTTTTTTTATGCAGGAGTTGGAATAGGTTATGTGGACTTTGGGGATAAAACTTATAAATGTATCCACTGTGGTGCTTACTTTTGGTTAAAAGAATCTCTTAAACAAGCATCCAAAAAAAATGAACCCGTTTTTACTCTTTGTTGTCAACAAGGAAAAATTGCTTTTCCAACTCCAAAAGCGACACCACCTTTTTTAGAATCTTTGCTTGATCCAAATGGAGGCCAAAAAAGTTTAGCATTTCGAGAAAACATTAGAGCGTATAATTCAATGTTCTCATTTACTTCAATGGGTGCCAAAGTTGATCACTCAATTAATGATGGGTCAAGCCCTTATATTTTCAAAATTAGTGGGCAAGTTTGTCATCTGATGGGATCTCTTTTACCAGCTGACAATGAGTCTCCAAAGTTTGCTCAATTGTATATTTATGATACATATAATGAAGTTCAGAATCGTCTTAGAGCTTTTGAATCTGATGGAAATAATAAAAAACTTGATCCAAAAATTGTTGAAGGTTTGATTAAAATGTTTGATGCATCAAATAAGTTAGTTAAGCTATTTCGAACAGCAAGGGATAAATATGAAACTGATGGACTAATTTCTTTAAAAATGAGAATATTAGCAAGAGAACTAACGGATAGCAAGCAATATGACCAACCAACAAGTGATGAATTAAGTGGTTTAATAGTTGGTGATATAGGACTTGCTGATTCTAATAGAGATATTATTATAGAGTCTAAAAGTGAAGGGTTAAAGCGTGTCACAAAATTAAATCCAAAATTTATGTCTTTGCAATATCCTATTCTTTTTCCATATGGTGAAGATGGGTATAGACCAGATTTAAAGTGGAGTGAAAATTATAAAGGTCCAAAAACTAAAAGGCAAAGAATACCCATGAGAGCTTTTATAGCTTACCAAATTCAAGAACGAGACCCATGTTTAACAACATTGTTAAAAGGAGGAAGGCTTTTTCAACAATATTTGGTATATTCTTATGCAACACTTGAAGAAGATAGGTTGGATTACATTAGACAAAACCAAAAAAATTTAAGAAGTGAGGTTTACAAAGGGATTTATGATGCGGTGGCAAAGGGTGATAACGATGCAAGTAATTTGGGCCAAAAAGTTGTGTTGCCAGCTTCATATACAGGAAGTCCTAGATATATGATTAATAATTATCATGATGCAATGGCTATTTGTCGAGAAAATGGACTTCCTGATTTGTTCATAACATTTACTTGCAATATAAAATGGCCAGAAATTGTTAGAGAATTTGAGAAAAAACCAGGATTCAAACCTGAGGATAGGCCTGATATAATTTCTCGCATGTTTAAAATGAAACTTGATGATATGCTTGACTTTATAAAATCTGGAAAGCCTTTTGGGGAAGTCGAAGCAAGTAAGTTTTAAAAATTTATTTTGTTGCTTATATTAATTTGCAATTTTTTTTTTTTAAAATCAAACTGACCTCATTTGTTTTTTCTTTGTTTGTCTTATTTTTATTCTTTTTATAAACAGATGTTTGCACGATCGAATTTCAGAAAAGAGGTTTACCTCATTCTCATATATTAATATGGCTCAAGTCAAACTTCAAATGTGTTTCTCCGTCTGATATTGATTCTATTATTTCAGCTGAAATACCAGATAAAATTCTTAATCCAAAGCTTTATGATATTGTTAATCAATTTATGATTCATGGTCCATGTGGTCACATTAATTTAAAATCTCCTTGCATGCGAGAAAATAGGTGTTCTAAAAATTTTCCAAAACCTTATAGAAATGAGACTTTTCTTGAATCAAATGGGTTTCCAATTTATAAACGTCGTGATGATGATACAAAATTTTTCATAAAAAATGGAATAAAAATTGATAACAGTTTTGTTGTTCCTTATAATGCAGAGCTACTTTTGAGATATAATGCACATATAAATGTTGAATCATGTTGTCAATCTATGCTTATAAAATATTTGTTCAAATATGTTAACAAAGGTTCAGATAGAGCACGGTTAGTTCTTCAGCAAGATATAAATGATGAAATATTAACATATCTCAATTGTAGATACATATCACCTTATGAGGCTGTTTGGCGATTGTTTCAATATTCGATACACCATAGAGAACCTTCTGTTGAACGATTACCAGTGCACTTACCATTAGAACAAAACATTGTTTTCAGTGGTGATCAATCGCTCATATCAATTATCAATCAAAGAGCTTTTGAACACACAATGTTGACAAGTTGGTTTGAGACAAATAAAATTTATAATGAAGCACGTTTATTGACTTATGCACAGATGCCATCCAAATTCTTATATGATGCGCGAAAGAAATGTTGGAAACCGAGAAAACGCAAAGGATCAATTGGCAGAATAGCATATGTGCACCCTGCATCTGGTGAGTTATATTATTTAAGAATGCTTTTAAACTTGAAAAAAGGTGCTTTAAATTTTGATGATATCAAAATTGTTAATGGTGTGGTGCACTCTTCGTATCAAGCTGCATGTAAATCATTAGGATTATTAGGTGATGATAAAGAATGGTTAGATGCTTTATCAACTGCTACCCATGTTGCGTCATCTTCTCAATTAAGGCAATTGTTTGTTACAATAATTTTGTTTTGTGATGTAGCAAATCCTGAAGTTCTTTTTAATGATCATTGGAAAAATATGTATGATGATATTTTATACAAACTGAGAAAAACTCTTGCAATACCTGATATGATTGTACCAGAGAATGAATTAAAAAATTCTGTTTTATTTGAGTTAGAGTTGCTTTTTAACAATGCATCTACCTCATTGGAAAAACATCATTTGCCAATGCCTGATGAACAAAAAATGTTGGAAATAAAAAATAAACTTCTGAGAGAAGAATTAAATTACAATTGTGAAGAATTATCTAAAAAACATCAAATCTTAAAATCACAGCTTAATAAAGATCAAAAATATGTGTATGATTGTGTTATAGATGTTGTAAATAGAAAAAAACAAGGATTATTTTTTGTTTATGGTCATGGAGGTACTGGAAAAACTTTTTTATGGGATACAATTATAAGTAAGCTTAGATCTGAAGGAAAAATTGTTTTGGCTGTGGCATCCTCAGGAATAGCATCATTATTACTACCCAGTGGTAGAACAGCTCATTCTAGATTTAAAATTCCATTGGTTGTTACAGATAACTCAGTTTGTCCGATAAAGAAAAAAACTCATCTTGCTACATTAATTGAAAAAACAGATTTGATTATATGGGATGAAGCACCTATGAATCATAAATATTGTTTTGAAGCATTGGATAGATCGCTTTCTGACATTTTATCACATGTACATGTTTCAAATAAAAATTTTCCATTTGGTGGGAAACCTCTTTTGTTAGGTGGTGATTTTCGACAAATATTACCTGTTATTCCTGGAGCAAACAAAGAAGATATAATAAATGCGAGTTTAAACACTTCTTATCTATGGTCACATTTTAAAATTTTTGTTTTAAAAGAAAATATGAGATTATCAAGAAGCGATATAAGCATTGATGAAAAGAAAAAAATCAAAGATTTTGCAGATTGGATTTTAAAAGTAGGTGATGGAAAGGTTGATAGCATACATAACCCAACTGATTCAAATGATGCAGACACATCTTTGATTCAAATACCTAAAGATTTCATAATACATTATTCTACAAATCCAATTTCTTCAATCTTTTTCGCAACTTACCCTGATTTTCAAAATTCTTTTCACAGTTTTGATTATCTAAGAGAACGAGCTATTGTGACACCTCGAAATGCAACCGTATCAGATATAAATGATTATATAATTAATTTATTACCTGGAGAACAACATGCATTTTTAAGTTATGATTCTTTGTGTTCTTCAAATGGAAATATTGAAAATCTTGAAACAATGTATCCTGTAGAATTTTTAAACAAACTTGATTTCAATGGTTTACCACCACACAACCTAATTTTAAAAATAGGAATGCCAATTATGTTATTAAGAAATTTAAATCAGTCTTTTGGTTTATGTAATGGAACTAGATTAGTTATTACACAAATGTTTGATAGAATCATCGAAGCTAA
This sequence comes from Pyrus communis, assembly GCF_041283825.1. Classification (NCBI taxonomy): domain Eukaryota; kingdom Viridiplantae; phylum Streptophyta; class Magnoliopsida; order Rosales; family Rosaceae; genus Pyrus; species Pyrus communis. Next base: position 7,008,835 of record NC_142570.1, read on the forward strand.
AATACTTACTGGAACTAATATTGGTTACAAAGTTTTTATACCAAGAATCACTCTTGCAGCAACTGAAAGCAAATGGCCTTTTATTTTTAAAAGACGTCAATTTCCAGTTAGGCCGTGTTATGCAATGACTATTAATAAAAGTCAAGGCCAATCTTTGAAACAAGTTGGATTATATCTTCCTGAACCTGTTTTTACGCATGGTCAATTATATGTTGCATTATCTAGAGTTACATCAAGAGAAGGTTTAAAAATTTTAATAACAAACGGAGAAAACAGTGCAAACAATTATACAACAAATATAGTATTTAAAGATGTGCTTCAAAATTTGCAATAGAATTTTTACCATCATTTTTACATATTGAACAATCCATGCATTCATTAACTGTAAATAAAAACATTTTTGATCATCTTCCATGATAAATTGCTTATGTTTATCTTAGTTGTTCTGAATTTCAAATTTTCAATTAAATTATTTGTTTATGTTTTTTTATGATAAACATGATATCAGTTTCAAACTAATATGATTTTAATTTTTGCTTAATGTGTTAATACTTTTGTGCAATTATTTCTTATGATTGGGTGAGTCCAAATTGCCCAATCCTTATCCTTTGCTTAAATTTTCATCTTCTTCAAAAATTTTGTACAATTTTTTCAAGCCTAAATCATTCACATTCAAATTAGGTGGAAATTGATAAGTGTGAGTATCAACTTCCGATTAATTACAAGCTTTCAGCTTCTTAAAAAACTAAACCATCTTTTTTTTTTTTTGCTACCCAATTACTCATTTTGACCAAATTTACAGTTTCTTCTTTCTTTTTATATCTGTCCTCAGGTACATTGATGGCAACAACTACAAACAGATACATTCGGCTCCCACTTTTGACATTAAATCGAAGAACAGGCACCAAAAACTGGAAACTGGTGAGCAAAAATTTTTTTTTTTTTTAAATTGGATATAAAGTTTATATTTTCAATCGTGGCTTGCAATTAATTGTTTATTAAATTTCATGTGTTTCATTTAAATCGAAACATTGTTTTAATTAATGAATAAAATATCGATTAAAGTTTAATTAAGATATGTTGCTGGCTGAACTTACTGCTTCTGCAAAATCTAATGACAAAAATAGAACTAACAGCGAATATAAACGATATGATCGTTTTGGTAATGGTTAGAACTGACAACTTATAACCTGTTTTTAATCTTTGCCATTTTTCTAATTAACAAATGGGGTTACTTTTTCATACCCTTTTCATGTTCATTCGTTGAGAATTTGTTAATTATTTTAATCCATATGAGATAATGTTTCTGCTTTCTAGCAAACCATACATTATTGATCTTTACAGACCGTGATTTGGTATTGTCAAATAATATATCTATCTCCATTTCCATCCTATCACTATGTTGTTTCCGTAGTTTAATTAAATACAATATGAGCTTTCATTTTTTTACCAATAATGTGTCAGTAATGCTTAGAATGCAATAAAATAATATCTTAACTATAGTAAACACCAAAAACTGTTTCATGTATTCATCCAATATTTTAATCTTTGGTTAAAAATTAGAAATCTCTGGGTTTCAAGTTTTTCACTCAAAAAATTTTGCCTAAATAAAATCAATGTTTTTCTGTGTTCTATTCAGTTCCTCAACATTCATTTCTCCTTAATCATAAATTCAATTTTCTTTTGCAGGTTCACATTTTTCCAAAAGAAAATTAATCTGGAAATTCAATTAAGGTATAAATCCTTGCGTTTACTTAACATCTTCAATTCATCCTTTCTCTGCTCTATATCCTAAATTACAGTTCAAGGCTTCATCGGTATGTATCAAGAATTCAAGCTTTATTACCTTTTTTTTTAATTAACATTTTGCTTTTACATTCAATCTTTACTAACATTTTTCCTCAGGGGAATTCGCTGTTATCAATGTAGATAATCACTATCTTTTTTTAACTTAGTCTATAATACACAACTAATCCCTACCCTGATCACTCAAGAGTTTACTTTAATATCTAAAAGTATTACTCAAGACGTTCCCGCTTGAGATATACCCTTTCCACATGCCTTAGTTCAACCACAGAACATTTGGAACAACTACATCTTTGGTAGGAACATCTTTGTCTATACTTTTAGACATCCATTGTAAACCCCTCAGTGATCAGGCCAATCATTAACCATGTATTAAGACCAAGTCAATAGAAGAAAGTCTTTATCTACAAATTGATAACAACTGATTCCTCTGAGGACGAAAGATGGAAATGATGATCTTTTCTCTAAATTATGCAAGTTGAAATAACTTAGCAGCTTATACCTCTGTTTTACACCAAAACACCAAACCAAACGTATCTGATCCATCTTTGTACAATATCTTATTACATTTTTACAAAACAATTGATAACAAAATTATCTGTTAATTAACAATATTACTTTTCAATTTGATCGAGGAATGCTTTGGTTAGAGGTTAAATTTATTTATTGCCTTTTTTACTATTGTATTCGTAACACCAACGTTCTAACTAAACAGTGAATCAGTTTGTTTCAATCCGATTATTCCGTTTTGTAAAGTCTTGCATTAACATCTTTAATATATTGATTACATTTTTTCTTATCCTTTTCTACTGATTTTCCCCTACATTTGTCCGCAACATTCTTTAATTAGCTATGTTTTCACTTTGATTCAACAATGCAATCTCTCAACTTCCTTTGTGCTTATTTTTATCTAAGATATTCCATATGAATACAACCAATGACACATACTCGGTTCCTTAGATGATTAATCAGTTGGAAATTAGATAAATTTTTATTTCCAATTTTACAGGACCACACTACACATGAAAGCACATTTAAATTGTATTTTTACAGCATTGGAATCACTTTTAAACAAAAACACCAAAATTTTTTTTCTAGCAAATGCTTAACTACCAGCGTTCCTAACTTTTCCAATTCTGAGATCACTTAGATACATAAAATTTTATTCATGGTCATGTGTTTTCCAGATTGTTCACCATTTGAATGTAACTTTGTATTTCGACTTAGTCTTGATTTACTGTTCTTTTCTAGCATATTTTTCACATATTTACTCTTTAGTTGACACACTAACCAATTTCTGTGTACAACATTGTCTCCAATCATCGTTCATCACAAGGTACACCATTCTAACACTATCTTTTGTATGTTTTGTTCAAATTATTTCTCGCCTATTTAGTTATTAACAATAACAATATTATTTCTTGCCTTAGTTTAATACTAATTGCCTTAATACTTCCCTGCATCTTAACTATTAATTTATAGACTAAAGAACCATTTGCGAAGTCTCGCTTCAACCAACATTCTTTCACGCACTACACCAACTTTGACCTTTGAATTACAGCTGCACTGTTTCTTACAATTGCTTCATTATCAAGTCCAAACTCAACCATCTGTTATACCTATATGTTCGTTCCTTGCTATAAATATCATGAATACATATACATCTGTAAAATTTTTTACAAATTTTATACACTTTTAAAACCCGCAGCAACGCGCGGGCACAATTACTAGTGTATACTAAAAGTTATTACCTATTACGAGTCACCAAGATTAGCTGGATTGAAGCAAGACCTTTTTTGTATACTAGATTTCATGTAAAACACCTTGTTCGCCAACTACAGAGCCACCTTTTACTAGCACATTTGTGGTTGACTTTGAGACCCCCTCGATAAAGCCACAAGTAATTGTCCATGACTAAAGACGGGATCTGGAAGGTAAATACATATATGAAACAAAAATGTGAAAGTCACTACTTTAAGAAAAATATCACAAGCTATTATGAGGATCATGGATAGAGTGAAATTCCTCGTAACCTCTCCGAATCCAAAAGAGGTGGATAATCGTGGTTTGAAACCAATTGCTCCCATTAAAAAAAAAAAAAAAAAAAAAAAAAACACACACAAACTATTATGAGAATCACTGAAGATAAACATAATGTACTAAATAAATATTCATCGCTTTTCTTCTTTATCTTTTAACTTTATTTCATCGTGGCAAACTTAAGGGGGCGTTTGTTGCGCCGGACTATCTCGGACTGGATTATCTTCAATGACTAAGCTGGACTGGCTTAGACTAGACTAAATTGGACTAACTTAATGAAGCGTTTGGTGCAGTATTGGACTAAGAAGCTGGATAATAACAAATTCTAATATTATATTATTTAATATATAAATTATTAATATTTTATTATGATCTTATCTTTTTCTTCATCTTTTCCTACCATTTCCGTCCCACTCTTTTCCTCTTCTCTCATCGTCCCACCCTCTCCCTCTTTTTTTCTTCTTAGACCTCTCAATTCATGTCTCTTTCTCATTCCTGGTCAAACTCCTTATTGATTCCAATCTCTATTTCTCTGTCCTCCCTCCCTCTCTAGCAATGCGTTGTTAGAATGGAACCTCACGACTCCAATTTTCCCGACGAGTTGCAGGTTTCCCGATGTGTTTTCCGGCCAACCCTCGTTAAATTGGATGAAGTTAGCACCGCCAAAAAATTCATCACCATCCCTAGATCGAGATCTTAGCTTTGAATGCTCGAATCTGTCATGGATTTGAAGAAGCCCAAACAGGCCGAGACTTCCAGGCCATTTTCCGGCCACATTTTGGCCTCAATTCAGGTAAAATCGTAATCTTGTCACTCCTAGCTTCAATTTGGTATATTTTATATGAAAGTTGGTTGTGAAATGGATCTGAAAAAGAGTCGGAAAGTTAATGATTGATCTAGGTGACCGAAGATGATGAGGAGTCTGTCGGGAGTGGTCGTTGAGCATGACGAGGACGAGAAAGAGAGGATAGTCTTAGCTAGTCCCATGGTTATTGGGGGGTCTCGCTAAGACCTTTTAGTGAAGGGTTTTGTCCATGCTAGTCCCCTTTAGTCTCATTAATGTTAGTCCCAGCATGGAACAAACACAGTATTGGACTAATAGCTAGTCCAGTCCAGTCCAGTCCAACTTAGTGAGGGCAAACAAACGCCCCCAAGGGTTTTAAAATGAGGACTAGAATTTCCTCCATGTATAATCATGTTTTATTCCTCATAAAATAAAATAAAAATGAATGCTAGCTATTTTTCTCATCTACCTCTTTCGACTAAAGAATTACCTGGTACTGGCAGTAATAGCCTAATAGGGTAGCGAGACGCGTCGTACCAATAGGAGACCCAAACACTTTTCCTACCCTCGCTAGGAGACCGTTACCTCCCGCCATAATTTGAATTGGCGTCCCACCGATTTAACTATTTTAAAATCAATTAGGAGAGCCGCCACGCTGAGTCCGAGCTGGACGTCACGCTCTCCCGCGCTGGTCTCTTGTCCGATCAAGAAAGTGATTTCAAATTTGAATCCAAAGCGCGTGATTGTGGACGCTCTTTGTCTATGAACATTGCAGAGAAAAAGCACTTACTTGCCATCGGACCCGTTTTGGCTCATTTTAAGGCGGCTCAGGCCTCGAGTCACTCGGGTGCGGTGGGCCTGGTGATGAAGAAGACTCAGAAACGATGCCCTGCCGAGACGGAGATGCCTTGTGTGTGTGTCATGAGTCATGACTCGCGACTGAGAGTTACAAATCGGAACTTGCGTGGGCGAGGCTAAGGCATGGTTTGGAAAATCCCAAAACGACGTCGAGCTGGCACCTTTTTCTTGTCAACTGCATCGAAAAGTGGCTACAAACCAGTACGACTTGTCGTTGTCTATTGGGCCGGTTTCCCGCCGCAACCCCACCCCACCACCGCGGCCCCGCGGCCATCGTTTTGATCACTTGCTTTTTGAGTAATCAGATTTTTTTTTTTTGTCAAACAATATGTTTTGTTAGATTAGATGTTAGGTTAGCCACCAACGAATTTTGAACTCACGCCGTCATGCAAAAACTCAACACCTTTCCATCACTGTAATAAAGGACCACTTACTTGAGTAATCAGACTTATATTTACAAGTTTTGTAGGGTTTACTTGATATCAGGCTGTGTTTTTATCAACCCTTTTTTCTCTTAGTTGTAAACCACAACTCAACACACATACAACGAAAAGGAAGCGTTTAAGCGTTTACACGCATGCAAAACACAACACACGAGTAGATAAATTATTCATTTCCTCTTGGTTGCGAATTCGGTGAAAAACCAACAACGACAGTGAAAGCTCAAAAGAATGGAAATGCAAAACCCCAAAACACAACACACCAGTAGATAATAGTCAGAGCGCCAGAAAGGGTTCAACAGCTATATTGACATCCCAAAATTCTATACAATTCCAAATTTAAGCCGCATCCACCACAAAAAAACACAAACCAAACCTTCCTAATGAAAAACACGCAAACATTCCCCGAACCACATATTTAACACATCGGATCAAACTTCATATTCCGTCAGCAATCTTGGGCAGGAGCAGCAGCATCGGTATCCCAGTTGTCTTCTTCTCCCAACTCGTACTTACTGAAGTGCTTTACCCTGAACTTCCACTCGCCTTTCAAGGCGTCATAAGAAACAAACTCGGCTCCTTGATCCTCTGCCTTCTTCTTCAGCATCTGCTTGTATCTCTCTGTCTTCGACCCTTCTGTGAACCGATGCCCTGTTTTTTTGTCAGTGCATGTAATGTTGAGTAGTGTAACCTCAGCAGGTTTGTTGAGGCCTTGCCCGACAGGAGGTTTCTTACTGTCATCCATATAAACTATCACCTCCCGGTTGTTGAACTGCACGAGAGCCTCAAGATCAAGGCATCGCACATCTGTCTCCCCAAAGAACTTGATGCTACCATACCCAACTCGTCCAACCACAAAATCCTTGACACAACAGCAGAACCCTTGTTCTGCCCTTTCCTTAGCTGCCAATTCTTGGATTCGAGGCTCTGTATAGTAGTCAGTACGACGGAGCTTTGGCATTAGTGCCTCAATGTCAGCGCCATGCTCATATGCAATAGCAGCCTCACCGGCTCTATGCCCACTTAGTGTCATATAAGAGTCCCCTTTCTGAACAGAATGATCATCATGAACTCCATTCAGTTTCTGGTTGACTTTGGCATGATCCGCCCGCTCTTTCACAAAGCCATTTTCTTCTCGAGTTTCTGAAACAACAAAAAGCAATGTCAGCCAACACCACAGATACTATTAAACCAAATACAACCACAAACAACTAAAGGTCGGGTGTTCCAGTGAATTCCTAACAAAATACATTAACAATAAACCACAAGCTAATTAAAAACTATCTTTCTCCTCAGAACGAGCTTCTCCCGGAATTTTTCCTGAATAAACATTTTGTTCAGAAGAGTAAGCAATGTGCAAATATGCTCAGACACAATAAATTTGAAAACTAACTCAAAACTCTCCACATTAGTGCATAATAATCTAGTGTGTGGTATTGATATTACATGAACAATAGAAAAAACTCTCAATTAGGCCAGAAGGCCCAGAACCATCGACAAAAATCACTAATGGATGTAAACAAACCAAAAACTCCCTTAATAATGGCTACTAAAATCATTTCATAAACATTAAATATGCCCGAACTATTTCTCAAGCCAACCATGAAGAGGCTGTACAAGTGAAAGGCCAAAAGGAAAGAAAATGATAATGGCACAACAGAACTTACCATTCTCATGAACCGGAGTAGAAGTATCCTTTAATGGGGATGCTTTCTCAGCACCAACCCTTTGAGGCCACTGTTCTTTTGGACGAATGACGAGTGCTCTTGGGTTTTCTCTGGGAAGGAAAAGAGCATCCGCCTTGGGTGTGCTGTCTATTTCTTCATCGTCAATAAAGAAAGGGAACTGCAAAACAATAAAGGCAAATAGGTGTAAGAACAAAATTCAAATGCAGAAAACCTAATACAGATTAACTGTTTACATGAAGCATCATCCTCACCCTTGGATCGTCATTCTTAGGATTATATTTTCTCGCAGGTAACCTGACCCGCCTCTGCGACAGGTGTTGAGAGGTCAACAAATATGATACTTTAACAGGTGCAGGTTTGTCTACGACCTGACAGGGGAAAAAAAAAAGTCAATGTCACATTCCATTTTCCTTCAGAGAAGGTTTAAAGAAACTGTGCAACCACATACAAGTGATTCTCGACAGAACTAACACCTTAAAGTCAAATTCAATTTCAAATTAAACAAAAATAAAACCACATAAGAAAATTATATTACAGGCATGCTCGAAATTCCGTATTGAATTGATGGTGCAGTTCCACCACGACCAATTGACATTTGTGGCATTGCAGGGAGCGTTCCAAATGGATTTGTAGCAGGGACTGGTTGTACAGCTGCAGAGCTTTGCGTTGCAGGCCTATGAAAGACAGCATAGATCCATATTCTCTAGTTCAAAACTTAATTGTAAAATTCAAAATGAAAAAAATAAACAAAAGAAAACTCTAAATGCTGTAGTCCATGGACATAGAGAACGAAAAGAAAACCCCCAAGTAGCTAACAAAAGCCCCTGCATAGTAAGCCTACATATTAGGATAAGAACAAAAGAAGGAAAAAAAAAAAGTATCAACCTAATTAATACTCTGAAGTTAGAATTTTCTTATCTATTAAATAAGCAATAAGAACAACAACAAAAAATACCCCTTCCACTACCAAACGAATAGAAAAGGAACCCTTTTTTAGATTTGTTTCAATTAAGATATTTCAAATCAAATGAGATTTGTTTCATCCCAAAAGTTTCCGCAATTTTTTATCTGTGTAAGTGAAACCAGAAGGGTATGCAAACTAAAAATGTGTATTTAAATACCATAACAGTAAATATACCACGTAAACATGCACACAAAAGTAAAGAACTATGAGAGATACGGGTCATATGACATACAACTGTCCATAGTTATTCTGACCAAGAATTCCTGTTGAACCTCCTCCCAAGCCACTTGTGTTGCCTACAAAGCAAACACCAGTTGATGAAATCAGAACCATCAACTGACAAATAAAACCTCAATGGCTATATGATTGAGAAACATAAAGATACTCAAAACATATGTTACCTGGCTGAGTTTGATTAAAACTGTTGAAGTTAAAACCACTATTCTGAGTTGGCTGAGATGAGAAAGGCATAGAAAAAGAAGTTGGCTGCACGGGAAAGAAAATAAGGAAAAAAGTTAACCAATCATCAATTAAAACCTTTTACTATTAAAAGTAAAAACAAAAAATAAAACTTACAGTTGGTTGACTAAAACCCATTTGACTGCTTGTAGCCCCAGCAGCAGAGGGGATCCCCAAACCAAAGCCAGTAGAAGGGTTACTAAATGGCTGAGCAAACGGGGTTGTATTCTGCCCAAATGGACTGGTAAAAGCACCACCTGTCTGGGCAGCTGGAGGTGTGGGATTGAATGGATTTGAATTAAATGTGGAAGTTGTTGTCGCAGCTGGAGCAGAAAATGAAAATGCAGAGCTTGACGAACTAAAGAGAGACGGAGATGAGGTTTGAGGGAAAACTGTAGAAGGTTGTGATGGTGCAAAAGGACTGGTTGAAGTAGAAATCCCAAAACTTGATGAGCTGAATGGTGTAGACGTTGTTGTGAAGCCTGTATTAGTGAAGGATGAAGTTTTTGGAGCAAACAAATTAGAGGAAGTTGTGGCATTAAAAGGACTTGATGCCTGAGGAAATGTCGGTGCAGAATTCAAAGGGTTTGGCTGTGAGGTGGTAATGCCAAACCCACTCCCACCAGCAGGAGCTGGACCACCTGGAGGTCGAAAAGATAACATTTTGAACTTAGCAAATGTCATTATTGCTAACAAGTGCGGAAAAGTTCCAAGATACTGAAACGTTATAGCTAGAAACCATACCCTTATCCCCCAATTGATAATCCTCCCAGCGGAGTTCCTCATGACTTTTTTCTTTATATTGTGGCATTGCCGATATTGACTCCAATTTCCCAGCAGCACTAGTCCCAGTTCCACCATCGGGTTCAGGAGTTGCAGCATATGCAACTACTCTACTGCCTCCGCGTTGCTGGCCCCCAAAAGCTGACTGCCCAAAGGCACTAGTGTTCCCAAATGTTGTTGATTGAGCTCCTGCATCACAAATTATAAGAATATAATACAACTACAACGATATAAAACAGAATGAGGCATCTGGCTGGTCCATTTTATTTTTTCAAAATGTACCACCATTCATATGCATCTGGAATCTCACCAAATGGAGAACTCTGTGCTCCAAAAGGAGATGAAGCGGCAAATTGACTGCTACCAAATGTAGAACTTGATTGGCCAAAGGCAGGAGTTGATGGAAAGCTGAAAGATGGAGTACTGGATGAACCAAAACCAGGAGCACTTGAAGCACCAAAAGCTGGATTGCTTGAAGTACCAAAGGTCGAGCTAGATGAACCAAAAGCCGGAGTGCTTGAAGCCCCAAATGCTCCCCCAGATCCAAACAAGGGAGAACTTGACACCCCAAATGCAGCTCCTGTGCTTCCAAATGTAGGACTTGTTGTGGAACCAAAGGCTGGGCTACTTGTAGCTCCAAAAGCTGGGGTGCTTGTAGCACCAAAACTTGGGGTGGTGGTAGCGCCAAAGGCTGGACCATTTGTAGCGCCAAAGGCTGGACCATTTGTAGCACCAAAGGCTGGGGTGCTTGTAGCACCAAAGGCAGGGGTGCTTGTAGCACCAAAAGCTGGGGTGGTGGTAGCACCAAATGCTGGCTGACTTGATCCACCAAATGGCGTGGAGGAACCAAATATACTGCTCCCAAATGCTGGCTGTGATGGTTGAGTTGTAGTTCCAAAAGGACTTGTTTGAGCAGGATTGGACCCAAATGCTCCAAACACAGGCTTCTGACCAAAACCAGATGAACCTGTTGAGAGAGGTGTGTGCATATGGGGGAGAGAAACAGAGAAAAAATCATCAGTGACAAGAAGTTATCAAAATAGAAAAACAATTGAGCACAGAGAGATGAATAACATGTATGCATTGAGCATCCCATTATAAATAGATCAATCTTGTTGATGAGCTTCTAAAGTGGAATTCAAAGTGAACACATGCCCCTTGAAATACAAGATGAAACCAATCCCTATTCCACTCTCAAAGTCTTAATTCCCCCCTTATGATATTTGTCGTTTCACATGCCAACTGCACCAATAGATGTGTACCAAATAGAAAGTTTCAACAACAATATATCCATCTTGTACAGCATGCATAATCCACTCATGCATTTCCAGAAAAACGCTTGATGCAAACTTGGAAGGACATTAAGAATGATAGTAGACAATGCAAATGATTTCCAATAACCATATATCATAAAAGTTATATCAAATGAATCATTTGAAAAGTGGTAAGCGAACAAAAAAACGAAAAGAAAAGAAAAAATTCAAATTCAATCCACTTGCTTACCACCAAAAGGTGATGGTGAAGAACTAGAAGTTGCTCCAAAAGCAGGCGTTGTATTTCCAAAAGCTGGTGAGGATGCAGCACCGAAGGTTGTGGAGGAAGGAAAAGATGAAGAAGCTTGAGTTGCGCCACCAAATACACCAGTTGAAGTTCCTCCAAACATGTTACTCCCTGTTTGCGCACCAAATGGGGTTGTGCTTCCAAAAGGCTTAGGGGCAAAAGGATTGTTATTTGTGCTGTTGGTCTGCCCAAATACCGATTGAGACCCAAACGGGCTGCTAGATGACTGCCCAAAAGCTGTTAAACAATATTCCAAAAGTAAGATTATTTTCGCAACGCAAAAAATTACCAAGCCCGAATATTTATCAGACAATCAAACAGTATAACCGGAAGACCAGATAAACACATTAAATAGCCCGTAATCAATCTGCCAATAAATGCATGTCATACTCATCTTACAACGAAGCAAATAAAAAATGTATCGACATCTTCTAAAAATCTGACATATGATTGATGAAAATACATAAACCAATTATTCCTATAGGAACCAATTAAAATATATTGAATGCAGTTAAGATGATGCAGCAAAATCTGACTCCAAGGATCAATAAAAGATATAGAGATAAAGAAAGCTTACGATTAGAAGAACCGAACATCTTCTCTTCCGATTCAGCAATCAAAACCCGTGCTATTTCCTTGATCTCGAGCTGCAATGCATACAGAACACAAAGTTCACACAAATTGTAGCACAAAACACATATTTAACAAAGCATCGAGAAATCCCCAAAACGCGAGACGAATAAAACGCAAACGACAGCATTAACGCATTAAATCAGGCATTAAACGCAATCGTAAACCTAATCACCAGAAGAAAACCAAGGGTTAGGGTTTTTTTAAACCACCTGAAAGTGAGCGAAGGGCGTCGGGCGTCGGGCGTCGATCTGAACTCGACGAAGGTTGTGAGTTTTGAGATCGGAGGCGGCTGAAGGCGACGGAGAGAGGGCGAGGGAGGAGGGTTCGGAGCCGCGGAAGGGAAAAGAGAGAGAGCGAGGGCGAGTTGTCGCAACCTCCGAACTCTCACAAATGTCAGAACAGGGAGAAGGCGAAAGGTATTTTTACACGAGTGGGGGGAAGTGAGCGACGGGCGCGTCGCGTAAATAGTAAGCACGTAATGTTAGCGTGAAGAGTAAGTCCGTAAACCTATCCAAGGAAAGGGGAGTCTTTCACTTCGGACAAGTCGGTTTTCAATATTTGTCCTCTTAAGATTTTTTTTCTTTTTTTTTTTTGTTGGAATATTTTTTTATGTATGTCCTTAACGACACGTTAACTTATTCGAAACTAGTGAAATCGCAAGTTAGATAAGAAAGTAAGTAGAGTTGAAAAAGGAAATGAGATAGAATGAAAGGATCGTATTGTTTTTACCGATATATTTATTTATTTGAAACAAGTGAAATTGTAATTTAAGAAAGAAAGTAAGTAAAGTTGAAATAAAAAATACGGTGAATAAAAGTACCGCATTGTTGTTAATGATATGTTTACTTATTCGAAACGGATGAAATCACGAGTCAAAGAACAAAGTAAGTACAATTAAAAAAGAAAATGAGTTTAATGAAAGTACCGCATTGTTGTTAATGTCATATTTCTTTATTTGAAACAGGTGAAATTACTCAAAGGCTACACCGAGCATTCAATCACAATTACATCTCTCTCTCTCTAAATCACTTTGCACTCACTGCTTTTTCTTTCACTTTCTCCGTTTCATAGAGAAAACAAAACATGATTAAGAAACAAAGATTATTGCCTGCACTCCCCAATCACCACTTACCACCTACCCTCTTCATGAAGTTGTGGAGGAAGAATTGAATTGAGTGAAATTGAGTTGAGGAGATATTGAAACATGATGAAGTCAGAATCAAATTCTTGTTGAAAGTGTTTTTTAAAATTTCTTAGAATTGAAGTAAGAATCATATTTATTCATATAAGTTGTCTACTTAACCACACGATTAAGAAAGAAAACCAATAAAATTACTAAAATGCCCCTATTCCGATTAATCTAATTTTATATTTATAGTAAAATTTAAAAAAAAATTAATTTTTAAAACTTTGTGAGAAAGCTTTAAGTTTTTTTATTTACGATTTATTTTTTTATTTTTTTGAAAATACTGAAAGGATATTCTTGTAGTTAATATAAGAAAACCCATCAAAAGAGAGCTATCCTTGCTCTGTGATGCTCTCTTCTACCCCATCTCCCCCTCCCCCCCCCCCCCCCCCCCCCCTCCTTTTTTTTTTTTTTAATGGTAAATCCCCCTTTTCTTTTTTCTTTCTCGTGAAGAAAGCACCCCATCCTTCTTAATTAGAAGCATCATCCTCACCGTTCGATCATTTTCGCATTAGATCAGCCACGTCCCTTTTTGCTGGCGCTAAAAGAACAAAGTGAATGTTAGTTTCCCAAAACAAAAAAAAAAAAAAAAAAAAAAAAACAGTGAATGTTACAGAAACGTCCATTTTCTTTAATGTGAGTTTTAACATTAACAAAGTAAACCATCACTCAACGAAAATTAACACACGAAACCTTGTTTGCTAGATGGCAAGATAATGAGAAGGGCGGGATCACAACCATATCAAAGCAAGCTTAGGGCACGACTTCAAGTAACATAAAAGACGCTAAGCGCTAGTAGCATCACCTATTTGTGTAACATAGGAGTCTTGTTTCAACCCGAAAAGTGACCTAGATGGGAAAGGCGTAGAACAATAAATCAGCTGCTCAACAAAATAGAGAAAAAGTTAACCAATCATCAATTAAAACCTTTTAGAATTAAAAATAGCTCCTTGACTAAAACCCATTAGGCTGCTTGTAGCACCAGCAGCAGTGAAGATCCCCAAATAGAGGTGGCAAATCAACTCATTGAGTTGTTAACGGGTATCCATTAAGACTTTTTAGTTTGATTTCACCTTATACTATCATTACACTACAAATCTCACCTCAATATTAAAGTGATATCAAATTGAATGGATCTTAATGGATGCCCATTAACAATCCGATAATGGACTAGTAAAAGCACCACCTTTCTGGGAAAACAGGTTACTGAATGGGTGAGAAAAAGGAGTTGTATTCTGCCTAAATGGACTGGTAAAAGCACCACCTTTCTGGGCAGCTGGAGGTGTGGGATTGAATGGATTTGAATTAAATGTGCAAGTTGTTGCAGTTGGAGTAGAAAAGGAAAATCCAGAGCTTGACGAACTAAAGAGAGACGGAGATGAAGTTTGAGGGAAACTGTAAGAGGTTTTATACATATACGGGCCTTTTAAGGGAAGGGATCCCATTTTTCAAACAAAATGAGGACACCCTCTTAACCATTAGATTTGACTTTAATGAAATTATGTGGTTAAGATTAAATCACAGGCCACATAATCTCAACCACAGAATTTCATTAAAACCAAATCTAACGATCAAGAGAGTATCCTCATTTTAAAAAAAAATAGAAATCATTTTCCTTAAAAGACTTCCTATATATATATGTATACCTTATATATATATATATAAGGTATACAAAAGAATTCCATTTTGTTTCCTCTTGTTTTTTTTATTTGTCCATACTATGTCAAATAGATCAGGATCGGCGAGAATTTCTGAAATGTAAAGTTGTTGTGAAGCTGTATTAGTGAAGGATGGTGTTTTTGGAGCAAACAAATTAGATGAAGTTGTGGCAATTAGACCATCTCTAAAGAAGATGTTAAATTTTGAACATAAAATTTAAATTTGACAGCTTATGTGGCATTTTGACATATTTTCATGTTTTGCTCTCAACCCGATATGTCAAATTAAACTATTATTTTATTACATTATTTTTTTTTTCTTAATTTCTGTCTTATACTTTAAATTTTATATATAAATAATTCATAATAAAAATCATATTAATCTCTTGTCATCCAACGGCGCCCGGAGTATGAATTGCTTCGGCGGCACCTTCTTCTTCGGAGAAGTCGCCTTTTTGAGCTCCAAGAGCTCTTTGTGGAGATTTTGCAATTTGTGGTTTGGGAATTTGGGGGTTTTGAGGCAGATTTGGGTTGAGAGCTGCGAGAAGGAGGAGGAGAATGAGTTGTTATGGTAAGCGGATAGGTTGGGGACTTGTGTGAAGGAAGAAGAGAGCTCCATGAGTGAGGTGGGTTTTTTTCTTAGGAGGATGATAAGGGGGTGATGAGGGTTAAGAGAATAGGTCCGCCATGGATGGAGGGTTTTTGAAGGTGTTTGTGCAGGGTTATGGGAAAATGGAAGATGGATAATTGAAACAAATTTGCTAATTCAAAAAGAAGAAAGAGGTAGCGTTTTAAACCAACTATACCGTTTAACAATCAAATAATAAATGACATTAAAATATTAATAAAATACATTCAATAATTAGTAAAAAAAATATTTGAAGCTGCTGTCAAATTTGACAGAAAGTCTATTTGCTGTCATTCCATGTCATGCCACATAGGATTTGGCATTTCAATTGGAAACAATTAGTGGCTGGCTTTTTTTTACTGTTATAGCTTATGTGGATAAGGAGTTAAAAGGACTTGATGCTCGAGGAAATGTCTGTGCAAACGCGGAAAATTTCCAAGATACTGAAACATTATAACTAGAAACCATACATTTATTCCCCAATTGATAATCCTTACAGGTAAGGGTCTAAAAGACATTGGACGCTAGTTGATCAGCCGGCAAAGACCTAGCGCCTAAGCGGCCTAGACGGATTTATGTAAATTTATTGTATATCTTGTAAATATGTGATTATTCACTTTAAAAAAAAACCTATAATTATATGGATAATAAAAATAAAAGATAAAATGCAAAAATAAAAGTAGAAGAATACATAAAGTACATGTATCTAACAAGTTCAATATTTAAAAACACATTAAACATATAATCATTGTGAGGAGTATACTTGGATGATACATGTATCCAACAAGTTCACAATTTAAAAACACACAAAATGCAAAATAGAAGGAATAAGAAAATATAATAATATTAGATACTTGCAAAGTTGCAAAGCTAGGCATCACTCTTATTTCCATATCCCTCCAAGACTCTCTCTCTCTCTCTCTCTCTCTTTATGTTAGACTCAAACTCAATTTCATCATCTCCTTCCATGTCCTCATCCGATACAAAATCTTCATCATGAAGTTCTCTTACTTCAACATTTCTAAAACTTCTCCTAGCCTCTAGGGAACTACCCACCTCCAATGTCTCTCCATCCATTCCCGAATCAAGCTCAACTTCTTCATCACTACCCTCCACAATACATTATTGCGTCATACTAGCTTCACTTGCAAGTAATATATCTACTTTCTTCTCCTTCTTTCTTTTCTTCTTGTTTATGATCTTTGCATTGAATTGGACAAACTAAATTATTTAATCTTGTTGTATCTAATCTATTCATTTTCTTTGTATGTATTCCCCCAAAAGTGCTCAAATTCCTCTCACAACTAAATGAACTTGTAGTCAATGAGAGAATCTTTATAACCATCATTTGCAAATTAGGTATACAATTTCCATAAATATACCACCATTAAACTAAAGAAGGAAAAAAAACACGATTAGTAAAGAAAAATAAGTAGCATAGCCAAATTTAATAAATAAAATACAAGCATATGTGAATATTAATACCCGGATTATAGTTGTCATCATTCTCAACGCATCCAACGTCGCCCAAATGTCTTCCAAATTCATCATCTTTTTGTCATACTTATGCATCTCAAACATTTGTCACTTGGTTTTGGACATCATATATCGGGAAATAACTTCCAATTTCTTCAACACACTTGTCAACATATTCAAAGATGTATTCTCCAGTGAGTGCTTCACTAGGGCATTCCTTGGAAGAAAGAAATATGGTGTTTTCCTTGCAATTGAGATACAAATTCAATATGCTTCTCCTTTTCAGGTCGCTCAAACCATCGGTCATAATTAAGCAACCATTCAAAGCCCACCCTTCTTCATTCTTCTTGAGTGAATTTTTCACTCTCTACCTCTTCTTTCAATATAGGCTTTCTTAAATCGTATTGGCTTGAAGGTTGGTAACCCGAGCCAAATTGATCAACTGCTTGCACAAAGCGTTTGAAACTATCATCATCAATGGCATGGAAATGCATTTCGGCTTTATACACCCATCGAGCCAAAAATTGATACTTGATGAGCTTTATCCTCCCAAATTGCATCATGGAAGTTTTGTTGCCCCATCTTCTTGCTTTTTTTGAAGAATTGGGATTGATTGTGGATCCCCTATCCTAATCCAAGAGTGTGCGACCTTTTCCTTGACCCAACAACATCAATGTCTTCTTCCTCTTCAATTTGTTGAAGCTGAACCTCTTCCCTCACTTCCTGGTTGTGTTTATTCCTATGTTTCTTCTTACTTTTGGCTTCTTCTAATTGGGCTCTACATTTGACTTTATCCTCATCCGAAGACTTTGTGAACGCGGCTACATTTCCCTTTATGTTGGCTATGTGTTGGTTCAGTTTATATACTCCACAACTAATTATTTCGTTGCACAACTTACACTGCACCTTATCTGAGTTTTATAAGATTTGCTAGATCCCATACTCCCATCCCACATCATCCGAACTACACTTCAACAAATTTTCAGTTTAGGAGGAGGACGACATTGCATTAGATGCTCCGAATGATGCAGTGCCTGTCATCTAAAAATAATATTCCATTATGAGAACCAAACCAAAATGAGAATTAGCATCAAAATCGATATCTCAAAAAATTTTAACCAAACCAATATGAGAACCATTCTCATCGAGTAAAGTGGAAAATGGGGTACGGTTACACTTAAAGCTTTCAAGAAAACAACAGCTTCTAAAAAGAATAGGAAAATTAAATAGTACAAATGATGAACTAATTTAAACTGAGACGCAAATTTAAGTAATTTTTCGGTACGAATGATGAAGACTCAAATTCAAGTCATATTTTCGGTGATCTAGTTATGTAGTTAAGAACTTTGATATCAAACAAAGTAGGAAACCCATTAATCCATTTAAAAGACAGAACTTAAATTACTGATAGGGTTAAACTAATCGAACTATTATAAAAGTTAAAACAGAATAAGAATGGTAATTCAAACTTTGATATCTAGATGCAGATATACCAATTAAGTTAATTAACCCATTAACTTTTATCTTTCCGTAATATCAAATCAAATGTTTCCATTGCAGATGCAGAAGTACCTGGAGACCGTGGACATGTGAGATTGTATTTGCCAAAGACCTTGCACAAATTGTACAATCAGATGAGAGTTGGAGACGGCTTAAGACCAGAGCTGGAGTTGTTGTAGATTTGTAGTTGCAGACCAAAAGACGATGGACAGACGCCAGGCGAGAGAGAATTGTGGAAATACTGCAATTCTATTTAGGCATTAGTTTACCAGGGGCAAGGACACTAGCCACTTAAGTAAATTATTTTTTAATAAATAAAAAAACCAAACTGCCAAGCCGCCTAAGACCGCCTAGCTCCAAATGGATTTTACGATTTTACAAAACGATTTGCACAAAATCACAGCAGGCCTTTACCGCCTAGCGCTTAGGCACCGCTTAGCGCGAAGGCGACCAATTTTTAGAACATTGCTCCCAGCGAAATTCTTCATGACTTTTTTCTTTATATGCTGGCATTGCTGATATTGACTCAAATTTCCCACTTCCACCATTGGGTTCAGGAGTTGCAGCATATTCAACCGTACCTTTATCCCCCAATTGATAATCCTCCCAGCGAAGTTCCTCATGACTTTTTTCTTTATATGCTGGCATTGCTAATATGGACTCCAATTTCCCAGTAGCACTAGTCCCAGTTCCACCATCGGGTTCAGGAGTTGCAGCATATGCAACCACTCTACTGCCTCCGCATTGCTGGCCCCCAAAAGCTGACTGCCCAAAGGCACCAGTGTTCCCAAATGTTGTTGATTGAGCTCCTGCATCACAAATTATAAGAATATAATACAACGACAACAATACAAAACAGAATCAGGCATCTGGCTGGCCCATTTTATTATTTCAAAATGTACCACCACTCACATGCATCTGGAATACTCACCAAATGGAGAACTATGTGCTCCAAAAGGAGATGAAGAGGCAAATTGACTGCTACCAAATGTAGAACTTGATTGGCCAAAGGCAGAAGTTGATGGAAAACTGAAAGATGGAGTACTGGATGAACCAAAACCAGGAGCACTTAAAGCACCAAAAGCTGGATTGGTTGAAGTACCAAAGGTCGAGCTAGATGAAGCAAAAGCCGGAGTGCTTGAAGCCCCAAAAGCTAACTGCCCAAAGGCACCAGTGTTCCCAAATGTTGTTGATTGAACTCCTGCATCACAAATTATAAATATATAATACAACTACAACGATACAAAATAGGAACGAGGCATCTGACTGGTCCATTTTATTATTTCAAAATGTACCACCGCTCATGCATCTGGAATACTCACCAAATGGGGAACTCTGTGCCCCAAAAGGAGATGAAGCGGCAAATTGACTGCTACCAAATGTACAACTTGATTGGCCAAAGGCAGGAGTTGATGTAAAGCTGAAAGATGGAGTACTGGATGAACCAAAACCAGGAGCACTTAAAACACCAAAAGCTGGATTGGTTGAAGTGCCAAAGGTCGAGCTAGATAACCCAAAAGTCGGAGTGCTTGAAGCCCCAAAAGCTGACTGCCCAAAGGCACCAGTGTTCCCAAATGTTGTTGATTGAGCTCCTGCATCACAAATTATAAGAATATAATACAACGACAACGATACAACTGACAAATAAAACCTCAATGGCTATATAAATTAAGGAAACATAAAGATGTTCAAAACATATGTTACCTGACTGAGTTTGATTAAAAATGTCGAAGTTGAAACCACTACTCTGAGCTGGCTGAGATGAGAAAGGCATAGAAATAAAAGTTGGCTGCACGGGAAAGAAAATAAGGAAAAAAAGTCAACCAATCATCAATTAAAACCTCTTACCAATTAAAAGTAAAAACAAAAAATAAAAAGTTACAGTTGGTTGACTTAAACCCATGTGACTACTTGTAGCCCCAACACCAAAGAAGATTGTCAAACCAAAGCAAGTAGAAGGGTTACTGAATGGCTGAGAAAAAGGAGTTGAATTCTGCCCAAATAGAATGGTAAAAGCACCACCTGTCTGGGCAACTGGAGGTGTGGGATTGAATGGATTTGAATTAAGTGTGGAAGTTGTTGTCGCAGCCGGATAAGAAAATGAAAATGCAGAGCTTGAAGAACTAAAGAGAGACGGAGGTGAGGTTTTAGAGAAAATTGTAGAAGGTTGTGATGGTGTAAAAGGACTTGTTGAAGTAGAAATCCCAAAACTTGATGAACTGAATGGTGTAGATGTTGTGAAGCCTGTATTAGTGAAGGATGAAGTTTTTAGAGCAAACAAATTAGATGAAGTTGTGGCATTAAAATGACTTGATGCTTGAGGAAATGTATGTGCAGAATTCAAAGGGTTTTGCTGTGAGGTAGTAATGCCAAACCCACGCCCACCAGCAGGAACTGGACCACCTGGAAGTCAAAAAAGAAACATTTTGAACTTAGCAAATGTCATTATTGCTGACAAACGCAAAAATGTTTCAAGATAATGAAACGTTATAAATAGAAACCATACCTTTATCCCCCAATTGATAATCCTCCCAGCGGAGTTCTTCATGACTTTTTTCTTTATATGCTGGCATTGGTGATATTGACTCCAATTTCCCGGCAGCACTAGTCCCAGTTCCACAATTGGGTTCAGGAGTTGCAGCATATGCAACCACTCTACTGCCCTTACGTTGCTGGCCCCCAAAAGCTGACTGCCCAAAGGCACCAATGTTCCCAAATGTTGTTGATTGAGCTCCTGCATCACACATTATAAGAATATAATACAACTACAACGATACAAAATAGAATGAGGCATTTGGCTGGTCCATTTTATTTTTTCAAAATGTACCACCACTCATATGCATCGGGAATACTCACCAAATGGAGAACCCTGTGCTCCAAAAATAGATGAAGCGACAAATTGGCTGCTACCAAATGTAGAACTTGTATGGCCAAAGCTAGGAGTGGATGGAAAGCTGAAAGATGGGGTACTGGATGAACCAAAACCAGGAGCACCAAAGGCTGGACTACTTGTAGCACCAAATGCTGGGGCGCTTATAGCACCAAAAGCTAGGGTGGTGGTAGCACCAAACGCTGGGGTGGTGGTAGCACCAAATGTTGGGGTGCTTGAAGTACCAAAGGTCGAGCTAGATGAACCAAAAGCCGGAGTGCTTGAAGCCTCAAATGCTCCCCCAGATCTAAACAAGGGAGAACTTGACACCCCAAATGCAGCTCCTGTGCTTCCAAATGTAGGACTTGTTGTGGAACCAAAGGCTGGGGTGGTGGTAGCACCAAAGGCTGGACTACATGTAGCACCAAACGCTGGGGTGCTTGTAGCACCAAAAGCTGGGATGGTGGTAGCACCAAATGTTGGGGTGGTGGTAGCACCAAAGGCTGGACTACTTGTAGCACCAAACGATGGGGTGCTTGAAGTACCAAAGGTCGAGCTAGATGAACCAAAAGCCAAAGTGCTTGAAGCCCCAAATGCTCCCCCAGATCCAAACAAAGGAGAACTTGACACCCCAAATGTAGCTCTTGTGCTTCCAAATGTAGGACTTCTTGTGGAACCTAAGGCCAGGCTACTTGTAGCTCCAAAGGCTAGGGTGCTTGTAGAACCAAAAGCTGGGGTAGTGGTAGCACCAAAGGCTGAGGTAGTGGTGGCACCAAACGCTAGACTACTTGTAGCACCAAACGCTAGGGTGCTTGTAGCACCAAACGCTAGGGTGCTTGTAGCACCAAACGCTGGGGTGCTTGTAGCACCAATAGCTGGGGTAGTGGTAGCACCAAATGCTGGGATGGTGGTAGCACCAAAGGCTGGACTACTTGTAGCACCAAAGGCTGGACTACTTGTAGCACCAAAGGCTGGACTACTTGTAGCACCAAAGGCTGGACTACTTGTAGCACCAAACGCTGGGGTGCTTGAAGGACCAAAGTTCGAGCTAGATGAACCAAAAGCCGAAGTGCTTGAAGCCCCAAATGCTCCCCCAAATCCAAACAAGGGAGAACTTAACACCCCAAATGCAGCTTCTGTGCTTCCAAGACTTGTTGTGGAACCAAAGGCTGGGCTACTTGTAGCTCTAAATGCTGGGGTGGTGGTAGCACCAAAGGTTGGACTACTTGTAGCATCAAACGTTGGGGTGCTTGTAGCACCAAACGCAGAGGTGGTGGTTGAACCAAATGCTGGGGTGGTGGTCGCACCAAAGGTTGGACTACTTGTAGCACCAAACGCTAGGGTACTTGAAGTACCAAAGGTCGAGCTAGATGAACTCAAAGCCGGAGTGCTTGAAGCTCCAAGTGCTTCCCTAGATCCAAACAAAGGAGAACTTGACACACCAAATGCAGCTCTTGTGCTTCCAAATGTAGGACTTGTTGTGGAACCAAAGGCCGAGCTACTTGTAGATGCAAAGGCTGGGGTGGTGGTAGCACCAAAGGATGGACTACTTGTAGCACCAAACGCTGGGGTGCTTGTAGCACCAAAAGCTGGGGTGGTGGTAGCACCAAATGCTAGCTGACTTGATCCACCAAATGGCGTGGAGGAACCAAATATACTGCTCCCAAATGCTGGCTGTGATGGTTGTGTTGTACATCCAAAAGGACTTGTTTGAGCAGGATTGGACCCAAATGCTCCAAACACAGGCTTCTGACCAAACCCAGATGAACCTGTTGAGAGAGGTGCGTGCATATGGGGGAGAAAACAGAGAAAAAATCATCAGTGACAAAAAGTTATCAAAATAGCGAAACAATTGAGCTCAGAGAGATGAATAACATGTAACCAAATAACACAGGAATTGTATGGATTGAGCATCCCAGTATAACTAGATCAATCTTGTTGATGAGCTTCTAAAGTGAAAATGATTCCGCACATAAACTAAGAAGCAAAGTGAGCACATGCCCCTTGAAATACAAAATGAAACCAATCCATCACACAAAAAGTACAGCCAGAGTAGTAAAGGCATAGTAATAATCCCTATTCCACTCTCAAAGTCTTAATTCCCCCCCCCCCCCCCTTATGATAGTTGTCGTTTCACAAGCCAACTGCACCAATAGATGTGTACCAAATAGAAAGTTTCAATAACAATATATCCATCTTGTGCAGAATGCATAATCCACTAATATCACCTACTGAAAGTATAATCCACTCATACATTTCTAGAAAAACACTCAATACAACCTTGAAGGGACAATGCAAATGATTTCCAATAACCATATATCATAAAAGTTATATCAAAAGAATCAGTTGAAAAGTGGTGAGCGAACACAAAACGAAAAAACAAAAAAAAAAATTTAATCCATTGACTTACCACCAAAAGGTGATGGTGAAGGACTAGAAGTTGCTCCAAAAGCAGGCGTTGTATTTCCAAAAGCTGGTGAGGACGCAGCACCAAAGGTTGTGGAGGAAGGAAAAGGTGAAGAAGCTTGAGTTGTGCCAAATGCACCAGTTGAAGTTCCTCCAAACATGTTACTCCCTGTTTGCGCACCAAATGGGGTTGTGCTACCAAAAGGCTTAGGGGCAAAAGGATTGTTATTTGTGATGCTGGTCTGCCCAAATACTGATTGAGACCCAAACGGGCTGCTAGATGCCTGCCCAAAAGCTGTTAAACAATATTCCACAAGTTAGATTATTTTCGCAACGAAAAAAATTACCAAGGCCGAATATTTATCGGACAATCAAACATTATAAACAGAAGACCAGATAAACACAATCAATTGCCCTTAAACATGATGCTAATAAATGCATGTCATACTCATCTTACAACGAAGCATATCACATATGATTGACGAAAAATACAGAAAGCAATTATTTGTATCGGAACCAATTAAAATATATTGAATGCAGTTAAAATGATGCAACAAAATCTGACTCCAAGGATCAATAAAAGATATAGTGATAAAGAAAGCTTACGATTAGAAGAACCGATCATCTTCTCTTACGATTCGGCATTCAAAACCCGGGCTATTTCCTTGATCTCGAGCTGTAACGCATACAAAACGTTAACACAAATTGCAACAAAAAAGACATATTTAACAAAGCATCGAGGATTCAAAAACACAAGAAATCCCTAAAACGCGAGTCATATAAAACACAAACACGGCATTAACGCATTAAATCAGGCATTAAGCGCAATCGTAAACCTAATTGCCCGTAATCATGCTGCTAATAAATGTATGTCATACCATCTTACAACGAAGCAAATAAAAAGTGTATCGATATCTTCCGAAAAATCGATATATGATTGATGAAAATATAAAAAACAATTATTCGTATCGGAACCAATTAAAATGTACTGAATGCAGCTTTGATGATGAAACAAAATCTGACCCGAAGGATCAATGAAAGATATAGAGATAATGAAAGCTTACGATTAAAAGAACCGAACATCTTCTCTTACGATTCGGCAATCAAAACCCGTGCAATTTCCTCGATCTTGAGCTGTAACGCATACAGAACACAAAGTTAACACAAATTGCAGCAGAAAACACATATTTAACAAAGCATTCAAAAACGCAAGAAATCCCTAAAACGCAAGTCGAACAAAACGCAAACGACAGCATTAACGCATTAAATCAGGCATTAAGCGCAATCGTAAACCTAATTACCAGAAGAAATCCGAGGATTATGGTTTTCTAAGTACCTGAAAGTGAGCGAAGGCGAAAGTAGGGATTTGGAAGGCGGAGGCGTCGGTGATCGATCTGAACTCGACGGAGGTTGTGAGTTTTGAGATCGGAGGCGGCAGAAGGCGGAGGAGAGAGGGCGAGGGAGGAAGGTTTGGAGTCGCAGAAGGGAAAAGAGAGAGAGCGAGGGCGAGTTGGCGCAGCCTCCCGAACTCTCACAAATGTCAGTTGGAATTTGGGAAGTCTGAATTGTGAACATGTAAAGCTGAAAAGGAAAGTTAGTGGACTGACAAATATTGTATTGGTTTAACAACACGTTAATTTATTCGAAACAAGTAAAACAATCGCAAGTTGGACGAGAAAGTACGTAGAGTTGGAAAAGAAAACAAGTTGAATGAAGTATCATAGACTCTACCGACATGTTTACTTATTTGGAGCGGATGAAATTGTAAGTTAGAAAAGAAAGTTGGTAAAGTTAAAATGAAACTGTTGTTGAATGAAAATACCGTTTTATTGTTAATGACATGTTTACCTATCCAAGACAGGTGAAATCACGAGTCAAAAGAAGAAAGTAAATACAATTACAAAAGAATGAGTTGAATGAAACTACCGCATTGTTGTTAATGGCATCCAATCACAACTCCATCTCTCTCTCTCTCAATCACTCTGCACTCACTGCTTGTTCTTTCACTTCCTCCATTTCATATAAAAAAAAAAAGAAACGAAACAAAGATTATTGCCTGCACTCCCCAACCACCGCTGACCCTCCTCTTCCTGTAGTCGTGGAGGAAGAATTGAATTGAGTGGCAATAAATTGAAGAGGAATTGAAATGGGCAGAGGTAGAATTAAATTTAGTAAGGCCTGGTGGTTATTGGATTCTTTCCGGGCCGCCTATTCACTGGAAAAAGAACTGGAGGGGATGGAACAGAACTCGAGAGGATTTAAAACAAGAGCAAGATTCTATTGAGTCTGTTGCAAAGCGCCTGTGCTGGAAGAAGGTGATTGAGAAGAACGATCTTGCAATCTGGCAAAACCCTATCAACCACGTCAAATGCGTTAAGAGCAGGAAGGTGTATATAACACCACATATATGCAAATCAGACAATCCAGATATGGCTTGGTACTGCTCCCTGAGCTTCATTTGTGATTTCGTTTATTTGATTTGGAATGCAAATTCTCCTGTACTTAACTCTGCTTAATGTGCCATGTTTTGTGCTTAAAGGGGAAAGAGACATGGAGAGATGCATTACTCCTCTACAGGAGACCAGCAATTCCAATGACGTTGCTGGTGGGGCGTTGGAGAAATGGCCGGAGCGTGCATTTGCTGTCCCTCCTAGAATCAGCAGTGGTTCAATACCAGGAATCACTGCTGAGAAACTCCGCGAGGATAATCAACTGTGG
This sequence comes from Pyrus communis, assembly GCF_041283825.1. Classification (NCBI taxonomy): domain Eukaryota; kingdom Viridiplantae; phylum Streptophyta; class Magnoliopsida; order Rosales; family Rosaceae; genus Pyrus; species Pyrus communis. Next base: position 7,035,291 of record NC_142570.1, read on the forward strand.
AAAGAAAGGGTGGAACATTACAAGCGTATCATACCAATTTCCAATGGAAGGTATAGGAATGTGATGGACATGAATGCTTACCTCGGTGGATTTGCTGCAGCGTTGTCAAAATATCCGGTGTGGGTTATGAACACAGTCCCTGCCAACTCAAACCAGGACACCCTTGGAGTGATTTACGAACGGGGTTTCATTGGAACATACCAGGATTGGTGCGAGGCATTTTCAACTTATCCCAGAACATATGATCTCATCCACGCTGGGGGAGTCTTCAGCATATATCAGGACAGGTAAAGCTCATTCCGCGACAATATGCCGTTGGTCTTTGAGTTTTGTTACTTTGAGGCCTAATGTGGTTTGTACATTGCAGGTGTGACATAACACTCATTTTACTGGAGATGGATAGGATCCTGAGGCCGGAAGGAACGGTTCTGTTTAGGGATACTGTAGAGATCCTGGTGAAAATAAAGGCGGTTACCGACGGAATGAGGTGGAAGAGCCATATTAGGGATCATGAAAGTGGACCTTTTAATCCAGAGAAAATTCTTCTTGCTGAGAAAACTTACTGGACTGGTGAAGATAAAAAAGAAAGGTAGTAGAGATGTGGTAGTATATTCTCTTTTTTTTCTCCATTTGCTTGCAACTCTACTTTTCCTCCTTTTTTATTTGAGCTTTTATTCTACGGAAAATTAACGAAAAGTTTAAAAAAACTTCAGTTTTAATGAAAAATGACAAATAAAAGTGTAGTGAATAGTACAAGGGAAAGGTAAAAATATGATTTTTCGTTAAAAGTGAACAGTACCGAGAGTGTTTCGTTAAAACTCCCTTTATTCTAACTCTCTTGGTGCATAATCAATGTTATGCTCTAGGATTTTGTAAAAGAATTAATATTGATTCATTGAGATAGTGAAATGGCATCATATATTAAAATTAATTTGAATAATGGAAGGCAGTCCAAAGTTCCTAACTACGTCCCCTAACTCCTAGTATTTTAGTTAAGTTATTCAAACTCTAAATTCACATTTGCAAGCGACTTGTAGTTTAAGTGATTAATAATTTTGACTTATCTATACAAGATATGATATTTAATTTTTCCCTATCCAAGATTATTAATAAGTGGATTAAGGTCTTGGACTTGTTATGAGACTATAAGAGTCATCAGCCTGGTAATAGACTATCTAAACACAACCTATAACTCAAGTGATTAAAAACATTTATTCATTTATTTAAGATTATATGTTTGACTTTATTGAATTGATCTTGAAAATTTTGTTGAGGAGATTAATTTATATGAAACGAGTTTAGCTGCTAGTGTGGCGTCTAAACCAACAAATTGCAACGATAAGATGTTATGCAAACACATTACCTAATGAGAAAGAAAATAAAGTCGTATTATCTTTAATGACATGTTTATTTATACGGAGTTAGTGAAGTCGTGAATCACGAATATGCAAAGCTGAAAAGGAAAGTGAGTTGAATGAAAAATATTGTATATTTTTAGGGCCACGTTACCCTATTCGAACTGGTGAAATCTGCAAGTTAGATAAGAACGTAAGTAGAGTTGAAAAAGAAAATGAGTTGAATGAAAGTATTGTATCGTCCATACTAACATACGTATTTGGAATGGGTGAAATTACAGAATTAGTAAAGCTATGAAAGCAAACGAATTGAATGAAAATGCACATTGTTGTGAATCACATGTTTAATTCATTTGCAATTATTGAATTTGCGAGTCAAGAAAAAAAGTAATGTTAAAATGGAAAACGAGACGAAGGTATTTTTATTATCTTTAACGACATATTAACTTAAATGAGAGAAGTTGCAAATCAAGAAAATGAAAAAAAATCAATTAGGACATCTTCAATCGAGGGCGTTTATAAAAATGTATACTTTCAATAACTATTCCAGATAAGTAAACACGCTATAAGTTTCACCCTCAAATACTGCTCAAGTAACTAGAGAGGGTGAGATTAGAATTCAAAGAGCTACATAATCATTTGAAAATTCATGTGTTTCTTTTCTTCTAACTCAAGTCTAAGTACGTATCGTAGTCGAATCAAGAAACTTAACTCTGATACTAACTAATCTAAATGTTTGGATTCGAAATCTCTTCTCCCTAATAGCTTGTAACAGTCAAGTACAACAACATTTCAGATTAAACACAACAACATACGAATTTTCACATCAGAGGCATGGTCGAAAGTCCATATTGAATCCACGGTGCTGCTCGGGAATGAATGACGGAATACTAAGACATTCACAGCTAATGAGATTAGAATTATTTTCTCCGTAACAAACAAGTAAACTCAAAACTATTTGTTAGAGGGACGGGAATGAATGACGAAATACTAAGACGTTCACAGATAATGAGATCTGGTTCATCTCCTAATGTTTTTCCAATGACAGTGAATAGCATTTAAGATCAAACAGAAGATATACCCCTTTTTGTTTCTTCGAATTTGGATCAAGAACAACGACAGTCAATCTAAAACTTAAACATGCATGGGGGATACATTAAGTACAAGAGATAACTTACAACTGCCCCAAATGATTCTGACCAAGAATGCCTGCTGAACCACTGAAGCAACCTGCGTTTCATACAGAGGCAAGGCAACCAATTCATAAAAGTCACCACCATCAACTGAACACGAGCTGATAACACGTCCATATAATTAGATAGAGGCTATTGACAAGCTTCTAAAGTGGATAAAGTTCTACACATGATTGACATCAACAAGCATGAAAAACCACACGCTAGTGCAAGGCAGGAAAATGAAGAATCAAACATACTTATATTCCTGAACTGTATTCCCATCTAAGTTCCTCGTGACTTTTATCTTCAGAAACCAGCACGCTCGATATTGACTGCAATGTACTCGCTTCACCTCCTGTGCTCCCAAAGAGAGCGAGAGAGAGTCTTCAGTCATTAATGGCATTCAAAATAATGGAGTAATTGCGCATATAAAGATGACTCTCTAAAAATGAACTCAAGAACATGTTAACCAAATAACAAAGAAATACCGCGGATAACAAATACAAGTAAGCCGATAGAGGTTATTGACAAGCGACTAAAGTGGAAACTACAAAATATACTACTTGTCAATTAAATGGTACCTCTATTCCCCAACTGATAATCTTCCCATCTAAATTCCTCGTGACTTTTATCTTCGCAGACAGGCATCCTCGATATTGACCAAATTCTTTCTAACGCTCCAACTCCTGCGCTTCCAAATGTAGAGAGGGAGTCGTCAGTGTTTACAGGTTTTCCAAACAATGAACTAATTGAGCACAGAGATATGACCCTAACAAATACATATAATTTGCTAAACAGCATCAAAGTCCGGTAGGTCTTTGTTCCAATCTCTAGGACTCTAATTTCGTTTCTACTTCTTCTACGACAAGAACTTAAATGCACATGAGGTGCCATGGTGACAGTATCTCGAGACAATCGTGTAATTCCTTATACAAGCAAGTATAGACTACGTAAAACGCTATAATTTGAGTGAACAATTGTCGCCTTAAATATAAAACAATTCAATTCCTCACACAAAAAATAAAGATTTAGCTCTTCCAATTTTAAAATCCTAACTGTTTAAACAACATATCCAATCTCATAGAGAAATCGCAGTATCAAACAGTTGAAGGGAAATTAAATAAACTGGAAATTGCACTTTAGTCCTGCAGAGAAAACAGAATTGGAAGAAAGCCCCAACAATCTCATCTATTTTCAGTAAAATCTCAATATTATCAAACAGTTGCAATGCAATTCAGAAGAATCGTCGTCCGAGCTTACCAACCAACGTGTGCTTAATTCCATCTACAGTAAATCTCATCCACTTCTCCCTAAAATTCCAAACAACAGCGCCTAGAGACTCGAGCCAATCGGCCCCGAACACCACGTCGCAATCCGGCAGCGGAGAAACGTGAAAGTCCGAAACGTACTCGTATTCTTCAATCTCCACCCGCAGATTCGACACGACGTCGTCGGTTCTCGCCGCCGTGCCGTTTGCAAGCGGAAAAGAAAGGGAGAGATTCCGATCGACTTCGAGGCCGAGTTCACCTACTATAGATGTGCTTATGAGGTTCAGGGCGGATTCGGAAGCCACCGACACAAGGATAGTTCGACCGGCGATGAATCCGACGAGTCGCATTGGTTGCGGCCGAGCTCTGGTTTCCATGGCGTCCGGTTTCAGAGAGAATGGAGGTTTTCCGGTGTGGAATTAGGGAACTAGGGCAGCTGAGCTTTCTGACATGTGGATTTGGCGGTAAAATGTTGAGGGAAGGGAGGAGAGCTTTTAGCCCCCGCGAATCATGGGAATGTCAGAATTCGGAGAAAGCCCAAAGGTTTCCTAAATTATAAATTTGGCGATAATTTGAAAGTATAATTGTATGGTTTGAAATTTCTGGGCTGGGCTCCTAGACTTCAGGTGAATCAAATTGGACTATTTTGGGGCCCAGAACGACTATCCAAAAAAAAAAAAAAAAAAAAACAAAAAAATTCTCATCACTACATTACTTGTAAAGTTAGTCACAAGGTAGTGTATTCATCTCCTTTCAGCTAAGTTCAAATTCTCTTCTCTATAACGTCGAGCAGGTTAAATTATTGCATTATAAATCAAAACTGACAAAATTTATCATGTTGTTTACTTTATTCATATATTTTTTGTTTCAACTGGGTATGTATGTGTATATTGCAACATTAACATTTTGCGAGAAATGCGACCTTGAGATTTAAGGTTAGGGTTTTGGGATTAGTATTCAAATTATACATTAAATCTTTATATATAAAGCCAACAACCCCTTTTAGGGTCATAAGATTCACCAAAAAGATTTAGACAAAAATGCTCCTAAAACAAAAAATTTCAAAAGCAATCCAAAATAAGGCACCAAATAATGCAGGGATATTTTCGTCATTTTAACAGTATTATTTTAATAATTAATTTTATTGTACAATTTTTTTTTAAATTAGTACCTCGCAATATGCTAGCAATAATGTGATTCAATCAGTTGTTCATTAAATATTATTTTCTCTATTTTTAAACACATTCAAAACATCTTAATATGCTTGTAATGCCGATTATAAAAAAAAGTCATTTGTACACGCATAATAATGTGATTAAATTAGTTGTCAAATGATTGTTTTTTTTTTTTTTTTTTTGGGAACAAACAATATTATCTACACTTTGGGGGAGCGGGGTGGGCTTAGCCTTACAATGGGTTAGTAATAATGTGATTTAATCAATTGTTTATTAAATATTATTTTCTCTATTCTTAATGTAAATTCAATAGAATGTAGATGGAGATTGAAAGACCGATTTTATTATGTGAATTCAATTGTTTTGATTGGTTTGGGAGGTGTTTTTTCTAGCATGATATAAGATTATTCATTTACTTTAAATATTTGACTTTCCTTTTGTCAATTCATGCATATAAATACATTTAAAACATGTAAGTCACGCGTAGCACGCGGTGATTCAAAAAATGTCTTCTACACGCGTGTGAGCGCATGCATAAAGGCTAGTGATAATTTAATTTGAGCATAAGATGCAACAACAACACATATCAATTTATTCAAAATTATTTTCGACTCTAATACACACGTACATGATCATGCTAGATACAAACATAATCCTCTAAACTACATATTAATGAAATCCTCTTTGCCAACCAAAAGAGGGTGAAAAAACATCTTTATCTTCTATTATAAACTAAAATAATGGATAATAAAGTAATTTTGCACAAACTAAATTTTATATTTTTTAAAAGTATCACCTACAGGTGATCTTAACCAATCTCTAATTTTAAAAATAAAAATAAAAACAAAAACTTATCGAGCATCTTCACTTTCTCTCTCTCTCCCTCTCTCCTCATTTTGAAAACAAAAATAAAAAAAATTATCCACACACAAAAAGTATGAAAGCATATGCTAATGTCTTTTAATTTAAGTGAACTAATAACACTATCTTAAGAATATAGAAATGCCACACAGTGCTACCATCAAATTGAAATTAAAATAAAATAAAATTCCAATCGCAAGTGTCATGTATCGAAATTCGAATCTGCAAGAAAACTCATTTACCTTTAATAGGATAATTCCATTTTTTTTTATATTAGAGATGGCCATAGACAACAAAACAAAACGTATGACAAGGCATTGAGAGCATGACATTGTATCCGTAAACAAATATAAAGAACTAACTAGTGTTATTAAAAGTGGAGTGAACGAAAACAAAAAAAGCAGGTTGTGCAATGTCGATTTTTAATTGGTTTATTAATAAAACAAAATACCATTAACGTCGTACTTAATCATAAGAAATACAAGATCGAAATGTCCCAAATACCCCTAGTAAATTCCCTCCCTATAGTGCTTTTCGCTCTCTCCCCTCTCTCTCCTTCCACTTACCAAAAAAAGCAGGTTGTGCAATGTTGATTTTTAATTGGTTTATTAATAAAACAAAATATTATTAACGTCGTACCCAATCATAAGAAATACGAGATCGAAATGTCGCAAATACCCCTAGTAAATTCCCTCCCTATAGTGCTTTTGGCCCTCTCTCCCCCCTCTCTCCTTCCACTTACCAAAAAAAGCAGGTCGTGCAATGTCGATTTTTAATTGGCCTCATGATTCGGCTCGACGCCGATGGCAATCCCTCTTTCAATTTTTCTAGCCTTCCTCCTTTATATTCTCATTAATTGTTGCTTATTTATTTTTGTTTTAGTATTTCCGTCAATAAGTGTTTTCGTAATGTGGTTATTTGTGAGTTTTTCTTCATGAATATTTTAATATTGTGTTGGTAAGTTATTGGCTGCTCTTGAGATTACTTTGTTGAAAGCGATCATTGTTGATGGTGTTGCGCATAAAAGTCATGGTAGCATGGACACTAGTTGGTTCATAGTTAGTTCCTTTTTAAAGTCGGTGCTAGTCGTTGTCAAACCGTGAGCTCATGTTCGTTATATTCAAGGCCTTGTGTGTAGAAGTTCATAAAATGGTAATTCGCTAAATGTGGAGTTTCTCTTGCTTTGGAGTGCCATATCAGTGCCCTTAGTTTGTATGTAAGTGATTTCAAGACCTGGATGCGTTCCTTTGCTTATTATCGTGTCTGTCTCGCCCTCAAACCCACTTGTACCGATGATTATTAGTTTCGCCAAGTTAGCCTTTTATGTTTTGTTAAAGTTTCTCTGGGTTGATGATCTATCGAATGTTATCTTGAATTAGCTCTTTGATATTCCTATCAATTCTTAACATTATATAATAAACTGATGTAGATTCGTCTAAAAAAAAAAAATCTCACTAGTAAGTGAAATGGTAATTTATACAAAAAAAATAGTAAGTGAAATGGTAATTTATACAAAAAAAATCTCACTAGTAAGTGAAATGGTAATTTATACAAAAAAAATAGGATAATTACGCTGGTTTAGCCAACTTAACTAAACTCATATGTGACAAGTTAAACTATATATTCAATGATTTTTCATCTAAGAAATGATACTCACTCTTTTTATCCCAATACACACCTATGTACGTTAATTTCGTTTGAAATATCTAATTGTGGTATTTTGGGTATTTCCCGCCCTTTTATCCTCCCTCCCGTCGCATCGACAAGGTAGCGACATACGTATGCAATGATGCATCGAAAACCACAATACAAAGAAACTGGAAGCCAAAAACAACTGCTGACCATTTCTCCAATTATTTTAATCCTCCGACGTTTAAAACAATTAAAGCCTGCAAGACTAGAACGGCGACGTTTTTGTCACCTTGTTATCTGTCGGCTTCTTCGATTCCCGGATTCTTCAGCTATCCTATGAGTATAAATCGACGACCAATCCGTTCTCTGACGGTTTCAATCAGAGACCGAAGCAAAACGACGACGGTTTTAGTAAATGGGTTTGCGCGAACAAAACGACGGCGTACGGAAGAGGAAGAAATCATCGACGAGGGGGCACCACCGGTTCGTGGGGGTGCGGCAGAGGCCGTCCGGGAGGTGGGTCGCGGAGATCAAGGACTCTCTGCAGAAAGTGAGGCTCTGGCTTGGGACTTTTGACACCGCGGAGGACGCGGCTCGTGCCTATGATGATGCTGCCCGAGCACTCCGCGGTGCCAACGCCCGAACCAATTTCGAGCTGCCACAGAGTAATGGGGCCGGCAATGGTGGCGCGGGCGTGGCGGAGAATGTGCCTTTTTCGTTTGAGGCGGTGTGTGGGAATGAGGTGGAAGCTGAGGGGTTGCTGGGTGCACTTAGAGCTAAGTTGCAGGATGGTAAGGTGATAAATCGTGTGCTTCCACAACCACCGCAAGGAAATAGTGGCACTAAAGTGGAGCCGTCTCCGGTTGATCCACGTGGTGCGGTTACTGAATCCGTCAATCCGCGACCGCCCCACATGGAGAATCCAATTGTATTAGATAATCAGTGGCAACTTCAGGTTCACCCAGCACCATCAAACCAAACCATGGTGTGGGCCAACGAGAGCCAAGTAGCATATGAGCAAGTGCAAAATTGGTCCACGTGGCCGAATAACAGTATGCCGTATGTACCAGAACAGTGCTCTATGGAGCTTCCGTTGCCGGCGGTGGGCACGCAGCTTCTGTCACAGATTGATGGTAGTGCTGGTGGTGGTGATGGTGGTGATGGTGGTTGGTGTTCAGATCAGCAGCAGTTTTTGCACTGTGACGGTAGCAATTGGGGAGGAGCTAATGCCAATTGGGATCCTCCTTTTTATGCTTCCTCCGTGCTGGGGTGATGGGATCATATCATATAATTAAAGGAACTTTAAGGAAAAACTTTTGGTAGTGTTTACTTTAATGAAAAATCATATTTTTACACTAAAAGTCAATCCTGATACTATTCACTTTACCCTTTATTTCGTTAAAACTCAAAGTTTTCAAACTATTTTCATTAGTTTTCCTTATAATTAATCTATGTAGTTCTTTGTGTTTTACCATTTTAACCTTACAACCTAAGCTTTGCAGGCTAATCAATTCTTTCATGTATGTGCCCCAATAAATTATGAACCCTAATAGGGTACGCATTTCCTACCGTCATTGATAAGTTACTCACGAAAGTGTGAGATCTTTTGTAGTTTAGCATGACAGTTATCCTTATTGGACAACTCTATCAAATTTCTCTTGTTTACATGTTGCAGTAGTTAGAACTACCTTAAAGAAGATGTAATCGATACTTGTACATTTATATATGGTTTAGTTAATAATTTTTAACATGTATTTAAGCTTGGGATTCTAGCAATTATTTTCATTCGCGTGATTTTTGAATTTGTCAAACTGAATTACCATCATGAAAAGGAATTGTACTGAGAAAAAAGAACTGCAAAATTTGGGATTTGGTCACGTTTCAAAACTTGCTACATCAATTCCATCAAACAAGAAACACCAAAGTAATGCTACTTCGAATTCAATCTTCCTTGTTTCGCCTGCGCGCTTGTGACAACGAAAAAGAAGATGAAGAGCCCTGCAGAATGAAAAGATTGCAGTAAGGTGTGAGCGCAAAATTTGCTTTAGATCGTGCTGGAGAAATGAATAGAGATTAACTGTTCATTAGAAGCATCATCCTCACCGTTGGATCATTTTCGCATTAGATCAGCCACACCCCTTTTACCTGGGGGAAAAGAGCAAAGTGAATGTTAGATACAGAAACATCAATTTCTTTAATGTGAGGTTTAACATTAACAAACTAAACTGTCACTCAACAAAAATTAGCACACGAAAGATGGCAAGATAATGAGAAGGACCGGGATTAAAACCCTATCAAAGCAAGCTTAGGACAAGGCTTTAAGTACTCAAAAGGATAATGCCTCTATGAATCTTAAAGGGAGTAACATAAAAACCTTCAATAATTGAAGGAAAAAAATCGATGGATATAGCTGTTTGTGTGTAGCACTAACCTCTTTGGGGAAAGGGAGTTGTAGACCCACCAGCAGAAATCGTAGTTTGTTCGGTAGTAGCACACAGGAGTCTTGTTTCAACCCGAAAAGTGGCTGAGATGGGAAAGGTGCAGAACAACAAATTGGCTGATCGGGCAAGAAAATAGAGAAAAAAGTTAACCAATGATCATCAATTAAAACCTTTTACGATTAAAAGTAAAAACTAAAAATAAAAACTTACAGCTCCTTGACTAAAACCCATTAGGCTGCTTGTAGCACCAGCAGCAGTGGAGATCCCCAAAGCAAAGCCAGTAGGAGGGTTACTGAATGGCTGAGAAAATGGAGTGGTAAAAGCACCACCAAAAGAGACACGGTGACAAGGTTTGTGAAGGTAGGAGTTTGATTTAGCTGGAGCAGAAATGAATATGCAGAGCTTGACGAACTAAAGAGAGTCAGAGATGAGGTTTGTGACAGTGTAAAAGGACCTGGTTGAAGTACAAGAAATCGCAAAACTCGATGAACTGAATGGCATAGACGTTGTTGTAAAACCTGTATTAGTGAAAGATGGAGCTTTTGGAGTAAACATTGTGGCATTAAAAGGACTCGATGCGTGAGAAAATGTCTGTACAGGATTCAAAGGGGTTTGGCTGTGAGGTAGTAGTGCCAAAGCCACTCCTAACAGCAGGAGCTGAACCACCTGGAAGTCGAAATTATAACATTTTGAACATAGCGTATGTCATTATTGCTGTGAAATGCGGCAAAATTTCCAAGATACTGAAAAGTTAAAACTAGAAACCGTACCTTCATCCCTGCGTTGTTGGCCCCCAAAAATTGGTAGAGTGGCTCCACCGCCTGAAGGCGGTGTGCTGGAAGCACTAAAAGCTGGGATGCAGGTTGAGCCAGATGTAACAGACAACCAGAAACCTACAAAATAAGTTTACTTCATAATCATGATCCAAGTTCATTTTGCAAGGAAAGAATTCAAGCCACTCATAATTGCAGTTTAATACAGCAGATGAAACTAAGTATGCAAGCGAAGTTCAATAATCTCATATGTAAGCAACTGAAATGGTAAATGATTCTGAATAACCATCTTTCACCTCAATCTGAAACAGTTGAGGTCTAGTGGACAGAAAGTGGAGAAATTCAATTTAGTCCACCGGCTTACCAGCAATTGATGACGCACGAGTTGATGAAGGGTTGATCAAAACGAGGACCACTTGAAGCATCAAAATTGGGGTGGCTTGAAGTACCAAAGATAGAGCTAGATGAACCCAAAGCCGGGGTGCATGAAACCAAAGCTCCACTAGATATCCCAAATCCAAATGCAGCTCCAGTGCTTCCAAACGTAGGACTTGTTGTCAAACCAAAGAGCGCAAAGCTTGTAGTACCAAAAGCTGGTGTGCTCGCAATGTCAAAGGTCCGGATACATGGCAAACCAAAGGGAACAGACAACCAGAAACCTGCACACTAATTTATGTACTTCAAAAATCAAGATAAAATAAATTTTGCAAGGGAAGAATTCTAGCAAGGTAAACAATCGCATACTTAGAAAGTGACGTTGTACGCAATTTCTAATAACCATCTTTCAGGCTTACCAATAATTGATGATGATGAGCTAGGTGTAGAAGATGCTCCGAAGGAGGCATTGTATTTTTAAAAGTTTGCGCGGATGAAGCACCAGTTGTTGTGGAGACAGGTTCTGTGCCAAATACACAATTCTGACCGCACCTGCAGAGATTGGGAGCAGAAGCATCGTTGTTGTTCCGCTCACGCTCAAAGGCTGATGGGAACAGACTTGGCCTTCTAGATGATTGTACATTAGCTGTTAAGCAATATTCAATGAATTCCCAGCCGCGTATTGGCATGCTAGATGAAAGTTACAGAGAACCGGAAACATTCTTAAGTTACTGAAAAGTTTTAACTAGAATTCATACCTTTATCCTCCCAACGGAGTTCTTCATGACTTTTGTCTTTATATTCTGGGATTTCTGATATTGAATCCAATTTCTCCGCTTCATTATTCCGATGCGATAAAGGAGTTGCTGATACCAGATGAAAATTACAGAAAACAATCATTCACATATGCAACACTTTGAAAATTACTGAATGCAATTAACAAGGAAAACAAAAATCTTGACTCCTGGCTCATATTAAAAGATTGAGATGAGAAAACTTACAGTTAGTCCGACCCGGGAAACGGATTCATGAACATCTTCAGTGCTTGTGGAGATCAAGCTGAAATAAGAATAGAAGAGAAAATTAACAACACTTCCACTCTAGTCCAGTGATCGTCTTTTCATTCGCCCAATTACACATTGGTAATTTTGCAATCGCAACAATTTCAGTAAGAGTAAATTGGATTATTGATTCTTAAACTATGACCGAACTGTAGCTTTGGATCCTAAATAATAATAAGAATCCATCAAAATTGGTATGATGTAGAGCATTGATCCTTGATTTCGATTCGTGGCAAAATTAAGCATATTGACACACACGGATGAAAAATTCTAACAAAGTAAGGACTGAGGCTCCACGTTTTGTCAAATTCGGATACCAGTTTTATTGAATATTTAATTCAAGAACCAATGCTACGATTAGGTCCTAATGCTTCAATAATCTCTTTCAGTGAATCAATATTGAGAGAAATCACTTAGATACGAGTTTAATTATCAAAGAAAACAATTAATTAACACATTATGATCTGATAAACACAGAAGAACCATAAACGTTAGGGTTTTGCAAAGTATCTAATCGGAGTGAGTGAGTGAAATTGAGAGAGAGAGAGAGAGAGAGAGAGAGAGAGAGAGAGAGAGGGGGGGGGAGGTTTTAAGTTTGCGTGTGTTGCACGAAAGAAGGGGCGGAGCGCGGGAGGCTTACGTCAGTATTTGCAATAATAGGCATAGCGTTCAAATTAGGTCCGTATAGAAGAAATATATTCACAAATTATAATATTAATATTTTGTTAATTATTTTAAATGTATGGAAAAATATTTTAGATGTATGGAAAATTCAAATAAAAATAAAAGAGGTACGAAGAAATATATATATTTATATACAAAATGTCCTCGTCTAGTTTCAATCAGTAGTTAAGGCAGCCCCAGAAGACCTTTGTTTTTAGGGTTTAGGCTTTTGCTATCCTCATTTTTATCAAACAATTGGACTAAAGTTTTTCTCCTTGTTCATGTGTTATTGCAGTAGTTAGGGACAATTTTTTTAATTTTGAATGTAAGTGATATTCCTTCTATAAACCACAGTACTAAGGGGAGGGGAGATGGTTTGAATTTGGGACATGATAAATTGAAGAGGAATTGTCCTAATCACTACGGCAATTTACCACTTGCATAGTGAGTGACAATCTTAAAGATGTAATCAATATTTGGAAATTTATATAGGTCTTGTTAATCATTTGTTAAGATGAATTAATCCTTGGTTGCCAGAACTTTATTTCTTTTCAATGATTCTTTATTATGTCAAAGCTCATAACAACCTGAACAGAAATTGTATTGAAAGAAAAAGAACTGCAAATTTGCCATTTGGTTTTGGTCACAATTCCAAACTAGTTACATCAATTCTATTAAACAAACAAAACACCCAAGTAATGCTACTTGTAGGATGTAGATTTTGCTAGACTTGTTTCTTCTTCGAATTCAATCCTCGTTTGCTTGCTTTGCCTGCGCGCCTTTCACCATGAAAAGGAAGACGAGGAACCGTGCAAAAGGAAAAATATTGCAATAAGATGTGTGAGCACAGATTCGCATTAGATCGTGCTGAAAAACGATGTAAGAGTTCATTAGATGCATCATCATCCTCACCTTTCGATCATTTTCCTCACGACTATGCATGCTTGAATTTCTTTCAATGATCACTTGCAGCCTCCTCATTTCCTGGCAGAAAACAACGACAAAGTGAGTTCCACATTCAGTAACATCCCATTTTCGTTAATGTGAGGTTTAACACACTGAACTATCACTCAATAGACATTAACACGAAAACTAAGTTAGATTGATGCTAAGATAATGAGGACGGGATCAAAAACCTATCAAACTTAGGGCAAGACGGGTGTATTGAGGAACTTTTACTGCACAGATGTATAATGCCTCCATGAATCTTTAGGGAGTAAAAAAAAACCTTCGATTGAAGAAAAAATTGATACAGCTGTTTGTATGTGGCACTAACCTCTAGTGGAAGGGGTGTTGTAGACCCACTAGAGGAAGTCGTAGTTTGTACGGCATTAGGAGTACCTGTTTGTGCAACAGACGGCATGCAACCTAATAGGCCATGATTACATGTCGAAGTTGTTGCTGGAGCTGGAGAAGGAAATGCAAATGTAGATGCGGGTCCAGTTGATGATGAAGATGCATAAAGATTGGGTGTAGATGAGGCTCCAAAGACCGCAGCAGTAATGGATGGATTTTGTGGAGCAGATATATTAGATACAGTAGAGGTATTGGACAGACTCAAAGATGTTTGAGCAAATGTCGGTGCAGGTTTCTTGGTAAGCAAGGTAAAGTGAGTCACACCACCAAGAGCCGGTCCACCTGAAATTTAAGATGGGAAATTAATCATACGTAGAACATAGTAAAGGCCATCATTCCTCACAATAAATTCTTATGCGTTATCCAAAGTTTATAAAAAAAAATTTACCTTTATCCCCCAATTGATAATTCTGCCATCTCATTTCCTCGTGAGATCTGTCTCCATAAATTGGCATTGACGATATTGAGTGGAATTTTTCATCCGGTTCACCATAAGCAGTGTTTGTTACAGTTGTAGGTACTCCACTTCCCTGATGCCGACGCTCAGAAACTGGCTTCCCCAGAGCAGTGTTTCCAGTTGTTGATTGAGCTCCTGCATCATAAAGTATAAGAATATGATACAGATAGAATGAAACAAAACACAACGACCTTCACAAATAAAACAAAATACTCACCACATGAAGCGCATAACTGGCAGCAACCGGACATATAACTTAATTGACCAAACGCAGGGATTGTTGAAAAGCTTTCAAACCCATTCTGTCCAAGAATTCCGGTCGAACCACCTGTGTTGCCTACAAAGCCAAAGACAACAATTGATGAAATCAGTACCAACGGCTATAACCATTCAAAATGCATAAAACATGTTACCTTGCGGAGTTTGACTAACAATGTTGAAGACTGAACCACTACTCTGAAGAGGCTGAGATGACACGAACAAAGGCTGCACAGAAAACAGAAATAGGGCAAAAAGTTAGCCAAAACCATCAATTAAAATCTGTTCAATTAAAAATATATGGGAGAAAAAGAAACTTACAGTAGCCTGACCAAAAGCAATTGGGTTGCTTGTAGAACTAGCCGCAGAGGAGCTCCAGAAGCAATTGGGTTGCTTGAAGATGGTTGAAGAAGTGATGGTGCAGGATGCAAAGGATTCGGCTGTGAGGTAGAAATGTCAATGGTACTCCCACCGGCAGGAAATTGAACACCTGGAAGAAAAAGTTATAACGGATTACTTAGTAAACTTTGACAAATGCGGAAAAAATTCCGAGTTACTGAAAATTTTGAACTAGAAAGCATACCTTTCCCCAATTTATAATCTTCCACACGGAGTTCTTCGTGACTTTTGTCTTTATATTCTGGCATTGCAGATATTGATGTTGTGCCTTGGCCCGTTCGTTAGTGCGGAACCGAGATTCAGATTACAACCTCACCAAAAATCACACACAGTTGAACAAAATAAAATACAAGAAATAAAGACACAGAAAAATTTACGAGGTTCGGCAAAAACCTGCCTACGTCCTCGGAGAGATATTGCTCTTCATTATGAGAAAAACAGTACAAGTTACACATGAGTTAAATCGACATAACCCAATCCCATATCCCTTGTACACCCACTCACAGAATTTTCCCAAGAGCCTCACTCTACCCCAAGAGTTATTTTACAAGAGATCTTTCACTCTAGCTCTCTTGATTTCTCTCACCCGTGCCCATGGTAGAGCCAAATGCTCACACCATCTCTTTGGATGCTCTCACAAAAGGAATGCTCAAAAACAAATGGTGCCCTTCCTTATTTTTCTCTCATCTCTCGACTGCACCCTTCATTCCCTTTAAAAACAACCAAATACAAATAAAATAATAAGGCTACTTGCTAGCCTTTTCCTTTTCTCCTCAAAACAAGGAAAGCAACAATGATTTTGTCCACCTTATTATTTTATTAGCCGAAAGTGGATGTGAGTTGGCCACTTGGCCACATATTCCAACAATCTCCACCTTGGCCAAGTTCCAAAATCCATTGGCCTTACGTACCAGCATGCACACTCTGAATCAACCTCGTTGGTCCTGTTCCGATTCAGTCACTGCCAATGCATGTGCAGCTGCTGCAAGCAAAAAAAACATTTAGCTTCAGACAGGATCTCGACACATCCTCGTCTCCTCCAGCAGGTTTTCCTCCTCTTCATTGTCTGCAACTTGGAAACTTGTCAGTGCACCCATTTCCAGCAACACCCGTCGAGCTAGACAAACATTCCTCACACTTCTCATTCTTCAGGACCATCTCATCACTTGTGAATCCCATAGCTCCACCTGCTGCAAAACCCCTGCAACACTTGAGACTATACATCACCCGGAGATGTGTTGCTTCGAGTACCTAGAGGGCATACTCGAAGTCTTCCGCCACAAAATTGCTGCTACCTGGACCAAGATCATCCTTTCTTTTTCTCAAAGGACAATTTATCTTTTTATGCCCGAATTCTTTGCAGTCATAGCATTGTGGTCCCTTGCCTTTGGAGCTTGATTTGAACCTGCTGTCTCTCTCAAATCCTCCTCCCAATGGTCATCTGTCATTTCTTTAGGCTTCCCATCTTTTCCCTTCAAAGCTCTAACCAAGCCTTGTTGAGTCAAGACATCCTTTACTCTCATCTGCCAGAGAGTAAAACTGCCCTTCCCATTAAACTTCTCAACTGAAAACGACATGTTTGTAGTCATCATGGTGAATAATAAATCTGAACCTTCAATGAACCAAAGCTTCCAACAAAGCTCTGATACCAATTGTTGTGCCTTGGCCCGTTCGTTAGTGCGGAACCGAGATTCAGATTACAACCTCACCAAAAATCACACACAGTTGAACAAAATAAAATACAAGAAATAAAGACACAGAGAAATTTACGAGGTTCGGCAAAAACCTGCCTACGTCCTCGGAGAGATATTGCTCTTCACTATGAGAAAAACAGTAAAAGTTACACATGAGTTAAATCGACATAACCCAATCCCATATCCCTTGTACACCCACTCACAGAATTTTCCCAAGAGCCTCACTCTACCCCAAGAGTTCTTTCACAAGAGATCTTTCACTCTAGCTCTCTTGATTTCTCTCACCCGTGCCCATGGTAGAGCCAAATGCTCACACCATCTCTTTGGATGCTCTCACAAAAGGAATGCTCAAAAACAAATGGTGCCCTTCCTTATTTTTCTCTCATCTCTCGGCTGCACCCTTCATTCCCTTTAAAAACAACCAAATACAAATAAAATAATAAGGCTACTTGCTAGCCTTTTCCTTTTCTCCTCAAAACAAGGAAAGCAACAATGATTTTGTCCACCTTATTATTTTATTAGCCGAAAGTGGATGTGAGTTGGCCACTTGGCCACATATTCCAACAATTGACTCCACTTTCCTACCATCATCAACTGCAGGAGTTGCAGTGTATGAAGCCACGCTACTACCCTTGCGTTGTTGGCCACCAAAAGCTGACTGCCCGGTGTTCCCAATTGTTGTTGATTGACTTACTGCACCACAAAATAAAACAGAACAGAATGAGGCATTCCTTTACTGTAACAAAACAATTCAAAACCAACACCCATATACCTCTAAAATACTCACCAAATGGAAAACACTGTGATCCAAAAGGAGACGAAGCACCAAATGGGCTGCTACTGAATCTGAAACTTGATTGGGTAAATGCGGAAGTTGGTGAAGAGCTCAAATTTTGTGTACTACTAAATGAACCAAAACCAATAGTACTTGAAGCACCAAAAGCTTGGTTGCTTGAAGTACCGACGGTGGAGCTAGATGAACCAAAAGCCGGGGTGTTTGAAGCTCCAAATGATCCACCATAAGACCCATCTCCTCTGCTTCCGAACATAGGACTTATCGTTCTAGCAAAGGGCGAGAAGCCTGTTGCACCAAAAGCTGGTGTGCTAGCAGAGGCAAAGGCTGGGATGCATGTCGAACTAAAGGGAACAAACATCCAGAAACCTGCACAGTAACTTATGTACTTCATAAATCATAATCAAAATATATTTTTCAAGGAAAGAATTCTAGGACACTTGCCGACTACGTAAACAGGTGAAGTTCCCACAATATACAAAATTTGTTTCACAAGTCAGCTCATAGATCCAGTACTAAACCAGAAACAAATGTGTAGCGAACAGAATGTTTTCAACAACTGTGGAAAATATGGAAGAGAATGTTTTTTCTCATTTTATTTCTCTACAAGATTACAAGGATATATATATATACATGATACAAGTGTGTAGGTAGGACAAGGTAGCCATCCTAGTGTGTAGGTAGGACAAGGTAGGACGGCTGTAGGGGACAAGGTAGCCGTCCTAGTGTGTAGGTAGGACAAGGTAGGACGGCTGTAGGACGGCTAGTGTGTAGGTAGGACAAGGTAGGACGGCTGTAGGACGGCTTGACGGCTGTAGAACGGCTTATTCTTCCAATACTCCCTCTCAAGCTGGATCAAGGAGGTTAATTGATCCAAGCTTGGAGAGCAGACTTTGAAACTGAGGAGAAGCAAGAGACTTCGTGAAAATATCAGCAAGTTGATCTTGGCTTCGAGTGAATGTGGTTTGAATTACCTTGGACTGGACTTGTTCCCGAACGTAGTGACAGTCAACTTCAATGTGTTTGGTGCGTTCATGGAACACCGGATTGGAGGCAATATGCATAGCTGCTTGATTGTCACAGAAAAGTGACATAGGTGTGTTGATTGAGAACCCCAAGTCCGAGAGCAGGCCCTTGAGCCAAATGAGTTCACATGCAGTGGAAGCCATGGCTCTATACTCAGCTTCGGCACTTGAGCGAGCAATTACATTTTGTTTTTTGCTCTTCCATGTCACGAGGTTTCCTCCAACCAACGTGCAGTAGCCAGTAGTGGATTTTCTATCAATAGCATTCCCTGCCCAGTCAGCATCGGTGTAGGCAATGATTTGAGTATGACCATTGTTTTTCATGACGATTCCCCGACCAATGGAGCCTTTGAGGTATCTGAGAATTCTTTTAACAACATTTAAATGAGCTTCAGTGGGTGCATGCATGAATTGGCTTACAAGACTGACGACGTAAGTTATATCCGGTCTGGTGATGGTGAGATATATAAGCTTACCCACCAATCGTTGGTAGTAACTGATATCACCGAGAGGTTCTCCTGTCAAGTCCAACTTCAATTTGCTATCAAGAGGAGTACGAGTTGGTTTGCAATCCATCATCTTCACTTCTTGAAGTAAGTCAATCACATATTTCCTTTGACTCAAAAAAAGTCCCTTGGGTGAAGTGGCCAGTTCAATCCCAAGGAAGTATTTTAAAACTCCTAAGTCTTTAATGGCAAATTGTTGATGAAGAGAATGTTTAAGAGTGTGAATCTCATCAATGTTATCACCTGTGATGATGATATCATCAACATAGATTAGTACAACTAATTTGCCAACTGATCCTATTCGAACAAACAGGGAGGAATCAGCATGACTTCTCTTGAACCCAAAATTTTCAAGTACCGAGCTCAGTTTGGCATACCAGGCACGAGGAGATTGTTTCAAGCCATAGATTGACTTATGAAGCTTGCAAGCCATACCTGAATTCTGTGCTTGTGGATGACCCGGGGGTAGTTGCATGTAGACTTCCTCTTCGAGGTCTCCATGTAAAAAAGCATTTTTTACATCCATTTGGTACAATGGCCATTCATGGTTCACTGCAACAGATAACAAAACCCTTATTGTGCTCATCTTAGCCACGGGAGCAAATGTCTCCTTATAGTCCACTCCAAAAGTTTGAGTAAAACCGCGAGCCACCAATCTTGCCTTGTGTCGTTCAATTGAGCCATCAGAATTAAACTTGATTTTATAGACCCATCGACTGCCTACCACCTTCTTGCCTTTGGGAAGTTGAACTACACTCCAGGTTTTATTTTCATTCAAGGCTTTGAGTTCTTCTTCCATGGCTAGCCTCCACACAACTTGACGATTGGCTTCTTGAAAGTTCCTTGGTTCACTTTCATAGGACGGTTTACTGAGGAAGGCTGCATGAGAGTGAGAGACTTTGGAGTAATTTACAAACTTGTGAATAGGGTACCTGGCATGGTAAGTTTCATAGTCTTGCAGCCTTGATGGTGGATGTCGATCTCGAGTCGGATTCCTGCGGGGTTGAGCTGGGATCACAATAGGTTCAGCTCCACTCTCTTGTATAGATGTTGTGTTATGGTCATGGGGAACTACTTGTGCTTCTGAGGCTTCAGTGTCGTCTCCAATAAGCAGGTTGTCATTAAGAGTTGCATGAGAGTCCCGGTTGTGAGGTAGTGAATGGACACAGTCACTTGGTTCGACTGGATTTGGCAATGGGAAGAGATCTAGGAAATGCTCCCCCTGACGATTTTGATCTGATGATTTGTTGAAATATGGTTGGTTTTCATCAAACCGTACATCTCTTGAGACAAACATCTTCCTGGAGCACGGATTGTAGCATTTGTACCCTTTTTGGGTGGATGAGTATCCCATGAAAACACACTTGACAGCTTTGGGATCAAGCTTGTCTCGGTGATGGGATTGAATATGAACATAATAGGTACATCCAAAGATTCTCAGATGGGAAAGATTACCTTTTTTGTTTTGCATAACCTCAAATGGTGATTTTGTATTCAGAACACGACTAAGCAGTCTGTTGATAAGATAGGTGGCTGCAAGAACTCCTTGAGACCAAAACCTCTTAGGCACATTCATTTGCAACATTAGCGCCCTGATTTTTTCAAGTAGGTCCCGATTCTTCATTTCGGCAATTCCATTTTGCTGAGGAGTACCTACACAACTTGTTTGATGTATAATTCCATGGGTGCTCAAATAGTTAGTCATATTTTTGGATGTATATTCAGTGCCATTATCAGACCTTAGTATGTGGATTTGGGACGAAAAATGGTTCATGACAAGATTATGAAAGTCCTTGAAACCATCCATAACTTCACTTTTGAATTTTAGGAGGTACAACCAAGTGGCTCTTGAGAAATCATCAACAAAGATAACGTAGTACCTATAACCATCGAAAGACTCTAGAGGTGCAGGTCCCCAAACATCGGAGTGCACCATCTCAAACAACTTGCTAGTCCTAGACATGGAAGAATTGAATGGGAGTCTAGTAGATTTTGACAAATGACAAATTTCACATACAAGGGAGGATTTGCATAAACTAGGGAACAACGTAGACAACACAGATTCTGAGGGATGTGCTAGGCGTTGATGCCACAACCGATGTTCTAGGTTTGAGCTGACTTGGAACCCCTTTGGAACATTGAGGTCCTCTGAAAAATAGTACAACCCATTTAGGTAATGACCTTCACCAATCAGCTTCTTGGTGGCTAGATCCTGAAAAACAACATTGTGGGGGGGAAAAATTGCACGACAGTTTAGAGAGTTTGTAATCCTTCCTACGGACAATAATTGAAAAGGAAAAGATGGAACATATAACGTTGTGGACTCAACAGTTTCTGAGATCAGTTTAACTTTCCCTCTACCTAGAACTGGCACACCTCTACCATTTGCTACAGAAACTAGTGATGGTTTAGTGTGGCTTTCAAAATCGTATAGCTTAGAATATTGATTTGTCATGTGATCTGTGGCACCTGAGTCTATAATCCAAAAATCATGAGAGTGACTAACATTTAGAGCAGTTGAAAAAGCACACATGATACCTGGAATGTCTCCTTGAGGTACATGACCAGATTCAGCTAAGAACCCTGCAAACTGTCCAAGAAGAGCAGTTTGACTTTCCCCAGTCGACGTTTCACCTGTGCTTCCTTTTCTGGTTTGAAGGTAGGTTGAGAACTCATTCAACAAGTCAGCCGAATTGGCTGTAAAGTTCATCGACCCACCGATGGATGTAGCAGCAGCAGCATGGTACTTGTTTGTATGTGGTCTGGCGTGTGAGCCCTTATGATCTCTTAAAGGCTTGTTCTCAAACCTTGGCTTCAACTCAGGGTGCAATATCCAGCATCGATCTATTAGATGTCCAACATTATTACAATGTAGACACTTCGGATCTGGCCTTTTTCCCTTGTATACTTTATCTCCAAATGACTTGTGATTTGTCACAAAAGCTCTAGCCTCAGACACACTAGGTTTTACGTCAACATTCATGACTTTTCTGCGTACTTCTTCTCGCTGGATAGTAGTGCAAACACTTGCAAATGATGGAAGTTCGGGATTCATTAGAATATGGCTTCTAAGATCTTCATATTCAGAACCCAAACTTGCAAGCAAATGAAAGATTTTGTCTTCCTCGGACCTTTTTAACAGTACGGCAGAATCGATAGTGTGTGGTCGATACATTTCTAGTTCGTTCCACATGTTTTTCATGCAACCGAGATGATGAACAAAGGATTTATCACCTTGTTGAAGACTTGCAAGATTCCTCTTAAGCTGGAACACTCGAGCAGCATTGTTTTGATTTCCATACATGTCCTTGACTGCCTTCCAAAGAGCACTAGAGGATTCTGAAAAACTGAAAATTTCAGACAGCTTAGGATCCATGGAGTTGAGGAGCCACGACATGACCAGCTGGTCTTTGCACAGCCATGCTTCATACTCCGGCGATGCGACGTCAGGTGCTTCAATACTTCCATTGACGAATCCAAGTTTGGATCTTCCTCCAAGGGCAAGAGATATTGATCTGGACCATGGAAGATAGTTAAACTCATTTAACAACACAGAACACAAACGTTGGTTTGGGTTGACTTCAGCTTCTGGAAAACTAGGGCGAGGAGCTGTGAAGCTTTCAGCTTCTGAGTCAAAAAGATTATCTTCTGCCATTATCGAAACGAATGTGCAGAAGAAGAGAAGGGACAACAATGGAGTCAGGCCGGTTAAGGTTCCGGCTCTGATACCATGTGGAAAATATGGAAGAGAATGCTTTTTCTCATTTTATTTCTCTACAAGATTACAAGGATATATATACATGATACAAGTGTGTAGGTAGGACAAGGTAGCCGTCCTAGTGTGTAGGTAGGACAAGGTAGGACAGCTGTAGGGGACAAGGTAGCCGTCCTAGTGTGTAGGTAGGACAAGGTAGGACGGCTGTAGGACGGCTAGTGTGTAGGTAGGACGGCTGTAGGACGGCTTATTCTTCCAATAACAACATATTAATGTCATACAGAAACCACCACTTATATATAGGCATAAACTTTCGGGGAAAAAGAAAATTAAGGAACTCAAATTGGGGTTTAATGTAGGGGACAAAACTAGATATGCAAGCACAGGTAAACAAACCATTTTCACCGCACCTGCAGAGATTGGGAGCAGAAGCGTTGTTGTTGCGCCGCTCGTGCTCCAAGAACGATTGGGAATAAAATGGGCTTCCAGACGAATTCCTACCTGCTGTTAAATGAATTAAACTATTTTCCACAGAGAATAAACAAGAGATTATGCAGCACAAATACTCCCAGCTGGTTATAAATGCATACCAGATGAAAAAAACAGAAAACAATCATTCAAATATGGAATGAACTGAACATTACTGAATGCAGTTAACACGGTACAACGGAAATCTTGACTCATGGCTCATATGAAAAGATAGAGTCGAGAAAACTTACAGTGAGTTGAACCCCAGCCAGGAAACCGAAAGGAATGACCACCCATCTTCAGAGCTTGTGGAAATCAAAACTGAAACAACAACAGAACGGAAAGTTAAAAACACTTTGAAATTAAAATTAACGAAAACAGAGTCATATAGATGATGTTTAATAGCCCTCAAATACAATAAATTATCAAAAAATCCAAACTTTTGCATAAATCCTCAAAAGCCAATCTAGTCAGTAAATCCTCTATTCAATCGGTCCAATTACCCGTTAACGTAATTTTGCAGTTGCAACAATTTGAATAAGAGTAAATTGGCATGAAGGTTCAATGCTTCACATTTTGTCAAATTCAGACACAAAATTTGAAGGGTTTCTACTTCATGCCCTCATGAACGAAAATTACAATTAATTCATAGACAAAAGCTATAATTCAGTCGTTTAAGAACCAACGCTCCGATTTTCTCTTTACACATATAAAGCTCGGGAGAAATCACTCAAATAAAAGTTGAATTACTCACATTATAATGTGAGAAACAGAGAAAAACTGTAAGAGTTAGGGTTTTGCGAAGTACTTGAGATGGAGCGAAATTTTAATAGATCAGACGATAAAATACGAGAGGGAGAATTAGGGTTTATTCTTTTTGGGAAGGGAGTCGCAGAGTTAGGGTTTGATTTGAGAGCGAGTAATTTATATTGGGACGAATGAATAGCGTTAATAGTAAGCAGAGAGCGCGGGTAAGTAAGCGTGGATTGAAAGAAAGGGCGGAGTACGTAACTGTAGCGTTCAAATTAAGTCCATGCCTTCAAACGACAAACAAAAAATTGCGTTTAAGTTGTTTCTTCTGTTGTTTTTGTAAAAGTGTGTCTTTTTATTTATTTATTTTGCTCTCATCAAAATATGTCCATTGTACTATAAATTTATTTATTTTTTGTTTCAAATAAAGTTAGGTCTTCTAGAGAAAAAGTGATTATGACATTAATATATTAAACTTATATAAGAATTACACTTTTACATGATGTTGAAAAGTTTTAGTGTGATATACTAATATATTGACTTCGTGAGTTTAATATATTAAACTTATGAATACAATATATTAAACTCATGAGTGTAATATTAATATATTGGATTCATACTAGTGTAGCATTAGTGCAATAAGTATCAAGTTCAGGCTGCCTGACTACTATATCCAAGTATCACATTCATTCAAACTATTGTGGAAGCCTTAAAGTCTAAATTTGGTTATCGCCCTTCTTAAGTGGTGAGTGTTACCACCATTGTAAGAAAACACCACTGTAACCAGAGTTAACCAATTTAATTTTTTTTTAATACATAAAATATATAATATTTGCAATTCCTTTCAAATTTGCTCTCATTAACTTGTGGGACTTTTAGCCATGTTTGCGGTGACATGGACATGTTATATATAGCAAGGTCACTTCCTGTGATTTTCACTTTGTAATCTTTTCCATATGAATGCAATTTGTAATCGGCCTGTTTGGTAGGCTGAATGGAACTGGGTCTTACGAATATAATTAGATTAGTAGGAACTTGTAAGACATAACTTGTAACTCATATAAAATGATATGTTAGATTCATTCTGTTGTGGATTCATAAGTCCTCATGTTCAATTACGTTCATCTTACATTTTGACACAATAAACAATTAACTGAACTCAAGTCCATTTTAATTTATCATAACCTATCTCATCCAGCCTATTAAACAGGGCTTATGTGACCCTCATGTTGGGCTGGTAACGTGCTCTCAAGATGGTAAAGCTCGCTAGCTCGCCCCAAAAATCCCTCGTGGCTTATGCAAAGGAAACTTATTCGTTTTATTTATTTTCTCAAGGTGCAGAAAAGAACCAAATTGACTTAGTTCCACACTCGATCCTCAATTGTTTGATTAGAAGTCAGATTTATCAAGCCGCAACTATTCACAATTCTATGATTTCTATCTACTAGCACTACCTAGTAGTATCACGCTTGTGTTCAATACAATTTTTTGTTTATGAGAATGTGACCAGAAAATAAGGCGGTACACATAAATCCCTTCATGTCTTCATCGGACTCTCAAGCTCCAAACTTTAACCTATCTAGAAACCTTGCTGCAACCGATAGATTCCAGAGCATAACATTACTATACACTGAGCCTGCAGATTCACACAAACCTGATGTAAGGTGGAGGCTGTATGTTTTCAAGGATGGCAAATTGGTTTCGAGCGAAGAACCCTTTTACGAATTGCATCGTCAAAGATTCCTCTTTTCGGGAGGGAAACGAGAGTGGCAGACATTCCTACATTCCATCCGTCGTACAGCAAACAGCATGCTATTGTGCAATTCCAGCGAGTAGAAGAAAATCAAGTAAGGCCTTACTTAATTGACCTTGGAAGCACGAACAGAACATTTATTAATGGTAGTGCAATTGAACCTCAAAGGTATTATGAACTTGTCGAGAAGGACACAAATAGGTTTGGTAATAGTAGCCGGGAGTACGTGCTTCTTCATGAAAACTCTGCAGCTGACTGACTGTTCCTGACATGTGACGATGCAAAGTGGCAAAATTATGAAGATTGAGCATCAAATTTGATCACATGTTATTTTCTAATCGAAATTTTTTGCTACTCTGTACTTGTTAGTGGCAGAAACAACCCCCAAATGTGCTTTTTTCTCTTGCAGATTTGATCATCAATTGCTGTACTGGAGTTTTTTTATTTTTACTTATTTATTCTTGCTAATATGGTGTATGGAAATGAGTGGATTTTATCAATAGCATCAATTTTGTACATGTCTATATATTGCTTGTAACACAATATTGTTCCTTGGTTTGAGGAAACTTTACTTCTTTATTTTGGTTGGCACAATAATCCTGTTTAATTAAACATAATCGGGTTTCAAGAGTTTTTAAGAAAGGTTGATATTTTACAAATAATTTCATAATTGTTTCTTTTAGATTATGATTGTTTTCTTGATGAATAAGAAGTCATGCTTTTGTATCAGATATTTTTCTTGATGATCAAATAAACTTTAAGATTATCTCATAGTATCTTCTAGAGTTTACTGTTTAATAATTCTTGTCATCGTTGTTGCTTTTGTCACTTTATATCAGCATATATTTTCTTCCTCGGGTACATAACCACCAATTGATTGAGAAAGTTTGAGATGATGGGAAATAGAGGCATGCGTGACTAAGCTCAGCTAAAACAACCGACTAATCTCTGTACTAATCACAGGACATATCACTCCTCAAAGTTCAAACCTTTATATATGCAAAGCATGAGGCAAAGGCTAAGTGGAATTACTAAAGATAGCAACTGAAGAAAAAGGTAGTATATAAGGACATGCAAATTTGGGTCCCCAGTAAAGAGTGGTCATGGTCATCCCACAAAAGTAACTGCTTGATGGTACTGGTGATGCCAGAAAGTAGTTAATTTGACGTATAGATTCTTGATTCGGTGCCCTAACTATTTTAGAACGGAGATGTTTTTCACACGTCTATTTTCTCTTCATGCATACTTTTGTTTATTTATGTTCGTTGTTTATGTTGAAATATTTCACATTGATTGTATCTTTAAAAAAAGAAGAGTTTAAATATCCTAATTCCTCTTTGTGTTAAAACCATTCACTTGTCAGACTTAAAAAGTTAGGGGACAATATTGATGTTGTTAGAAGTGGGCCTTTAACCCGTCTCTCTAATACTAATACCAAAACCACTCACACTTGTCGAACTGTGTAGGTGATAATTAACAAGTCAGGCGACTTGTTGAAAGTGTGTACTTGTCGGAATGTGCAGGTGATAATTGACAAGTTAGCAGACAATATCAATGTTGTTGGAAGTGAAATTTTGTCCCGTCTCTCTGATAATTCTACAATTTTTCTTTAATCCAATAAATTCAATTACAAAACATAGTTAAAAGTCTATAAAGAGAGAAAAAAATATTTGCGAAAATCACTTCCCACTACAAAATTGAAGAAAAAGGAAAGGTGCTTGAAATAAAAAAGCTAACTAAGCGTAAAGATAATGACTACACGTGGTGATTTAGTGATTCAATAATGTTAGCCAAATCATATTGATGACTTTGCTATTCATGCATGCCTATAATTGTGAAAAATGAACAGAAAGCTTGAGTTTTGATCATTCTTTATTTCCATAATCTTCGGCTTTTCAGCTATCGGGCTTCAGTGCCCTCGCAATATGTTTTATGTGCTCAATTGATGTACTGATTTAGTTAGAAATTGAGTTTGCATGATATTCATACTTTGTTAAAGGTTAGGATTTCTATCAATAATGTTGGTATTTGTAATTGTATCACTTATACGTTGATACGTTTTGTTATTGACACGTTATCTGTTAATTATTGACGGTATATTTATAGTCTGTCCTTTTTAATAAAGAATGCAGGTCATGCTCAATGATCAAACTAAGTTAATTGAGCATAATCCCAT
Organism: Pyrus communis; assembly: GCF_041283825.1. Taxonomy (NCBI): domain Eukaryota; kingdom Viridiplantae; phylum Streptophyta; class Magnoliopsida; order Rosales; family Rosaceae; genus Pyrus; species Pyrus communis. The sequence continues at coordinate 7,063,420 of NC_142570.1, forward strand.
GTTTTTTTTTTTTTTGGAACAAACGATATTAATTATCTACATTAAGAGTTGTTTTTGGAACAAACGATATTATCTACACTAAGGGGGAGGGGTGGACTTAGCCTCACAATGGGCTAAACAATAATATGATTCAAATTCGCCTTTGGAGATAGTCGAACCTAAGACCTCTTACTTATAAGTGAAGAGGAATACCATTAGAACGTAATACTAAGTGGCTAATCCCATGTTTTAAACACTATGTTTCTTTTTTTTTTCTTTTTTTTTTTTATTTTTTTAAAGTTATACGGTAGGAAGATTTAATAATGGCCATAATGTATGAATAATAATACATTTTTCTGTTATCAGTCAATATTATCGACGATTTATTGACATAAGAACAAGCATTCTGCCTAGAAGGGATATAGTTAGTGGCGCTTCATGAGATGAACGTTATTAATCTCCTCCGTCTAATCTAAACCTACCTCACCTCGCTTGCCTCACCCGGGTAGGTGATCAGCATAGTTTAATTGATCACAATCCCATGCTTTAAACATTACTTTTCTTTTTGTTTTTTAAGTTTCTTGGTGGGAAGATTTGATATGTTCTTCTAGACCATGTGTAGAAGATATACGGCTGCTGTTCGTCCAGGTTCGACGATGAAGTATTAGATGCCAATGCGAAGCACAGAAGGAGGTAGAAGAGTATTTATTTCCAACACCACCACTCAAAAGAGATGCCCATGATGAGCTATATATAGTATAATTGTTGACTTAAAGAAGATTCACTGGGACAAAGAACATAACCTGATACAGTGGTAAAAAAAACTCATGGCCTATGACAAGACTCTACAACTTCTAGGGTAGGGATGTATGAGGGTCGTGAATTCGATGCCCGAAAAGAACTGTACGAAACGATTCCCCGGTTAGTCTGTGTGCATTGGAAAGTATCAGTCAATGAAAAAAAAGGAAGAAAAAAGAAAGGGAATCAAAGATTAAATTATGTCAAAGTTGGTTGCTTAAAGCAGTGATGTGATTTAGAGAATTTAAATCTTGCTTTGTGCCCACTTATTCTGGAGCTTGTCTATTTATCTCAACAGATTGGCCCGCCCTCTGCTGTGTTTTTAAGCACAAGAAAATCATCCTCTAAAACTCAGAGTTGTTGAGAGGCCTAGCTAGCTCAGCCCTGCCTCCTAGTGTGACTCACAGAAATGACGGACGTGAAAGGGTGTGACGAATGGAAGCCTTTTATTGCCATGGTAGCAATCGATTTCTCGTTCGCTATAGTGAATATTCTGCTCAAGAAAGTGCTCGATGAGGGAATGAACCATTTGGTTCTTATCACGTACCGGTTGACGATTGCTACCATTTTCTTAGCACCAGTTAGCTACTTTGGGGAAAGGTAGGCAAACATCATTCCTTGCTTTTTCGGAAATTCATTTTGATATTTCTATGCCTTAACTTGCTGAAGACTTTTCTGATTTGCTTGCAGGAATACTAGACCAAAGCTCACACTTCGCATCACATGTTTTCACTTCTTAAGTGCAATTCTTGGGTTAGTAAACTCGACAGAGACTTGTACATCAATTTTACATTTTTTCATGTGTCTATATCTTTTTGTTGTTGCAGGACATCCCTAACGCAATACTTCTTTCTCCTCGGAATCCAATACACATCTGCGACTTTTGCCTGTGCCTTCGTCAACATGGTGCCTGTGATCACTTTCATAATAGCGTTACCGTTTGGGTACAAAAAAAGTCACAAAAACCTCATTTACATGTTCTTTGAATCTTGTTCACGTGCTGCTGTACGAAATCGAGCGTTTAATCTTGCAGGTTAGAGAAAGTGAACTTAAAATGCCACAGTGGGAGAGCAAAAGTACTCGGTACACTGGTGTGCATCGGTGGAGCTTTTATACTAACTCTTTACAAAGGAGTTCCTCTATTTGATTCCTCAAAATCCACAGTTAGTACTCAAACCATAGATCATGGCATTCAGCTGAGGTCAACGCGAAACCATGAGGGTTGGACGATTGGTTCGATAGCTTTGGTTGGCGGAACCCTATTGTGGTCTTCATGGTTTCTTGTTCAAACAAACATTAGCAAGATGTATCCTTGCCAGTATTCTAGCACCACAATAATGAATTTCTTTGGTGCCATTCAGTCTGCAATCTTAGGTGTTTGCACAGGAAGGAACCTTTCCATGTGGGTTCTGAGGGGAAGGACACAAGTCATAGCTGTCCTGTTTTCTGTAAGTATTACCCTTCTTCTAATTACAATTACGCAAAAATACTTAAGGGGTTTTGGTATCTTTGTTCCAAAAGTTATACAACTTCACGAATCCAGGTAATGTCAGTTGGCCAGTGCAATTAATATATCCGTTTCCAGGAAATTAAAGAAGCTTAGAATATCACTTTTTTCAAAAGAAAAAAAAAAGTTATACATGCTTCAGCTACATGCCTTACTATTGGTGTATAATTATATATACATTATACAGGGAATGATAGCATCGGGATTAGGTTTTGTGGGGATGGCATGGTGTGTGAGGAAACGGGGGCCGGTGTTTACTGCAGCTTTTAGCCCGCTCGTGCAGATAATGGTGGCCCTAATCGGTATCCCCATCTTCCATGAACTACTCCACCTCGGAAGGTGAACTTTCCTATCTATTTTACAGTTGCCAATACCTACATATGATTACTACTTATGGTAATAGCTTTCCTCATTGGTGCTGCATTGACACTGAGCAGCTTGTTAGGATCTATCGTTGTGATCGTCGGCTTGTACATTCTTCTATGGGGTAAGAAAAAAGAGATGCAGAAATGTGCGACAAAACTAGTCCAAGAATCTGAATCAGTCAAAGAGCAGGAGCCGCATTTACCCGCCATCACAGTCTCCGTTGATTCGCCGTGTCCTTGAAGCCGAGTTTCATATGCTTTCACGTTCAAAAGCCTTCATTTTTTTCTTCCCAATTGATTCTTAAGGTCTTCTAGCGAGGATCTTAAAGAAAAGTCATCTGTCATAACCGGAATAAAAGTAGATAAAAGTTTTCACCTCTTTATCTGATGGTTGCAAAATTTCCCCCATGGTTCTTTGTGAGGCTTGTGGTAATGAATATGTTAAACAAATTAGAAGGACTACCGGTTTTGTAGTTGAGATCTTTGCCATTTGATGTTGTTTTTTTCTAGTGGAAGATTGACAAATTAGATGCTGAGGCGTCATCATGGTAATCGCGCACTTAAAATGGATGGAAATTTACGTTGTAATCACGTACTTAATTGATCAAAGTTATGTCTACTTCTTGCTACAGTGGGAATATGCCGCGACACATACGATGTTAGAATATTCGATATGTTTTTCGAACACAACTTTCCAGACCGATAGTGTTTGGTTTAAGGCAAACATATACAACAGACTGAGGATCCCCTCCGGATCCTCTTTGTGAGGATCCCAATGATCCTCCAATCACGTTTGTTCATCGTATACTGTGTGGTAATAAATTATTATTGTAATTTTTTATTATTTAAAATTGAATATAAACAGTACCTGAAGAAAACTGATTGCACGATGTATGCTGAACGGACGTGATTGGAGGATCCCCGAGATCCTCACAAAGAGAATATAGAGAGGATCCTCATTCATATATTATTTTAGTGTTAAGTTTGGATGAGGGGAATTAGATCCTTTCCAGATCTCCTAAACTGGGGATTCAGGGGATCAATTAATACTAACCATTCATCAAAGATCGTGCAGCCACAATTGAATGTTTTTTTCAAAAGTAAAGCAATCTTGTTTTGTATGAAAAATATAAAAAAAAGAGAAAAATTGTGGCCGCATGATATTTGATGAACGGTTGTTATTAATTGATTCCTAGGATCCCCACTAAAGGGATCCAGAGAGGATCTAATTCCTAGATGAGGGACTTTAAAGTACATAAAACAATGAAAATGACATTAAATTTTTTTTTTTTTTAAAGAAACTAATGAAAAAGGCTTCAAAACCTTGAGTTTTAACAAAAAAAACCATTATATAACTTTATTTAATAATAAGGACAAAAGAAAGAAACAAAAAAAACCTAACTAAAGGCACATGCAAAAGTACCCAACCAATCCTTCAGTTACATAACCCTTTGACATAATCCAAGCATATTTTATTCCTCTAAAATTAAAATTTCAAATTGAAGTGGGTTCCGTTCGATTCAGAACCACATCTGCGAAGGTATGGTTGGGAGGGAGTCGGTCAAGTGTGGGTTGGAATGGTTCGGGGTAGGGGTGGGGCAACACCATTGACAACATCATTGGACTCATCACCCATTTTTCTAGTAATGATATTGAGCTATTAGCCATGCATGATTTTAACAGCGTGGACGTTGATTTCTATCATGTTTTCTTTTTCATCTTTTTTTTTTGCATTCTGGTGATACAACTTGAAAATCTGGGACGAGCATCTACTGTTAAGTTTCATAAACAGTATAATATCGTTAAATTTTATAAACAGTGTCGTACCGTTAAGTCTTATAAACAGTGTAGTACCATTAAGTTTCATAAACAGTGCAGTACCATTAAGTTTTATAAACAGTGTATTAAATTTCATAAACAGTTTGTGTGAGGGAAGCACGTGTCCACGCGTCAAATTTTTTTTAAATATTAAAATTATTTCTTTTTCATTAAAATTTAAGTTTTTTGTCCTTTTTATTAAAATTTAAAGAGTTTTCATTAAAATTTAAGTCTTTTTCATTAAATAAAGTTATAGCATAATTTTTTTTATTAAAATAAACTTAGTCCAATAATCTGACGTGCGAATCTCATAACCATTTGATGTGCAACACATGTTTGCGAGCACACAGCCCAATGAAAAATAACTTTTGATTTATAAGAATTATCTTACAGCCCATAGTCGGACAAATAAAATACATAAAATAAAGTCTTAACAAGCCTTAGGACCTAGAAGAAAGAAACAAGGCCATGCCTACTAGTGATAAATATGGAATAACTTTGATTTTATAGATACCAAAAATCAAAACAATTATTCTGTTTTGCCCAAAAAAATAGTAGCACTGATAGTTTGAAAAATAAGTTGAAGTTTGTTGGAAGCCCAAAAATGTCATAAGCAAACCCAAATAAGTCTCAAAGCTCAACTACCATGCAAGCCACTATTCAAGCCCAACTACCATGCAAGCCTCTATTCAAGCCCAACATATGCAAAAGTGTGGGATCGAGGAAGAAATAAATTTACAACATGTCATGCTACGGTAATTAAATCGAATATTCATAAATCAAGCCATGCTTATTTGTCATGCTAAAATAAGCCCAAGTCACATGCTCGAGACTTGTCAAGTGAATTGTGGTGTGAATGGTTACGAAAATTCATCGGGCTTATGTGGAATCAAGGTTACGAAAGACTTTGGGCTACTTGGGGGTTTAAAGATCCTAGCCCATAACCTTTGAAGTCCACATAGGCAGGTATTGAGAGAGAAATAGTTTTACCTCTTTTCCTAGCAAGCTAACTAGTTCAATTAGGACTAAACTAGATTCCAGCCCTAAGTTCACGTGAAATCCCTTCAAAACAGGCATTTAATGCTAACTTTCCCTTCCCAACTTATGCAGAAGTTCAATGCGTGAAAGCCATGAGCCACGTTACTAAAAGTACCGCCTACGGAAAGCTGACTCAGGAAAGTTGCGCCTTGAGAAGAAAACATGTTGCAGGTCCTAGAGTCTAGTCTCTTTACACCAGGATCGGGGGTAAAGAAGAACTAGGGAGAAAGGGGACAGATAAACATGTCCAAAATAGAGATCCCTCGGGAAATGATCATTAAGCTACAAATATATGTGGAGAATTTTAGAGAAGGGATCCACCAATTCCCTAGTTTTTACACAGAGAACCAGAGAAAACCCAGAAACATCATCTTGCAACCTTAGTATTTTCCATGTCCATCTTCTAAGTATCGCAACCATTCTAAGTCTTGCTACCACCTTTGGAAACCCAGATTATCAAACAACAAACACCCATACAATCATCCAATCATTCTCTCTTTCATGTAAAATTGATGAACTTCTAGCTTCCATACCACACTTCTCTTGATCAAGCCATTATTTACACAATCATGCTAATCTTCAAGTTATTGATCTAACCGAGATATTTCCTAAGACAAACTAACTCTTTCGAGATATTCAGGGGTTTGGTATGAAATCGAACCAAAGAAGACAAGAGAACACTCTCAAAGCCCAACTCCACCTCAACCTAAAAGTCCCCCACCAAAGTTTAGTGGCAATATTGTAAAAAAGATGAAGTAAAAAAAAAAATTGTGGCTTTTTCGTAAATAAATTGAAGTTTGGGAAGTAGTGACATTTGCGTAAATAAGTTGAACTTTGACTATTTATATATAATCAGGTCAACTATTTAAAGTAAGTTGAACTATTGTGACATCGACTGTTTATATATGATCATATCAACTGTTTATACACGATTAAGTTAATTGTTTGTACATTAATAAGGGTGAGTTCGGTACGATTGCTGTACCAAAAATCTTGTACCAATTACCATATCAATCTTTTGGTATTGCAAAATCTACTACCATTACCCTGCCAAAATTTCGTAACCCCAAATTTTAGTATGCTAATAATTCAGTTGGTATGGTATAATAATTGCCGATTAAAATTTATGCATCTCTTCCTTTGGCAAAAATGCACCTGTAAAACAATCAACACATTTGATTAAAGATCTAAGCCTCATGCACCCACGAGGTGGGATGAGGGGTTAGGCCAATAGATCTTCGATGCCTAGATTTGTTTCTTTGAAAAAAAGTATGTGTTTAGGGTTTTTAGGGACAACAAAAGCTTACCAAAATTTGGTAGAATTTGAGAGAGAGAGAGAGAGAGAGAGATACACGCACACATAGGGAAGAGTGTTGGCCATGGTATAGGGGTTTTAACCAATACATGGAGGCATCCTATTAGCCAAAGTGTATGGAAAAAAATGTTCTCAAGATATTAAATAGGAAATAATATATTGAGATAATAGTGTAAATATTCCTGATTGATTTAAATATAAAGTACTTACTTGAATGAAGTCAATCTTTAATTAGGAATGTATTAAAGATAGGATTCGTGTAATTAATCATTATCTTTAATGCTTTGACTTTTCCTTATCAAGGCATGTGAGTTGTGAGCCTTCAGGGGTCTTGAGCTGCGCGTAGGAATATTTAAGGCCTTCAGGGGTGTTGAGCTGCGCGTAAGAGTATTTAAGGAACCTGCTCATTTAATGAGGACAATCTTGTCTTTTTTGAGCAAAGGTCCACATGTCACCTTTCAAATTTTTGAGATTATTTTAGGCACCACAATAATGATATTGTCGCTATGTTATTGGGCAATATTTTATGACACAAAAATATGTTTTTTTAAAGTCCAATTCAAGGAGCAAATATAATATTGTTCAATTTGTATGCCATTAGCTCATATTTTGTAGCCTTAAATGTGTTATTGTCTTAAATTCATCCACCATCTAAATAGAATTTAAATTATTATACAAAATTCAATTAATAGTAATTACAATATATATCAATTCTTTTTTCAAATCATGTTGTAGCTGCACAAGCCCTTCTCGCGTGTCATAAGAATCAAATTGATTTCACCAAACTTAATATTAATGGATCAGGTAACATTTTAAAAGCATTCTTTCTTTTCAACTCTTTTATATCTTCTAATCTTTTTTTTTTTTTTTTTTTTTCTGGCTCGGTTATCCCACTTTGCCGCCATTTCATTTTATGCCACCAATTTCTTTTATGCTGCGTTATTGAGCTGAGAAGAACTTTTAATTATATAATAGAAAACTATATAATATTGGTTCAATAAAGTATCACAGTCGTTGATGATTTTGAATATCATTACCATATCGAAAATGTATAGTTCGATACAAATACTGTAAACATTATCGATTGATACAAAACTTTGGTACAAATTTGGTGATACCATTGGTAATTTGGTAAAAGATTTCACCCTTAAACATAAATTAAGTTGAACTTTAGCGGTTTCTGCATGATTAGATAAACTGTATACATCACTTTTGGTGACACTGATTGTTTATACATAATTTGGTCAACTATTTATACATAAATTAACTTGAAATTTGATGGCACCGACTATTTATAGATGATTAAGTCAACTGTTTATACATGAATTTTGGTGGTGTTGAGGCCAAAAAATATCACATACAAGACCGGTCAAGTCTCAAAACCCAATTACTATGCAAGCCTTAAACCAAGCTCAAAACACATGCAAAGGTGCAGAATTGAGAAAGGAAAATATTTACAATCATGTCACATTATGGTTATTAAGTCGGACATTCATATAAATCACATCATGCCCACGCAAATTCATGTATATTTATCAAGCCATGTGCCTTATCACGCTAATCACTATTCACGCAAAAGTAAGCCCAAGTCACATGTTTGGGGCTTGTCAAGTGAATTGTAGTGTGAATGGTTACAAAAAATTATGGGCCTTTGTCGAGTCAAGATTATGGAAGACTTTGGGTTGCTTGGGAGCCAAAAGATAGAAGCCTATAACCTTTGTAGTCCATGTGGGTAAGTTTGAGAGAGAATCACCCTAGTTTCCTTCTTCCTTAACAAGCTAACCAACTTAGTTAAGAAAGAATCAAGCCCTAAGCCTTATGGACACGTGAAAGCCTATCAAACATTCATTTAATGAAAAGAAAAGCTGACTTTCTCTTCCCAGCTTACGTGGAAGATCGACACATGAAAGCCATGAGGTGAGTTACAAGAAGTAACGCCTATGAAAGGCTAACACGAGAAAGCAACGCTTTGGGAAACATGCACGATGCGGGTTTCACTAGGTAGCAGCACCTAGCCATCTTGCACTTAAATAGAAGTGGTAGAAGAACTAGGGAGAAATGGGAGAGAAGACCAAGCCACAACTAGAGATTCCTTAGGAACCCTAAAAATGAATCATTCAACTACAAATATAAGTCAGATGCCTTAGTGAGGATTCATGATGACATAGAGCCTCATAGCCCAGAGAGAAAAGATAGAATGTTAGGAGGATTGTATTACACAAAGCTAGGAAAATTCCTCCCTTAGTTCATAAAAATTCTAAAATGCCTTTCCAACCTTAGCATTTCCTATGGTTTTCCCCTGAAGACCCCAACCATCAGAAACCTTATTATGACCCTAGGAAACCTAGATTATCCAACCTAGAATACCATACAACCATGCAAACTCTCTCTCATGCTAAATTGATAAACTTCTAGCCTTCACACCATGCCTCAATCGATCAAGCCATTATTTGCTTAACTATCCTATCTTCGAGTCATTGATCCAACCGGGATATTTTCTAAGATGTGCTAATTCTTTCAAGATATTCCAGGACTTGGTATGAAACTGAACCAATGGAGACAAGAGGACGTTCTCAAAGCCCAAATCCACCTTGACCTAAAAGTCCCCTAATAGGTGGCACCGACTGTTTGTACATGATTATATAAATAGTTAAATAATCATGTGTAAACAGTCGATGCAACCAAAATTTAACTTATTTATGACTCTGCCACTGCTTTTTTTATTTTTTGGTCTTTAATATTAATAAAAGTTGATTAAGTGCTTATGGTTAACGAGAAGTTTTTGAGACCATTTTCTTTAGTTTTTCCTTTTTTAAAATATAAAGTTACGTTCATATATTATTGACTAGTGTTTTTATAAATTATCAACAACCGTTTCTTCATAAATTACTTGCAGCTGTTTATGTATAAACCATTGTTTCTTTATAAATTATCAACAATTGTTTCTTCATAAATTATCGAAAATTGTTTCTTCCTAAATTATCGAAAATTGTTTTTCTATAATTAGGTCATTTTCATTAGCTTGTGGAGAAACAATTGTTGGTCTTTCGTATAGAAATAGTTATTAGTAATTCATGTAGAAATAGTTCTTGATAATTCGTACGAAATAGTTAATTGTACTTTAGATAGTTTGCACAATAATGTGCAAAAAACTGGGGAGTATTTGAAAGGGTTTCACACAACAAATTTTAATGAAGACACTTACCAATAAGGACAAAGGTAACAGAGTGATAGTATGATCATAAATAAGTTGAAGTATGTGGCAGTTTGTAATTAAGTTTAAGTTACCGACAACTATTTCTTCATAAAATGGGCAATTGTCTCTTCATAAAATCGGTTATGAATACACTTAGTCAATTAGACTCATTTATGTAATATTGTACGTATATATTGTAGTAAATTTATTTATTTTTGGATGTGCTTAATAATTCATCTTATTATATCATGATGAAGAAAAATGATAATACACAAAAGAAATAGTTACTTTTGGAAAATCGAGAAATTTAATACTTAATTATTAAAATGCATTACAAAAAGAATATCAGTCAACGACTCAGAACTACAAATATGCTACTAAAATATTACAATTGCACTACAAAAACATTATATATGTATTGTATCTAGTCATTTTAAGTTCCTCTTCCAAATTTTTGTGCTGCGCTCCTAACAATTTAGCTTATGTTCTGTGGAACTTAAACATACCATGTGAAAGAGTATAATATGCAATGGTCATTAGAGGCACTTCGGAAGAACACTGTTTGATTCCTTATATATAAGGGATCATTTCTTCTGGCAGATTGATAGTTAATAATAATGATATTACTTGTTATTATAATTATTGATTTGTTAGACACATATGGATGACTAAGCTATTTTAAAACCAAATGAACTTTGCTTTAGATGATCTTTAGATGATGATAAAAAGATTTAACAATTTAAATTATGACATTTGTACAATGAAATGATGAAATGTTGTTATGTGAAAGGGACTGACTTCTTCCGGTAAGAAGCCAAGTAATATTCACCCCCCAAAAGGCCAAGTACCAGTTTGGTATTGCTTAACTTTTGAAAAAAAAACAGGTATGCAAAAAAGCACCCAGTTTTTTGTGTTTGGTAAACTTTCAAAATCAGCCTTTTTTTCATAGTTTTGGGTGAAAAAAAAAACTAAAAAGGCAAAGCAGCAAAACCCAGCTTTGGAAAACCAACTTTTTATCACAATACACGAGTGAACAGTGCCATTAAATGAATTTTTCAAAATGGCAACCTTACCCTTTCTTTCTCCTTCATCTAGTTATGGACTCAACCCCCTTTCTCCAGTTGCTCTATGGCGCCGTACTACCCAGATTCACCACCCCATCCCCTCCATCTCTTCTTACTCCCCAGATTTGCCACCCCATCTCTCTCCGAATCCCCACCAAATACACCCATCGCCACCTCGCATACCATGATCCCAACCCACTCCCTGCTAGATGATAACACAAATCCCACCCACCCATCCACCACCACACCTTCCAAAACATGTAATGCCCTAGAAATTGAAATGCAGGAAATAGTAATGGGAGTGAGGATGAAGGTTCCAGATCGCCGAAATTGAAAGAGAAATGCGAAGGGATGAAGGTGGGTGAGGACTTTGAAATTTCAGAAGGGATCATTGATGAAAAATGGAAGAAAAGCCAGAAACGTTTTGGCATAACGAAATATTAAGAAAGAAGAATGAAAAAGCTAGAAAGAAAGGGAAACAAAGAAGAAAGGAAAAAGGGAACAATCATGAACTTTTTGGCAGAAAGAAAAAGAAAGGAAGAAAAACCCATAAGTTTTGTTTTTTTTGTCATTTTACACGATCGTTATACATAAATATTTAGCAAACATTATAATATTACTTTTTTTTATTAAAAGCATTTTTACAATTATCATTACCAAACGCTTTACTGTTTTATTTCACAGCTGCTTATTGTTGAAATGTCCCACATCGACCGTATCAATGAGAAAAGAAGAGTTTAAATATCCTAAACCCACTCCAACTAACATCGAGATCATTTGTGATAAAACCCCACACCTAACGGATTGTGTAGATGGTAATTACCAAGTTGGGAATAATATCGGTGTTGTTAGAAGTGGCTTTTGGCCCATCTCTTTGATAATTCTACACTTATTCTTACAGCATAGCAAAAACAGTTTTTTTTTTAACGCACAACTATACCAAACTAACAGTAAATGACAATGACAAACAAAAACTGAGAGTGATGGACCTGATGACCACTCTCTCATGCTGTGACATACTAATGTACATGCTCTCATATGAATAGATGATAGTATGTTGATATTTTATGGATTTGTAACACGACACGAAAATGTGTCAGTTTCATCGAAAAATTTATCTACCGTAAATAAAATTATAATGCTCATCATGATTTTTGCATTCTTTAGCCAAAAGAAAAGGTCCAGACATTACAAATGACAATTTCGGAAGTGAAAGTAATTGATCATAACTTAACAAACCAGAAAGCCATAGAAAGGCTTCTTATTATTTGTAATTAATCAAGCCACTTCATGAAAAATCAAGAAACGTAATGACATCAGTCATCAACTTGCTCATCATGCTGGTCGCTATGGAAGCTCTCCTCCTTTTCCTTCTCCTTCTCCTTCTCCTTCTCCTTCTTCTTACCCTTCCACCCCCGCCTCTCCGGCCTCCCGTGATGCCCTCCGTGCGGCTCCACAACATCCGTGATGTCCAAATGAACACCGGGGTCATTCGTGGTGTAGCTACCGCCCATCATGAGGGAGTTGTTCACAGCCTGGAAGTTGCTGTTCACATAAGTGCTCAGCTCATCAGCGTCTCCGAACGCTGGACCACCACCATGAAGCCCTCCAGATTTGTTCATGTTCTCGTGATCCAGCTCACTCCTCAATGTAGCTCCGGTGTTGGATCCTGCGAGGGTGATGATCCTCACGCCGTGTTCATCCTCATCCTCATGGTGGATGGAGCCGGACTTGTGGATGTCGGTGACTCGGTTGGTGATGGTGGAGACCATGTCTCGGATTTCTTTGTCGAGTTGCTTGTTGTGCCTGCTGCCTCCGTGATCGGCTGAGGAGTGGGTGCCGGTTTTGTGTGACTCGCTTGTCATTGTTGTTGGTTTGCGGTGAGGTTCAGGGGGAGTATTGAGGTGGATATATAGAGAGGAGTTTTTCTGATTTGGGTTAGAAATTTGGAATAAAGGGATGGCGTACTTTGCAATGCAAGGATATAAAAAAAAAAAAAAAAAAAAAAAAAACAAAAGGTAAAGGGTGGTGGTTACTTGGCATTTGGTTCATCCTACTTCTAAACTTTATGCTTTTGTGATTCTCACTCTCACTCTAAATTTTGTGAAGTTTAAAAAGGGAGAAAACTACATACAGTTACGAATAATATGAAATGGTCGACAAACGTGAAATTCGAGAACATTTAAAATTTAAAAAAAATAAAATTTCTTAAACTTTATCGAGAATATATGATAAAATATCGTTTGTCAAATCTAGACATTAAGTATGACAATTTGTTGGATGACCCGTTAACTTGATACGAAACGACATGACTTGTTAGAGAATCAGATCGTTATTGGGTCACCTGTTAAGAATCATTTAAGATAACGGATTTGACACAACACGACCCGTTAAAATATTAAGTATGACACAGAAACGACACGAATATGACAAACACGACTCGTTTTCTAGGCCTCCCTCTACCTTGCCCCTTGATTTGTAACCCCTCTCACATGTCTCGTTTGTACTCAATTGTGATTTCCACTTTAAACTGATTAATATGAAGAAAAAAAAAGATTTTTATATTAGCATCCCACAAAATGTTGAATGCATCTCATATTAAATTTTAGTATTAAATTACTTATTTACCCTACTATGCAATGACAATTTTGACCTTATTACGTTAAAAAAAAAAATCTATATACACCCCAAATTACTTTTAACGTATTATTTATCTTCTTCAACTATCAAAACCCTTCAAACCCTCCATTATTGAACAAAATCTTAACCAATGAAACTACAAACATGTTGATTGAGAAAAATTATTTTTGACGAATGAAACACGAAATCGATGTTTTGAAAGCTTCACATAAGGTAAGACTTCATATTTTTTATTGTTTTAGTGTTTTTGACGACATTGATAATTATTTAATCTTGCTTTTGATGCATTATTCAAGCTTCTATGTTAGTATTCATTTTTTAGGGATCACATGGATTACATGAAGAATTAAACACCTAAAATTACCACCAAATATTAAAAATTGACGAGATGGGTTTTAATGGTGGAATTGAAAAAAACCCACATATACTTTAAATCCCATGCGGTATCTTTTGTCAAAATTTCAATCAACATTTTTTTTTCAAATTAAAAGCTTTATATGATTTGAGAAATGTGGGGTGTATAGAAAATATATGATGCATGTATGTAAGGTGTATATTAAGAATGTAAGGTGTGAGGGTATTATGGGAAAGTAAGTGGGATATATTAATATAATTATTAATAAAAAAACAAATGTAAGATGCATCAAGTATCTGAAATTTATTCAACAATTTATGAGATATTTAATATAATAAGTCAAAAAAAATTTAAAAACAAAAATCCCCAAACACATGCTGGGCCTACATTATTCCAGAATTGCGCGGGTTACCTCTCCAACCCAACCGGAAGCTGAACCGGGCCCGAACTCTCCCTTTCCAGAACCACAAAAATTGATTTTTCTTTCTCCAAATAACTTTTCCTTCTGTTTTCCCTACGGCGATGCGCCTGAGATCGAATTGAAAATCGGCGAACGAGAAATTGAGCGAAAAATGGAGACGAAGAACAAGTACAGCATCATAGTCCCGACCTACAACGAGCGCCTCAACATCGCCCTCCTCGTCTACCTCGTCTTCAAGCATCTCCGGTAATCGTCCCACCCTCGCTCTCTCACTCCTTTCTCTGTAATCGAGTTCATGAATAATCGAATTTCGGAATAAATTCGTGACGAATAATTCGATTTTCGTGTGTTTTTTTTTTTTTGGTGTGTAGGGATGTTGACTTTGAGATAATCGTCGTTGACGATGGAAGCCCCGACGGCACTCAGGAGATTGTTGAACAGTTGCAGCAACTCTACGGTCACGATCGCATCGTAAGCACTTCGTTTTCTGCTTAATTTCTTCCTTTTTTATCCAGACTTGTTCTAATTCTATTTATCTTTGTTTAATTATTTAATTATTTATGTATTTTGTTGTAGCTGTTGAGAGCTAGAGCTAAGAAGCTTGGGTTAGGTATGTGATTATGTTAAAAATTTAATTCAATTTTTCTGTTTTCCGTTGAGCAAAGTGGGATTACCAATTCAAGTGAAATGTTATACATGTTGTGTGGAATGTTAAGTAAAGTAGCAATAGTTTGTAATGTTTTTCCGAATTTCAGGAACGGCTTACATTCATGGTTTGAAGCATGCTTCCGGGAACTTTGTTGTGATCATGGACGCAGATTTATCACATCACGTAAGTATATCATGTCTTTAGGATGTTTATGTAAAGTATTTACGGTGTTTGATTGTTTACTTCACATATTTCATTGGAAGTGATAACCGTCCGCTGTCCAACAGTTTTATTTGAATCGGTAACTGTAAACAACGATGGGAGGGGGTGTGTGGTTTGTTAATTTGGAGCGCAAAAGCAACTTGGAAATTTTCTCTATTACATTTATGAGGGCCATCTCTGCGAAATTAAAAAATGGAGAGGATAATAGCCGTTGCCTTTCTATTTTACAGTAGACTGCCTCATTGGTTTAAAGCTCATTGAGTGCTTGTTATTCATATTGATAGAAATGTTTAGGGGAAATTATTGTTTGAGTAATTTCTTTCGAATCTTGTTTTATGTCGCTATTTCAATTAAGTCAAGCATTAGAATTGAATTCTCTCTTCCCTTTGAACACAAGGGAGCCCTCCTCTGGCCACTACGTTGATATGCATTTTGGGTTTGTTTTCTGTTCTTTTCTTGGATGTTATATGTTTTCATAGATTTCCAGCTTGTCATCACCTTCACGGTTTTATTCATTTTCTTTTCTTCCTATGATGCAGCCAAAGTATTTGCCAAGCTTCATCAAGTAAGAACAAGTTCTTTCTTGTGGTTCCCTACGATTCCATAGTATACTTCATTTCTTGAATTCCTCGTGAATTTGCTTTTGGCGTGTTTATTATTAGGAAACAGCTGGAAACTGGTGCAAGTATAGTTACTGGAACTCGTTATGTCAGAGGTGGCGGGGTCCATGGATGGAATCTTATGCGCAAACTAACAAGTAGAGGAGCCAATGTTCTTGCACACACACTACTATGGCCTGGTGTATCAGATTTGACTGGATCATTTCGGTACAAGATTTGATTATTGTATTGAGTTATGTACTGTATCATGCTTAACATGATCATAGGACTGACATTTTTGTGGTTCTTTTGTAGGCTTTACAGGAAAACAGTGCTTGAAGATATCATTAGTTCCTGTGTCAGCAAGGGCTACGTCTTTCAGATGGAGATGATAGTTCGTGCTTCTAGAAAAGGATACCATATCGAAGAGGTAGTTACAATTATGTCATGCATGTTTGCCTTAACCTTGTGGTTGAAATAGATAGTACCATGGTCACGAAGCAAGCTTTGCATTTGTCACCGTTGCTTTTGTTGACATCATCGGAAGTATCAATCTTCTTATAATTGGTGCCCATGTCTTTTTTTTGTTTCTATATTGACTGCCACGTACACCCTCCCCATATTTCTATCTTTTAATAACAAACAAAATGGGGCTTGTGTCTGTTTTCATGCCTCCTACCATGAATGGTTTTCTCTGTTCTTATTCTGAGTTTCACATTCTTCGGACACTAGGATGTTGGTTGTAGATTATGGTGAAGCCTTGTGCTTATCAGCTTTGCATTTGTTTAATTTAAGATGTATTGCTAGCTTGAGGATATTTTGAAATAGGCACTTAAAAAGTACACTATGATTCCTTCATTTTGAAAAGTACACTAGGAACCAATAAGAGATGCCCACGGGTTTTATAAACAGAGTATCAAAGTTATTCAGGAACTGGTGCATTTGTATCCACTGATAGCTTACCGTTGTATGTAGTGTTATTTTGGTTCAATGTGAAACTCTGAAACTTTGACGGCATTCAATATAAGAAATTCATGAACATATTTGATAAAAAGCGACAAATGTAAATGCCCTTCAAAAGTACAAAATAATTTGTGCATTAGGATTCTAGAATCATCAGTCTCATTTGCTACCCTGCTGCTTTGATGACTTTTCTTTTACAATGGCCGGTAATTTGTGAGCTAGAATTTTATAAGTATTGTTTTCATAGTTAATTTTAGATAAACGTAACCGTTGATACGATGTAATAGAATCGAGAGTATTATTAACAGTTGTTTGCGTGCTCATGCAAGCACTTGCATATTTGAATTTGGTTTTCACCTAAATTTGCCCGTTCTCTTCATTTTTGGCTTCAAATAACTGCATTATTGTCTGATCCTCGGACTTTTTGCCTGTTGTCCTCAGGTTCCAATCAGTTTTGTTGACAGGGTATATGGAATTTCAAAGCTTGGAGGATCTGAAATTGTCGAATATCTGAAAGGCCTCGCCTATCTTCTCGTTACAACATGAGATGCATAAATTACACCTCGTATTCACCCTTTATCCGCTTTTGCACCCAATATGTAAACGCTTAAAGTTACACTTAGCTGTTTTACATAAATTCTAACTCATTTAGAACAATTTTGAACCGAGGGAACGATATAAACTTGTTCATATATATTCTTTTGTTTGTACTTTGTAGTTGCTTCTTGTAATGCTCGAGAAGTAGACCCGACGCAATGCCTGTTAACTACTTTTCAGCTTCCATTGTGCGTGCTCTTTATAAAAACACTCCATGAACCGCGGCAAAATCCCGGCTGAATATTAGAACCAAAAGCAATATGCCCTTTGGTCCTAAGATGATCTTCAATGGTAACCTAAAACCTAAAATTATTTAGCCCAAAAAATTTAGGTTTTAGTCTAGAAACAGCTTTTCCACTCCAACCCTTCTGGCTCAAAATTTTAGCTTCAGATTATCAAAGAAATAATGAATTAAGGCCTTTTTTTTTTTTTAAATTAACTTTAAAAAAAAAAATTATGTTGACTATCCTAAATTAATTTTATGAACATTTTAACATAAAAATATTTAAATTTTGATAAATCACTAAATCAATACATGAAAATCATGATAAACCACATAAACTTTAAAAAAAAAAAAAAAAAAAATTGAACCTGGACCGTTGGATTAACCAATGACCCATTTAAATGTAGCCGTTGGATTATAAAAAGTAGCCGTTGGGCTACTTATTGCATTGACAGGCGGGGGAACACCCCCACGCGGGCTGTTAGTTTTCTGAAAATGCCTAGCGCGTGCAGTGCATAGGCGAGTAGGGAAAGGGAACTGGGCTTCACAGCCCCGGTTTCAGTCTCAGTTGGTGGGGCCCGTTTTGCTTTGTGGCCTAAAACTGGGCCGGTATTTGACCCTCAAATGAGTTTTAGGTTTTAGGTTAATTTTGGGTCATGGGTTGGAGTGGATTTTTTTGTTGGGCGGGGGGAGGGGAGGAGAAATTTTAGGTTATAAGTCACCATTGGAGATGGTCTAAGTAGAGGAAAAAGATTTTTCAATTTTCCGGTGCTTGGAAGTGATTTTTCTTGCACTTTATTAACGTTTTTAGTTGTCAGAAAGTTCTTTTAATCCTTTTGAAAGCGGTTTTAAACGTAGAATCGTAGATTGAGGCGAGTTGAGGAGTTGACACGACGAATGTTTGTGGTTGGGGTTGGTTGAGCAGTATCTCTGGCATGACTCAACTGTGCCTCCAACCTGATATGACCATGGTTTCTCCATCTGTCATGGATTATGAAATTTATGTAACTTGTTTCCGAAGTTGTTGACTATAGTCATTGGATTAAACCCTTAATTTTAAACCATTGAAAAGAATGTTTCATGCTATATAATTTCAAATCTTGACCAAAATAGATAAAATGGTAATGTGAAAATGATATCTAAAATGTCCAGGTATGCGATAAATAAGTTCTATTTGAGAATGATATTTCGTTGAAATTGCATATGAAACGTTGAATTTTAATAGGAATTTTATTTATTTATTTTTCCTTTTTTTATGTGATAGTAAACGAATAATATATCAAGAATGAGAATGACATTGATCCTTTGTATTCACATTTCTGATAATTAACACGTTTTTTTATAACAGAATAAATAATAACCGTTTGTGTTTGATTCTCTTGTTTCTTAATATCTCTATTTTATGAAGTAAAAGAAAATTCCGAAGACATGCTTCAAACTCATGATCCCATATACATTTTGGGATAGCTATCCACACATCTCATTTTACTTCTCACACACTTCTTGATAATTTCTATCCGTTAATCTTCTTCGATTCGTCCGATCCGACGATCGAAAATTAAAAATACGTGTGAGAAGTAAAATAGAATGTGTGAATATCACATTCCTACTTTTTTTTTTTATGTCCGAATACAATAAGATGAGCACGCTATCTTGACCAACAAAATTAAATTCCTTATTTTCTTTCGTTCCTTCTAATTCTAGCAAACTGTCCCATCACCTCACCTAGTCTTTCCTTAAACACATTGTGCTGCTGATCCAACCGAGTTTTACCAAACTTCCAAAACCCCCAAATATTCATGTTCTCCTCCACCGCTTCAACTTCTTCTTCCTCCTCTTCTTCTTCTGGTTATGCCGAGGCCACAGACCCTGTAAATTTTTTTATTCAGGTTCGTAGCCAAAAGGTAAGACAATCCACTCTCCTTAAAACCCCTTAATTATCACTTTGCTTTTAATTTAATTTAATTTTTTTCACAGAAATTTTTTATGTGAATTGTTCGGGAAATCGGAAATTGGATTAAATTGGGGGTTTTCTACTTTCTAGGGTTTTGAGTAAGATTCAGGAGCACGGAAGTAATGGGGGGTGAGAAAGAGAGTGAAAATGGAGAGTTACTTGACCTGGAGAAGCAGCAGCTAGGTGGCGGCGGTCCTGAGACTAGCTCACTTCCCAGTTTGGCAACTGTGGATACGGTGCTGCCGCTACAACAGGTTGTCGTTTCGGGTGGGGCGTCATCTGAAGTTCATGAGCCGACTGTCACCGCCACGGTCAATTTTTCAGAGGAGGTTCCTTCTCCCAAAAAGGACCACCTGTCGAGGACTTCCAGCTCTCATGAACAATGCAGGCGAGAATCGAAAAATCGCTGGATTTTCAATTACAATTTAATGGTTTATGATCATATGGTTTTTGAAATTGAATTTTATTATATTGGGTTTTTTGTGCTTGTTCCTCAGAGTGTGTCAGCAGGAGAAAGATGAAGTTTTGATTGATCTCGGATGCCAATGTCGAGGCGGGCTTGCGAAATCCCACAGATCATGTATAGACGCTTGGTTTCGCTCCAGGGGATCGAACAAATGCGAGATATGCCAGTAATTCCCTCACTAATTTCATTGGCAAGTTGTAAAATAGCTCACTTGTAAAGTCAGATTTTATAGAAAGATCTAATCTGTTTATGCAGAGGGGTAGCAGCAAATGTTCCATCTCCAGAGGCTCAGCCAACTGTATGTATTCTGAACCTTTGGGTGTAACGGATAGCTTATGCTCATCAAGCCATAACTTAACATATCTGTGCGGAATTAGCGTAGCTAACGGGATATTCCACCAGCCAAAAGTCTTGATCTATAACTTCAAAGAATAGTATTGTGCTATAGACACTAAGCAATTTGATAGCCGTTCCACTTTTATGTTTGATATCGGACTCTTTCAGAGTGTTTCGGTACCCAAAATCTTACTGGTTATCCATTTTTTATTCTTTTCTAACTTAGTGTGTAGTTTAGATAGCCATTCCACTTTATGTTTGATATCGGACTCTTTCAGAGCTTTTTGGTACCCAAAATCTTACTGGTTCCATTTTTTTTTTCTTTTCTAACTTAGTGTGTAGTTTGGACTGTCCTTAGATTTGAACTTTAAGTTTCGGAGTAGTGATCCCGAACCGAATTGTCTCAGGAATAGAGTAGCATTTTTTGTTGGATTGTGAATTATTACATCTGAGCATAGATTTATGGGACTGCCATTACCCATTTTTATGTCAAAATTTAACTCTCAGTGTATTTGCAATAGCAGGCAAGCTACTGGGTTTGGAGAGTTGACTCATCCTACCGATCACAAAATCGAGACAGGGTAAGGAAGACACTAATCAATCTACTAGATTATTAGTAACCTTGATGAATAACGTTGTTGATGCAATGATTTCGACTGCACCGGTCTTTGTTGCAGGGTTGTGTAAGCCCACTTTATGTGGCGTTTTCAATCCTTATAGGTGGTCTACTGTTGGACGTGCTAATTTCTGTCACCCTTGGTGTCTCCGCACTGCCCATCAACATCATTATAGGTACGCTTGTGCCCATCGATATGTAAAAATTTGATTTGTTCAAGAAATTAGTATGATTGGTGGTATTGCTTGTTGAACTGTAATCTGTAAGAGACGTTGTACATGTACAGGTATTATTGTGGTTCTTGGACTCGGCACTGCACTTAGACTTGCCCTGGAATTCTTCCACGAGTGGAGTGTGAGGAGAGTCGTGCGGAGAGTCGACGCAAGTCACACGAATGTGCCTCTTGGTTACCATCCTACTTTTTAGGTAAAAGTTGTGAGTAACAAGATGATGTAGAAGTAGAAATTTACTTGATTGCGCGGATGGAGGAGGGAGGGTATACGTTCACTTTGTTGTTTGTTTTGCTAGGGCACCCATTGCCGTTTTACCTCAACCAAATGTACCATTTACTATTTTATTACTTGGTTTTTGTAATAAACTTGTTATTTCATTATTTGAGCACATGTTGTATAGAACTGCGCATCCACATTATCTTCAAACCGAAAAATGCTAGACTCAGTCGATAATTGTGAGCCGTTGATGCATGTGGGTCTTACAAGGCACGCTTCAACGGCTCCCGATCATAGTCTATCTGATCTCAACTGAAGTTTTCATTAGAGCTATGCTAGTATTAGTTGCACGTGCTTGGATGACACAGTACAAAGCGATCAGAGTAACCAACGTAATTTCTTGTAGAACAAAGCGTGGAATCACCAGGAAATTGAGGGAAATCCCAATGTTGTATTTGATTAATTCTTAATGAATGCCATAGATACATTAAGATGACTTAAATAAAGATTAGAAACGTTTGGACCAACTCAGAGGACTTCTAGAATTAAATCAACATAATTAATATGAATCGGATGACAAACAAAGAGTCTGATTTTTATTACGAAACTTTAAACACTTTTTTGAGGTTAAAATGGGCTGAGACTACGCAGGATGGCCAAAATCCATCGTATAAGACTCATGGTGTCGTTCTTTTTTCAAAAAGATATCATAAGCCCAAATCGGAGTTTGGATACCAAATCTATAAATTTCAAATGCATCCCTTTATCTTCAAACTATATGTTTTTTTTTTTAATTCATTCTGCCATTTATTCTACATCTATTGAATAATTGTGATTTGATAATGTACGTAATTTTGCAATACATCAACGACTTTGAATCGCGAATGACTGCATCGACAACTCATCATCGCCAACTGCTCATTAGAGTTTACTTAGAGGGGTGAAAGAGTACCGGCCGACCGGGAACATAGGAAGCCGTGGGAATATCATTGGGGTTCGAACAAGACTTTGCTTTTGTGCTACAAACCCCACAGACACACAGAGACGATATAATCATGTGGAGCACCGCCGGAGAATAAAACTTTTTGTTAAAGGCGGCAACAAGTGGCGACATTTTACTTTGGAGTTGGTGCTTTTGTTTACCGAAAGCCTGCAGTAAAATAATTGGCATCCCAAGAATGCAACTACTGCACGATTTTGCTTCTTGATTTTCCAATTTTTCTCCTCGAGTATTTTACAAGTACAAGCAAACTAGCTACTGAAATTGGCCATCCAAAAATTCTCGTCTGTTTTTTCTTCTATTTTTGGCTATTGACCGCGATCATTACAATGGTATATTAAATTTAATTAGTAATGATCAAAGTATGATGTATTATAATTCATAAGATTGTTCTTCTGCTCAAGGCAGAAAGCAAGCATGTTCACACTGCCATAACATTGAAAAAACAATGTTTGTGTTTTGCTTTTAAACGATGATATTTGAGGTTTTCCTAGTGCTAAGTTACCCAATGGATTAGTCATAATTTACTATCAAACATATCATTCATGAATCGTTGCGAACCAAGAAGATTGTTATTAGATCCTTATACTAGTGGCAATAATCTATGACTTCTAATCACCCTTTGGGAAGTTTGGTATTAAATTGTCGTGCTCTTATGCACCAAAACTGATCTTTTGAAATTTGACATATTTACTTAAAAAAAATAAAAAATTGTTGCTGATGGTTTGGTTTATTGGGGGTTTATCATGCAGTTTTGGTGTAGTCTTTATTGAGCAACCTCCTCCTTCTTCTTTGTACTCGGTTGTTAGTTGCAGATATAACTGAGATTTTCATGGCCTCGTGATATGCTTATGTAATCTTTCTTTTTCTTTCGGGCTTATGGCCTGTTGTCAACCGAGAAGGAAGCCATGTGATATGTCTTACTTGCCATGCTTGCTTGCTTTGTTTGGTGAAGTTGTGAGAGATACCTAATTTTTAAAGATGAAAAATGTCATACAAAATTTTCTATTCCTGATACTGATGAACAACACGATAGTGGTTATGGGGAAAGTTGAAATGCCTTTATTAATCTTTTTAGCTTCCAAAAAGATGGGCTGTCGTAGCAAAACTACAACTGATCCCTTTTTAAAATAAAATAAATTCTCATGTTTATTGGATGCAAAACATGTTCATACCACATCGCCGAACTTACATAAATTACCGTTACAATTTCCACTGCAGAATCAGAGCGGTAAAAAACAAAAGTCAAAAAGTTAAAAACAGTACGGAATGGGAATTTGCGTGATTGCATATCACGACAGCACGAGACGAGCCGACACTTGGCGCCTCCTTCTCCTGCCTCTTAAGCAATCGGTCAAACAATGCAGATCCCCTACGACGCACGCACGAACAACCGCTTCAGTCACCCAATCAGAACCCGGTCAAGCTTCTGGTCAACTCAGTCCACCAATCCCGAGCTTGGTAAATCCACATAAATGCGAGCGAGTGACAGAGCGAGAAAACAGGAAGCTGCCCACATTTTTTCCCCAAATTTCCGACCCATAAAGTATTCGTCTTTGCTCTGAACAAGCAGCAGGGTTGCGAAACTATTTAATTTTTCTGCGAGCTAGGGTTTTGAGAAATTGGGAAATTTGAGGAAGATCAGTGGTCGGAGATGGCGGAGCTGTCGATGGAATCGCTGCCGTTGGGGTTCCGGTTCAGGCCCACGGACGAGGAGCTCATCAACCACTACCTGCGGCTGAAGATCAACGGCCGTGATTCAGAGGTCCGAGTCATCCCGGAAATCGACGTTTGCAGATGGGAGCCTTGGGATTTGCCAAGTAATTGTTTCTCTCCATCTCTGTCTTTTTCCTGTTTTTGGGGGGTTTTGAATTCGAATTTATGGTCGTTGTTTGTTTATTTCGGTGTTTGGAATTTCTGGATAAGAATATTTAATTGGCTGGATTGAGAATTTTCCTTTATTCCATACATCACCAGTGAATAATTCCTCCTTATTGCTATGCAGATTCGTTGCGTAATTCCACTCTAATTGTGATAATTTAAATAATAATTCAAAATTTTAATTACCCATTTCGAATATTGTTGTAAGCTTGTAGATGTAAGTAGTGAATTTTTAATCTGCCTGAACTGAGGTATCGATTGTAATTGTAAAGGATAATACGAATTTTTAAGTACCCAATTTGAACATAGTAGTAAGGCTTGAAGCTTGAAGCCTTACATAAGTTTAATTGGTGTCGTTGTGATATGTGTTGCGCAGAATTATCAGTGATAAAGTCAGATGATCAAGAGTGGTTCTTCTTTTGCCCCCGGGATAGGAAGTACCCAAATGGCCATCGGTCAAATAGAGCCACTGATGCTGGATACTGGAAGGCCACAGGGAAGGACCGGACCATAAAGTCCCGTCAGTGCAAGTCTGCCTCTAACAGCAATGGCCAAGTTGGGATGAAGAAGACGTTGGTTTTCCACAGAGGTCGCGCCCCTAAGGGGGAGCGCACCAGCTGGATCATGCACGAGTATCGTGCCACTCAAAAGGAACTCGATGGCACTGGTCCGGGCCAGGTACTCCCTCCGCTTAATACTTGCCTTATTCATCCATTTTTTGCATATATATATATATACTTGGGTATGATGCATATTTTTAAACTGGTCTGTACTGGCACTGATAAATAAATTTGTACTTCTTCTGAATGATGTCTAACCAACTCTCTGATACAGGGTGCCTTTGTTCTCTGTCGCTTGTTCCATAAACCAGAAGAGAAGGCTGATGTACCAAAGTATGACGAAGTTGAACAAACTGGTTTATCTCCTACCCCAACTAAGTCATCTCCTGATGAGTCCTCAGATATAATTCAGGAAACAGCTACATCGGAGATCCAAGGTGAAAATCAGGCGGAAGGTATCATGAGGTGGTTGACTGATAATTCTGACAACGTGACCCCTGATGCTCTCCCACCGCTACCTGACATTTTTATGGCCTCTGATGTGGAAGATCAAGGAGCAGTAGAAACAGGGATCCAGGTAAGATGTGCATTCTTTGTTTTGTTTCTGTCACATTCATAATTGTACTCCTAAATTTGTACACAAGTTTACAGATGTTAACAACCAGTGACCAAATATTGTGATCTTTGTGCTTCTCAACTGTAGGGCCATCTGACAATGGAAGAAAATCCTGCATTCTATGAGTCTTTGGGCGGCCCGATTGATTGCAAAGTATTCTCACCGTTGCATTCGCAGATTAATGCAGAGCTGGAACATTTTATGGGTTCACCTTTTACCAGTGACTTTGGCAATTATGATAATGGATTGCATTTTCAGGACGGCACATGTGAACTGGATGTATCCCTCACAGAGTTGTTGGATGAGTTCGGCAATAGCCATTATGAGAGCTCTTGTGAGGAGTCAACAAGTCAGAAGAACTTGGTCGTAGGAAATGAGACCTATTTATCTGGTAATGCGTGCACCGCGCCGCCAGTGAACTCGTGTTTCAATGGTGCATGGGATAACACGGACACCAATATCACCCAGGTATGGGTAAAATAAATAATTTCTTGTTTCTTGTAACCCACAATTTTGGCAATTCTTGGTTATTTTCCTGTCAAGCCTGTTTAGTCTTCTTCATGGAACTGAAATTCTAAAATTAATCTTTTGAAATCAGTTCGTAGTAATTTAGAAATGAAGGCAGACAGTAAACTTTTGCTTTGTTCTTGTGTACCAGCATGATCTGCAAAAGATGGCATCTGGCTTGTACAATGAGCAATTTGGTTCCAAGGATCTGCAGAACACCTCATTTGGTTATTGGCAAGCTGAAGCCCAAGCATCGCTTGATGACCAAAAACCTAGAATGGGAAAGATGGCGGACAGTTATTTATCTGAATGCTCAGTGGCTGAGCAATTTCCTGTGAGTTCAGTCAATGATGGTTTGGATGATTCGACAAGTTGGAATCATGGTGTTGACCATGTTGGTGGAACTGGAATCAAGATTAGGGCTCGTGGTCCTCAACTACAACCAAATACAGATAACTTTGTATATCAGGGCACTGCTGCAAGAAGACTTCGTTTATCAGTGGACCGTTCATCTGGGTCAATTACCAATGGCAATGAGAGCGATGAAAACTACAGCAGGGAAGATGATGAAGTCCAATCAACTATTACACAGGTAAGGGTGTCCTTCTGAAGCTAACTTAATAATTCTTGTAACATGCATTTATCTAACTTTACACTGATTGTTTCATGCAGCCTAGAGAGGATATAGGGCAGAGTCCTACTTCTGATGAACAGGAGGAAGAGCATGCAATATTCAACGACAAAGAAGAATTATCCAGCAGGAATAATTCTATTAACCATGGTTGTGATCCTGATGGTAGAAGTAGAATCAAGATTAGGACTCGGCAGCCTCAACAACGATCAAATTCAGACAGTTCAGTAACTCAGGGCACTGCTCCTAGGAGGATCCGTTTGCAGATGAATATTTCATCTGGGTCCATTGCTGATAGTAATGTGAGAGACACAGATGACGGGGGAGAAGATGAAGTACAATCGACTAATACTGAGGTAAGGGTCTTTGTGAGACCAACTTAATAACTCTGTTGTCGCTTATGCATTTTTAACTTAACTCTGATTGTTTCATACAGGCTAGAGAAGCAATACAGCAGAGTCTGACCTCAGATGAACAGGAGAAAGGGCATGCAGAAATCAATAATGAAGACTTGGCCACTATGAAGGATTCCGTCAGCTATGATTCTGATGTTGTTGGTAGAACTGGAATCAAGATCAAGGCCCCTGAGCCTCAACAACCATTAAGTTCAGATGATTTTGTAACTCAGGGTAGTGCTCCTAGAAGAATCCGTTTGCAGATGAAAAGTTCACCTTGGTCAGTTGCTGATAGCAAAGTGAGAGATACAACCCCTGGTGAAGAAGATAATGTACAGTCAACTATTCATGAGGTAAGGATTATCAACGAAGCCAACACGAGCATTCTCTATGCATATGTTCGATGTTCTAAGTGAGCAATATTGTTCCTTGCAGGTCAAAGAAGCCAGAGAGAAGATTTGTAATTTCGATGGGCAAGATGCAGAGTCCCATCTTTCGAAGTCAGACGTGAACAGGAAAATAATTGATGATTCACCAACAAAACCAGTTGATGAGAGCAGTGGAACTGCTGGAGAAGCCCCAAGAAAATTGAGGTTAAGGACAGCAAGGGACGATGCATTACCCAGCAACCATATTGGGAAGTCAATGCCTTCAAAGACAATGCCTAAAGGCCACGGCCTGAGTCCTACATTCGTTGTTTCGGTTGGTATTCCTTTAGCTGTAACCCTGTTCGTTGCGTTTAGTGGGATTTGGATGACATTTAGACCTTGACGTTGCTCGGAAGATGCCATAGGCGATTGGTGCTTCGTTCCACGATGTGTTTACTTTTAAGTTGAAACAGATTGTTAGGCTTGTAAATTGCACTATCATATGTGCGTGCGGATGTAACCTTAGGTGAGATAAATAATAATGACATAGTTTGTATTATTATTTCATCTGTTTTTGAGTTGGTTTTCTTTTCAATTGGAAGCATAACGTACAAGAAAATACTTGGGCTCCTTCTCTTGCAAGTAGCCACTCCTACAACCCACCAAATATCTAGCACGTGTTAGAATTTTTTTCGTGTTTTTTGTGTGTTGTATGCATGTGTCTAATTGTGATTTGCAAAAAGTATGGATACTTCTTTTTTTACAAGAAATGAGTCAAGCAATGACCTAACTTATTAATTACAAAAGATATACAGTGTTGTTCGTAGCTACGTTACGGACACGATGGTGTTTGGGACAATCATTTACATGCTTGTGAGTGATACTCTCATGCATTGATATAGTGAGGTCACATTCGCTCTGGTTGAGGGTAAACTACTCAGAATAAGGAGTCCCTCACACGTTTTGTAAGTGACGTGACACTCAATTAATAATGTATTGGGATCACATTTGAATCAATAATTGAAAATCGTACGTTTTATGATAATCTCACACATAAAAAGTACTCAAATCAGTCCATCCGATTACAGATTACAGTTGGATCAACAGTAATCAAGTAGTCACAATGAGAGAGGATCCTCGCCGGATCCTCTTTGTGAGGATTCCGGGGATCCTCCAATCACATTAATTCTTCGTATATCGTGTAACTAGTTTTTGTCAGGTATTATTTATATTTAATTTTAAATAAAAAATTTTATAATGATTGACCTCACAAATAAGATCTGGCGAGAATCCTCCTGGAGTCACAATGACATCTAACCAACAGAATTATGACATTAAAACAGCCGGCTATTAGGTGGGTTTTGCCGTTTTGGTCGGAAACAGCGGGCTAATGAAACGCCACAAGAATAACAAAGCTGCTTTGATAAAAAGAAAACAATATAAATATCAAAATTAAAAAAACCAGACCCTATATAACATATACAATGACTTGCATGTTGCATGGATTCTCTGTGATCTTGGTCTTTTGATTTAATAATATAAGTTACATATAAATTTCGTTTGAAATAATAATTTCACGTTAATTGAGTGATTTATGTGCTCAGAACACAAATTAATAATTACGTGTTACAATATAAGTAAAAATATATTTTTTAGTTTTTCTATTTGTAATATGACACGTGGGGCATTAGTTTATTGGTTGGTTACACAAAAAAATTACTCATAGTCGTGAACCCGTTTCATGCAAATTTACTGTCTTTTAGGGGGTGTAGTCAAATTAGGATTTGATAGTATTTTAATAAACTTTAAAATCAGAGTGTAGTCAATTAGGAGTTTAAATGTGAATTTTAAATGATTCTAAAATCATAGGGTAGTCAAATTAGGATTTTGGAGGATTTAAAGAACACATCCAAATCCATGGGTAATCAATTAAAAGTTTAAAAAGTCAAGGTGTAGTGGAAATGTCAAGGATTTACTAGGATTTTTGTGAATGAAGGATTTTGATAAATTTAAGAGTGTGTGATATAAATACCAAATGCTATCAACAATCCAACCCTCCCCCCTCAGATTTCTTTTCACACCAAACCATAGAAGATGAATAGTCCTACCATGAGTTCAGAGCATTTCCCAATAGACTCCCTCGTTTTGAATGTTTCTTGTATTTTTCTGAATTCATGCTCTTGGTTTGTTCATCTAGGAAGATGAGTAACAATCGGACCATAATTTGCTTGAATTGGGATTATAGTTGTTTTGCTTTTGTGCCTTTTCTGAACTGGGATTTTCTCATTTGCACTTTTGATTTTCTGAATTGGGCATTTCCCATTTGCACTCTTCTTTTTCCACGAATAATTGGTGTCCATGTTTTTGAGTTCAAATGGATTTTTTTTTTTTTTTTTTTCTGCCATGGTTATTCCAGGATTTTGCTGCCCATATATATTCCTATTCAATTTCGATTGCCATTTGGTACTCCTTCACATATATTATTATTATTCATGATTGGATATGCTATTCTTGAACTTGAAATCATCATTCTTGAATGGATATGATGTTTAAAGCAGAAGCTATTCTTTACAATTATTCAAACTCTTGGATCAATATTCTCAATGACCCATTCTATTTACATATTTCATTGGTTTGTATTTCTATATCAATAGATGTATGATTATGTTCCCTTCAGATTGTGAATTAGGAAAGAAATTTATTTTATGTTGTAGAAGTCAACTAAAATACTAAGAAATCCATGAAAAAAAGCCATACAAATCTATAAAAATCTATAATAGGAATCCATATAAATCTATCAAAATCCACATGGAATTGTGAATCTATTAAAATTCTTTCAAATTTGTCACTTAAAAAAAGTCTGAAAATCCTATGAAATTCAAATTGACTACACCCCCTACATGCAAATTGCAATGCGTAGTGAAAGGACACAAAGGATAATGATAATGCTAAGGAGACTAAATTTGTAGACAAAATTTTGTAAACTAAATGATATGAAAGTTGATGATTGAATTATGACTTAAGCGTTGATAAACATGCTCATTCCTATTGAAATGACACAAAGGATAAGGGTAATGCTATAGAGACTAAATTTGTAGATAAAATTTTGTAAACTAAATGACATGAAAGTTGATAATTGAATTATGATTTAAGCATTGATAAACGTGTTCATTCTTATTAAGGATTAAATTGACGTGCCGTATTGAAAGTCAGAGATCAAATTTATCGATTTTTGAAACTCAAAGATCAAAATGAGAAGTTGGATCAATGTCAATGACTATTTGCAATAAAAACCCTTTTTTTGTGTAAATCCACGTGTCACTATTTCATTGGATTTGTGGGTCCGATATACAAACTAACAGAATAGTTGACGGAATCTTAACGGAAAGACCAAATTGATGTGTGATAGTGAATGTTAGGGACAACATTGATCGATTTTAAAAGTGAGAGATCAAAATGATGAGTTTGATCAATCTCAAAAACCATTTATAATAAAATTCCTTATTTAATTTATAAATTTTATCTATAATTTAGGTCTCCTGCGGATAATGATTGAGAAAAGCCAACGGCCAGTGAGTGACCTCCGTCTTTTGTCATCTGCTTTCCTCCTTTTTCTTTTATTTTGGGTTAAAAAATATTCCAGATAAAACCGGACCCTGAATTCACAACGAGTCAACTCGTCTCAACGTCCACGTGGCAGCCAAGCACACTGGAAAGTCTGGAAAGTTCCTGGACATTTAGATAGGGGAGCCGTGGGCGCCGCTGGAAAATCCCCAAACCCAAATCCAAAACCAAAACCAAAACCAAAACCATATGAGATCACATGTCCTTCCGCATAAATCCACTACCCACCACCTACTTTCACTCGTTTTGTACTTCCTATAAATTGTCAAACACCAGAATCTAGAGAGAGAGAGAGTGAAGATCTAGAGAGAGAAGGTGAGGAATTTCCAGACTCAAAAGCTTGCTTCTTTGATTTGGGTTATTTGAGTTATTAATTGGGTAAGCGAGAAAATTTGAAAAAAAAAATGATTTTGGTGGCGGTGGTGACGGAGCTGATGAAGGAGTACACGGTGTTGCTGGCGAGGGTTTTGGAGCATTTGTTTCACTCGGCCCCTTTTCCGAGGAGGGTTCGGTTTCTGATCCTGAGGAGTCTTCCGTTCGCTTCTACCTACCCGCAACATCCTCCTCCTCCTTTGATTGGAGCCCCTGCTGCTTAACCATTCAAGAACAAGGCTTCTTTTTTTTTTTTTTTTTTTTTTTTTGTTTTGTTTTGTATCTAAGGCTTCCTTGTTAGTTGTTTTTGTTTTTTAATTTTCTTTTTGGAATTGTGATGCGGGTTTCTGGTTTTGTGTAAATATTTGGAGTTATTTTTACTAAGTTGGCGTAAATTTGATTGCCTTTTGGTGGATGAAATGGCAACTGTACTTTGTTCTGTATTCTTTAAAGTTAATAACTTTGGAATGCATCGATATTTGAACGGATAGATTAGAACGGTTAAAATCCAGTCATGCGAATCCAGCAGTCCAATGAACCGAAATGCAAAGGTGCATCGTAGAACTTTAACATAAACTTTACTAGCATTTGTTTACACATTTTTTTAGAAAATGAGAAGGAGAGAGGTAGAGGGAGAGAGAACGTGAGGGAAGTGAGGGGTTTTTTTTTATTTTTAATATTAGAGATATTTTAACATTATTTATAGGTGATGTCACATTCCGGCTTGAGCTCCCATCACATTCCGGGTTTGATTCTACCCATTTTTCCAGTGATGTGGAATGTAACAGGTAAAGCTTCAATAAAAAACAGTAAAATTTGGACCTGTGAAATTACATTATTGCTCATCATTTTTTTTATGTGATAGAAGACTAAGTTGTTTTTTCATCCTCTTTGGATTGACAAAGAGTGTTTCATTAATTAGTAGAAATATGAACATGTATCAATTTCATATTTCGGATTTTATTATAATCATTATAAATTAATGAGTGAGAAACTCCTTCATTGTTCTGGGAGGATTCATTTCATTGTAATCCAATCACCTATAATAATCTTGGATTAGTAATTATTAATTTCATACATTGTCTAACCCATGTACTAATTACAAGAACGATTTAATCAAATTTTTAGGTATGGATAATGATTCTTCCATTATCATTGTCATGTTGTCATTATCATTACTCTTATCCTTTCCTTATTATATTTTGTTTTAAGAGTTAGCGCCACTATCCTTATTCTCTTGCCAAATAGACGACTTTTACTCTTCTGATTTGAAGACGGTTTTCACTCCAAAAGGAAAGAAGTTAGTAGCTCAAGTTAGTAAGAGCATTTGTCGCGTACGAGGTTTTGAGACTGAAACATTTCTTCTCTGGTGATATATCATTTGTAAATGAAAAGGAGAATCTAAGAAATTTGTCCATGATTTGTTATGTTAGGGAATTCATGGATAATCATCCTAAAAATTATAAGCCCATTAAGTAATCTTTCAAAAGACAGTAGTATATTGAACTTCCAGTCCACGACTGTCTTGATTCACAGCCCTTTGACCAAGCAGCCACAACAAGGAGAAGTACCCTCCAACTTGGGCCACAAAAGATAGCTAGAGAGTCCAATAACCCTAGTCCAATACCACACGACTTGGGCAGCAAGTTAGGTTTGAACCTTTGCTTTTGTAGTGAGGTCTTCTGTATTAACAGTTGGCGGGAGATCATGCAGAATTCTGCTCTCCCAATTCATGTAGACATGAGTACCTAGTCTTGTCGGCCAAAAAATGTCCATAAGGCTTTGGAAAACTGTTGTTAGTGTTAAAACGTGACATTTCCTTCTCATTTATTGAATTTTAAAAGTACAAAGTCTAGAATTTTGGGGAATGCTAGAGAGATTATTTTTAAAGACTGAAAATATAAATCATCTTATGTGGCACATGATGTGACATGCCAAGTTATATAATGCAACCAAATTTATAATCTCCCAACAAAACACATTTGACAAAAAAAAAAAAAAAAAAAAAAAACAATTACAAATGAAAGTTAGGGAAATTCGATATTTTTCACTCATCCAATTCCATAGATGTGATGTTTCATCATAAAAAGGATCAGTACTCAACTTCAACTTGACCACGACCTAATAACCTCTTTATGCTCTTACTTCGCCATGTAGCAATTTCCTTCAACGAAAGCAAAATAGTCTAAAGTATATCGTTTGTCACTGGTAGATTCAGCTCAGTCTACATGAGTATTCCCCTCAACATCAAGATGGTCATGTTTTGAAAACATCGTTTTGTCAGGTGCTGACTTCATAAGGTACAATCTACAATATCCATACAAGGCTTCAATGTCTAAATGCGTAGGAAATAATATACAACAGAGAATAAGGAGCAGCCAGCACGTGATATCTTCATATAGTGAACCTAATCTACATATTGTTTGCTCATGCATAAAATTCAAGATATACTTCACATTGTAGTTAGTTGGTCCTATCACCTTTATATTAATTAATTTTATAAATACGATGATATTACCACTACATCTAGGGTTTGGAAAAGTTTATTCTCTGGATAAACCCGACGCTGTTTTGGCAATAAAGTACAATATTATAGCCAAAAAAAGAAGACCTGAGGTAGTGATGGGCTTAAAAGTGGCAAAGATTAATTCCACATATGGATGGAAGGAAAAACATGTTGAGAACCACAGAAGGAAACCATTGACATGAACACAATTTTCTGGGGACAGGAGGAACTCAAGTGGGTGATGCAGAATATGTTCCACCTTTATTTTTATGGACCATGCAAGTCCAGGAAGTTTTGTTGAGTTCCCATGTGTTTGGACTTACAAAATGGACCAGCTTTAGTAACCAAGTTACATCTCACATGATTTTGTGTAAATTTCCCACTAGATTGTCAGGGACAACTCTAGTTTTTGTATGATTTTGTGTGAAATTTAAGTAACAAACGACCACAAATTGGAACCTGAAGAGCTTTCTCTTTAGCGATGTAAAATTGTAATATTTTCATCTAAGGGAAAATATCTTTCTGGTGAAGCTAACCAAGAAGTGGTGGATTAACTTCAACAAGTAAAATCAATTTGTCAATTGATATCCGTGAACATAAAGGTATGCCAGTGTGACGGTATCCACACGATTGTCCCGCATGGAGCATTCTAGTGTATGCAAGTCTTTTTTCTGCATAGGGTCAAACACATCATTGTATACAAGTTTGTCTCACCTTCTTAATGTGTGGTTTATTTTCCCTAATCATTTGTTTTTGGGGTTTTGCAATTTGTTTTGCAGGTTCTTACCTATTAGCTAGGTTTTGTTTGAAAGAGTTAGATTTCATGTCCACCCCCACCGCCTAACCTCCTCCTTCTCTTTCCCTTGTACCTTTCTTTCAAGAGTGGTTAGGTTACTGACCTAGCTCTATGCTTGTTATTGTTTCTTTCTTTTATGAATGATAAGGTTTATGTCTCTCATGACTAGGTCACTACTACAAAAGTACCCATTAGTGTCATTTGAAAAAACGACAACAAAAGCCTATTATTGTTGGATATTAGCAAAAATCCGACACAACATCATGTACTGGAGGATAAAAGAACCAACATCATTGCTTACGTCACGAAAAGACTTTTGATCACTACAACAATTTGGACCTTTTATGACTTGAAATATACGGCATTTAGTACTAGCATGCCTTAAATAATATTATCCACGACATTCATAAGGTTTATGTCGTAATACTTGCGAATAATCTTGCATTCACTGCATCACTTTTGTGCCAGTCGTTAAATAAAAATATTCACGTTATGTCGTAAAATAAAATTTTCATATGTTGAGGTTCCTATCTTTTGTGGCGCGTAACACGTCGTAAATAATGGGTATCTTTTCAGATTCCTTCCCAAATCTATAGCGGGAAGTAATGGCGCCTTAATGAATTATCAAACTTCAATCTTTTAAGACGATTCCAATTCACTTTACTCTCCTTGAACCGCTGATCTCATCTCTCAGTCTCTCTTTAGCGCGACGACACGCGGATCCACGTCGAACTCTCTCTGAGTCTCACTTGCCCTCAATAGAAATCGGATCGGACTCAGCGCGAGGTAGAGCATGTCGAACCGAAATTCTCACCTGCGACCCGCCGGAGGCAAGGGTTTCCCAAAACCCCAAAAGATCTTCGTCCCCAGGAATCCAGACCACAACAATCCAATCCCTCGAGAGCCCAATCCAAATCCCAATCCCACGCTCTTCACCTCAATCCACCAATCGCTCTTCAAGCAGCAATCCAATGCCCGAAACTTCCACTGCTGCTACGGCGCAGCCGTCGGGGAGCAGGGTTCAGATGTGGGAGAAAGGTGAGTGGGTGCCGAGCAGAGCTCGGGATGGCAATTTCGTAAATTACTTGCCCCAGTACGAGGCGGTGGCGGCTGGGCCCGGTGCTGACGAAGGCGAATTGAACGCCCTGCAGTCGCAGCGAGTGGTGGATCTTCTTAACAGAGAGCTCTCTCGCTAGCTGAAGTTAAACCTAAGGAGTTTTGGCGACAAGGTAAAATTACTGCTATGTCAATTACATCTCGACTCGCAAAAGCTGAAAACTTAACACCGAATAATCAATTTGTTGTTAATATTTTCACTGTTTTTGTGTTGCTGCTGCCCCATTCTTGTCAGTGGCTAGTGATACATCGTTTCATGAATTTCTGGATAGTTTTCTGCAGTTTAGGAGTAGGTGGTATGATTTCCCTCATCGTGTCACCAAGGAATTGCTGATAGTTGTTGAAAACGAAAGTTGTTTGCTTGCCCTTGAGTTGCTGTGAAATTTGAATCATAATTCTTTAAGTGCTTTGTATTTGAAAAAAAGATTGGAAATGAGTCTCTTGGGCAAGCCATTTGATTTCCCCCACCAATCAAATTGGGTGGCTTAGCCTATGATACTTGCAACATTCTCGATTCTTTTGATTGTGAGCATCGTTTTGACTTATATCTGCTAATCTTCGTTCACTATTTATTTAACTACAGGCATCCCAGCAAGTTGCTAAGCCCCTTTACGAAGATGCTAAGGTTGTACCAACTACTTTGTACCAAAGCAAGTTGGAAACATGTACACTGCATATCTTTATGTGGCATTTGTATCCCTTCTTCACAACAAGCACAGCTCATTGGTAAATGCCATAAATTTCTTATCCAAAAGGCTCGACTTGTCGACCTGAAAATTTTGGTCTAACAAGTTTTGCTTGATAACAGGATGGCAAGCGCGTGATACTGTTCTCTTATGAAAGTGGCTCAACTGCAACCATGTTCTCATTGCGTCTCAATGCTGATCAATGGCCCTTTAGCTTGGAGAACATTGCAGCCGTGATGAATGTTGGAGAGAAGTTGAAGGCAAGACATGATGTACTAGTTCTTTTCCTTCTTTTTCTATAAGCATTGTCGTACCATTCAATATACGGACAAGTTTTCTTTTTCTCAAGTAATGCTTGCATCTTTACGTAATCTTGGTTACAATGTGATTCCAATAAATCATAATGCTCATAACTTTGTTTTTGAACTTGCCATGTTGAAATCCTTGGCACCACGAAAGCCATTTTTCCTCTGTCCTGAACTTTGTCATGCATGATATGCATTTAATAATGTCACTAAACCCCATATAACGAATGATTACACCACGTTTAATTGAGTGCAATTGAAATATTAGACCATTTATTATCCAATGGAAGGTTGGTCGAATTATAACGCTTGATAAATTAGAAAAGCACCTCGGTAAGGAATTCATTTATCGAACATATGCTTTTCATGCAGTTCTCTCCGGAGAAGTTTGTTGAAGTGATGAAGATCATGGAGCACAGGTATGGAGGCATAGACTTTGTGAGCCACCATGGATGATTTTTTTTTTTTTTCCTATTTATTAGTGTTAAGCTACGCCTTTTCTGTTTGTTGGTGTTATTATTAGTGTTCGTTCTCATATATATCAGCTGCTCAGTTGCGTGTAAGCATTGGCTTTTACTTCCTTTTATGTTAGATGCAAAATAGTTAAAAGCTTATGTTATAGTTTGATGATTGTGGCTTTGCACTGATCTAAAAGTAACTTTTTTCCAACTAGTGAGACTTGTACCTGGGATAAACTTACCTCTACCAACACGTGAGTTTTTCTTCTCGATGACGCACTTCTTAGTACAACCGCATGGCCAATTGAACTCGTCTCCTTTTACTAGCTCTTGACTGAAATATACTAATTTTGGTGGCGATGGTTCACTAAATTTATATAAATTTCGACTTTAGTATTTCTTGTTTTTCTATTACTTACTAGCTATATATATTTTGGTCCTACAGGTTTGAGAATTAGCCCAACACTTCTTAAGGAATTGCTTTGTTTTTTGTTGGTATGGTGCACTTTTGTGATCACTTGGATGCTCTTTGGACATGGAGAATGTGCTTGGGAGATTGCTTTTTTGGTATGATGCTACTTTGTAGCCATCATTAGTTTTCTCTGTCAACTTTAGGATGTACGTCAGTTGTAAGAGGAACAAAACAATTCAAATTTTTTGTCTGTGTGAAAACTTCCAATTGTACTGTAATTGACAATTTCTACTAATTAATCCAAGTATTTTGAGTTTAATGTGTTTATGATCATTATTGTTATCTTTTTATCGTATTCTTTACAATATTTATTTAGATGTTATGAAGTGAAGTTTATAAAAAATGAATTGTTAAAATAAATGTAAATTACAGATGTAAAACTAGCAATAATTGTTTATGGTAGTCTATTTTTATGATGTACTACGTATGTCGTAATGGCCTTCACAATATTATGACACTCAACAAATGCCGTATCAGATATAAATTACGGCACATAGGTATGTCGTAATTGTTTTCACAATATTATGACACTCCATTAATGTCTTATCTAATACCAATTAAGGCACGCAAGGCATGCCTTGAAAGGAATTTACGACGTGTTTTGCTTAAATTATTCACGGCTAGTAGAGTACGTCGTGTTTGACAAAACATCTTTTATGACATGGGCTTTTACTGCTTGAGGGCTCATGATGTGATAACCGTTTATGGCGCTCTTTGTGTGCTGCAAAAGACTAGTTCTGTTGTAGTGGATGTTGGTTAGTCTCCTTAAATAGCCAAGAAAATGCAAAGCGTTTTAAAATAAAAAAAGAACAGTAGTGTTGGTTACAGGTGACATTAAATATTGAGATAGACTGTCAGATAAAGCAAGTTTGTGTCACTCCTAACTGACACCACTAACCATTAATAAATAAAAATAAATAAAGCTAACACTTTCTTCCTGTCGGATAAAGACACATTTTATGGTTCATAACCGACAGAAAATATGTTAATAATTAAAAAATATATAAAAATGACAATTTCAATTTTTGAATAAATAAAAATAAACAAAACTAATAATTATCTGCCAATATACATTCATAAGAGTTCAAAAGAAAATTTCACCCGTTTCTGAGGTCTTCAAATTTTACCCGTTCCCACATGCTAAATTTTGGGTGTCATCTTCCAAATTGTCAAGGCATGATATCTGCTCCATTTCTACAAGTGAATTCGTAAAGCTTAGACAT
This sequence comes from Pyrus communis, assembly GCF_041283825.1. Lineage (NCBI taxonomy): Eukaryota > Viridiplantae > Streptophyta > Magnoliopsida > Rosales > Rosaceae > Pyrus > Pyrus communis. The sequence continues at coordinate 7,102,506 of NC_142570.1, forward strand.
TATTGATATATGATGAATTTTTGAGACTATTCTAAAAGGAATGATTGCTCAAGTAGATATAGTTCTCACCTATTATGGTAGTCTCTGTAATCCCCTAGCAAGCAAACCGTTAATGGGTTCCCCTTGAAAGCTTGGTTAGAGAACACACTCACTTGCACACACTTCAAAACTCAATTCATACATATAGGAAGGGGGGAGAGAGAGAGAGAGAGAGAGAGAGAGAGAGAGAGAGTACCACAAAGTCCGAAATTTCAATCCCACTGGGAAATCATGAGGACAACAAAGAACTCACTGAAATCCAATCGAACGGAGAGAAAGAACAACCGGGAGATGAGTAGAATGGCAAGCCAAGGAGGGGTGACATATGAGTGAGTTTTGAGCTGTGGGGTTCAAAATTTTCTTTCATGGAAAAGGGGAAGGAAATTAAATTGCACCCAAAAGGTTTTACAGAAAAAATCTGGAAGGAAGAACCCAAAAATTAGCCCCCCCCTCCCACCCTCACTTTTTCTTTCTCTGTAACCATCGTCAAATCCCCCAATCCCTCCCTTTGTATTTATCTCTTTGTAATTTCCCCTCAAATCCCTCACCGAATCTCTCTGTGTCGGTTTTAAATACACTGTCGAATAGAACCGACATCACTATCTTCTGTGCAAAGAATGGCCTGCCCAAAATTTAGCACGGGGGAATTTCCCGCCCATTACCCTTGGATAAATTGTTTAAAAATCAATTTATTTCAACTGACAAGAAGTTTTAAAATATTTAAAAATACTTATTACTGTCAGGTAGAAGCGACATGATTCTCTTTTTATTTGATAACCATTTCGTTTTTTGTTTACATAATTTGTGCTTAAAATGGAGGGAAAATACATGAGAGAAATGAAGAAAATAGAGTGGAGGAAGGTTGTGGGGAGATATATAGAAGAAACGTTCCAGGAAAGCTATATACATAAAAGTTAAAAACCAAAAACTGAACTATTGTGAGTTATTAATTATCACTTTTAAGATTCTGTTCATTTTTCTGTAATTCTTCTCCTTTCTCCCATTACCATTTTTCATCCTTCACTTCTCCATGTATTTTCTTTAATTATATCTTAAACACAAAAAATCAAAAACTTAAAATGATAATCAAATGGGCTCTAAATTTTGAGGAAGCGCAAACATGCTCTTCATGTCGACTACGCCTCAACTCTGGAATTTTCTGATTTGAAGCAGACAAAATTCTGGTTGCAGCTGTAAGTCTCCAGCTAATTCTTTAATCTCATTCAAAGTTGTATTAAAATTATATGTAGAAAACCAGGCATCTGTGAGCACATTGTATGGCAAAAAGCGATCACTGTAACTACATCACCATATTCTCTTGGACAGAATCTCTCATCTCATCTGCTGCAAGATATTACTGGGATGTTGGGATTATTATAGAAGAACCTCTAAGATTTTACGTGTGTATTGCGCCCTGCCTTTCCAACTGTCCAACACCAACAGTACTAGACTACTAGGAATACATGTGAAGTGTTTGATTTGAAAAATTAGTATTACGGATTAGTAGTATCTTTCTTCACCTGTTAGAAGATGTCTCAGGTTCGACTTATATGAATGACAATAACGTATAATACTTGTTAGAAGAGAATATATCAGGAAACAATTAAAAAATAGAAATAAAAGAACTCGATGCATTATGCATGGTATCGTAAATTATTTATTCAGGCGACTTATTCTTTTTTTCTACTGTTCGTCTCCTGAAGTTTGATATGTCATGCGCAACGAATGGTTTGTCCGAGATTTAAACCATACTGCAGAAATGTCATCAAAATATATGTAGGTAAAGGCAGCAGAATAACAATAATGAAGAATCAAAACCCTCCCATTAAACCAGAATTATTCCGGAATTGTTCTGTAATAAGAGGTAAGAACGCAAATGCAGGATTACGTGGGATAGCATTCTTCCATTTATTTTCTATATTATAAGTACTACAAAGGATAATACTTAAAAAAGCAAATAAATGACAAGGTGGCTACTACAAAAGCACACCAATTAGTCATGTCAATTAATTGATTTTTGTGTAAACAAATCACATGTATATGGCCCAAAACTTGTTTCTGATGGTGTTTGGTCTGGTGAATGGCTGCTGAAAAATAAAATTGCCATCATTTTGTTTAGTACTTTGGTGATTATTTATACTTTTGTAGCTATGTAGTTTAATGATAGAACTTCAATCTGATAATTTTAACTAAAAAGTATATAGAGCCTAACGATTTCATTTCTTGCAATATTGTAGCTACTATAACTCGAGAAAAAGCATTTAAACTCGAGCGCATGCCTATATGCACCTAAAGATTCTATTTTTTATAGGCTTGTGAAAATGTAAAACCCCAATATATAGGATAGAAAGGCATATAGCTTAATAGAAATGTGGGAATATAACTTTGTTATCAGACTTTCTAAATACAAGGTGCTTGCTGTGTAGTAACTTTCTTTTAAAAAGATGGTTAATATATAGATAATATACATACATACATACATACATATACATACATATATATATATTTAGAATACATTTTTTCCTTTGCATCAAAACCCATCTTTCCAATTCCTTAGTAAGATCATCCATATCCGTAGAAGACATGATATATTCTCTTCTCAGTGTCAGCAGCCATGTTAGCTTGATCTACATATCAAGCATTAATGTGAGGATTTAGATACCATGCCTTGTCTAAAGTTCTAATAATTTGGGAGTCCTATTCCCTAAAACCATAAGATTTTAAACCCCAACAAAGCTGCTAAGTTGGAATTGTTTTTAGACAGCTTTGGAATCTATTACCAAACTGAGATCAAACTTCAGGGATAAAGGATGCCACTTGCCAATCCAAACAGGAATATCTTCTAGGCCTGGGTTTGTCTTAGAGTTTCCCTATAGTTATATCTTTCCTTCTGTCGTATAAATATACACAACTTGTGGTTATGGCAAACCTACTAAACAGAACATTTGGCTCTTTCATATCTTCCATTGCATGCTACTCTTACTTTAACAACAACGATCATCACCACCACCACCACCATCACTACCAAAGCTTCATCAACAATAAGAAAATCAAACACAGCATGCCAAGGGGTCGGCCGCTTTCGCTACAGGTTTGCTTTCATCCCCGTTGTTTTGTCTTCGTTTTTTCAAGGTATCTCACATGTGTAGCATGAAAGTTCACCATGCATGGCTTTTCTTCCTCCCTCAAGTTCTCTCCTTAAACAGACACACGCGCGCACATAAATATATTCCCTCAAAGTACTATTTGTTTTATTTATGTGAGAAACAAAGAACACAAATCTTTCTCGTCAAGTGGAGAGAAATCGATTTGAGAAACCTCGTTTCAAAGTGGTTCAAAGAGTAATGATCATGTTTTGAGCACACTAAATTACTAACCATGATGGAGAATCTGCAACCATGTCCCAATCTCGTTAATCATTCATCGATTTATATCTTAATTAAATGATGTTTCTTGTAACATAAGAATATTAATCATGATTCATGAGGTACAATTTCAATCTGCATCCCAACACGGTTTTTCTTAATTAATCCCCTTTTAGCTTCCAGGTACAGGTTCAATCTGCATCCCAACACGGCTTTTCTTAATTAATCCCCTTTTAGCTTCCAATTAATAACTGCTTAAAGTATTAAGCTGTCTGAAACCAACAAAAGGAACGAAGGAATAAAAAGAAAGGAAGGAAAAACTAAAACATACTTTTTTGCAATATGAGAACAGATTCTGAAACCGTGTTTGCTTTACAGACTGTGGAGCTCAAAGTCAGGATGTGCTGCACTGGCTGTGAAAGAGTGGTGAAAAATGCCATTTTCAAGCTCAGAGGTACACTATCAAAATAATCATTCATTTTCTTTTTTTCACTTGGGAATAGGGCAATGAATGTGCACAAATGTATATATTATGTATTCAGGGATTGATTCTGTGGATGTGAATCTACCATTGGAAAAGGTGACAGTAATTGGGTACGTTGATCGCAACAAAGTCCTCAAGGCAGTGAGGAGGGCTGGAAAAAGGGCCGAGTTCTGGCCCTACTCCAACCCTCCATTGTACTTCACATCTTCAAATGACTATTTTAAGGACACAACCAATGAATTCAAAGAGAGCTACAACTACTATAGGCATGGCTACAATGTTGGGGACAAACATGGGACCATTCCAGTGACTCAAAGGGGAGATGACAAAGTTAGCAACATGTTCAATGATGATAATGTCAATGCGTGTTGCCTTATGTAACTCTACTACACAAGAAAACAAGGCTTATGTGACGGAAATATATATGATTACGAGAGATATGTGTGTTATTTTTATGTAGTAATATGCATGATTTGGATGGAGAAAAGAAAATAAATTAATTAATTTGTCAATCTCCATCATAGTGTTGTACAGTATGCAGGCTTGGTTTCATGCTGAATAGTTGTAGGAGTGGAACAATTTCAGGACTTGATTGTATGCAGTTTTTGTTTCATGATCATGTTTCATTTATCTATCTTTTCCCTCCATATTTCATGATTTGGATTAGGTTATTACAGCAGATTATTTTGGCGTTTTCACTTGTAAGGGATTCTCTGCAGCCTTGTCATCCAGGGTGAGGTCACCCTCAACTCAAGCACATTTGATTCCATTTTTTATTGGTTGCCCTTTATACTTCAATCTTTTCGGGACTTGATTGAGTACATGTTCATTGTTGAGAACTTTGAGAGCACTCAGAACTAAGAAATGAAAAATAATGTCTCCTTGATTCTTTTTTTAAAAAAATGTTAAGTAGACTTTCTATGACTCTCCGTCATTTTTTTTAATTTTTTTGCACAATTTCCATGCCAACATAAACATTATAAAATATTATACAAAAAAATGTGGTGGCGGAGAGTTACAATTTGAGAGTCTCCTTAGCATTTCTGTGACATCCCGTCCCGGAAATATCGAAACGCACGTGTGAAATTACGACTTTGCCCCTAGTTCGTTTTTGTCACGTTATGGGTTGTTTTGTGTGGTGTGGCATGTGTTGGACCACACACACACTCCCACACACAGACATTGTCCCTCTCTCTCTCTCTCATTCTGTCTTCTCTCTGTCTCTCCCGTGCTCCCTTCCTCCCTTCTCCATTGAAACTGTACGGACAAACCCCAAAACCCCTCAAACCTTAGCAGATCGAGGGAACCAAGTACACCATCAAGCTCGTGAGGCTGAGAGGAGTCTAGTGGTACCATTTTCAGGTAAGAAAACTACCATTTTCACGTCGTTTCGAAGTGGTCCGAATTGTGTACTGTTCATGCAACATTAATTTACTTAGTTTTTGGACATTTGAAGCTTGTAGATGTGTTGGTGAGGTCCCAAGGAGCTTGGGAGTGCATCGTTGGACGGATTTGGACGTCGAAATCACGAACTGTAAGTTTGGCCGAATTTTCATATTTTGGAAAGTTTGATTCCGTTGTTTTTAGGCTCTAAAACTAGTCCAACGTGGTAGTTGAGGTTTAGGGCTTCATTTTGGTATAAAATACGTGAAAAATGGATGAAAAACGACGGAGAATAGTGAGTTTTAAACTTTCCCAGTTTTCCGGTGGCCGGAGTCCGGCGAGGTTAGATCGGAGAAGAAAGGAGAATATTCCGTTAAGTTTAACGGAATATTCCTAACGGCAGTGACGGCGTCAGTTAGGTTTAACGGAATATTCCGTCAGTTTAACGGAATATTCCTGATGGCGTCTGTTGACACCGTCAGTGTGCGTGGCACGTGGCCGGCGTGGGGGGCGCGTAGGTCCGTGCCTTGGCCGGCGCGTGGGGGCGCGTGCGGCGGAGGAAAATTATTCTAAAAATATGGTTGTGATCCTGAGGTTGTGTAGAGCACGTTGGTATATTCATTTGTCCATTTTGAGCAATGTATGAGAAGTTATTACGAGAAGTTGGTTATGTGCTTTAAAGTTAACGTTTTTATAGTTGTTTCACATTTAGGTGACACGTACCCCGAGGACGAGCGTGCACACGCGAGGCAGGGGGGCTACGACCCTTCTACATACCAGTGAGTGGGCTTTTGTTTTCCGTATATACCTATATACATTTATATTCCCAGAAATTGATTTAAAAAGGGTTATTTGCCTTATGCCATGCATGTTATTATTATCGTTTATGCATCATTGCACGCATTAGTAGTGGCATACATATATATGCATATTGGGTGCTGTGGACGCACAGGTAAGTGCCAGGTAAGTGGTATTCATATTTACTTTCAGCAGTAGTTTGAGAGACTTAGAGAGCTCATAACCTGCACCCCCGGTGTTAGTGATCCCGCCCAGAGTAGGGCACAGTCCTTCACGTGATGTTCACCTCCCGCACCACACGCTCAGCTTGGATCCAAGTTAGGTGCATAGGCCTGTCGTACAGACCACATTAGGTGGTTCCGACTCGTAGGTGACTCGCGATTATTCGCACAGCCTTCACGTGATCGTAGCACTAGAGCGTATATATATGTTACACCCAGGCCTGTCGTACAGACCACCTTGAGTGGTTCCGACTTGTGGGCAGGTTCAGTTATAGAGTTGAGATTTGAGCTCTAGATGCAGCCGTACAGGTCACGTTAGGTGACTCCGGCTGCCAGATGTTATGATGTTGATATGATTTATACCTGGGCACTTACATTCATTATGAGGCTTTGGCATGGCATACCCTTAAGCATGTTTGGCATGTTTATACATACGGTTATATGTTTATTTTCTGGGAAGTATACAGGTTTTACGGCGAGGGGTTAGAATGTATTTTGCTAAATGGTTTTCAAAGAGCTTTGTTTTTGCCCACTCACGCTTTTGTTTTGCGCCCCTCCAGGTTCTAGTTGCTTAGCCGTTGCGGTGGTTTCCCCTGAGGGCTTTCCGGCGTTTCTGACAGACACTCCCCATTGTAGGGTCGCCTTCGGGCGTACTACTGTTGTCTTTTTCGTTTGGGCTGCTATAGACCTGCTCTGAAATTGTACCTCACTTACTAGCACTTGTTTTAGTACCTTGTATGCTAGTTTTTAATTACTCGTACTTTTATATTACTACTTTATTAGCTTCCGCACGTGCACATGGCTACGTCACCTTTGTGCGACGGCCAGCACGCTCCGGTCTCGGTCGGGGTGTGTCAATTTCTTTCTTTCTTTTGATTGGAAAAAAATATTCATTAAGTAGAAAAATGATTACACGCCAACTCAAAGAAGGCAAAATAGCCCAAAATAAATTGGGGTAATGCAGAAACACACAACCCAATCCAATAAACAAACAAACAAAAACAAACCCTAATCCCTATCTTCCAAATGCAGAGTGTAGCTCCCACCACCACCACGAACATCTTGCCAGTAGCCACCAAGGTAGGAACACTAGAGAAAACAACTGAGTGGTTAATTCAACCAAGACATCGTAGCACAAAAATTACAAAGCCGTAATCATAAGCACTTCATAAATAGATTTCCTCATTGGAAATGCCAAACCGAAAAATAGTCACCGAATCCAAGTCCTCCTCACTAATTCCTGTAAATATATACAAACACGATAATACATGGATAGAAGGTAAGGCTAATGGGAATCTAAAATACCCTTACATTGGTTGAAGTCGCAAAACACTTGGCCTCAAGGAGAATTTGGTATGCCGGTCGGAGGAGGGGAAGCGAGGGAGGGCAATGGATTACCTGGTATCCATTTTTGGTTTGGAGCCTGCAAATTAGAGCAAATGATGAGTTGGGGATGGATTATGAGGAAGGAAGGTAGAAAGAAAGGGTGGGAGGAGATGGAGGTTTGTGTTTGAAGAGGCACGCCCAGAGGAGAGAGAGATGGTGGAAAACTAAGGAGAAATATGACGAAAAGCGTTGGAGAAGCGACAATATGTGCCGAGGCAAGGGCATAAAGGACATATCCCAACTCGATTGAAAAAAAAAAGTCCAAAACCCACGGCCCAAACCCATGACCCAATTCCCTTAACCCAGATCCATTTAAGATTTAGGAAGGAATATTCCCTTAGAATATTATGTTAACCTTCCAGTTAACTTTAACAAAATATTTCATTTGAAAATGAAATATTCCATTAAGGTAAACTGTTGACCAATAGTTGATTTTTTTTTACTTTTTCGAAATTTTCTTGAAAACCCTCATAGGCTAATTTTGATGCCCTGAGTTTGTTTTTAACATCCATTTAGTGGAATTCCAAAGTTTTAACGTAGTTGACCGCAATTACAGCTCGGTTGACTTTTTAAGGTTGACGTTGACTTTTTACAAAATTTGCCCGGGACCCTTATCAGTGTATTTTGACGCAGTTATTCTGAATCCACACTCCGTTTTCTCAAATTTAATCATTTTGGTTAAGTTTTACTAATGGGTCTCACTATTATGCTTAGGTGCGATTACTATCGAAGACTTCGGCTTTCCTAGTTCGAATGGTTGTGATCTTGCAAGTATCTGTGAATGAGGCTTTTCTCTTATGTAGTATATATATTTGTTAGTTTCCACATATATATTTATAAGAAATGTCGTTTGTTAGGAAATTATGAAATAATTCTACGGGATGCACATGTAAGCTTATTATAAGGGGATGCCTTAATTATATTTACGGTCATGAATAATATTATATTGACTAGAATTGTTGAATTGCTATGGCATGATCATATTTACGTTATCTACTCATCATGTGTTATACTGGTGTCAGTACTCGCCCGGGCCAGGGTCAGGCTTCACGCGTACGTTCACATTGCACCGTACGCTCACTTTGTTAGATCCCATATCGCCCAGGGGAGTGGATCCTCTATGCATTATATGCACATGCCCACCTCCATATAGCACGAGGCCTTTTGGGAGCTCACTGGCTTTGGGTTCCATAAGAACTCCGAAGTTAAGCGAGATCGCGCGAAAGCAATCTCAGGATAGGTGATCCACTGAGAAGTTATCGTGTAAGTTCCCAGAAACAAAATTATGAGGGTGTGGTCAGGGTCCAAAGCGAACAATATCGTGCTATGGTGGAAGCGGGGCCCGGGATGTGGTGGAGCTCCGGTCGAGATGTGACAATTTGGTATCAGAGCCAATCCCTGGCCAGAAGTGTGTCAACGAGGGCATCGGGCCCCTAAGGGGGGTGGATTGTTAGATTCCACATCGCCCAGGGGAATGGATCCTTTATGCTTTATATGCACATGCCCACCTCCTTATAGCACGAGGCATTCTGGGGGCTCATTGGCTTCGGGTTTCATAGGAACTCCGAAGTTAAGAGAGATCATGCAAGAGCAATCCCAGGATAGGTGACCCACTGGGAAGTTCTCATGTGAATTCCTAGAAACAAAACTGTAAGGGCGTGGTCGGGGTCCAAATCAAACAATATTGTGCTACGGTGGAGGCGGAACCCGAGATGTGGTGGAGCCCGGGTCGGGATGTGGCACACTTTGGATCCATTATAGGTGCCAGTCCTGTCCTAGATTGCAATAGGTAATTATGATTTGTATGTGATGCGCATAGCGCCAGTCTTCACGTGATTGTAGTACTAGAGCGTAAATCATTATTACACACAATTATGTTCATGTTAGAATATCTCTGCATGAACTCGTGTGTCAGCATATGTCGATAAGCACTCAATATGATATGTTTGTTTATGCGAGATTATGTGATTACTGAATGTTAGGCGTTTATTTACGAAATATTGTGACGTATTGAATTCTTGAGATATTGCAGGCTACGGTAAGTATTTTCACATTATACGTAGTATGTATATTTGGAAACTATACATGCTTCACGGTGAGGGGTTATTATGTTTCGAAAAGGTTTTTACAAAGCTTTATTTTTAGGCCCACTCACCCTTGTTTTTCACCCCTTCAGGTTTAAGTGGCTGAGCTTTTGTGTCGATGAGGATTCTTAGCAAATCTTGGTATTGGAGATCACCTTCGATGATATAATTGTCATTCTACTTTTATTGTACTTTACTTATGCTCTGACATCACGTGTGAAAGGGGTTCATTCCCGCTCACAAATGCACTCTTATAATTAGGCATTTTTAGTTTTAAATTTATTAACATTTTTCACATCACTATACTTTATGGTTTCGTCACCCTCCGAGTGTCGACCAACACAGCTCGATTCAGGATCTAGGTGGACATCCTAAGTCAGGGTGTGTCAATAAAGCCCAAATCTATGATAAGTAACACTCTATTTGGATGAAGAAATTTAAGATTCCTAAGGAATTTTAAAATGATGGAAATTGAAATGACGGGATTTATTTTATAGAATTTGTGAATTTTTTGTTTGGTTAATCTAAAAAAGAATGGAGATGAATACATAATTTATTATTTTTAAACTCTCAATGATAGAAATTGAGAAATGACGCCTATTTATATGAAATTTAAACTTGGGAATTGGAGGTCCCAATTCCAAGTTTTTTTTTCCACCCAAAAATTCTAAATTTCTATGTTTATGAATCCAAACAAGGAAATTGGTGTATGTTAATTTATAAATTCTGACATTTATCAAAATTTCAAGTTTATTTCTTTCATCTAAACATAATCTAAAAGAAAATTTTGACACCAAACTCAAGAAAAACTGAGATAAAACTCAGAGATAAGTGAAAAGAGTGAAGAGAGGAGGGGTGGGAAGGGGTGGTGGGGTGGGGTAAGTTGCAACTGGCAACCAAGCCAAAGGCTAGGGCGGACGGCTACGACTTTTTTAATGTTTGTGTTTTCAGTAGAGAGAGAAGGGAGAGTTTTTTATTATCTCCTACATTTTAAAGTGCAACTTTACAGAATCTAAATAGTTTATGTCCACTTGATTCTTTAATTTGAACATCTTCAAACTTTTTTGGCAGCAAATTTCTATATAAATTTAATGAAGTGAGCGGCCGACTTTAGAGGAAATTTTGGTAAATTTGTCCAATTCGATCGAACAACTACAATGGTTTACGAGATGGGATGATGCAAAGAACTTTCGTGCAACGAATGTGTCATTATTATACTAAAAATCAAAATAATAGGTATATAGTTTAATATACAATCATAATGACATATTTGTTTCATAAAAGTTCTTCTCATCATCCCACGCACTACCCATAAAATAGGTTTGAATATGAAACGATCTCTCATACCATTTCGCCAACATGGGGAAAGAAGACACAAACTCGCTAGGGAATTTCCACTAAACTTTTGTCACTGTCCAACAGCATCCCTACAGGCTCGTTGTTCCTTAATTGAGAAGGCAAGGTGAAGTCAATTCAAAATGGTCTAAACTCTTTTGGTCTGCAAAGAATATTAAAGATTGGATTAATTCGTATCTATACAGACCAGTTTATCAATGATTCATATATACGAGTTATGTGATTGAAAAATGAATTCGTGAATCTATATTTTAAAACAATATCAAATGCCGTAAGAATTTCTACTAAATAGATTTTTATTTTTAAACTCATGTATTTTGTTGTGAACTCATGCTTTTTTATTTGTCGATACTCTTTAATTTATTCAGTCTAAACGTTGAGAAAAATACAAGGAAAAAAAATAAGTATGTGAAAAATATTACCCTAAAGATTAGAATGAATATTTAATTTAGAGCAATTGACCAAAATGATGAAAAACTAAATTTCTTCGTTAAACCGATCAGACGTCCTTCATTTTACTCGTTTTACACACTCATCCATCAATTTTTCAAATTGATTAATTTAGCCCTTGAATTTCCCAGAATCATTAGGACATTAATTTTCCTTGTTCTTATTATTTTCCCAAACATTACGTTACATTGTACATACATTTGAGAATTTGCGTGTGGCACAGTTCAATGGTTAGGATAGTCAACACGAAGAACTCTCGAGGTAGTTGACGAGCCAATAGTGTACAAAATACAAAAGACTAAAAGGAAAAATCGAGTCTGAAGCAAAACAATCACAGTTACGAGAAAACCAACCGACCCTTCTTCCTCCTCCTCCTTCTCCTCTGCTCTGCAAGTCACTGCTTCTCCTCTGCAGTAGGTATGTTCTGAATTTACTTTCCTTTCCAGCCTTAAAGTTTCTTTAGCTTATAAATATGGAAATGGGCAGCCTAAAAATGTTCAAATTTTCACTTTCCAAGAACAAGAAAACACAAAAGATTACTTCTTTAGCTTTGTAATTAGCACCATTGTAGGCCATGGATTCTTGCCTTGCTCTGATTATTGGGTTTTGGGTTTTTGTTTGGGACGAGGGTTTTGACCAGGTTTGACGAAAACTTGATTGCATAGAAATGGAGGGGGATGATCATGGAAGGAGAGCTTCATCTGCTGCAAAACCATCGCGTTTGTCCCCTTTAGCTGAGCCCTTTTCGTCGAACCGCTCCAATACTGCCCTTCCCCCCTTGCATACATTGACTTCAGTTGACCCCTGTGCTTCCATGCCCAAACTCTTGTCTGGTATCAACTTGGAAGATGATCCATTTCAATTGGCGTCCGTCTTTTCCCATGATCTCCTTGATTTTGGTGAGAATTCTTGTTTTTCGGATTACCCATCTGCTAATGGTAGCTCGGATTTTGGTTTTATACCCTCTGCCGCGAATGAGTCCCTGCTCGATTACACAGAGCATTCATCATTTGGGCACAGCCAAGCCAGTCTCTCCAGTAACAAGAGTGCTGCATTGGCTTACGAAACTTTGCTTGAACTAGGTAACTTTCATCCCCTTTGGCTCCTAAGCTTATGAAATTGAGTTTCTGCAATAACTTTGTTTTGAAGCCCTTCTTTCTTTTGGTTACTAAAAAGACGAACAGTTTCAATTCGTACATGTATAGAAACATTTTCATGTCATTTCACAATTAGAAAAACCTTGTTTTATGCATCATTTTATGATAAGAGTACTCATAGCACTTGCCCACTCTGTGGAGCTATAATCTTAGGGTGAGGTTTGAGATTTGTTATGTTCTTGTTTAATGTTTATAATTGACTAAGGATAACAGACGGGTTTTGGTGACATCTTTTTTTTCTTTTTTTGGGCCTCGAATAACTCGTAGAACTTTATAGCTATCACTGCAAATGTTTCCTACTCGAATTACTTAAAGGCGTGTAACTTATATGAGAATGTAAATACCACAACATCAATAACAACAAATAGGTTGTTTATTTAGAGTGCTTATTAAAAGCATTGCATATTACAATGTTAAGAATCATTTGAAGTTTCAGGCAACGAACTCTCATCGTTTGCATTGAGACCTATATAAATTTGTAGGAAAATAGTTCCTCCTTTTTTCTCCTGTGTTGTTATTCTACTCTTTTGTTAAGTTGGACAAGTCCTCGGTGTCTCATATGGAAGAAAAAATGATCAATTGGGTGTATTAACAAATGAAAGTTACATTTTGAGGCTACCCATGTTGTGAAATCAATGCTGTAAGAGCCTCATGCATAACATGTTTCTGCACAGGAAAGCCTGCTGTTACGGGATCGAAGCCCTATGTTGACAATTCTGAAATTGTTCGTGGAAAATTTAGTGATTTGAATATTGGAAGAGACAATCAATTAGATGCTGGATTATTCTCTTTTTCAGCGGTTAATTCAGGTACGTTCTCTACACCAATGCTTGAAAAATTTCTCAAACTCAGCTACCATATACTGCACCAGCAGTGACTTGGAGTGGTTCTAGTTACAAAATTGCTTTTTGCGAGAGTGGCTTAATAAAATTTGATTCTTATACAGCTAAATCTCCGGCTTTCCATTCACCTAAACATAATGCTTTTCCAGCTGTGGTCCTTGAGCCGTCAATTACCAGCACAACAGTTGCTCCCTTGTATCCCGTATTGTCAAAGAATGTGGATTTTAAAGGCAATTGTTCTGTGAACAATTATATGGATCTTCATCACCTACTCTCTGGTGAAGGCAAAGGGATCCACCGTGATGAAAGTCCCATAGATAAAGGAAACGAAGGGAGGGCTGGCAAAGCTCTTTCTAGTGAGGGTATTGGTTCATTACTATTGGAAAAATCTGATCCACTAATTACTTTGATCAATACTTCTGATGATTTCAGCTCGGAACATCTTGGAGTCAAAGAAGATGTTTCTCTTGTGAGAAAATTAGACGAGAATGACTCTGATTTGGACTCACCTTGTTGGAAAGGAACCTTGGCTTCTTGGCAATCCCCATTTGGAGTTTCAAGTTTGAGTTCAGACTCTGTTGAAAATGAACAAGAAACGCGTAATAGTTTGAATCCACTGGCACCGCATTTTTTTCCTCGTCATGCTAAAACAGTAGTAAATTATCATGTAAGTGAGTGCGTAGAAGATGATTTCTCATCTTTCCAAAAGAGTGAATCTTCAGCTGTTGTTTCATTCTCCAAAGGGCATGAACCAGTTGATGAATCAGGATCAAAGTCTTCCATATCGGTTTATGGAATTGCTGATCAGCCTTCCAATGACAACCATCAAGTGGAAAGCGCTTATGCCCTGCCTAACTCAGAATGTGGCTCTGTGCTTAATGCACCTGTGGGACCATCCAAGTTGCTGTCTACTCGTCCAAAAATAGATGTCCCAACAATACTTAATGTCATGCATGAAATGTCAGAAATGCTTGTACAAAATTGTGCAAATGATTTAGATTCACTGAACGAATATACGCCTGATGTGATCCAGCATATAATCAATAATCTTTCCATGATCCAACCGAGGGCCGGAGGAAAGACTCCAATCTCTGATATAACTCTTATGAGCACTCCGTACTGTCCTAATAAATCAACAGAGCTTCAACAGGTAGCAGTATGTGCGCGCGTCCTTAAATGTTGTGAATCTGGTTACTGAACTTTGTTTTCCTTTTTTAAATTTTATGTTCTTACATTTGAATTCGTACTCTTTTTTTTGTTGATTTTCAATCTTCAATCTTTGAAAGTATTAAACTTCCTTTACATGCCTTTAATTATCATGTTTAGTTGATTTATCATGCTTATGATGAGATTAATAATAATACTAATATTAACAATGTTCTTACAGTAATAATAATCGTTATAGTTTGATCTGTGTCTGCCCTGGAGCTGGTTGACAGAAATATTTTCATCATCATATTGTATTATAACTAAAGGTTTTTGGTTGCTAATGGCTATTGTGCTTTCTGTGTCTGTGCATCGACACAGCATGCAAGTGTGTATGTTATGTTGATCTGAGAGCCTAAATGATGTATTTCAGTGCTCAAACACGGGGTTTCAATTAACAAGGACAAATGCTTTGGCTGCTCTGCATGAGCTTGATTACCAGAAGTGCTACAAGGGGCGCAAGGTTAATTCTCATGTTTTTACTGAGAGAACGTTGGATTCCTGTCCTTCACGTAGTGGCATTGACACTGAGAAGAGCAATGACATCATTCAGGTATAATTTGTGATCTGATGCTATAAATTATCATATCAGTGCATAAATGTTGTTTCTCTACTTGGAAACTGAAAGTTCACACTTGTATGCTAAGATGCAGGTTATGGGCAACACGTTGAGAGGCAATCATCTGAACAGTGAAGAGTTAGATCCAGAAGCTCTAGTATATAAAAAATTATGGCTCGAGGCTGAAGCAGAATTACGTTCCCTGAAGTATGAAACTTGTGTCTTATACACGCAAGTGGAAATGGGCGGCCGCAAATTAGACAAATATAAGGTGAACTTCTTCCTTTCCATCCTGTCTTTCCGTTTTTGGTTTAACTTTGTTATTTTCTGCTGTTTCAGGTGTCAGGCAAGCTATTAGCAAGAGACATACACTAGCTCTATATGTTTTATCCTGATGCTACCGGAAGGAGCTGCTGGTGTTGGAAGCTAAAGACTCTTCACCTACATGTATGTACAAATCGTACTCGAGATGCAGTATATCATAGTACTACTTGTTATAGAGTGACTTAGATTTCACGTTCGCGCCTTTAAAACGTACGGTTGAATATTCTGAGTATTTGAATGAGTGGAAACAACTCTTGCTGGTACATAATGGTTGAAGCATTGCCTGGAAAATCCGTTTCTTCAGGATCGTAGGGATGTATTTTCCTATGGGCGATTTCGCGACGAAAGAGACAAGATTCGTGTAATTAGTATATGGCAATGATTTTTGAAATCAATCAGGGAGAGTGACCTTAAAGAGGCATTGAATATGCATCGGTGTTCATGTGACCACGTCACGTGATGAGAGATAGCGCAAGTGCATCCACCGGAGAATTAAGGGGTCTATGTTTTATGTTTGCTATTGGAGAATGGAGAGATTCTACGTGGGTCGTGTAAACTTTGAATTTTAATACAGGTTTTGCTCTATGAATATTGAGATTATCAATTTCGAATTTTAATTGGTTGATAATGCTAAGAAATCCTGACATTCAACATGGTCAAATTATCCTGACATTCTGATTTTGCAATTGAAACTCAGTCCCTACTGATGGGAAATGTTTCTGAGATAAGGTATGTGTGACGTAAAAATAATTAAAAAAAATATGTGAAAAGCGTACACCTTGGAGCAAATTGCAAGGACCGGGACACTACAACAATACTGTATTTGTTCTATGTAATTCACTCTACTTACAATGTGTGATTTGTATTTCAACTCTAATTTAAAAACAGGCATGCTTGCGTTGTTCAGTTTTATTTAGTACAAAGTTTTACATCGATAATAGCTTAGTTTAGTTGATTTAAGTTATTTAACCCCTTAACTGGCTACTTTGTACAATAGTTTGGTTTGGTAGTATTTCTCTGATGAGTGAGATATCTTAAGTTCGAACCATAAATGACGAGTTTATTACTATTTTTAAATTTACTAAAAAATTTCTTTGCACACCCATTTTTTTTTTCTCTACACACCCACAAATTTTTCCTTTTTTTTTTAATGACCATTGCATTAAGTTATCAAAATACCCAACTAAAATTTAGGGAACAATTCTTAGCATTTTAAAATAAAAATAAAAAAATGAATGGATTAGGTTTTGGAGCCAAATCATTTTAGGGTGTTTGCAGCCACCACCCGACAGTAATTGTTTGACAAGTTTGCATAAGTGCCACCTTAAGTTTGATGGAGGTGTGCATTTGCCACCTGAAGAATTTATTTTGAGAATTTACGACCTAGACTTCACATTTGGTACTAATGCACGACCTCCATCCAATTCCGTTAATGTTTCTATCTTAAAAATACTAAAAGGCCCTCAAAGTTCAAACTCAAGCCACCCATTCTCCAAAAGTTTAACGTGAAGATTCAACTTTACCCTTGTGGTTAATAAAAAATAATTGAAAAAGCAACAGATTCCCATCACCACCCATCTGGACTGGGATCACCTCCGGATTCCAACATGTGGAGCCAACTGATCAAAAGATCTCATTCTTCCATATATGATTCTGTGACCAGGAATCAATTTAAATATTGAAAATTTTTCACACAAAACAAGGCAGGATGAAATTGGAAGGCTGAAATCTTCTGATCAGTTGGCTTCGCAGACTGGGATCTTAAGGTAATCCTAGTCCCACCCATCCTATCGCGACCTCTCCCCCGAATGAGAATCCTTTTCGAATTCTCTTTCTGAGGATTCGGGAAATCCTTCAATCACATCCGTTCATCGTACATTGTGCGGTCAGAAATCAATATAATTTTTTTTATTTAAAATTGAATATAAACAGTATCATACGAAAACTGGCCGCACGATGTACAATAAACTGACATGATTGGAGGATCTCCGGGATCCTTACAAAAAGGATTTGGAGACGATCCTCATTCCTCTCCCCCAACCTTAACAGACCTTTCATACCACCAAAAATTAGAAACATAAGTTAAAAAGTAACACCTCTAACCACCCCTTTATATCTGCTTTCTTCTCAATATATCTCTTCCTCACGGGTACCTACGACTTCATGGTTCCTAATCTATCAAGTTGACATTGACTTGAATGACGACGAGAGCTTGGAAATTTTGAGAAGAATGTACTCTAAACTTTGACCGGTCTGTACTGCAAATAAAGACCCATTTTGCACCAGGAACCTCTGTCACTTAGGTGTTGACTTGTATTGGGATTCCTACTATTGAGGGATTCCTATTATCTTGGGTTTCCTAGTTTGGGATGTGTTTCTTGTAATCAATTGTATTTATTCTTTCCTTAGTATGATAGGATTGTATATGATTGTATATATACCTCTGAATGAGAAGAATACGAAACATATTGGAAAACATTCTTTCTTCTTGGCACCAGAGCCTAGGTAGAAAAAAAAAATTTGAGCCTTAATTGGGTTGGTATTGCCATGCTCAGCACATTTTCGTTGTGCCTCTGTTTCGACGTAAACAAGCGAGCGACTTAACATCATTGCTATTCGAGTTGTTGCCCATCTCAATTGCAGTGAGCGACTTAAAGTCGTTGCTGCCCAGTTTTTCTGTCAGTCCGTTCTCTTGTTCCAGATTCCCGTCACAACGATGCAGGTTCTAAGTTATACTGACAGCAAGATAGATGGCTAAAGAAAAGGCGACTGGTTCTGCGATTGTTCATGTTGCTTCTCCAATTATGGTGCAATCGGATAATTATAGTTTCAACATTGGTATAATATTGGATGAGAAGAAATATGATTTATGGGCTCTTCTCATTCAAATCCATATTGCTGGAAGGAAGAAGATGGGGTATCTTTGTGGGTCTATCAAGACACCTAACGATGACGATCCTTACGATGATTGGTTATTTGAAGATCAAAGAATTAAGAGTTGGCTATTGTCTTCAATGAAGCCGGAGATTATGAAACAGTACATCATTTGGTTATCTATTTCGAATGAGATTTGGGACACTCTTAAGGCAGCTTACTTTGATGAGAATGACGAGGCTTGAATTTATTTGTTGAGTCAGAAGGCATCACGTCTTTGTCAGAATGACTGACCTTTAGTTATGTATTTCGGGGAACTAACTGAGATTTTTCAGGAATTAGATCACTTTAATAAGGTGTCTATGGAGTGTGAGAACGATATTCAAAAGTTTCACAGAGACAATGAGTCTATGTGTTTCTTGGTGGCCTTGATGATGTGTTTGATTAGGTTCATGGATAAGTGTTGCGGAAGGATCCCCCGCTTGGGCTTCAGGCCTCTTATGCCTATGTTTGTCATAAAGCCGATTGAAAGGAAGCAATGAAGACGAAAGTTGACAAGAATGAACCTGCTGCCATGGCAACAAAGACTCGTGGATCTTCCTCTTGGTCGGACCGAGCCGAGTCACAAAATCGGCTAAGACAAACTCGCCCTAGCCAGACAAGCCGGGATCGTCCCCAAGATAAGTGCCCACACTATGGCATGACAGAACACTCCAAGAGTCGCTACTTTAAGTTGATTGGATATCCCGAGAATTGGTATAAGACCCGTGATCTTCGCTGCAACAAATCCCGAGCATCCATTGGAGAAACCAAGAATGATTCAGAACAAATAGTGGACAAGGCCTCTGCCATGATTGCTGCAGCAGGTAGTACTGATGGTAAGGCACTAAATATTTCCATTCCTGTTACGAATAATACATGGATAATTGATTTTGGAGCTAGTATGACATTTTTCATTATTTATCGAAGCAAAATTATTTTATTTAATGAGTAACGGGTCAGGTCACATTATCCATTAGTTTTAACTAGAGGTGACAAATTAACCTATTGGGTTGTTAAGGATACCCGTTAAGACATGTTTAATTTGATATCACTATAATATAGAAGTGAGACAATGGTGGTGAGGGTGTAAGATGAAACAAAACTAAATGGGTCTTAATGGGTACCCATTAACAACCCAATTGTTGATTAGCTACCTCTAATTTTAACGGGTGGAGTTTGGGTTGGATCACATTACTTGTTTATTTTAAAGAATTTGAAACAACATGATCCGTTAAGATATGAGATATGTCATAAAAACGACACGATGGCCAAATCTAAGGTGTAGGAATTGACCTCATTTAAGCATTTAATTATAGAATCATTGTTGGGTCATGTGATACCACAGAAAACATTATGAAACATTACTGCAGGCTTAGCCCAGTGGGAAGTGGAAAGAGGCAGGCCAATGTACTAGGCCATTCACCCACCAAAGCCAAAAGTGACAGGTCATGGCAGTGGGGACTGCGGACCTCCCACAAAACCCAACCCTTCTATTTCGTATCCAGTATTAATCATAACCCCTCGAGTAATAAAATCATCATCATCGTTTTGAACCTAGACATCCATCTACCATTATAGTTGGTTTAGGTAAATATGTTTTCTTTTTTTCATTTTACATTGGTCCATAAACTTTTGAAAGCGTTTTGTGAGGACAAAGTAATTCTCATAACAAAAGTTTGACAGGACAGCTAACATGAGATTTTGAAAGGCATTTTGATAACCTTAACCAAAAATCTCTCTATTGGCATGTGACAACTTATGTCTAGGATTATGTACTTATGTTGAAACATAGACAAAAACCAACCAAATTGAATTGGCATTTTGGGGTGATCTATCCCCTTACCAAAAGAAAAGAAAAAAGAAATTTCGTGCATAAGCTGTGACGAATTGGTGTTTATTTCACCAAGCAGCTTATTAAAAAAAATCTGAAACATCAAATGTGTTTGGTAAGATAAAAAAAAAAAAAAAAGTGTCTTTAAAAAAAAAATTTGTTGTCAATGACAGTAGAAAAGTAAAGAAAAACAGAAGTAGAATCTACCGTGCTTCTAAATTTTCTTTTTTCCAAAGCATAGTAATCAGTGCACATTTATGGAAATTTTCAAATGGCAAGTATACCCCCACATATTTTACAAACCCATAATCATTGCTCCTATATTATGAGAAATTTTTAGTTGTGACGTGAATACGGATGGTACACCACGTGTTTTTATGCAAGTGGTGGAAAATTTTAATTTTTAAATTATTAACCTTTTAAGACACATAACCCACCATTTATATAGGGACACGTGGTGTACCATCTCGTGTGACGATCACATTGAAAAATCTCTCCTACATTATTCTCTTTAACAATTATTACATCATATTAAAAAAACATATCATTTTTAGTCATTTAACGTATTCATAGTCATTTATATAAAAATTTACCAAATACTCAGACACTATTTTGTTTTGGCAAAAGACTTTTACAAAAGCAAATTTACCAAACACTCAACAATTTTATTTTACAGGTATTTATTCTCACAACACAGTAAAAACAATTATTTTTTAAAACACAACAATACCAAACTAGCCAACTTCTATAAAGACGTTATTATTGTTCTCATTTAACACATTTCTAAAAGTTGAGGACACAACTTGAAACCAAAAACAATTGAGGACTAACGTTGAACGACCACCAACTTCAGAAGGCCAATTTATAGTGGACTCTTTTGTCATTTGTGTGGATGTAAGTACTGGTTTGGTATTGAAGTGATTTAAAAAAAAAGTAGGCATACAAAAAAGCTGAGCTCAAAAAGGTGTTTGGTAAACACTTAAAAACAACTCATTTTTACAGTTTTTGGTGAAAAAGTTGAAAAAGTGAAGTAGCAAAAATGAGATTATTCTCGCAGCAAAAATGAGCTTATTCTCACAGCACAGCAAAAACAATTTTTTTTCAAAGCACAGCAATACCAAACCAACCCATCAGACAAAATTAATTTCAAGATCTTTCTCTCTCTCTCTTTGCCCCATATAGTTGTACATGGTCCTATATATGGTCCACACATAACATCAAAATTTTGATGTCACACAACATATATTGAGACCGCAACGAAAATAAATGAATATATGTTGATAACAAATTAATTCACTGTAAAAGGAGACAAAAGTAGGCAGCTGGTGTCTACTTGATAATTAATCACATTTTCCATGAATAAAAACAAATCCAAACCCAATTTCCCTTTGGCTAACCAGAAAAATCCCACAACCCATTACCAAAACAGAAGAAAACCCACTCACACTGTTGCAAATTATTACATGTGTAAAGGAATCTGACAACTAAATGTTATTTCTCTTTACTTTTCGTTGATTAATGGTGTATAACTAAGTAAAGCATTAAAGTGATAGGGTTTTGAAAGCTAAACTTATTTGTACACCGTTGTTTGTCTCCAAACCCTTGCCCTAGTAGCTAGGGAGAAACCCCATCCACCATGAGCGTGGGAAGCAAATAAACTAACCAGAAAAAATATCAACTCAGTCTGCTTTGTTGAGATATTACCAGCTCATTAATGTATAAAAATAAATAAATAGGAAAATTAAAAAATAGAAAGCAAAAGAACTTGGTTACTGGTAACGAGTAGCTAGCAGAGTGTGTAAAAGAAGATTAAAAAAAGAGGGAAGGAATAGACAAAAAGGTAAGGATTAGGGTGGAAGATAGGGTTTGGCCAACTGGGACTCTGGCATCATGCATGGGTGCAGTTTTGATACCTTAGCATGAAACTGGCTACTCAGCATTAAAAGAGGGAGAGCTCTTGATCACAAGCACAAATAATCCCAACCCCGATCCCATCCAGGTGGGTCAGAATTTATCAGAAAAATTAACCAAAATACATTTTATTTTTTTATATTTGTGGCCAGTAGCTTTTTTTCTCTAATTCCCTTTTATAAATATGGTAAGTTTTTTATGCACATCTTTACGGCTGCTTTGGAGCTTGTATAGAGGTGTGCAGTGCGCACCCCATGACCCGCTATTATCAAACCCTAAATAATTGCAATTGTTTTTTTGGGATCGGCTGCCCTCTCTTTGCACTGTCGTTGTTAATGCTGCTGCTGCCGCTGCTGCTCTGCCACCACCAATTTGGCAGAAGAAAGAAGAGCTGTCCATAACACTGCACAAACAACCCCCACCAGCTTTTTTGTTTCTTCTTCTTCTCTCCTTTTTTTTTTTAGATTTTTTTTTCCCTTGTTCTTTTGTTACTTTTGTTTTTATTATCCATCCTTCTCCTGCTTTCTGCATGACAGTAAAGATAGCGGTCAGATCATAACGGAATTGACCAGAAGTGAAAACCCTAGTTGATCACAGCCGTTGATCGTTTAGCATCTTTGATAAAACTCTGAAGTGAGCAGAACCAGATGGGTATGGAATGTCGAGTGGGAGAAATAAGGAAGGAAGGAAAAAGTCAGCATGGCATCTCGATCCCCATATTGTCATTTTCCCCATTTTCCATATGCCATGGCATGCCATGTCACCCTATGTTTCTTGGAAGTTCTTTAATTTATATTTTATCTTGATGGGGAATTGTTTGGTTTCCATTACCATGAATGAAATCTACCACTGGCAGTAGAGCCAAACTAATTGTTCGACTTGGACAGTGTATACGTGTTTTTGAGTCTTCACGTTCATATATCACGGGAATGTGGTGCATTAAAACTAGGAACTGGATCCTCTCCTGAGCAGCTAATCCGGGCTGTTCAAATTTGATCAAACGGCTCCAAACAAGAGGCTTCTCTAAAAATTATAATAATTGCAACTGTTAAATCAAGTTTGAACGGTCTGGATGGACTGCTCATGAGAATCCCCATCCTGAGCTCAGGAGAGGGTCTAGTTCCTCAAAACTAGAGAAAGAAACATCAACATGGGCCATGCAGAAGAAGTCTTGTAGGGAGTAAATTGCATGCGTTGTTTATTCGAGAACGACTTACATGATATTGATAGATCAATATTATAGTAGTTTGTATTAATTATATAATATTATGTCTAAATTTTTATGTAATTGTGTGACTGATACAAAACGTAACTGTTGTGCTATGAAAGTTTGGCCAAAGTCAAGAAAGAACGAGAGACTGAAAACGAAGAATACAATTCCTAGTTCTACTGCGACTACTTTTCTTTTCTTTTGTGGACGTCATTGATTACGCCTATCAACCCTAAAACCTACTCTAGCTAGTATCCTATTGCCCTCTCTTTCCACAGAGTGGGGACTGCACTGTACTCTTCTTTCTGCTTCATGCTTTGAGAGATAAGGCTTTGAGCAGCGCATAGGAAATCTTGGAGTCTTGTTTGCCTCTCACCACCTCCTTTTTCATCATCCGTAATGTCCTGCCTTCTTTATTAGTTATCGATGTCACGTGCTTACAATACTCCAAGCCACACACACACACACACACACACACACATATATATATATATATGTATCAATTTGGTTAGGTTGATATTCAATCAGCTTATTTTTGTTTCTTATGCATGTTGGAAGAAGCAAAGTTAGTTTTGGCTACCATATGTTTGTAATTACAAGAAAATAAAAAAAGATATAATTATTCTATGTTACTGGTTCAAATTCAGACATAAACTATTCGTGTGAGTCAATGCACAATAAGAATTTAATGTATCTGGAATAGGGTTCACTATACTAGAAATCATTGTATTTGTATATATATTTCGTCTTTGAAAGAAGAATACAACTCAACAATTCAAACCGTAAAACTCTCATATAGTTGTACACTTTTATCTTAACCTACTCTTACCCCTCGTCCTACACCCGACGACACATAATTATTTCTCCATAATTTGATTTAGGTTTAGTTTTGGACCAATTGAACCAATTACATTTTGGATTAGGGTTTAGCTAGTGTCGAAGCTAGCGCTTCGAAAGGGGTACTTCTCAATCCTAATAACAATAGGACAAAGGAAGTTAGCTATCGGAATAAAAACCAACCGGATGTGCCCGATCATTGTCAAGTGGACAAAACTTGTGTTTGGTGTGTTTTTTAAGAGAGAGATGAGAAAGGGGAGAGGGGAGCAGTAGTCCATATATTGTAAATGCAATCGGGACTTGTCCAACACTTTTCGTTATGCTTGTCCGGTCTGCTAGCTGCAGCAATGCTGCTGCTATCACTGAACACTACCGATCATTTAATTAATTATCTTGCTTCTTGATCATCTGAGCCTACATGCTGCCCTGCCTGCCTACATGATCCACATGTATACTCTAGACGGCCCCCAGTTGCAGAGTACCAAGGGCTATATATACATATATATATATATATATATGTATATATATATGATCCATGATATAATTGAAACGAAAAAAAAGTGAGGTTAAATTAATTAGAAACTTATCAGTGGGTATGTCCTGGTAAAGGGTGACAACCCCCGAACACAACAGTAGTTATGCTCACTACTGCTTCAGTAACCCTAAAAAGGGCACAGTCATATCTTACATTGTACAATATTTTTCTGCTTTCTGTTTTATTTTACTGATCATATACAAAGAACATATAAATTTGTTTAATCAATTTTGGGGATATAAAGTTATATAAAGAACATATAAAGTTTTATTCTACTTTGATTTTTCTTAGGTAGGAAAATCTACATTGTTCTCTTGATTCTTTAATTAGTCGTTAATTTCCACTGGATACTTGTCATGTCATATATATGGCGTCTTTAAGCTTCCTTTTGTGATGGACATATCTATGAACCAAACATTTGAAAGTTACGACAGGATGTGGATTATGTGCAGAGTAGCAAATATATTTCACACTTAAAAGGGGATTGATTTCTTGAAAGAGTTGAGGTTTCATCATAAAATTAATAGCTGATACCTCATACACAATTTTATAAACATCTGATGTGAGACATTTCTTCATATCTTCTCATCTTCGCATTTCTTTCTTTTCTTTTAAAAGATTTTTCCAAAAGTACAATGAACCCTACACATATCCTAGTCTATTAAACAATGTTCCTTGTTTTATATAATTATGGGCAAGTTAGTGGAATACCAAAGATTCATCAAACTTTAAACCAATTAGTAATCACATCTTTGAAAAATATAACTAACAAATACTAAGAAGAAACTCATCTATCTCCCTGTTCCTCGCCATGTAGCTCTATCCCTTGATCCCTATGGCCAGATTTGACGATGAGTTCTTTTTAATTGTTTTGGAATTTATCATAAAGTTTTGTATGAAAAAAAATATGAGAGCAAAATAGTAACTTATCTTTTTGAGTGCATATAAATATAGAGCCTCTTTTTGGATTCAAATAGTGAACAATCACAGTCTAGTTAATTTTTTAATGCTGGTCAACAATTCAGCAGCCCATCAAAAGAGAACATGAAGTTCAAATTCTCTGAGGATGCATGTACGTAATAGTTTAACCTAAACCTAAACCTCACTTTATTTGTCACGAATTTTTTAAGACTATCTTACAAGTGAGCAACAACAATTATGTGCAGTATACTGGCAATTAATTGTGAGGATGTGAAGATAAAAGAGTCTCACATCGGTGGAAAAAAAAAAAACACTTGTAAGGGCTTATAAGAGGTTGGGATTCTTCTCATATTGCCAATTGATTTTATGATGGAACCTCAATTTTCTTCATGACATCAGAGTAAGTAGGCTTACGTGTGAAGCCCAACGGTCACACGTGCTCCACGTCACCCAATTCGCGTTAGCTTGAAAATTCGGCGCACATGAGGGGGTGTGTGAGGATGTAAAGGTAAAAGAGTCTCACATTGGAAAAAGAAAAACCTTACAAGGGCTTATAAGAGGTTGGACTACTCCCTATATTACCAATTACCTCAACCTTCTTCATGCTTCATTCCATTTGTCTATAGAAATAAAGATCCTATCCATATGTGTGAAATGTAGAAGTCTGTTCCTCTGAACTTGATTTTATTAAAGAGTCAATGTATACATGTGTAAGTACGGAAATCTCTTTAAAAATTCTATGTACATTAACATTAATGATGGAATTTTTTTTTTTTGTGAACTTGATTCAAGCAGTCCCTCCTAATAATTTTTTTTTCTTTTTCGGTTGACATTATCGCATAAAGTCTGAAAGGAAGATAAACTACGTTAGAATGCCATGAGGCCAATCAACTCTAGCTATATCAACAACTAGAAGATGTCGAAAAAATGGGGAGCTTGCTTAAAATATTGGAGTACGTTTAGGGCTAAATAGTACCTAGGCAAAATTTACCTAACAAAGGTGTATAAAAATAAATTACTTCCAATACTTTGTGAATTTTATTCTGCATGCAAAATTCAAATATCTCTTTTCGTATTTTAGATTAATTTAGAGTAAATACTTGTCAACAAAATACAAGCTCAAATTTCTAGTGGGAGTTTCCAGCTAGGGAGAGAGAGGAGGGGGGTTGTCAAAACAATAAAAGCCAGCCATATATTATCACTTGACAGAATTCATTACCCTAATGAAAGGAATATATCAGCTTCTGGATATGCACATACCTACTAGAAAATCAAAAACTGAAACTGACTGTTATTATATCTGATACTCATCATGTTCCAGACTGCAAATGCATCAAAATGGTGTTACTTCATTAATGTAAAATACAATTCCTGTTGCGGGTTATAACTTTTACTAGAAATGCTTCATTAGTTAAAATAGACAAACAAATAAAATTAACTTAAATTGGAAACTAATATTTAACTGTACAGACCATACATTTACATCTAACTGTTGCAAATATATGTTTTACAAGTTAATTAGTTTCCGGATTTTGTACTTGCATGTCAAAGAAAATTTTAATTTCTATAAATGTATACACTCATAAACTTCTTATATAGAGATTTAGGGTAGGAAAATGATTACTCATAAATATCAGTTATGTCAGATGTAGGATTTGTATATATTAAGGTATGTAGGTGTATAGTATTATGATCTCTCTATACATCCGTATTGCTTAAAGTTATTATACATACACAATTCAATTTGTACCAAAAATTATCTAGAAACCACTGAACGATATCAACAACAATAACAACAAAAAAAAAAAAAAAAAAAAAGAAAAGAAGCAAACAGCACTAATATCATAATCAAATGAGTTTTAGTAAGTACTATAAGGATTTAAAAATTCCTAATATCTTACAATGTCACATTAGTAGTGACACTAGTGAAAGAATTTAGGAGTAATGATCAGGAGAATGAACAACATTAGTATATGAGCAATTAATTACTAACTATAAACCAAATATTCCTAATCCTTGTATATTTGTGCTTTTCTTTAAAAAAAAGAAAAACAAAAAACAAAAAACTGGTGAAGGATTTTGCCAATTGTCTCTCGTGCACAATTCGTATATGCTAAATCACCTGAGTGGCTGATGTGTGATGTTTCCTAATAATGTTAAAGTTTTTATATATTACCATTAGAGTATTTTGTGTATATTACCATGTTCATTTCGTTAAAATTCTGTATGAATTACCTTTTTATGCATGTCTCAAGCATGAACCCTTCGAAAGAGCTAATTCTTTTTCCTCTGATAAAAATAATTAAAATAAATAAAAATAAGGGTAAAAAAAAAGAAAAAGTTCAAAGCAAATGTAACCCTAGGCTATGATGAGAATGTATAATGCTCATGATTTCAATTCGCACGCAGTGAAATCCTAAGATGGATGAAAATTTTGTATAATGTCAGGCCTTAGCAATAAGTTAAAGTTAGGCTCACTGCTCGTCAATTTTGTTCCTCATTTTACTTCATGCATGCAACTAATGCATTCAAATAATACACACATATGCCAACTAATGCATTCAACTCACTGATCCTTAATTTTGTGACAGATTATTTGAACTATAGAACAAGAATAGATCAGCTTTCTATTGTAAAGTTTTCATACACATCACAATGGTAAATGATGAAAAACATGATTTTTTAGGTGGCAAAAGAACCTGATCATGAATCTGGTAAGTTGATATATATACATATATATATATATATATATGTATATTTACATGTATCTATCATCCATATCTTTAAACTCATTATACAATATATCATCCCGAAATATCAACCATGATTGATCAAAAACATTAAAAATTATAGAGACAACGCCCTAGTATATTGTTTTCGTCTTTACAACACTATGATTTCATAAAATTCACATTACAATAGAGCATGCAGTTAGCACTCTAGCTACATCTCTACTACTCTTATTGTCATGCTGTTGTTGTTGTTGCAAGTTAAAAATGTGGTCCATATTAAAAGTTCAAACCATGAAAAAGGTCCTTACATTAATTAAGTTTAGTACTACCAAATATACATTTTCTTGATCAAATGCAAATACAAAGTAAAAGCCAAATGCAACATAGAAATAAGAACAATAATTGTAGTACTAGAGGTGCACCATAATACATTAGCTATATTGATTTGTAGGAGAATTTCATTTTAATTTTGCAGTGAAATGAAAAGAAAAAATTAAGGTGGCAACAAGAAAATCAATAAATTAAATTACTTTAGTGCAGAAAAAGAAGGTAGCAAGAATTAATGAGGGAAAATAGTTAAAGATGTATGAAGAGAGAAATATTTTCAGTTATATAACAGAGCTGGCTACCTTATTGCTTTTAATCTCTGCAAGTCTATCTGAGAAAACCTGCGAGCACTGATGTGCCCAACGAAGCAGCGACAAGAACAACAAACCTACCAAAGGTAAAATACAAAACTGCAATTACATCAGGTCGCTCTAGCACTAGCAGCACCTTTGTTCTGATCATCATCTGTTTCCTGAGCAGTCAGCAGGAAAGGTTGTTTCTTCCATTTACTTACTTAAATGAAAACAACAACAACATTGGAAGGAGAGAGAGAGAGAGAGAGAGAGAGAGAGAGAGAGAGAGAGAGATAGAGAGAGAGAGAGACCAAAGAGATTAATATACAAGTAAATAAGTATATAAATTGTAACAAATTCATATTTCATATAAATTGTAAAAATTCATATTTCATATCATCGGTGATACAAAATGAGAGCATGAATATACCACTGCGCTGAATATGATCTATATCTATCTATATAGATTATTATTATATAATAAAAAAAATTTATACACATGAAAATTAAGTTACAAAAACTATTAATAAAGCTATCAATTCATTAGATCATCATCATTTCATTCTCTTATAAAATAAAAACCCAAAACCTTGTACCTTTTCTGTACAGATGACTATCCATTGATCTGAAAAATCAGTTCTCTCCCAACTTCTTATTCAATTGCCAATTTGCCACATCATCACATTTTCTCCTTCTGCATTCCTCGTTTCTCTTCTTAATTTTGACAACCTTGGATGTTTATTGGCACTGTGATGGAGTAGTCAACTAGACATCAAAGTCCAAGGACATGGAAGATGGGGAGGCCTTGCCCCTCATGTTGAGAAAGTCGGTGGTGGTACTAGTAGTGGTGGTGGAGGGCATGGTTTGGTGGTGGAGAGGCATGCCGTCGTAGAGCCTTAATTGGAGCGGTGGGGGTTGCGATGGCGGCGAAAGTTGGTGATGAGCATGATGATGATGATACTGGGATGATGATAATGTGGTTGAAGACAATATGTCACATTCATGATCCGACTCCGATATGGGACACTCCATGTTTACTCCAAATAGCCTCAGCTTCTTGGCTGCCGCCTTCCCATGGACCACTGGCACCGACTCCAGAACCATATTCGACTCATGAACCCGACCCAGCTGTACTTGTTGGTGTTGTTGAAATTCTATTAGTCCGCTGTCCCCTTGCTCATGAAACTGTGGCGGGGCAGCGGATGAAGCTGATCTCAAGTAATAAATCGGCCCAGTAGAGTTAACCACATTTCCGTAACCATAAGAACCCGAACCACCACCACTCGTCCCAGTATTTCGATATGGGTGATGCATATTGACGCCGTAATTAATCTGCTGCTGCGACAAGTGGTCCGGAGTCACTACTACCCCGGGAGGTCTCATCAGCAACGGGCTCCATGGAACCGGCCGGTGAGGGTTCCAGGAGTATTGATGCTGATGAGGAATTGCAAAATTGGGCTGATAATGTGGATGAAGTGGGTGGTGGTGGTGGTGATGGTTTGGATAAGGCGCATCCGGGCGGCGCCGCCAATCAATAAAAAGACGGTCTTTCCCCACCTCACCAAGTCCTCGCAGGAACGAGACTATGTCGCCGGCGTCGAGCTTTTTCTCCTTCACAAACCTGCTCCACCCTTTGGTCATCACGTAGCTCTGGCTGCTGTTCCAGTAGGAGTACCTAAACCGCCATGGCTTCCCGTTCCGGTCCTCGAAATTCAGCAGAAGCCCCTTCTCGTTGCTGGAAGAATCCAACGGGAAGTACTTCTCGGCGTGCTGTTTCGGGATGACGAGGCGGTTGAGCTTCCCTACGTCGCTCGGCGTCACGACTTTGTCGAACATGTGCTCCCTCTCGATGGGGATTGGGTTTTCTTCTCTTTGAGCACCACCATCTTCGTTGTTTTCACGGGGGGGCGAGTCCATAAGCTCGAGCTTCGTGTCGGGGCTGCCTCTGCCGTCGTGCCAGCTGCGGCTTCTGCTGACAGCGGAAGAAGGGACCAGAGTGGCTACGCCGGTGGTTTTGTTGTAGTGAGGAGAAGACGAAGATGAAGAGGGAGAGGAAGAATATGAGAAAGGAAGCTTACCTCTCACCATATTTTGGTCATCCTCAGTAGAAAATCCAGCATCTCTAGCTCTTGCGGCTGCTGCTTCGAAATTCATGATAAATAAAAAATAAAATAAAAATGGAAAATCAGGGGAAAAAACCCCCCACTTCTTGTTTTTTACTACCTCAAATTCCTAGATCTTGAAGATCCAAGGGAAGAAGAAAAAAAGCAGGTTTGTTGGGGGCTAAACTCTATAGCTAAGACTTTTCTTTTCGCACTTTCCTCTATCTTTTATGTTATTATTATTGTGGGGTTTTTTCTCAACTTTTTGTGGTTTTTTTTTTCTAGGGTTGAGATTGCTGATGGAAAATTCTAGTGATGAAGAAGAGGAAAGTAGGAGGAAGCTGCAGGCTGAAGAGAAGCAGAAGCTAGAAGGGTAGCTCTCAATACAATGACGGTCGGTGCATTCTTCTTTGACCAACAAGACTCAGATACCCCATGAACGTTTCAAAGAGTGCAAAGAAGTTCCTCTTCTTGTTGACCTTGGGCTTTGAGAGAGAGAGAGTGTGTGTAAGGGAGGTAGAGAGTGCAAGGGAGGGAGAGAGAAGAAAAGAAGTTAAAGAAGAAAAAGAAAGAGATATTTGTAGGAGTAATTTTTGAGTTTTTGAAAACACTATTACATGATGTTATATTTTATTCAACTTAAAATATATTAATTATTTTTTATTATTAAATTTTAAATGTGTGACATATAATTATATTGTTTATTTATATTATAACGAGTAAAATAATATACTTGTTTTGAAAAGAAAAAAAATTCTCTATTTGAAGAGAAGGCTGGCTATTATATGCCATGCCTGGAACCTTCTCCAGTTAGGCATGATTTTTTTAAATATTTTTTCCATGTTATAATTTTGATTGGTTTCTGACGAATAAAATTGTGGGAAATTATATATAAGTAGGGACCTCATGTATTATCTTTGTTGGGCTCATGTGAGCTTGTCCCTGTCATCATCCTGGGTGGTATTTTCATTTTTATTTCAAAGTTTTAATTGTTTTCAATCTTATCCGCGATAAGGCCCAAAGGGCCAGCTGTTTTGGAGAGCACGAACTTGTAAATTCAATACAGCAACTAGGATCGGTGGACCATTTTTATTCTTTTTTGGCTTTATTTTTGGAATTTTGCTTCTATGGTACCTATTTTAAGCATCTGCTGCTAGCAACTAAGCAAAGCTGGTGAAAAGAAAGAAAGAAATGGTGAATTTTAATTTACGGTAAGTGAGTTTTTGGGGTTAATTAACTTTACTTGCTTGATTCTTTTTTTTTTTTTTTTTTTTTTTTTTTCTAACAGGACCATCCTCTATGTTAGGCAATATAATTGTTTATTTTAAGTTACCCGCCCAGCTGCCCTTTGCTAAATCATTTAGTCTATTCAAAAGAAAAAAAATCATTTAGCCTTTTTGTTCTTTTGTTTTTAAGAAAAACTTCGACGATCCGAGATGCATTCAAAGAGAAAGTTGTACTTAAGAAATCAACAAATCCAATTTTTTGTGCGAACTTTTTATTTTGGTAAAATCTTATTCATGAAGACATGCAAATTATTTATGTCATCATTTGTCATTTGGCCCCGTGAATATATTTTCGAAGTTAAATTTTTAACTTTCGTATTCCTAACTTTTGTTCTTGAGCTTGTTTCGAGTTCACACGTGTTTGATGAGCTTTTACCCTGTGAAAACTATTGATCAAGTGGTAGTAACGAACTGTGGGTACCTCAGCTTGATTCAAGTAATTTTATAGTGCAAGATATTAAGTGTAAATTCATTATTTTAATTGTTAACATGTGTTCTTTATAAGAAATTGATTCATGAATATAGGTGGCATTGGAAGAGAGTATTTTTCAGTTGATTTATGGATATGCTTAAACTAGTAAAGTTCATAAGGGTTAGTTATTGTTAACAGTACTGTAAGAACTTATGAATTGTAGAAAAATGAAAGAAAGGAATGCAATTGTAGAGAGAGAAAGAAAGTTATGAATTTCAGTATACTTCACCAAGGGAATTACAATGACAGTTTACACACTTATATAGCTCAATAGTTGCCTTGCGCTCTAAGCTATTAGCACCAACAACTCTAACTAATAGCTGCAACAATTCTAACTAACTGCCACAATAGCTAGCTAATAATCTTACTAACTGTTTTGCCATATCAGCATAACTAATCTTTAGACAATACTACCCTTTAGTCAATACTGGTCAATATTCCCCCTCAATCTTAAATTGGGTTGCCAAGTTTAAGATTGTAATAATGCTTCACAAATGAAGGACCATGTAAACCCTTGGTTAGTATGTCAGCAGATTGATCTTCAGTAGGAATGCAGGTAACTTCCAAGTCACCTTGCTGCACTCTCTCTCAAACAAAATGGTAATCGGTGTCCAAGTGTTTTATCCAAGAATGAAACACCGAATTTGCACTCAATGCAATCATAGACATATAGTCACAATGAATGACTGGAGGTGTAGGCAAAAATAATTCCAAATCCTTCAAAATATACCTAATCCTGGCTATATCAGCAGTAGTGTGAGCTAACACTTTATATTCTGCTTCAGTAGAACTCCTAGAAATCGAACGTTGTTTCTTTGATTGCCAAGATATATGATTGTTGCCAAGGAAAACTATTTATCCAGTCACAGATCTTTGAGTATTCAAGTCTACTGCCTAATCTGAGTCTGAGAAAGCATTAAGAGTTGGTTCTGCATCTGATGAATACACAGTACCATACTTCAATGTTCCTTGAAGATATCTCAGTATTCATTTCACAACCCTAAGATG
This sequence comes from Pyrus communis, assembly GCF_041283825.1. Classification (NCBI taxonomy): domain Eukaryota; kingdom Viridiplantae; phylum Streptophyta; class Magnoliopsida; order Rosales; family Rosaceae; genus Pyrus; species Pyrus communis. Next base: position 7,136,541 of record NC_142570.1, read on the forward strand.
AATATCAATTGGTGTTTTCATAAATTGACTTACTAAATTTATTGCAAATGCAATATCTGGCCTAGTGAAGGTCAAATATTGCAAGGATCCAACTATACTCCTATAAAATGTAGGATCACTGAGAGGAATTCCTTTTGTCACTAACAATGAGTTGTGTTGTTTACATGGTGTTGAAGTCGAGGTTGGCTCACAAGAATCCCTACCAGCTTTATGGATTAAGTCTTTAATATACTTTGACTGGTTGACAAAGATATCACCACTTGGCTGATATGTAATTTGAAGACCCAAAAAATAGGTAAGTTTACCTAGATCCTTTAAGTCAAACACTTCAAATAATTCATAAACGGTACTTTTATAGAATTAGAACCTGTCAAAATGATATCATCAACATGGAGAAGGAGTATGATGATATCAACCCCATCTTTCTTCATAAACAAGCTTATATCAGACATGGAAGCACAAAATCCCATAGCACACAAATAACTTGTAAAAGTAGAGTTCTAGGCTTTTGGTGCCTGTTTAAGACCATATAGGGATTTGATGAGTTTACAAACATGATCATGACATGTGGAATCAATAAAACCCTGAGGTTGTTCATATAAACCTCATCATGCAAATCTCCATGTAAAAACACATTTTTAATGTCTAACTGTTTCAATTCCCAATGGTTCATTATAGCCACTGCAAGAACAATCCTCACTGTATGTCTAACAACAAGACTAAAAGTATCAGAGTAATAAATTCCATACTCTTGAGAAAACCCTTGAGCAACCAACCTAGCTTTGTATCTGGAAACACTGCCATCGAGATTCTTTTTCACCTTGTACACCCATTTACTACCAACAATTGACCTGTTAGTTGGAGGTGGAACCAATATCCAAGTACCCTGAGAGAGTTATATTTTTCTTGCATAGCATTCTACCAATGTGATATACTTGCAGCTTTTCGAAAATTAGATGATTCTACGTTATCAGTAATCTCAGTGACAATGAATAACCACCAGAGAATGGTTCATTTTCAGTGATTTGTAAGCATTTCAATTCTGGAAAAGTTGCTAGATATGCAACATAATTTTGCCTCTCAATAGTTCCATTTTTCAATCTTGTAACCATGGAATGATGAGGAAGTGAATCTATTATTGATACATGATTTTCAGAATTTACATTCAACTGAGATGAGAAGGGAAGAATTACCTCTAGTTGAGAATTGTGATGGACATGCATTAAAGGTGATTTGTTTGTTGTAGGAGTACAGTGATGGTGATGAGACGTTGACTATGAAGATAATTGCTGCATATTTGAAGCACTGAGAGGTGAACTAGAAAGTGACAGATCCCCAATATCAAACCCTTGTTGCATATTTGAATATTGCTGCTGAGAAGAATTCCCTAACAAGGATTTTGTTTGTAATTCCTGAATTGAAACACACTTTGATGTTGGTACTTGATCATGAATTGCAGGAACTGCCATTTGAATCACAACAGTATTAATTCTTGCATTCTGTGACTGTATAGAGACATTAGAATCTTGAACTAGTGCATTTCTATATGGAAATTCATCTTCATTGTGAATTACATGTCTTGATAGAACCAATCTTTTACTCTGCAAATCATAACATATGGCTCCTTTATGCCCCAAAGCATGTCCAAGGAAAACACATTTTGAAGATCTAGCTTGAAGTTTATTCACAGTGTATGGTCTCAGATTGACTATGTTGAGATAGAGCATTGTAAGGATTCATAGTTTCAATAGTGTATGCTAGATCCTATGTTGAGATAATGATTTTCTCGTCGATCCACTGTGCAATATCTCTTTATCAATCGAAGTTCTTTTCCGATTAAAGGTTTTTGGGGTTATTTCTGTTCGAGGTTCAAGATTGCAGTGTATATCAGGCTCTTCATTTTTTATTTTACTGTGCATACCAATTGTTTGTTTTTATGCTTCAATAAGAAAATGTTTGTACTTTTGTTCAAGATTGAAAGGCCGATAGCCATTTTATGAAAGATTGCAAGGCCAACAACCAACTTGTTAAAATTTTGAAGATTGTTACTTTTCACTCGAAAAAGGCCGATAGCCAAAGAGTGGTTTATTGAGAAATTTGTGATATTCAAGAACAAAGTTTTTTGAGAAGAAAGAAGAATTGTTTGATCAACATTACTTGTAATTGTGTTCAAGTGGCAAAATCTATTATAAATATTGAAGGGTTACTTGGTATGCTTACAGTAAAGCTACAACAAGACAATTTTGTTAAGTGGAGTTTTCAGTTTTAGTCAGTTCTTAAAGGCTATTAGGCACAAATGCAGTGAACTTCACAAATTGCAATGAGCTTCACAAAGATTGGAAAATCATTTGATTTATTTATCATAGGAAATATCCACACGAATCTTGAAAACTCATCTACAAATGTTATGTAGTATTTATACCCTTTTACAGATTGTGTTGGAGATGGTCCATATACATTAGAGTTGACTTTCTTAAACAGAAAACTAGCCCTATCATGTTTAACAGGAAATACTTGCCCACACATTTTCCCGTTAATACAAGAGGAACACGTAGTTTGACATGAATCTTTACTCAATACTTGCTTCTGCTCCAAGAAGTTGAGCCCTCAGATCTTTTATATAATATAGTTGAATCCCTAACAAGTATTACAGTTTTGATCATCTCAAACTCAGGTGGTAATCCAGACAAAACAACTATAAGAAAGTCATGGTAATCCAGACAAAACAACTATAAGAAAGTCATTCTCAATAAAAAAATTTCTCCAGCAGACACAAGTTAATCTTTAACAGCCTTGATTTTTAGAAGAAATTTATCCATTGATTCCCCACCTTTCTGAACTGTGTGAAATTGACTCTTCAATTGATTGATTTTCACCATGGAAACAAATGCAAATCTTTCTTGTAGACAGGTCTAAGCCTTATGTGAAGTCTTGTAACCAATAATATGCTACATAGCACCATTAGACAATGTAGCTATAAGTAAACTAAGCAAAGCCAAATCTTTCTTTACCCAATCTTTGTAAGCTGAAGTGACCTCTTTTGTAACTCGTCTTTGTATTGATCACGAATCTTAGAGGGCATGGAACTTCTCCAGTGAAGTAATCAAAAAGATCGTAGCCTCTAAGAACTGCTTGAAACTGAAAAGTCCACTTGATAAAATTGTCATCTTGTAACTTTACTGTGAGCATACCAAGTAACCCTTCAATCTTTATAGTAAATTAGGCAATTTGAACACAATTACAAGAATCTTGATCAAACAATTCTTCTTTCTTCACAGAAAACTTTGTTCTCGAATATCAGGGACAAAATCACAAATTTCTCAATAAACCACTATTTGGCTATTGACCTGAGTGAAAAGTAACAATCTTCAAAACTTTAACAAGTTGGCTATTGGCCTTGCAATTTTCATAAAATGGCTATCGGCCTTTCAATCTTGAACAAAAGTCATTTTCTCACTGAAGCATAAAAACAAACAATTGGTGTGCAGAGTAAAATCAGAAATGAAGAACCTGATATACACTGCAATCTTGAACCTTGAATAGAAATAACCCAAAAAACCTTTAATCAGCAAAGAACTTCGATTGATTAAGAGAAATTGCACAGCAAAATAGGCACTAAGGATCGACATGTGAGTGATACCATGATAACAATACTGTAAGAACTCATGAATTGCAGAAAAATGAAAGAAAGGAATGCAGTTGTAGAGAGAGAAAGAAGGCTATGAATTTCATTATATTTCACCAAGTGAATTACAATGATAGTTTACAGACTTATATAGCTCAATAGTTGCCCTGCGCTCTAAGCTATTAGCATCAACAACTCTAACTAATAGCTGGAACAATTCTAACTAACTACCACATCAGCTAGCTAACAACCTTACTAACTGTTTTGCCATATCAACACAACTAATCTTTAGACAATACTACCCTTTAGTCAATATTGGTCAATAGTTATACGGTCTGACATTGTGTTACATGGTTGTTATAAATGAGAAGGAAGAGTTGAGGATGATTTTTTAGATGAACCATGACAATATTGTTAGAGTATTAAGAAAAAGTATAAATTTTAAAGAGAGAACCCTGAATTAAATAAAAAAGTTCTCAAATTAAAAAGACTAAAGAGAAAAATATTAAGGCCAACTTAGTCAATCTAATAAATGTTGTATGTCGTGGTGAAGCCACCAGCTGATCTTTAAAAAATAAAAAAAATAGCCTATCATATTGATACATAATGTGTGATAAGCACAAGAAGCAACAAGGAAATGCAACCAACACTAGTCCAAAGCCAAAACAACCTAATCACTTTATAATTTGTCACAAAACTAGTGATACCAAACATTTTGAATAGGAAATACAAAAGATGCAAGTAGTTAATGCTAATAAAGATTGTGCACAAAACCACCAACAAAATTATCAGTTGCATCGAACTACACACCCTTCTAACTTCACCATAAGACAGTGTCAAAAGACACAAGCCCGCAAGAGCAAATCTAACTCGAACAACAATGGTAAATAACTAAACTGCGGTAAATAACTAAATATTATGAGTTAATTATGTCATTTGCCGGTCCACAAGAATTAGAATAGTTAAAATTGGTTTCATTTATTTTGTATGGACCATTTCTTAGTGCAAACAACACAGTGGAGGCATTAGGTGCAGCAATGTCTAACTGCCCCATGCATAAGCAATCAGTCATGTGATGCCAATTATTATTTTGTAATAGTCTCTATCTATTCCATTCTCCCTCAAGTATCCTCATTTCACTGCCCTGTGTGCTCCAATCTAAAAGATGAAACCAATAATATAACACGATTATTGACTTCTTTTTCATCCAAGCGATATTAAAGGAGGAGAGTTCGAAATCAGGAACTCGGGTGTATATATTGCAATTCTCTAATCATAATATATATTTGTTTTTCTGAAAATTTGAGTGAAAGGAATTAAAACATATTAGATTCAGAAATGGCCAATTTTATTCTCTTTAGAGCATCTTCAAAGGAAACGTCAAATTCAAAACATCAATTTTAAATTTGATGGCTAACTTGACAATTTGACATATTATCAGTATTTTTCTTCCACCCGGTATGCCAAAATTTATTGCTTCATTTATGTATTTTTTAAATAAAAATAATAAAATAATACTTAAATAAGCTAGCATTTAACGTAAGGCAAGTAGAATACCTTTGAAAATAGCAAAAATTAAATTTGAAGGCAGCTTCAAATTTTACATATCTTTGTCATGTTAGCTTAGCCTTCTTTTCCATGTCATCTTTAACATCTCGATTAAAGTAAATGGTACGTCATTAATTTGTTAGCGTTATATGTCTATATGGCATTTTTGACATCTCATTTGGAGATGGTGTACTTCAAATATTAAAGAATTATAGTCGATCATGATATGTTGATCCCTACCATCCAATGATTGTGCTAAATTTTAAGAGTTAGAGGGTTTTTTTTTTTTTTTTTCCTATCTGTCGAAAAGACGAAGGGTTGTTGAATAGCCAATTCCTCAAAGGGGCTTGATGAACATCACCTACTCAAAAACTGCCTGGACGTTGATATTTTACTTCATACATAATTAAAATGTGAGGCCCTGTGTCCTTTCATGTCTACATCGGCCTCCATCTTTTTCTTCATTTTGCATGCCCTAAATTCCGATATTTTGTTCTTCATTTCTGACTCTCGACCTCATCAAAGGATCCCTAGCTCTAAGCTGGCATGCAAACTCTACACTTAAAATGTGAAACCAAAAACATAAACAAATAAGAAATGTATAGATCGAATTACGTGTCTTGGGTAATTAACACGTGCAATATTAAACACATCAATCGACCATATAGCATCTTTAGTTAATGGAGCTCACTCACCAATAACAGTTTTACGAAATCTAAACGGAAATTTGGCTCAATATTTGAAACATTGAGATCATGCTATATTAAATTGTGCATCTATATTGAATATTTACTCAACATTTACATGTCTGTCATGTGGATTGGTTAATCTCCCGGCCACTTGGAGCAAAAAAAAGGGACCACACTAGAACTATAATAAATGAATAGTTATAGGATGCAAAATGTAATTTGAATATTTTTCTTCGTTTTTTTAGTCAGGGGTGATTAATATCTTATGGTCATCCACTCTTGAATAAGTTTAGATTAACACATTAATAGACGCTCTCTTAATAATATCATATCTAAGAGCATTTCAAGAGAAGATGTTAAAACTACCACATAAACATATTAAAGTTAAAAATAGCAATAAATTCTCTCCAACCGAATCTTTAGTTTCTTACATAGAGCTGAGTCAATTGAAGGCAAAACCTTCTGGCGTCAAATTTGACAGCTGTTGACAAATTGATTCAATGATTTTTTATTAGGTGTGTTGCAATGCATAACAGGGTGGTGCTATCAACATACCTGTTTTTATGTTTCACACATTCCACTCAATTTCTAGCCATCAAGTCGAATGAATTGAAGAAGACCAATGAACAAAAATTAATAAGGGTGTGTGAAAGGTAAAAAGGATTATGTGAATAACATTACTCTTCATATTAAGTGTTGTGTGTTCCAAGTATTTGTTTGGTTGTCTTAATAATTAGACCCAACAAAGCGATGTAAAAATTATAGAATGACATATTTATTTAACACATTAGGTGGAGCAAAAAATTGTCCAAAATGTAAAATTACCACATGAGCTATAAAAAATCATTTTGATGTTTTACATTTGACATCTTTTTCTTTTTCAAGTTTTCAACTAATTTTATAATTACACTTGATGTATTATGCCGTATTCCTTGCACACTGAAAAATCTCTCTTAAATATGAGTAACCATGCATTCTCTAATAATTCCATGATCGAGAGGACATCTATGTATCGTGGCTTATATTAACTATAGATTAATGTAATTAAATTATTACTCCTGATCATGGTTTCGATGAGCATGCATGATTTATCTTATAAGTTGATGTTTAAGATGCGGCTATCGTAATCCCCCTCCTGAACAGTGACGTTTGTATTTATCGAAAGGAACTCTACCTTAATTTATAGCAATTAAATATGTCTATGATAATATGATTCATTTGACTTAAGTTGTTTGAGGACAAGTTCTCTCCCTCCCCATTTTGCATCCAACTTGCAATTTTGGCATCCCCAAAATGCAACCCCACACCCACTTGTTTTAGACGCCCAACCCGGGTTCTTGTCATATTGTTCCCCCTTAAACTAAGCTTGATTATTTAATTTACTTGCTAAAAATTGTGACACCAGTTATAATTAAGAATATTGCAAAGGAAGCAACTTCTAGCTGGCTTATTAATCTAGAGTTTAAATAAAGTGATTGTGATGTAGAGCAAATGGCTGAGAAGATTGAAGGACAACTTGGAAGCGCGAAACTGGTAAAAAGGTCGGAGGGCTACATGTTTAGATGTCAGCTTCAAAATTAGACGTATAATACGTCGTTTCAAAGAGAATATTGACGCAAGGAACAATACTCACCAGCGATGCATAGAGACAATTTTGACCAGATTACTTCGTTAACAATCCCAAATAGCATTTAAAATTTTATGATACTTTTAATACTTTGTTAACCGTTTATTTTATTTGCTATTTGAACTTTAACTCTTTCTAGGGTTTGGTTTTATGTTTTGGACGTACAAATACACTTCATATGTGTTGGAATTGTGATCTTTCAACTATTATTCAATACAAGCATGAGTGTTCTCTCTATCTTTCTAGTGGACTCTTGGGCTTGAAAGTGGATTCTAGCATTGGGATTTTATTTGATTTTCCTTGTCATATATCTCGATGCATCGATCATATCGGTTTCCCTCATGTGCCATTAACTTCAAGGCTAGCTAGCAACTAAGAATCAATTAATTGAAGGAAGTGTTGAGGTTCCACTCTAAAATTAATTGACAATGACTAGAGTGTCTAAAATCTTTATAAGCAGTTGTGAGGTTTCTTAACTTCTGATGTGGGACAGTGTTTTCACATCCTTACCTCCTCACGTGTGACGATTTAATTGGGTGTCATGAAGGTGTGGTCGTTGAGCTTCACGTGTAAATTAATTTGCTTAAAGAAAGCTAAAATTTTACCCTAAAATCATTTGGCAATGTAAAAGGTTGTGTAATTGCTTAGAAGCCCTAACAAAGAACCCTTAATTTTCTGACGCAACATTTTTCTTCACAGCCTCAAGTTAATTTGGTGACCGTATTTCTTTTTGAATTAGCTTATAGTTTTTATTTTCTTTATTTCTTATGCTAGACAACTAGTAAGAGATAAAAAAAATTAAAAAAAAAATACAAGAATTCTATGCAATTCTATTATATGCTTTTCATGTGATGCCTTCCCTAGCTTCTATTTGAAGATAATAAAAAACTATGACAATATCTGGATTTGATGTATTTGTTTTTCATTTTCTCATTGTGAAATATTTTGTGGTAATCCCTTCGTCACGCTTCTCTTAGCCAATATAATAAAGGAAACTTTAACGAAAAGCTTACAGTACTATTTATTTTAACCAAAAAAAATTACATTTTTGCACTAAAAAATGAATCATGGTACTATTCATCTTACCCTTTATTTTGTCCTTATCGTTAAAACTCAAAATTTTCAAGCCGTTTTCATTAGTTTTCTCTTCAAGCCATTTTTATTAGTTTTTCTTATAATAAACAGATTGCTCTTATCGATATTTTGCTCCTCTTATACATATAGGAAAAAGAAAAAAAGAGTATATAGTATAGAAAAGCATGAGCGCCCTAAATATATGTACGTACGGAACGTTCTCGCTTATCAGAGTTACACATGATAACATTGTTTTCTTTGACAAGTACATATTGTCTCTAGTGAAATCTTTGTTGGATATTATATTTTTGCTACTTTTCAAAAATCATCATTGAGAATTTGAAAAACTAATCTAATTTTAAACGTTTATATATATTGACATGATAATGGGTAGAGGAATGCTGAAATGTCTCTATGAGTCTTACGATCCTAAAAGGGTTGACTCAGTGGCGAAGCTACAGAAGGGTAAGGAGGGACACCCGCCCCTCCACTTGTAAGAAATCGCCATTGAGAGTGATGATACCACCCCTCTGATCTTTTGAACCTGCCGGAATCTGGGATGGTTTTGGTTCTGGTCGTGCACTGCGGCTCTGCTGCTAGTTTGGTTATGGTTTTACGAAATATGCATTTTAATTTTTTTCTTAAAATACCCAGGTCAAACGACGTCGATTGGACATGGGATTTGTTAAAAAATAAAAAATAAACAAAACGGTACAGTTTGTGGGAGAGTGTGGATTTGGATCCTATTTGGATTGTGGGGATCCTAGGGATCCTCACATCTAGCCATTTATCATACATTGTGCGGTCAAAAATAATTTTGAATTTATTTATTTAAAATTAAACACAAATAATATCTAATGAAAACTGACCGCACAATGTACGATGAACGGCCATGATGATGTGAGTTTCCCTAGGATTCCCACAAAGATGATTTGTGTTTTGAACGAGGATGATCAATTTTTTCTTCTGACCTCACCTAAAAAGAAAACTATAAGAAAATAAATATAAAAAAAATTAACATAAAATCAAATAGAATTTTACAAGCCATCATTTTTATTTAAACCAGGAGAAAATATGAAATTTTATGTTTCTTTTTTAAATTTTATATGCTAAGTGGCAGAGGTTTTCGATGAAAATTGACTGTCCTATAAAATATGGGTGGAAGACTTAGGGGTTGGAGAAGGAATCTTGTCAAAAGCAACTGTAACTCCAAAGGATGAGAATTAATATTGTTACTCGATATGATTGTACCTATATAGGATGAGATTCTTACTTGTACATTAACCATATACATTGTATAAATATTAACTTTTGTGCTATGAATCATTCAAAATATGTTTTCTATATTAGGGGTTAGAGTGTCAATTGAAAGTGAAATTCTGGTGAAATGTTTTTGATGAAGAAATTCAGTGGAAGCTAACGATGCATTACAAGATGGTTGTGGTGTCATGCCTAAAGATACATAATTAAAGACTAATCATTGTGATATTCACATGGGTACTATACCATGTTTGATCTTCAAGACCTCGGATTTATGGTGACCTCAAATTTTTTACGTAGGTACTATACCTCTTTTTGATAACATGAAACTTCGCCGATAATAACTGGAACTTATTTGTATTGATAGATTATGAACAATATTAATATTGTATACTATTTTAAAGGATTTGGTTGTCTACAGTACTTTTTTAACCTTTTATGCTTTTAAATTTTGCCCCTCCACCCAACAATTCCTGGCTTCATCACTGAGTGGACTGCCATAACTTTGTCACCAATTGATCCCATTTTTCAAGTAAAAAAAAAAAAAAAACCTTAATATGTATATGTAGATGTGTATGGTGCATTATAACACATGGTTAAGTCTCTAAATTAAGCGATGAATCACTACTTGCATATATACGGTTTTTGTTGAAAGCATCTAATACTGAATGCATATGCGGAAGAGTGAAGACGAGACATCACACTAGAGCTAGGTAAGGATAATTGAAGATGGCCGCGTAGGATGGAAAACGTTTTAGGTGATTACAAGTATTGGTCGCTCATTATACACTTGAGATTGTGTGTTCGATCTTTTTCGTTCGAATATTTTAATTTTGTATGAGAAAAAAAATCTAATGCATTAGAGAGTTAAAAAAAAATGGCGTAGATAGGGGAAAATCACCAGGAATATCTGGTGACAGCTGTGTGGTTATTTGTCATCCTTGGGCTTTTTTTTTTTTTTTTTTCGTCTTGATAAAACTTAATTAGTGATTATACTTAAAAAAAAACTTCATTAACTGTATACCGATGCTCAATTGCTTGATTTGGAATTCCTTTTAAAATATTGCCAATTTGCAATGGTCTGGTTCTCTACTATTTGTAGCTAGTTAATTGGGTTTAGGCACTTGATCATCTGTTAACAGTTTTCATAAACAAGTGGCTAGTTTGATATGTAGCCAAATTGGCTGGTGACCTAGCTGTAGCACGACGTATTAGTGTCAAATCAAACTATGGGCTAAGGAATAATTGGAACTTAATTAGGCGTAAGGAATAATTATCATAGGCCGATTATTTAAGCTGCTATTAATTGTATATATATGACTGGAAAGTTAATTTGTGTTTCTAATACCTACCTACATATCTTTCGTTTTTAATTGCTACCTGCAGGTCAGGAAAGGATAGTTCTTCCTTATACCTTTCCTATATTTTGAAAGAGAAATGCTAAGGAAGACTTTTTTAAAAATGGAACTCTCCAAGGACTTTCTTCAACCTCATGTTTTTTGCACAATGTATTATAATGTTCACACGAGAATTAACATTAAACTATAAGATGATAGAGAGTCCATAAAGAGTTCCACTTTAAAAAAATATCCTTAGCATTTCTCATTTTCAAAATAATTAAGATGCTAAAACTAGGTAGGGTTTACGCATATGAGTCCTTCGAGGGCAAGGCTTTCCAAGAATAGGTGGGACATATATGTATACATTGGTCTATACATTTAGGGTAAATATCTTATTATAGATACATATGTTATGTTATGGTATTAGACTAGTCAGGGGTAAATTCACCTTGGCGTAAGGTGGGTTACCTGATCCTCCCAAGCTTAAAAATCCTCTGTGGAAGAGTTGGGTGTAGCTCTTTAAAAAATCTAAGATGGCATTAAAAGTTGTCCTCCAACTGATCGACGAATTGCCTTTATGGGCACTGTTCATGGTAGCTGCTAGCCTCATGTCTTTGTATGCATTTCTATGAGCATTTGTCGATAGACTCACTCAACATATGTTGGCATCTGTCAGCATACTCTCTCAGAAGCTGTTAACATTAGTCGACATGCTCACTCGAAAATTGTTGGCATCTATCGATGGGCGTACAATATGACTTTGCAAATGACATCAGACTTACTAAGGCTAGATGAAATGCCAATTTGCATACTCAACTCTGCGTGCGCTATTCTTAATGAATCCCTCCCCACTCTCGCGGGCGCCCGCGTCCAAAATAACATTTTTCTGCATTCGCCACTAATTGTAGACTTACAAATTCGTAATTTTCTAAATTTCTAATACATGCATATTTATTAATAGGGAAATATGTACAAAAGGTTCTAGAATTATTTAGTTTTGTGCAATTGCAACACCCTTGAAAAGAGCTGGGCAGCGGATTGCAACACAATATAAAGTTTGGGTAGTTAATTAATTTAAAATAAAAATTAGGTTATGTGGTAGTCAAAGTTGGAAAAGTTTAAGTGTCGTTTGTGCAATTTATCCTTATTTAAAATATACCCCAAATGATAAATCTGTTGGCTATCAATCCCATAACACGTCATGTGATGTTGTCGTCACACACCAAAAATTCTTGTCAATCTAAAGGGATAGTTCGAAAACATACCATAATCATACTGTTTGGAATATTTATAAAATTGCAACATATGATCGGTCTGGTTAGCTAAAATCTGAAAAAGAAAGAAAGGCCACACCCCAACCCTTAAAGTAGGTTATTTTCAACATCTTAGAAATGAATCGAAAAGGAAACAAAATAAGTAAATAAAATGTAGGTAATAAAATGTTTATATATAGCTAGGCATTGCACATAGTCCCAGCCATAAAATGAATTTGTGTTTTCCCCAGAGCACCAGCTAGCTAGCTTGCATGCATATCAATGTAAATGAACCAATATTGTGCAGAGGGATGGGGGACTAGACTATGATGTCTCACTCGTTGGAGTTACTAGTAGAGCCCCTAACCCTAAGCACCCATTGACAAAGATCAATACCTAAGCTTTTATAGGGTTTGATCTCATGCCTCTCGTTAAGCCTTACCTGTACTTATTTATACCTTTATCAAAATTTTCCCTCTCTTCTCCTCTCCTTTTCCCTTTCTCTTCACCCCACTCTAGACCTAGGGTTAGGGTTTATAGGGTTGCGGGACTTGGGATCATATTAGGTTGGGTCAGTACTACTGTTATCTTCTGATCCATCGGTTCATGATTTTTGTTAAGAGCATACAGAAAAAAAAAAAAAATCAAATTACATGTTACCTACAAGGAATGTGAATTGAAATTATTTTGATTCACTGCCAAAAATTATTATTTGCCCAACGAAACTTTATTCGGCTCGGCGGAATCCTTTCCTCTGAAAAGTGTGTGTGTGTGTGTTTTTTTTTTTTTTTGTATTGATTCTTGAGTTCCTTTTTGTTGACTTAAATAGAATACATAAATTGTTTCACTTCTTAACTTTTAAACATGTTTATTAATATATATATAATTAAAATTAAAAAAAAAAGTGTTAGTTTGCCTTTGAAATATGTAATCAAATACCCAAAAATCATAAATTAGACCAAAATATAGTTAATTCGTTTCCCTTCGTCACTTTCCCAATTTCTAAGATGTGGTTCCTTCACATTGATGACACAAAATATAATTCTTGGCACGACCTTAATTACCCTTCATGTTCAAACAGTGACGTGACTATATGTATCATATGCGTCCATATGAAGCTTTTTAGCTGGACTACACGTACAATACAAACGCGCACACACTCCCTCTCTCTTTGAAAAAGTTGATGTTACATTATAAAACCAATCGATAACATAAAAAGTAATCCAATCTCTTCGATGCTTTTGCAAGGTTTCTCCTTTCTAGGACATAAGTCTTTCCAAGGTTTCTTCTTTCATCAATGTGGGACTTTTTACCTTCATATCCTTACACGTCTTCTCACTTCTAGAGAACTTTCAAGTCAAACACGTGGACAACATGAGTTGAGTGACATGGAGCACGTGCAACCGTTAGGCTTCACACGTGGACCAACCTGTTACGTCAACATAAAGAAAGTTGAGGTTCCACCATTAAACCAATTAGCAATATGAAGAGTAGCCCAACTTCTTATAAGTTCTTGAAAAGTTTCTCATTTCATCAGTGTGAGACTTTTTTACCTTACATCCTCGCATCTCTCTCGTCTTATCCTATCCTCACCAGCCAATTTAATACCCTTTATTCTCATTCAGTATATATATTTGTACTAACTGTATGCATGCATGGACTGATGAAAAGAAAATGCAATTATATAGCAACTGTGTAATTATCATGAGCTAGTAGTATTTGATGCATGTTGTTGTAGAGTGATAGATTTATAGGACAATGCCTCTCAGAAACTTGAATATTGGACCACCCAGTTAAGCAGGCCAATCTCACTCTACCCTCCCGTTAGCAGCTATCATGCCTTACATGATGCATCTTCCTCCTCTCTCTCTCTCTCTCTCTCTCTCTCTCTCACATGTCTTACATGCATGATTCATCTGCATCTTCATCTTAAAGGAAGTAGTAAAGTAATGTGCTATCAATTTTTTTGCATCTAAATACAGCTCGAAATGATTAAACAAACAGAAAGACCGAAAGGTTGATCGAGCAGCAATCCTAATTTACATTGCAGATACGGGATCTTCTTTTTTTTCTTTTTCTTTTTTGTGGGCCAAAATAGATTTGAAGTGATTTGTTAACCAACATATAAGCAGAAGTTGTAATCAAGCACTAATTTAGCTGCAAATAATTTTCTGAATGCTTAATTTGGGGGCTTAAATAATGGATGAGATCGTGTTTAGGTTTTGACGTCTCGGTGTATAGTGTCAGGGTTTACGAAGAGGACAGTTTGGGATGCGTCGAAACAAAATATCAAACCCATTATAGCGGGCTGACAATTGGGATTGAATTACAAGCCTAAAGCCCAAGTTTTCTTTTGTCTCAAACTTCCACTTGTGTCTATAAATTATTTTGATACAAGCATAATGGGAAGTGAAGATTTAAGTTAAGTCATACAATAAGCTGATAGAGTAAAACACTTGAAAATTTTCATCTTTAGCTTCAATCCTTCAATCTTTCTAAAGCTGGAGTGGGTAAAACAGTACTTATTATGGAATTGATCAACAACATTGCCAAAGCTCATGGGGGTGTATCTATTAGGAGAGTCAAGCTTAAGATGGATGTCCCGCTTACAAGAGACAAGTAATACCTAAAAGTCTAATACCTACTACCCTCTCAGTTACAAGTGAAGGCCAGTTGACTGTAGTACTAATGACCCAATTGTGTCTGTAATTAAAAAAATCTAAAAAACTGAGGTGTATTCAACTAGAATTTTCAGAAATTTTCTTTTTACAAATCTAGGTGTATTTAGTCCGGATTTTTAGTGATTATCTGAAACTTTAGGTATATTCAATTAGGATTTTAAAAGAGAGTATAACATTCCAAGTGTATTCAATTAAAAATTAATTTTAAAGGATTTTAAAGATGGGGAATTCAAGGGAATTTGAGAGATTTCGTAGTGTATTTTATGCATTCTCAAATCTTACCTCTCTCCTTGAAATTTTGAAAAAATTCAAATAAAATGGTACATAAATTTATTAAACTCCATCAAAATTCATGAATTTATAAATCATTAAAATCTTTAAAGATCTCAATTGAATACACCCCCGCATAAGCTAAAAAGGTAAGAATTGATGCTTCCCCTGATCTTATAAAAGCATTTCAATCATGCTCTAGTTTATGTTAATCTTCCGCTAAAATGACATTTGGAACTCCTTGCAAAACTATTCCAACCATATTTTGTAGTTTACAGATTTCTAATGATTAAAAGCCAATAAAAATAAGACGTATCAAAATGTGAGCATTCATCATAAAAATCATTTGTCAATAGAAGGGAGAATCCTACGATTAATTATTCAAGAATGCTTCTCTTGGATGCCACTTGGATCCTCACCGGTGACATGAATTGATAATAATACAACATTATATCATCTTGCTTTTTAAGTTGTCCCAACAACGAAATAGACTTTTGATGATTGCTCCAGTGGTTAAAGTATGTCTCTTCAACCGAATGAGGATCCTCTATGGATTCTCTTTGTGAGGATTTAAAGTATCATTTAATTGTATCCGTTCATTGTAAATTATATTGCCAGTTTTTGTCAGATATTATTTGTGTTCAATTGTAAATAAAAATTTTAAAATGATTTTTGACCGCACGATGTACGACGAATGGACACTATTAATGGATTTCTGAGATCCTCACAAAGAAAATCCAGAGAAAATTCTCATTCTCTTAACAGTTCAACCTACTATGTTCCGAATTCAAACTTTCTTCCTCCTATCAATAAAGACTTTCGGGTTTCGACCCACTAATTGAAAACTTAACAATGGACCTTAGAGGGCTTAAATAAACATTCAAACCCAATAGGGCCGAAGGTAGAAAGATTAGGCCTTGAACCAGAAGCAATCAGATTTCCGAAAAGCATATTTTGGGCCCAAACTCCAAAATCTGTCGAAACAGGGGCAAATAGAAATAGCACCGAATAGGGGGGTTGGGTTGTGTAGGGTTTTAGAAGAGAGGATTTATACAGGGTTGCCTGTCTCTGTGGGTTGTGGAGGCGAGAGGAGAACAATTAGTCAGATATGGACTCGTTTTCATCACCGTCAGGCGGCTCTTCAGGCCAATTCAACCCTGACGCCTTTAAGGACCAGCTTAAGAACCAGCTTGCTCAGGCTTATGCCGAGGAGTTCCTTGAGGTACTTCTTTCTCTATTTCTTCAATTTATGGGGGTTTTAAAGTTAAATCATTATGTTTTGTATTGGGTTTATTTGTAAAGATTTAATCTTTGCGTTGGGTTACAAATTAATTGATTATGTTGTTCACTTGTTTTGTGATTGTTTTAGAATGCTTACCTTCTTTTGTTTGATGTGTAATTGATTGGGGTACGGAATTCGTAATATCAGTTTAAAACTGCAAATGTAGAGGCATTAAGGTATAAATTGTTGTTCTTTTGATGCTAGTTGTTCGGGGTGAGGTTGTCTGGCTATTTGTTTGATGCGTGGTATAGGGACACCCTATGTTTGAACGAGGGACTATAAAGTTCCTGGAAACTTAATCTAAATTTGTTAGGAATGCATTAAAAAAAATTGTTAGTGACTATGCAATACACTGTAGAACTTTCAAAGTTCCATTGAAAGTCTTTTGTTTAGTTTCTTTGTAGTGTTTTAGTAGTAACATTGTAGTGCTTGATAGTGCTTGATTAGTTCATCGGTAGTCCTCTTGCAGTGCTTTTTAACAATTGATTCTAAAGTTCCTTGGTATTTTGAAATCCCGTTATCCAAACATAGGTTGGTTATTGTTTGGCTACTCAAGATTGAGTAGGAACTCCTACTCAAAAACTCTTCGTGTTCGAATTATAGAGCTTTGTGCTTGTGATCGAAACGTTCACATTACGAATCACTTTGTAAAGATATCTCTGCAAAAAAAATGAATTAAAACTAAGGTCGTTTAGTCAATGTATTGTAGCAAATACATAGACGGTTTGTAATGCTTTTGCCAATTATGTTCATCTGTTTTTATACAATTCAATGATTAAACGACCTTATTTTTAATTGATTTTTTTCGTTGGTGATCTATATAGAGTGATTTATAATATGAATGGTTCCGATCATAGACACAAAGTTCATGAATCGGCAACAAACAATTTTGTTTAGGAACTCCTACTCCTCCTTTAAGTATCCAAGTATTGTTCAATAGCAAATGCTGCTCATCCTGCCTATATTTCTTTTCCCCTCTGATTTTCCTTGTGTTTTCCAAGCCTAGGCTATGAGCTGATTAAGACAGACACATATGCAGCGTACACGTATGCATATGTTCCTGAGGTGTCATATTAAATATGAGTTGCATATTCTTGGGAAGTTACCGTAGGAAAAGTTCCCTAATGTTGGACGTGAACTATGTATTTACTTGCAATCTCGGTTGTGGGCAAATCCCCCACCAAACTGCATGTGAATGTGTTCCTACATAGATAGCTTAGATGAATGTGATGGTCGGTGAGTGTTTCGTATATCTCCATGTGTATGCATATGCTTAGAGATGAGGACCTTTCAAGGTCTTAAAACATTGTCACGCCATCATATGTTTTCTGTACCAAATTTACAGGCGGTGTTATTTGTCACGGTATTGAATACCAAATAAACTTCTTCGTGTTCTTAGTGTTTTTCTATATGCTAGTACCTCTTTTCTTTCGCTGTCTTTTCTTCTCCCAAACCGTTTTCCATTTTTCAGACTCTGAGGTCAAAATGCTTTGATAAGTGCATCACAAAACCGGGAACAAGCATAGGTGGGAGTGAGAGTAGCTGCATCTCTAGATGTATGGATCGCTACATTGAGGCCACTGGCATCATCAGTAAAGCTCTCTTTAGTGCATCCCAATGAGATTACGGGGTGTAAATTGCTTTCTTGACGCAGGTCGATGTTTCCAGAGAAAATTGCTTTCGATTTGTATTGTATCTCGAAGATAATATTTTCATTGGAACAGATGTTCGATTCACATTACTTGCGGATTTTTGTACTTGAATTTTAGCTATTGAGACTCTCTTCCTCCGTCGCACGTCCTCTTTCCATATTGATTTAGATCTATCTGCTCGGTTGGAAGTTCTGTTGATTGATATGCTAAAACTATACAACTAATGCATAAGTAACGGATTACCAACTTCTGTGCATCCATTGGGTTTGGTGTTACCTAACGTTTCTTTTTTCTTTTACCTAATAAACTCTGATCTTGTGGCTGAAAAGAAAACCTATGATTTTTTGCTTTAAAGTTGGCTCGAAAACTTTTGAATGTACTAATACCCCAACGAACCAATATACAACTAGGGCAGTGCTAGGATCAGTCGTGTCGGTACATGTATATGCAATTGCTTTGATTCTGGCCTTTGCTGATTGATCCTCATTCCTCACAATTTGATGCTTATAAGTGACTGAACAAGAAAATATGCATGACACATATATCGTTACAATGACATCATTCATTAATAAAATAAAAATATGTGCAAATTTTAGTCTATATGTCAATAAGATCGACAAAACGTGAAATCGAATTTTGCTATCCATATCGTTCCTCTTCGAACAATGGTTTAAACCAAAAGGATCACATCCTCTATTTTTTTGGTCTCATTTCTCTGTCTCTGTTTTACTTTTATTTTGGTTTACATCATGGAGTGGTTGGGAATGACGTTTGATATTGTGATGTCACTTTGATTACCTCATTCATTACCGCTGACAGAGCTGATTAGCTTGTCATGGTAATTAGATTCTGACTACGATTAAGTGTGGGCCACCCCAATTATTTTCTTTTTTTTTTCTTTTGAATGGGAGAGCCTAATTATTTTCTTGTTGGTAAGGTTTTGGATCCTAAAATTTTAAATTAAATGATGTATTTCTTATAAAAATATAAATATGTTAATTAATATTTAATTATCAATTTCCACGTCATTTTGTTTATTCTTCGTGATGCACTAGGGATGAGGATCCTCTCATGATCCTCTTTGTGAGGATCATATGAACTCTCACATTCTACCCTTTCATCGTACATCGCGCGTTTAATTTTTGTTAGGCACTGTTTTTGTTTAATTTTAAATAAAAAAATTCAAATGATTTCGGACTACATAATGTACGATGAATGACTAGAATTTGAAGATCCTATAATCCTCACAATTTAGATCTGGATAGATTTCAAATCCCATCAAACACTTCACTGTCATCTGTCACCGATGGGATCCTCACAATTTAGATCCGTATAGAATTCAAATCTCATCAAACACTTCACTCTCATCTGTCACCGATGGGGATGGCGGTGCCAACGCATTGATACGTGTTTCTTCTGTCACTATTTTTGTTGTCCATTTCTTCTGCCAACTCATTTTTCTATTTTTGTTGTCCATTTCTTCTGCCAACTCTCTACTGCCGGCCCAATATTATTGATTTTGGGACATTCATTCGTTTAATTAATTGATTGATTTCTTTTTTTGGAAACTTTAATTGATTGATTATTGATTCATTATATAAGACGTTTTAAATTCAAACTCCTTCACCTGCAAAATAAAATAATTACGTAATTAAATTGTTAACTGATTACAGTTCCACATATTACCACGCATGCTACAATTTGTGTGAAAAAAAATTTGAGACGGAAAGAAAGACATGTCTCTAAAATCATGCACTTTTATTCAACTTTTTCTTAAGCTTTCAAAATAATAAAAAAACAAAACTATGTAAATTGAATTTAATATTTTCAGCCGTATGTTTCCTCATATCAAAACAAAACTGTCAAATATGACATCTGATTGAAATGAAATTATGTTGTTTTATATGTGTGTGTTATAGAAAATCTTTAAGCGAAGAGATTTCTATTTTTATTTTTTTTATAAAAATAGGGATTAGTTGTAGGATTTACACCACATCGAATTTTAATGATTTGAACCGTTTATTTTTCAAGTTGCACCTTATAGATCATCCTTGCAAAATATTAGCCAAATCGGAAATGTTTAAGACATCTAATTGAGTTCAAAGAAATTAACGAATACTTTGTTATATAAGAAACAATGAAATTTTATCTTAATAATTATAGGCAAATGAGTTTGGATTGAATTGACTTTTTGCAAGGATGATCTATAAATCGAGAATGACAAAATAAACGGTTTAGATCGTTAAAGTTTAATGTAGTGTGAACCCCACATCTAATCCTCATTTAAAAAGGTTAGTACTATTTCAATTTAAAAAGTAGTTCATCCTTCTATTTCCCTTACTGCATTTTATTTACGAGAAATGTTAAGAAGATTTTCTTAAAGTAAGATTATTTATGAATTTTTTGTTGCTTCATGTTTCTGACAGAATATTTACAATATTAACACGAGAATTGACGTTAAACTATGAGGTATAGAGAATTAATAAAAAAAATCTCCTTCACATTTCTTTTCTATTAAATTGAGACTTTTTAGCCAAAATGGTCCCTGAGATTTTCATAACATAACTTTGGTCCCTGAGATTTAAAATCAATAGAAATGGTCCCTAAGATTGTTCACCATCCATTATTTTGGTCATTCCATTAAAAATCTCTGTTAAGTGGTCCCTAAGCTTTTTCATGGAATGACCAAAATGATGGATGGTGTACAATCTCAGAGACCAAAGTTATGTGTTATGCAAATCTCATGACCAAAATTATGTGGTATGCAAATCTCCGATACCAAAGTTATGTGTTATACCCTTAACTTAACGGAGTTTTTTAACAGAATGACCAAAATAATGGATGGTGGACAATGAGATCACTTCTATTGATTTTAAATCTCAGGAATCAAAGTTATGTGTTATGCAAATCTCATGAACTATTTTAACTAAAAAGTCTTAAATTGAATATTCCTTTAAGCAAACAAATCGCATTAATGAATGACATAGCATCACATAAATCTGCCTCTACTCCAGTGAGAAGTTGGTGGATCTACATCACATGTGTCAGCACCGGTTGGTGCATGCCGACCTGACAACTAGAACAACTAAACCCAACTCATTTTTTGGGGCCGAACATCTAAACGCAACTCACGGAACGGAGAGACACGTACAGCATACATCTTTTTAACTAATGGTTTCTTTGCATTGCTATATCTTTATAGAGAAAGGGCAAATGGTTAGTATAGACGAGATAGACACACTACGTTATGTCATGAGATAGATATGAGAAACAGATGTACTCTATGATGAAGGAGCATATGTTTATGATAGCTTAGATATAAAGATATATTACATAATAAGAGAGAAAATAAACTATACTTCAACTAAATAAAAAAATAATTTGTTTTCGTCAATTTAATTTATGTAAAACACGTGAAGAGAGATACAAGAAAAAATTACACTCAAATGTACAACACACAATAAATTATGTATGGCATTTTGTAGTGTTGAACGTGAGAGGCATGTTCTTAAACTATCACATGTACTATACCAGCAGCAGAAAGTGAGCTCACATGAGACGGCAAGATTGATGCGAACTTTTTTGTTGCAGCACGATAAAGATTAAAGAGTTGATGAGCTAAATCATCGGCAAGATTGATGCGAAATTTTTTGTTGCAGCACGATAAAGATTAAAGAGTTGATGAGCTAAATCATGTTTCACAAGCTAAACAATTGCTCAGCGGAGCTTTATAATTATACAAGTAATAATCTGACGTTGACTTCTATAATTTTATGTATATTTGAATTTTTTTTTTTTCCTAAACTTTTCATGTATCAAAGCACGGATAATATTAGGGAGATTAAATTTTAAAATTAAATTCACAAACCAAATGATGTGTTACAAATAAAAAATAAGCATGTTAATCAAGACTTAAATAATAGGGTAAAATACAAAAAACTACCTCAACTATTGGTGTCACGACATTTTCATACCTCATCTTTTAAAATTGACAATGTCATACCTCATCTTACGAATTTGTGTCAATGTTATACATTCCGTTAGCCTGCCTTTAATTTGTTAGTTAAATGCTGACGTGGCTTGATCCACACTCTATCCCAACCCAGTTCGCCCCCACCCCCCACCCCCCCAAAAAAAAAAAATCAAACCCCCTGCAACCCAGAAAGAAGAAGGAGGAGGAAGAAGAAGAAGAAGAAGAAGAAAAAAAAAAAAAACCCCAGATCCTGTTTGCCAGGCCGATTCCGCGAGTGGAGAACCTAGGCGCGGAGAAAATGGGGGGAATGGGTGTGGATTTAAGAAGTGGGGTGTGTAGAGGAGGGAAGAGGGTGGGTGCGAGGTTAGGTGTGGAGGGTGGGTGCAGGGAAAGACAATTGGTTTTTTTTTTTTTTTTTTTTTCTGGGTTGCAGCAAATAGGGGGAAGAAGAGGAAAGAAGA
The DNA here is from genome assembly GCF_041283825.1 of Pyrus communis. NCBI lineage: Eukaryota > Viridiplantae > Streptophyta > Magnoliopsida > Rosales > Rosaceae > Pyrus > Pyrus communis. Next base: position 7,159,276 of record NC_142570.1, read on the forward strand.
TGAAGATAGTGGAGAAGAGAGAGGGCGCCCCCAGGGGGGGACAAAGTTTTGTGTAATTTTTTTTTTCTTTCTTTTTCCTAGGTTGTAGCAGGTAGGAAGAAGGGGAAATGAGATGAAGATGGGGGGAGAAGAGAGAGGGCGCCGGACGACCAGGGGGGGAGGGACAAAGTTTTGTTTTCTGTTTTTTTTTTTTTTTTTTTCCTTCTTTTTTCTAGGTTGCAGCAGGTAGGAAGAAAAGGAAGGGAGATGAAAATGGGGGAGAAGAGAGAAGGCACGTAGAGGGGAAGTTTTGTTTGGTTTTTTTTTTTTATTATTATTATTTTAATATTTAAAAAATATTAAATGATTTTTTTTAGTTTTTAATAATATTTTGTTAATTTTTGAATAGAAAGTGGGTCCTAATTCAAGCTAAGTCAGCATTTAACTGGGAAATTCGTAAGATGAGGTATGAAAGTGTCGTGAGACCAATAGTTGAGGTAATTTTTTGTACTTTACCCTAAATAATAATTTAATCATCAATATTTACGTTGTTTGATTTACAAAATTTAACTTAGAAATTTGACCTCTCTAGCAATTACCCTTCAAGGCATATATATATAGTTCTTAAACTAATGTGACAATTTTGGGGAAAAAAAACATTTTCTATATAATAGTGCTTTCTTCATATTCTATAAAAAGGGATAGGGATCCAAAGCCCCCCGTTCACTAAACCTGCAAGTTTCCTTAGTTTTGCAACTTTTCTCTTCAGTCGTAAGCAAAATGGCTTCCACAACAAAGCTACTGCTCACAGACCTCATGTCTGGTGTGAACCATGTCCCTTCAAACTACATCAGACCCTTCTCCGACCGTCCAAATCTTACTGATGTTCAGACATCAGATGCCTCCTCCATTCCTCTCATTGATCTCAAGGACCTCCATGGCCCCAAGCACTCTGATATTATCAAACAAATTGGTCTAGCATGCCAAACTGATGGTTTCTTCCTGGTAATAATTAACACACACACACACATATGTATATACTTCGGGAAATGATTTCGACACACTATTTTTCTTCTTTTGCATGCCTGTTGCTTAGTGCCTTTGTTTTTCCTTGTATGTGTGTGTGTGTGTGTGTATCCCACCACTTTATACTTAATTACTTGTTTAGTCTGAGTACGTATATGAGTACTATTAGTCTTATTATATAAAATAACTAAATTATGCACAAACCTTTTTATTACCAGGTGAAAAATCATGGAGTTCCAGAGACAATGATCAAAAACATGTTGAGTATAGCAAGAGAGTTTTTCAAATTACCAGAACGTGAGAGGTTGAAGATGTACTCAGATGACCCTTCTAAGACCACCAGGCTCTCCACCAGTTTCAATGTCAGGACTGAAAAATTGTCCAACTGGAGGGACTTCCTTAGACTGCATTGCTTCCCACTTCAAGACTATGTCCAAGAATGGCCTAACAATCCCCCGTTGTTCAGGTAAATAGGGGGTGCCTCTTTCTCATCGTCTTCTGTTAGTACTCAAATATTCAAATTGACTAACATTCTCTTACCAGACTTATATTTGTCAAAATCTAAACAGATATACATAGTCTAACAAGAGCATATTATCCAAATTGAATTCATTAACTTAGTTAAATAGGGGTGCCTTTTTGTAATCATCTCAAGTAGCGCTCTTTTGTCGGCTCACGTTGCGAAACAAATGCTCATCTTGTCAAAATTGAATATGAACTAGAGATCTTGACAAAAAACCAATTAATGATCTAAATTCACAGTCTGACAAGAGAACATTGCTAGGTTAGAGTTATTTTATTAATGAATTAAGTCATACAATTGAATGAGCTGGCACTTTGTTTGTTCACAGGGAGCAAGTGGGTGAGTACTGCACAAGTGTGAGAGGATTAGTGCTGAGATTGCTTGAGGGCATATCAGAGAGCTTGGGCTTGGAAAAGAACTATATTGTTAAGGCATTGGGAAAGCAAGGACAACATATGGCTTTGAATTACTATCCACCATGTCCACAGCCAGAGCTGACTTATGGATTGCCTGGACATACGGACGCTAACCTAATTACCATCCTTCTCCAAGATGAGGTGCCTGGGTTGCAGGTCCTTAGAAATGGCAAGTGGGTTGCTGTCAACCCCATTCCCAACACCTTCATTGTCAATATTGGTGATATGATGCAGGTAAACATTATATCCGTCTAAATATCGAAAATTTTACTATGTTTTGATGTATCCTATTAAGCGAGAATTTTGGCCTTTAAATTTCAGTTACTGGATTCACGATGAAGGATCTAATGGCCAAAAGACCATCTATGATCTAGTGTATAGAATTTCTAAGAGCATATTAAAAAAATCCCCCAAAATATTTTCCATTAGCTAATTGATCCCTGTCACAGCGCGTGAAATCTTGATTTTTTTCCATTAGCTAATTGACATGAGGAGAGAAATAATAGATGGTTGCATTACGCTCGGGATGGTTAAACTCATTTATCCCTAGCAAGTGAAACTTGTCCAAGTAGAGGGACAAAGTTTTTGTGACATGTACATGAGTAAACTGTAATTGAATTTAAAATTTTTTTTTACCATTTTATTTGGTATTAGGTAATTAGCAACGGTAAGTACAAGAGTGTGCTGCATAGGGCCGTGGTAAATTGTAATTCGGAGAGGATATCGATCCCAACTTTCTACTGTCCAGCACCAGATGCGATGATTGGGCCTGCCAAGGAGCTCATCAACCATGACCATCAAGCCATGTTCAGGAACTTCACTTATGCTGAATACTTTAAAAAATTCTGGAATAGAGGACTTGAAAGTGAATGTTGCTTAGACTTGTTCAAACCCACATGAACATGTTTTGTCTTTTTTTTTAAGTGCAAATATTACATTAAAAATTGTTTTATTTATCTGGAATATTTATTGAAATTATTTCGACTCTTGCTTTTTTTTAGGTTCATTAATATATATACGAATTCAAATTACAATCTATAAAATATGACTATGATGTTGATATTATTGATGTCGATTCGAATTTGCTACAACGATTAGTTTTATTTGAGAATATGGCTCAAGGCCATGACTTGAAGAGCTCCTTACTCCGTTCAATCACGAATTACCATGTGTTATGTTTCTGGTTAATATCCAAGTATTCAAACTCAATAAATAGTTATTTAACTCATTAAAGGAATAGAAGAAAATAAGATGAGAACATCTGTGAATGGGGGAGTGAGAATCCTAGAGCTTGGGCCAACTATAATACTTGAGGTAGAAACACAATGGTCATCCACAATAATTTAGTATCGAACTCGTTTTATACATAAGTCAAAGTTGAGACCTCATGCTTACGAAATGTTCAAGAAAACCACAAATCCATGATCTTTTAATTAAAAGAAAATACGCGACATCTCTTTGTTTTCTAGAAGAAAACCGACTTTGAAATAAAAAAACATTGTGTAGTCAAGCCCAGAAAGACAGAAGGTAACACAGATTAGTCTCATGTCACAAATTCTTCAATTAGCAACTAAGAATATCAGAATCTGATGAAGTTGAAAACCCTTTTCACCTCTCAAGTCTATATAATTTTTCACAGCAATATAAACCAGTATTCCAAACAAAAAATCGAAACTCCAAAAGAAGGAAAAAAACAGCTGAAAATCTCCACCATTAATGGAGAAGAGGAAGCTCACTCCCAATATGCAATGCAATTGGTAAGCGGATCAGTATTGCCCATGGTGCTTAAAGCAGCCATATTGTTTGGTGTGCTCGACATCATACACAGAGATTGCCCCGGAGCCCTGCTTTTGCCTTCCCAAATAGCTTCTCAGCTTCGATCTCTCTACAACCCGGATTGCAGTCTGACACTTGTGCAAAACTTTTTCCTTTTTGGTTTTTAAACGAATTACTTCGGTATACATATCAGACTATGATTTGCAGGTAAAGAGCTGAACATGTTCTTTTCTTTTGCATCATCAGTGCGGTCATATTCATGTCACCATTTCTGCAGGTACCATTTGAAAGATGCATCTTTCAAATGGTTAGCATCGGACAATCTCGTGTTAACTGTTGGGAAGGTGTTAATGGCTTGAAAGGTGCCAATGCAGTATGAGGTAAATCTTTTGGTTAGCATCGGACAATCTCGTGTAGCTCTTCGTAGTTCGCTTTGCTTTGCTAACTTACGGAAGAGTTTTGCTTCAGGTATAGAGCACACTGCAGGAGATATGTTTGTGAGGATTCCGAATGGCAATGCAATTTTCATGAAGGTGAGGTTTCTGAGAATTATTCAATTCCTTATTTATAGAGCATGTTCAAAAGCAAACATCTACTTTGGATGAGATAATCCTTTTTGTCAAAATTTTCTATACTACTCTTACCCCTACATTTTAGTTTCGTGTTCAAATCGATGCAACCCAATATCATTCGACTGGTTGCACTTTCGACAACTTTCAACTTCTGCAAATGACGATCGATGCTTGATGATACTGAAGAATTGCTAGAAGTTTGTTTCAGTTTGATGTGTACCTAACGAATACCAATGCGATGGGGAAGGAGAGCAGAGAGAATTACAAAAGTTTGGGAAAAGAAGCAGGATTTTCAGACATTCGAGTTGCTTGTTCCGCTTTTTAAGAATATGCAGTTTCCGGTTGGAGATGTTTCGTTATTGTAATCTTTTGTGTTTCAAAGACATTATACTAAACTTTCATGCATTCACGAGATAAGTAGATTTTAAAACAAGGAACTTAAGAGCAAACCAATGAGATAACAGATTATGATCTGTCAACTGTGGGGAAAAAATTGAAGTCTTAAAAACACCCGACTGACCTAATTATAACGGTTGGGCATAGACAAATCGTCTCTCTCCAGCATTACTGTCGCTCTATCTGAATCGTTACATGACTGATATTATATTCTCTCTTGATGTAGTCTATAACCTTTTCCAGCACCACATCAGCATTAGCATCCGACTTAACGATAACATGACAAGCCATTAACACCTTCCCAACAGTTATTGCCCATATGTGCAGCTCGTGAATGGCAACTACCTCGTCCATCTCGCAGAGACCTTTCTCAATCTTTGTGGCATCAATCTCTCTAGGAGTACTCTCCATCAGAACCTCCAAAATGTTCCTCAACATCCGGATTGTTGTCGCCAGCACGATTATTGAAAATACAAGGGTACATATCAGATCAATAATCTTCCACTCAGGCTTGTACCAGATAATCCCTCCACCAATCATCACTCCAATACTCTGAATGGCATCGCCAAGTACATGAAGATAAGCCCCCTGCAGATTGACGTTTCGTTGCTTCTTTTTGCCTACTTGTTTCTTTTCACCTTCAGAGCTATGACTGAGCAGAGGTTCTGAGATGTTAACTACCTCGGTATGATGGTGTTTGTCATCATGATTCGAGTGCACCTCATGATGATGAATATGATGATGAGAGTGATGTGTGGTCACAGTAATCCCATGGTTATGTGTGTCATCATGATCCTCATGACTATGATTATGATCACCATGTCCATGACCATGCCCACCATGGCCATGTCCATGTCCGTGGCCATGCCCATGTCCGTGATCATGCCCATGATCATGACCTAATAAGAGTGCCATGGCAATATTCACCACTAAACCAAACGCAGAAACAACAAACATGAGAAAGCCTTGAACTTCACCAGTGTCATGGATAAGTCTTGCAATGGCTTCATAAACAAGGATCCCAGCAAGCAGCCAAATCATCTGAATGGAAACAAGAGCACCAAGTATTTCAATCCGGAAGAAACCGTAAGACTGACGAGGAGTTGCCTCCCATCCTGATGCCCAAAGTGAGAACAAAGAAATTGCAAATGCAGCAACATCTGACAATAAATGAGCCGCATCAGTGAGAATTGCAAGACTGTTGGCTTTGATACCCCCAACAACCTCCACACTCATGAAAATGACACACAGGATAACCGCTATCAAAAGCTTCCGCATGGACGCTGACCGTTCCTGTGCATCTTTGGAACTGGTTTTAGCATCTGAAAATCCGCATGGTCCATCTCCACAAATTTTTCTCCCACCCAAGTTCATATCCATATCTTGCACATCACCACATACTTCAATCATATGCGAATTCCCAGAATTTTGAGCTTCCATCTGAAAGGCAACAAGAAATGTAAAGAGACGGGGCCTTAGTCAATTTTATAAGGCAAATGCTGTAAATCTTTGTTAGATATAAACATACAAATCACATGCTAATTAATAAAAAGAAGTTTGAGAATACAGCGGGAGAAAGACAACATAGAGCTAACTCAACGAATACAAGACAGCAAACAACAACGATATAAAGAAAACAAGCACCTCAACAAGTTTCTCATTGGCTGTCCTCAAAATCAATAGGAGCAAATGAAAATATGTGTTTTCTTATGTAACCTCCCTAACTAGTTTATTTGAACAACAGCCGCCTAACAGAATACTCCAACTGTAGACAAAGGTTGTAATGCACTCTGCTCAATCCGATATTTACCCAACCATCCTCCATATATCCAAATCCAACCTACTTAATGTACATTTGTCTACCAAACAAATCATAATCACAGGTTCAATAAGATTATAAACAGCTTCTACAAATACTGCACTTCAAATCCGAAAATTAGCTCATACGCCAAAAGTGCAAGGAGTTTACAACCAAAAATTTGCAACAAGAATCAAGCCAAGCCACAAACAATTGAAAGGAGAAAAGTACTGAAAATTGTATTGGTATTTTTCTGTGTAGAAGCATTTTAGGCAGTGCTCCTTCATGTACGTCAAGCACCGTGACCCTTTCGACAACAAACATATGGTATGATTCGTCTGAAGCATAAACAATATACATCACTGCAACATTAATGCTTATACAATAACCACTACCTACTTAGTTGAAGAAAAACACAGTACAGCTACCGCCTCATCACGAAAATTCGATTCAGATACATTATACATAAGAATAAACTGAAAAAAAATCACGAGGCAAACATGAAACAATATAGAGGAGAGGGTATGATTGAGCAATCCTCTGTCAGCGAAGTCCTTAAACTAAAAAAATTAGAACAAAATCTTAAAACTTTCAGTGGGAAGCAAAGCAAAGGACACCAATCTTAAGCAAGCAGACAAACAGAGAATGCGTACCTTAATCAAAACATAAAAATCATATAAATTATGGAAACTGATCTTTCAAAAACCCAACTTGCAAGCAAGAAAACTTTATACTCATGAGCAACGTGTGCATTAACACAACCAACAAAAATCACGAGACCCATCAAGCAACTTCACCTAAAAAGTGAAGAAAAAAACAGAGGAAAATCCAAAACATGCAATGCAATCCAATCCAACAGAACCCAAATGAGATAACATTGAAAACTCTAACCCTCCCTCGATTTCAGGATCTGGGTAATCGAAAAGACATCGGATTTATGGATTTCAGCACATAAAAATCGAAACTTGAACAATGACATAATGAATTCAGATAGAGAGAGATACCCCTGAATGCAGTACTGCTCAATAGGGGGAGTGGAAGCAGATAATATAGGCGGATCTTTGGTTTTATACAATTTGACCTACAAAAGAACGGCGGGGGTCCTCAGATTCTCAGAATATTATTGAGGCTTGGAACTTGATATTGATGGATATATATATATATATATATATATATATATATATTCAAAGATAATGGGCTGAAAATCCCCACTTTGTGTTTCAGATGGGTGTAAAAATTAGAGTGTAGAGTCTCGGGTTGTGTAAATATTGGCTGTCCTTTTGATGATGATTTGCATTCCTTGTTTGCTTCTCAATCAATGACAATAAAGGACTGATTTTATTATTTTGCTTTTAAAAGGCTTTCGGCTTTTGGGCCGCCAATCACTGGATTGTTAGTTTTTATAGTCCTTTCAACACTCTAATAACATTTTAATAGTCGCTGTCTCTTTAATGATTAGTTTTATACTAATACAATCAGAACCTGGCTGGTTAACGAATTCGTATACAGAGAGGAATTAGAATTGGATTTTTGTTAAAACTGTTTATTTAAATTTTTAGAAATAATGTTGAACTATATAAAGTTATTTAGTAATTCATGTTAATCGGAATGAATCAATTTGATTACTAAAATGCTTCTATTCTAGTAACCTATTTTATATGCTAATTCTTTTATTTTGATTTATTTTTTGGTAAAACTTTTATTTTAATTTCGTGAGAAAACTTTAAATTTAATTATTTTTTACTTGTGTTTTATTGATTGAACAAAATTTGGCGTTAGGTTTATGAGAAGACAATCTTGAAATTTAAGAAATACAACGGGGAGGAAAAATCTATTCCGCCTTCTCCAACAACCCGGAATTCAATTCTCTCCAAATTGTAGAAAATCCAATTATTCCAAATTTTAGAGTAGGATTCTAAAATTTGTGTGGATGCTACTAGAATTTTTAATTCCCAATATTTAGTAAATACTGGAGTACTCCAATCGAAATTTAGTTTCGTTTTTTTATTTCGATTACCCTTACGTAAACGTACCACAAGTTTTATACAAACTAAAATGCAACATATGCATTTTTTTTCTCTCTTAATTTTTGAAACACATACATGCGTGTGTATGGTATCTTTTTTTTGTGCATATATTCAATCGAATGATACCCAACATATCGTCTCCCCCGCACAACATAGAAGAGGAGAGAAGATAATTGCACCTTGGTCCCAAACTAGATGATTGTGGAGGTTTTCTGTGAATCTTCTAACAATATTGTCGATTTTCGTTTTTTGCAGGACCAGTGGGAATACAACCATTTGAATTATGTGAAGAACAAAAGGGGAACGTTTATCATATACAGCTTACTCTTGTTTTGCAAATATGCTATTTTTACGACTTGGACTTGTGACCTTTCAGTAAAAAATGAGCAACATTTTCATTGCGCTTTAGTCATATTAAGTAAAAATTTGATAAATTCATCGATTATTCATCCTTGTTACACAATTTAGTTCTGACAGAACGCCTTCTTATGCGACTTTGTTATGAAACAATAGGCTTTTCAGAAAGGGAATTGTCACATCCCGGCCCGAGCCCCCACCACATCCCGGGCCCGCTCCACCACCGTAGCACGATATTGTCGTCTTTGGGCCCCGACCACGCCCTCACGGTTTTGTTTCTGGGAACTCACACGAGAACTTCCCGATGGGTCACCCATCCTAGGATTGCTCTCGCGCGCTACTCGCTTAACTTCGGAGTTCCCATGGAACCCGAAGCCAGTGAGCTCCCAAAAGGCTTCGTGCTAGGTAGGGATGAGAATATACATTTAAGGATCACTCCTCTGGGCGATGTGGGATGTCACAATCCACCCCCCCTTAGGGGCCCGACGTCCTCGTCGGCACACACGCGACCAGGGTTAGGCTCTGATACCAAATTTTCACATCCCGGGCCGGGCCCCCACCACATCCCGGGCCCGCTCCACCACCGTAGCACGATATTGTCCGCTTTGGGCCCCGACCACGCCCTCACGGTTTTGTTTCTGGGAACTCACACGAGAACTTCCCGATGGGTCACTCATCCTGGGATTGCTCTCGCGCACTACTCGCTTAACTTCGGAGTTCTCATGGAACCCGAAGCCAGTGAGCTCCCAAAAGGCCTCGTGCTAGGTAGGGATGAGAATATACATTTAAGGATCACTCCCCTGGGCAATGTGGGATGTCACAGGAATTGTTATTGGCACTTCAAAAATCTCATTTCACTCCAATCTTTCTATAATTAGAAAGAAAAATACACTTTAAGAACGTAAAATGAGATTTTGAAAGTGCTAATAATAATTCCCTTCAGAAAATTCTAAAAAAAATGCAAAAACATCTTCAACATCTTAACTTTGAGTTCGCATTATTAATTTATCAGTTATTAAATTATCAAAGTTCTACTGTAATTAGTACTTTAAAAAACGAAAAGTATAGTGTGGATAAAGTGCATAAATCAGCACTAAAGTATAATCCTAAAAAAGTAAATGAATTTATGAAGAAATAGCGCTTTGAGTTGGTTATCAGCAATGTTATCTTCCACAGCATGCGGATGAATAGTCCATTTTTTCAAATGTCAATTTTCTTGTTTGGTCAATGGCACAATTATTAAACGCTACGCACACACAAAAAAGGGGAAATCAGACCTGGCATGGACAATTATAAAGGGATTAGGATTCTCTTATCTAATCTTTTCATCCTCTTTCCTACCTTCTTTTTATATTTTATATTTTGTTTTTCTCTTTTTATAGAAAATTAATATAAGATGTTGACGTGATTTAACCGTGATCATTCAAATAGAAAAAGAGAGAAGAAAAAAAAAAAAATAATAAGAGAATCCTACTCCATTACGAAGCAGGGCAGAAAACAAACTGGTGGACAACACCCATATTCCACCGAGTCTTATTCAATTTATAAATCCAGATTCCAAATCCAAATAATGAAGCCGAATAATACCAAAAAGGTCGATTGGTCGTTAAGGTTGCTTAGTACATTTCGGTTTGGTCTTTCTCTTTTTAGTGTAAAATATCGTTTGTATTTATAAGGTCCACCGACATTTCTTTTCTCTTAAAAAGGGGACCAGACCAGCCGGTGACTTCGTCACGGCCACTATTATGGGGGTTGGAAACAATTCGACCTTGCCTTGTCAGCATTGTGCAATTCACCAGTGTCAAGAATTGAATTCAGGACTTGTCATGTGGAATACGAACCTGGAATTCATCTCCAACCACTGGGTCACTCTGTGATGGTTCCTAACACTTCTCTTCTCAATGTTGAAAGAAATTTCAAGTTCAATTTCTTGATAACCAGATAATTACCATCAACTAGGTTACAGAGTGCTTGAATTGTAAAAACTCAACCCAAGGACCAGAGGATCTGAATCACTCATTTTAAGTCCTGCCCTCATTAACCCATGGCCCACCTTACACAAATCAAAAGTTCGAATCTCTCTCTTCAACGGCCCGGATCTCCTAACCCTTGGACTCCAGAAACAGAGATCAGGAAAGGATCTCAATTCCCAGTTGATCTCAGGTTGCTTGAAGTAGAAGTCAGCTTTCGCTTTATCTTCCAACAACCGCTACAATGGACCCGGAGGGACCCAAAAATACGGTAAAAAGAGGTCAAGAGAAAAGAAACCACAGCAATATGGAATAAAAGGATGAAGAATTAGAATTTTATAACCAATAACGAAAACTGGAGGTGAGAGTTTTTACATGCTGACTTCCATCAGTCCTGTAGAATCTTACAATATATGATTTAAGAAACAAAGCCTAATCGAGGATACAAAATGTTGGCAGCAGAATTACAACAGAGCTTCCTTCTTTTTGGGTTCTAGAACAGGAGGATCGACATCGATCCCCATATTAGCTGCAGTGCCTGCTATGATTCTCATTGCGGATTCTATTGTCGTGCAATTCAAGTCCGGCAGCTTTTCTTGCGCAATTGTTCGCAGCTGATCAATGGTGACCTTTCCCACTTTCTCCATCTTCGGGTCTTTTGAACCTTTCTCCGCTCCTATATATCATCCACAGCATTGATAAACAAGTATTGCATCATTATGGTAACCAAATTCAGGCAAGGAAGAGCTTTTAATGAGGGCAATATTGTTATGTGACTGGTCCTACGATGAACATCGATGAGGTGACAATGATATTGGGACATTGTTAATACTATGTTGATATTGTGGGTTCTTAAATAAAGAATGAGCGTCCTACACAGAGAACTTATGTACTATAATAAACAAGCCGAACTATTTCAACCAGTCGAGAATAGGGATAGTTCTCAAACCAGTGGCTGAGACAGATATAATCAAAACCAATTAATAGGTCAACTTCATCTAATCTTCACTCTGGAAATTATGGTAGCTGCTCAAGTTTATGGTTCAATCGAATGAGATACTATTCCGAACTAATTGCCAGATGAAAACTCAATGGCCATATCATAAAGGCAAACTCCACATTCCTCACATTGATCAAATTTTCTTCATTTTCTTCATGTAATTCAAAATGCTTCCAACTTTTAACACATCAAAACAAATACATGAATACCTATTTGGCAATAAATACGGCCAGCCAGCCATGAAAACATAACACCAATTTTCATTCCACTACTTTCCCTCATTTTTCATGTTTTTGTTTATTGATAAGATATAATATTCTTGAAACAACTTGAGAGCACGAAATACAAACAAAGCTTATCACAAGAACATCTGCATTTATCCACTGATTGAGCAGCAGCAATTACAAAATAAACACGGTAACATATCTTCCGGTACAACGAAATGCCAATGCATGAGCAACACATCAAACAGATAGAGGGCACAATGATAGAACAGAAAACAACCATACCTGCAGCCTTAAGAAGCAAAACCGAAGCAGGTGGGGTCTTCAAAATGAAAGTAAAACTCTTATCCTGCCATCAAAAAATATGATAACAAAGTCGCAATCTTGCAAAAAGTAACCAAATATTTTGAACAATTATACCAAATTCGTAACACAGACTAACATCATAGACGGTAATTTCAACTGGAATGACATAGCCGGGCTTGTCCGCCGTCCTGGCATTGTAATCCTTACAAAAAGCCATGATATTTACACCCTTCGAACCCAGCGCCGGCCCAACCGGCGGAGCCGGAGTCGCCTTCCCGGCCTCCAACGCCAGCTTTATCATTCCAATCACTGCAAAACCGAAAACCCATCAACGAAACGAACTCAAATTCGTCGGAGACGAAACGAATAGGGAATTTGAAATACCCTTTTTGGCTTTCCCGCCGGGCTTGGCTTTCGGCGGAGCCATGGCGGTAACGCTGAGGCGCCGCCGGGTCTGGAATTGGAGGGAGGTGGTGGGGTTGGAGGAGAACATGCTGCTTATGCTTATCGGCGAGCCCCAGAGGGAGGAAGAGAGTTGAGTCTTCACATTGTCGCGGCCGTTGGTCTTCTGAGAAGAGAGAGGGGAGAGGACGTGGTGGTAGGTAGACACGAAGGACGCCATGGGAGAGGTTTGAGTTCACTGAGTAGAGTCTCAGGAAGGGAGGCAAAGTTTTGGATAAAACCCAGTGGACTCCTATCTTCCAAGAGACGACCGCAATCGCTACAACGCAGAGCAAACGACGTCGTAGGGAGCAGAGTAGTTGCTTGCTGGTTTTAGCGGGTGGCAGTTTAACGGTTAAATACGTTTTGGGCTGGGATTTACGATTGCAATCTGTTCATGGCCCAGCCTGAGGTGAGCAAATTGAGTTAAACGGGCCACCTTATGATGCGCCTAAATGAAACTTCAACTATCAATTATCATTTGATCGTCGAGATATAAATCATTTAAAAGCTGGCTTAAGCTTGGAGATATGCTAGAGGGTATGCTTGGTGACTAGGATTGGATTGTAGTGAAGTGCATTAGATTGGAGAGAACAACACTAATCTAATCAATTGTTTGGTGATAACAAGATTAAAGTAGTTGGATGAGTTATGTCACGAGGTCGAATTAGCCCGCTGTAATAGCAATGGAAAAGTTTCTTCTTTACTAATCCATCTCCTCCTCCTTCCAAGTTAATCGTAATTTTTTTATTTCTTTCTTCAACATACAATGAAAATAACATCTTTACTATATTTTCCGTTCCAATATGATTCTTTTATACCAAACACTCAATTTGGTGTGCAGGTTAAGACAAGATTGGAATTAAGTCTCATCCCGTATAAGTTGGCCACTTGTCCATTTTAATGAATCAAGTTTCCATGTCATTAGTATTTGTCATGTTTTAACCAGTTCGCCAAACAAGGCACAATAATGTAATCAATACAAGAGTGTCCATGAATTTCTCCTAAAAGGGACATAGTTCATTAAGGTAGTGTTGTAGGCCTATTTAACTAAAGAATATAGAGGGAGAAAGAGAGGGTGTGGTGGGAAGAGAGAGAAGAGAGAAGAGAGAATTAGTGAATTTTGAGATGTGTATTATCTCACTTCATTGTGTCTTTAATTACAGTAGTAAGAAATTGAGAGTCCTTACCTTTTATGTAATACATCTTAGTTAGGACACTATCTAAAAGATACTATAAAATTCCATAAGGATTTACACAATCACATTTTTAATTAAATTAGGAGACCAACCCACTCCCCCTGAGTGTGTAAATGCTCAAACAAAATGTCTTGCCAACTCTTTAGTGATGAAAGTAAGAACAATTGATGAAGTTGTCAGCATAACGAGCGAATGCAAGCTCAAAACAAATAAGAATGTATAAGTAGTAGAACTCACAAAACCTTACTATGGTGAAACCAGTGTAGAATAAAAACTCATCATCTAAAGAGAAAAAAAAAATATGCATGAAGTTCAAAATAAACGCCTTTAGGACGCATGTAGAATGTACACAGAGGTATGACCAGCCCCGAATGAGTACCTCGTTAAAACCTCATCAGCTAGCAAGAACCTAAATGGAAAAATACTCCTAATCGTAGGGAAAATAGTACATTAAGACCAAGTGAGTACATTTTTGGAAACTCCTCTTAAGTTTGACAAAACTTCCAAATGAGAACTACAAACAATTCAAATCAGACAACTTACACATAGCAATTCTTTGAACAAGTTTCTAGAAAGTATACTTCGGCAGTGACTTTGTAAAGAAGTTGGCTAGGTTGTCTTGGGAATAGATTTGCTTGACTTTAATTTTTTGATGCTCTTGTTGCTGATTTGAAAAGAAGAATTTATGCACAATATGATTGGTGTTGTCTTATTCGATGTATCCCTTTTTATCTGGTCGATATAGGCAGTATTATCTTTAAATCATTGTAGGAACATCAACGACAGAAGAAAGTCAGCAAGTGCTTTGAATATGCTCCATGATGGCTCTCAACCAGAAGCATTACACGAGTAGCTCCATAAGGGCGAGCATTCCCTAGTCCTGGGAGAGCACCAACACCAAGGTGCCGTAATGATGAGCAAACTACATAAATATACGCATGCCATAGTGATTCGATAGTTCTAATCAACATACTAACAGTCATAGCCGTAGATATAATCATGGCATCAAAGATTATAAGCACACCTGTGCATCCTGTATGATGTAGCATATTTCACAAATTCTGTCTTTTCGTTAATTCTTATAAACTTTAGTCTAATCCAGGCATACGTAGGAAATTCTTTTTCAAATGCAGAAATGGAAATTATCAATCACACACACAAACACACACACACACAGTATAAAAAGAAAAAGACCCACTCACAGATCATGTCGTCGAGTCAAACCCGTTCGAACTAGAATAGCTGAAGTCACCGATAATAATCGCATTTAAGCACAATATTAGGACCCATTAGTAAAACTCCATTAAAACAATTAAATTTGGGAAAGCAAAGTGCAAATTTGAAGTCAAGACGTAGAAATACGCTGAGTCCTTGACAGATTTTGTAAAAAGTTAATGAGAAAATCAACGACGAACCCTAAAAAGTCAACTGATACACCCTGATGGTCAACCAAGTTAAAACTTTGGAATTTCACTAAATGGATGTCAAAAATGAACTCGGAACATCAAAATTTTCTTAGGAGGGTTTCCGAAAATTTTCTGAAAAGGTCACCTAATATTCCAAGAATATTTCAGAGAATATTCCAAGAATATTCCAGAAAATATCCTGAGCCCAAGTCTGAAACGGGTCGGCCTGGGACAAAGGCCCAAAGGGTTGGGTTTATGATTTGGGCCGAGTTTGGCTGAAGCCCTTATTTTTTTTTCTTTTTTTTCTTTTTTTTTTTTTCCTTCTTCTTCTTCTTCTTCTCCGGCGGGTCGCCAGATTCTGGACAGCAAAATAGAGCTCCAAAACTTAACCATAATTTACCATTTAATTACCAAAATGAAGTTAAGAGGGTAGGAATTTGAATTATACCATTGTGGTCCCTTGCCGTGGCCTGATCTAGCCGGAAAAAGCCTGCAAAAGGCCCGGTTTCCTCATCGGAGACTGGGGAACTTCCCCCCGCACAATTTCCGTAGCAAAACGTCACCAAAACATCACAAAGTTAACCTAATCGTATTCTAGAACGTGATCGAAGAAGGTTTAAAGAGTTTTCGAAGCTTACCCTCGCCGGAAATTGCGAGAAATCGCCAGAGAGATTCTTGAACAGTGGCGGTGCCACTGTGCAGAGAAAGAAGGGGGAAGAAGGGACTCTGCCTGGTTTGGAATCGTGACTAGGAAGGGTTTTTTTTTTTGTTTTTTTTAATTTAGGTGGTGATCGTTGGTGACGATGCTCGCCGGAATGGCGAGTAAGACCGGAGGTGGTGGTCCCGGTGTTGCAGCAAGGGAGGAGTCTGAGAGAGAGAGAAAGCTCGTCGGGAGAGTTAGAGAGTCTCCGAACGTAGCAGTCACGGTGGCCATCTCGCCGGAGTGGTGACAGTGTGGTGATGGTGGTGTGGCTCGCCAAAGAATACGGTGAGTGGGTGGACGGCCTCAGCGCCGGTAGTTGCAGAGAGAAAAGAAAGAGAAGTCGGGAAAGGGGAGAGAGCTCAGAGTGCTTGAGCGAAAACACATGGCAGCAAGAGAGTGGTCCCAAAAATTAAAAAATAAAAAAGAGTCAGAAAGAGAGAAGGGATACCGGGACAAGGGTGATATGAGACCCACGTGGGTGGATCCCATCATGGAGAAATCTTACACAGAAAAATTAATAAAATAATAAAAGGGTGTTTGTGGAGGATCATGAATTTATCAAAATATCCTTGTTGAACTTCGTAAGTTCATAGAATCTTCGTCGTATCGTGGCTGTAAATTGAATTCCGCTTGTACTCAAATTGAGTACTTTGAAAATACACTAAGATAGTAGTTTGTACACGGCATGAAAAGACGGCCAACGAAAATCAACATCTTTGCTCTAAGGGTATTTTCATAAAATTACTCTTTTGAAATTTATAAAATCGTAAAATTATGAACGGATTGTCACATATGCCACTTTCCCAAATCCCTAAATTTATTCCAAATTAAAAGTTGTAGAAAAAGTAAAATAAAAAGTATAAATTGTTGTATTGCATTAATTGTATTCATATCATACCAAAAATTTACCTTTTTTGTGATATATATATTTTGTATTAATTGGGAAGTAAATTAATTTGTTCCAATTATTAAAAAAAATTTATACTAAATCCATATTATATATTTTGAATCAAATAACACTTCTCTAATTTGTAGGTAAATTATTTTTCATGTATTGTTACATATATTATTCACGTTTTATTGTTGTATAAATGTAGGTATGACATAATATTTTTCAATATAATACATCAAATTACATTTCTTCTTGTTATGGGTAAATTATTCTCCATGTATTAGTGAAAAAAATATATTGTATTACACATGGGGTATAATTTTTTTGTAGGTAAATTATTGAAAATTAATTTATAGGTAGGTAAATTAATTTGTTCCAATTATATAAAAAATATATATATACTACACCTAGATTATATATATATATATATATATATTTTTTTTTTTTTTGAGAAAACCTAGATTATATATTTTGATTCAAATAACAGTTTTGTATACATGGTAGGTAAATTATTTTTCATGTATTATTACATATATAGCCAATTAGGGACGTTTTTTTGGTAAAAATATATAAAGTAATATGTATATGATTGTTTGTAGGTAAAAAGATAAAATCAAAAGCATGATCCAATTCCTAAGTTTTTGCAATATTTTGTTGTTGGTATACAATATTTTGCATCATTGGAAATGAACATTTCAAATAGTAGGCAGGTAAATTAATATGGTCTAATTATATAAACACACACACACACTTTTTATTTATTTTTTTTATTTTATGTATTATTACATATATTAGGGTTTTTTTTTTTTTTTTTTGTAAAAATATATATGAACTCATAATGGCAGATACATAGTGTCACATCCCGGCCCGGGGCGGATCACTTCCCGGGCCCACTCCACCACCGTAGCACGATATTGTCCGCTTTTGGCTTACCATTCCCTCACGGTTTTGTTTTTGGGAACTCACGGGCAACTTCCCAGTGGGTCACCCATCATGGGATTGTTCTAGCCCCTTTCTCGCTTAACTTCAGAGTTCCTAGGGAACCCGAAGCCAGTGAGCTCCCAAAAGGCCTCGTGCTCGGTAGAGATGGGAATATACATTTAAGGATCACTCCCCTGGGCGACGTGGGATGTCACACATAGAATTAAGCCAACAATTCTCATATTTGGTATTATTATGCAATAATTTTTTTAACATTAATGTCTTATTTTTCTTTTTGCGAAATCATTAACTCTCTCCTTACAATCTGTATATAATTAATTGTGCACGTCAAATATGCAATATGGGTATTTTAGGCATCTAAAAAATATAAAATGTGTAAAGTAATATGTAATTAATGAATTCACTTAGGTTGATCCTAATCACTGAGTTTTTTTTTTTTTAAGTAAAAAGATTATGTCGGATTTTATATGAAAAAAATTGAACTTAAGGGGTTAAAGTTAAATTTTCAGTATAAACTAATTATATTCTATCAATAACCTTAATTGTAAAAAAAAATTATCACCGTATCTATTCCAAAAGCCGCATTCTTTATAGTTTGGACATTGTAATCATAGAAAATGCACATGGTTTAGGTGCAGGCAATGCCATACCTGTCACCAATAATTTGTAATCATAGACAATGCATTTGTTCATATGTCACTTTCTTCAGCTATTAATTTAATAAACCATAAACCAATAATTGGTTTCTTTTTTTTTTTTTTTTTGGAGAACTAGAAAGGGCAATTCCAGGGCCGAAGCCAAAGGGACAAGGAGGCCTACAAGAAGGCAACAACCAGGGAAAGCAAACACAGAGCAGTGATGGGGGTACAAAGGCTGGATACACTGCACCATGTGCAAGGGTGTCAACCCCATCACTACCACAACAAAATTAAAGAGGACAAGGGAGACCGTCCTTATTCAGGACATGCACTAATAATTGGTTTCTTAGGCGTGCTACTACTTTGGCTTTACACCAGTCACGATCAACAATGACCCTTTTCTTGTATTGTTCTGAAAAAACTAACCTAAATGCACAAAGATAAGAAAACCCATATTCTTAGATAATAACATGTAAGCTAAATTGTACCAAAGATTCCTGATTTATATCACGAGTTTAGTTTTAATTCTTGAACTTTATTAATATTTCTCCTGTCCTCAAATTATGTCGTCTGTTGCACTAGTAGTCATTTTCGTTAATTTCATTAACCTTTTTTTGTTAAGTTAAGGGATAAAATAAGAATTTCATCCAAAAAAAAAAAAGAAAATGAATTTGCTAAGGATAATTACTTGGCTCCTCAAAGATTGAGAAGAAACTCCTTAAAATACATCGTGACATTCACAATAACTGTGCTTCTGATCGGAACTCCTCAAAGATTGATAAACAATTTTAGTTTTGATTGATTTTTTACAGAGATGATTTTTACATAGTGATATATAATATAATATGATAAGTTTCGATTATACACACGAAATTTTACGAATGGGCCACAACGTATTTTGAGGATGAACTCCTCCTTAACATTAAGGAGCCAAGCACTTCTCCTTTTCAAATAAATTTGATTTTTTTTTCTGTATTACAAGACCACTATATCCTTAAATTTGCAAAGAAAATAGACTTGGCAAAAATACCACTGGCAACGAGAAATTAAGTTAAAAAAGGGGAGAAATTAATATAAAAGTTTAGAGATGAAAGTAAATATGAGATTGTTAAATAACCATTCTTCTTGCGCAAGGAATTTTTTCATTGTAACTTTTCTTTTGATCTAAAAAATAACCATTCCGATTCCCACCTATCCCAACGGCAATATATCGTAAGGCAAAGTCAATTGCAATTAGAACAATCCGGATATAGAATTTTGGTTAGTCTTTGAAAGGTTAAAAAAAATCAACTCCTTACTTCACTCTTTGCATGACCTTTCTTTTCGTTGTGGCCATCATTTCTTGCCTCCCCACAATGATGCAACTACTAACGTGGATGATGCTTCCATTTGTCAATTAACAAGCCAAAGAGATGTTTTTTTTCTTGTCGAAATGAAAGTATTTTTCTAATATTTCAAAAAATGTCAACTCTTGTTTCGTGAAGGACGAATGATATGATATGGTATATGATATTGAATTCGGATCTTCGCCACATCCTTTTTATGATGATTACAGAGATCAATAAATTATATCTGTTTATCATATATTGTGCAGTTAAAAATTATTTTAAATATTTTTATTTAAAATTAAACACAAATAGTATCTGACAAAAACTAACCACACAATATACGATAGAACAAATTTTCAGAATCCTCACCTAAGAAATCCAAAGAGGATCCTGTTGGTATGATATTGACCCCACGGTCTAAATACACCACCGTTGAAGAAGCAAAATTGGGGAGAGGTGCTCTGCACTTTTTCATACACACATAAATTGGATTCCTACGCAAAATAGTGTCATCCAATAGGTGGCCTAGAAAATGACACAAATCTTAGGCCAACTCTAACCAAAGGCTGGCCAGATGGCCCGTTTTAGCCTTCTGATCCTTCAAAAAATTAATATTTTAATGAACAGTACACTGTCATATTTGCCTTCGTCTCCAACTGATGGTCAAAGGGTCAGAGGGCTCGTTTTAGCCCTATCACAAAAAACCGTCTCCAACCGAGGGCCAAAGGGTCATAGGGCCAAACATAATTTATTATTTAAAAATTACAACTTAAATTCAAATCCAACGGCTAGTGACATCAGCATGACATATGCGTTTAAGTTTTATGTTGTTAAATGTTTTTAAAAATATTGTTTACGTTTAATGTTGTTAAATGTTTTTTTTTTATGTTGTATAATTTGTATGTTGGTTAATGTTATTTAATGTTGTTTCATATTGTTTAATGTTGTTTAATGTTACTTAATTTAATTTAATGTTGTATAATGGCTTAGGAAGTTATAGGAAAAAAATATGAAACAAATTTTGTGAAATAGAAGTTATAGAAAAAATTTTGTAAAAAAAAAATAATAATAAAACTGTAAAAATAAAAAATAAAAATCAAATGCAACGGCTAGCTGACGTCAGCTAGCCGTTGCATTTGAATTTTAGCTTAAGGATTCTTGTCGGTTATCCTCTAGCCCTTTCGGATTCCGTGAGGCCCTCTCAGATTCCACGAGCCATCTGGCATAGCCTTTGGTTGAAGACGATTTTTGAACTATTTTCGACCATCTGTACCCTTCACACTATGTTTGACTCAAAACATTTGTTTATCCACAACTCCACATAATTCAGTTCTAAATGAGGATGTCGGCAGCTGGTGATGTACATAAAAATTCGAATGTTTTTATTAATTAGGTAATGTTACTAGACTAAATTTTTTAAATTAAATTTATAAATTATATGATATGTTATTAATAAAAAATAAAAGTATTAATTCGTACTTAAATAATAATTTAAATATCAACAACCATATCTATATTTTACAAAATTTAGTTTAAAAAAGTCAATCTTCTTAACTTTAATTTTGGAAATTGTTATTGACACTCTAAATTTTTCGTTCTACACTCTAAACTTTCTATATTTAAAAAAAAAAAAAAATACACTTGTGGGATGTAGAATAAGATTTTTGAAGTGCCAATAACATTTTTTTTAATTTTAAAAATTATGATAATTTTAGAATATCATTTTAATTGAGAACAACAGTCTGGCGAGAATGAGGTGTTTTGCTACTTGACACTTGCATGTTTACGTGTGCTTACGTAAGGGGAATAGAAGGAAGGGAATGGGAATTGCACTACTTTTAAGGGATTCCGGTGTTTACCAACACTGGGGGAATGAAAGTGTCGGTAGAGCCCATCTAAAATGGGGAATCAGGTTGTTGATTTTCTCGGAATTGGACTACCAAACAATATGTGGTATTCGGACTCCCGAAAAAAGCATCCATCCGGAATCAACTTTTTCTGCCCAATATACCCTCATCTCCTTCTTCCTTCAACCTCTGTCTCTGCTCTCTCTGTCAAAGGAAGATTTAGCAGGTTTCATGGCCTGCGGGATTATGGTTTCATGACCAAAATCAGAAGGGAAGAAGATGAGGACTTTGGAATTTCAATTTTGATCATTCGTCGGCAACGACTACAATCACTTCGATTCATTCCCGACTCAATCTCGTGTGTCAGTGCCGACCTAAATTAAACATATACAAAATCAAGAACGGATGAAAAGAAAGGAATTTGTAGGGAAGGGAGAGAAAGCAAGGGGAGACAGCTGGTGGTGACTGAAAAGGCTGTGGCTATGGGGTAAGGAAAAGAGATGGGGCTGGACAGAGAGGGCCACGATAAAAATTGAAAAGAATGGGGAAGATAGAGATGGGGCACGAGAGGGTCTCAATAAAAAATGATAAAAAACTCTAAATACTTCTCATTAAAGATTCGAATTGTCCATCAATCACAATACTTCTCATTCCTTTAGAATAGCGTGTATTTTTTCACAAAACAAAATAATAAAAAACTCTAAATAATTGGGGCTTCATTACTTTAGAGGCAGATTCTTTGCGTGTTCATTTTTCGGATGGTTACCGTTATATTAATATTTTATATTATTTTTTTAATAAAAATAATAAAATAAAAATAAATAATAATATAAAATGTTAACGTAATTTAATTATGATCACAGAAAGGCATGGAGGACGATGAATCTGCCTCTCATTACTTTTCCTGCAATATTTATATATCCACCCATTTCAGCTTTGCTATCTGCAACAACGCAAACCCTTCAATTCCTCTCCACTTATACAATACCATGGCATTTTGTGTTGGTATTAAGATGCCTAAATGGTTTACGACACTGCTCGTCCTCGTCCACTGCTTCAAGATCCTGTTGATGGTTGCACTTTCCTACCTAGGTCTGCTCAAACCTTCCCAAGAGACGACCGAGTTGGAAGAGTATCGTCGTCGACAAACTGACAATCATTTTGTTTTGCTGGATCGTCTGTCCCCGTCGGCAGTCCCCGTCCCGATCCATGTTCTAACAGAATACATCAAGAGGAAGCTTCCGGTAATAAAGTTTGATCAAGTTTTCGAAAAATACACAAGGCATGAAAGTCGGGAGACAGGATGCAGTATATGCTTGGAGTGCATAGAGAGGAGCCATGAGGTGAGGGAACCTTGGAACTGTGATCATTTGTTTCACAGGGAGTGTCTGGATAGTTGGGTCAATCAGGGCCAGGTAACCTGCCCTTTGTGCAGATCTCTGTTGTTTCCGGCCAAGAGCGAAATAACGAGCTGCGGCGGAGGAAGTTCAGGGACGACGGAGAGGGATGAAGCTTACTTTAGTAGGTTTTTATGAACTCTTGCCCCCAAGTCTCGACTGTGTAAAATTGATTTTCCTGTGAATTTTTGTTACGAAATTTCTAAATTTTTCTTTGCTTAAGGAACTTACATTGATAGGTTAGATTGTTGGAATTTACTGTGGGATGAGTAATGACGTTGTTGGTAACTTCTTGCCGACATGCCTCGTACTGTGAAAGTAGTTTCTTGAATATATTCTTCAAGAATGTTTTTGCTTTCTTAATCAAGAGTACCTCACTGGGTAGCCCGTGACACATAAACAAAGTTCAAAATGGGCCATAATATTTACTGAGCTTAACTTGAACTTAATGTCATAGTCCAATATGGCGAGGAATGGAGTGATCATGTAAGCAATACGCGATAGCCCCGGTGCCTCTCTATGTACTAACAGATCAAGAGTCTTCCAGTAGTAGGGTTTGGTCAAGTTTTTGAAAAATATACAAAGCATGATAATCAGGAGACAGTTTGCAGCAGATGCTTGGAGTGCTTTGAGAGAATTCATGAGGTGAGTGAAAACTGCAACTGTGATCATGTGTTTCACATAGTGTTTAGACGGTTGGGTCAACCAAGGGCAGGTCACCTGCCCTTTGTGCAGAGCCCTGTCGTTTCCGGCCAAGAGCGAAACAACGAGCTGCAGTGGAAGAAATTCAGGGACGACGGAGAGGGATCCTTACATTCATAGGTTAGAATTCATTGTGGGATGAGTAGTTTTTTATGAACTCTTGCCCACAAGCCACAGACTCTGTAGAAGCAATTTTTCTTTGTATATTTTCTACAAAAGTTACTGGCTTTTCTTGCCGTAACCAACTTATTTTAATAGGTAAGAATTCATTGCTCTTGCCCACAAGCCTAGCTCAGACTTTCTAAAACAGTACAAGTCACTTTTCTTTGTACATTTTCCATAATTGTACAATTTCGAGCACCCTACTTATCCTTACTACCAAACGATGATGTGAAAGTGATCATTATACAATGTATAAAAATCTTTTTGATACAGTATCATGTGACTGAATTTCAAACTTTAATAGGTAATATTCATTCACGAGACTTGAATTTTTCAAAAAACGCGGTTCTTACTTATCTTTTTAAATTTGAATGTTAGAAACCTTTATAAATCAAAGTGAAGCATACCAAGTTTGAAGATTGATGATCAAGATCAAAGTTGAAAATAAAAGTAAAAATAATGGCTTTCATACTCTGTCATAATTTTTGACCCGTGAGAAAATTGCAATCGGTTAAGCTAACCCTTTTGCCAGTTACCACCCTAAGCAAAAATCAAATTGAACTGAAGATCCATTCTTTTGTTTGTACAGGAATTGAGGAATAGTATATGAGTTGGGTATTGGGTGCTTAATTACTTTGATTGGACATAAAAGATTTCTGGTATTCATTCTCTATGTTAAATTCAATTCGTGAGAAAAAATTCAATCGAATAAACTTCCTCCCAATGCCATAACTCAAAAACCTAATCATCTTTCCCCAGTTAACTATGAAATAGCGGAAGAATAAAAAGATGAAAATAAAATGAGGATGAGAGGTCATTACTGTCACAAAGAGGAAAAGTGTTGGGCGATCCGTTGACGACAAAGGGGAGGAAGAGTGCATGAGATTGAAGTATTTTAAAAATATTTTATAAAATTGTATTTACACAAACTTGAATGCATAATGTAGTTTACCGTTCAGAATATCATTACAATTGAGGCTTCCTACAAGTGCATAACAACAGTTCGGCGTGAATAAGGTTTTTTCCCTACTTAGCACTTAAAAATTCGAAATGTTCCATCAATCACAATACTTAAGAAAAGCGTGTCAGTTTTTTAAAACAGATAAAAATATAAAATTCTAAAGTATTGTAGGATCCAGATTCTTTTCAGGTTTTTTTTTGTAAGAATTTTGGAGATTCGTAAATTATGTTCGTTTATCGTATATTATGCTGTCAATTTTATCAAGTACTGTTTATGTTTATTTTTTTTTTAAATATTTAAAATAATTTTTGACCGCACAATATACGTTGAACAGACACAATTCACAAATTCTCGAAATCCTCCGGACTCTGTTATGATGGAGATTTCAAATTTTTAGAGCAGCTCCAGTGGGAGCACTTGCTCGGGGGACAGTGGGGTGAACAGGGCCAGAAAGCCCGACGGATTTGGTCCAACATGTGGCAGCTCGAGGGACAGGCCTGGCACGATTTACCAGCCCGAGAACCCAGAGTGGGTGTGACATCAGGGCGACGTCAGCCGCTTTTTTTATTTTTTTTTTCTGTCAGGCGAGTGGGCGGGCGTCAAGAGACATAAATTCATAAATGGGGCCCGCGGCCCACTCAAATTTCTTATCGTTGAGGAGGCCACGTGGCTTCCTCGTGTCCGGTGGATTTTAACGGCTATATTTTATAAACCGTTGGATTTTCAAAGGTAAAAAAAAGAAAAAATTAAAAACCTCATTTAATTTCAGCTGTTGGATCTGAGATCAACGGTCCACGTGATTAGGCTATGTAAATTAAAAAAAAAAATTTAAAATTCTGAAATGTTACCGTTGTGCCACGTGACACAATCTGGAGTGTTGGAGTGTAACAGTAGAGATGCAAAAGATTATTACTATTCATTAAAAGTAGTTACTATTCACTAGGTGAATAGTATGTACTGTCTGGGGATTTCCACGCTGGAACTGCTCTTAAATGCCAACTAGCAAAACACCTTATTCACGCGGGAACTGTTGTTACCACATGTTAAAGGCTTCAATTATAATGATATTTTAAAGGGTAGGTACATTTTGCACTCTCTTGTTTAATTTTCTATATATATCCACCCATTTGTGCTTTTGCAATCTCGACAACACAAACCCTTCAATTCCTCTCGATTTATATACATACATATATATACATACATACATATATATACATACATACATATATATACATACATACATATATATATATATATATCCCATGGCGTTTTGGGTTGGTATTAAAGTGCTGAAATGGTTTACGACACTGCTCGTCGTCGCCCACTGCTTGAAGATCCTGTTGATAGTTGCACTTTCCCATCTAGATCTGCTCAAACCTTCCCAAGAGATGACTGAGTTGGAAGAATATCGTCGTCGACAAACTAACAATCATTTTGTTGTGCTGGATCGTCTGTGCCCATCGGCAGTTCCCGTGCCGATCCATGTTCTAACAGAATACATCAAGAGGAAGTTTCCGGCAGTAGAGTTTGGTCAAGTTTTCGACAAATACACAAAGCCTGAAAGTCGGGAGACAGAATGCAATATATGCTTGGAGTGCATAGAGAGGAGCCATGATGTGAGGGAACCGTGCAACTGTGATCATGTGTTTCACAGGCAGTGTCTGGATAGTTGGGTCGATCAGGGCCAGGTAACCTGCCCTTTGTGCAGATCTCCATTGTTTCCGGCTAAGAGCGAAACAACGAGCTGCGGCGAAGGAAGTTCAGGAACGATAGAGAGGGATGGCGGGCACGGTTCGGTTTGGTGGAGCTTTGACTGAAACCGAAAAAATGTTTTTAGGTTCGACTCGGTGCGATTTTAAAGCTAAAACCGAAATAGAATCAAACTATTTGGTTTTGATTTGGTTCGATTCCAAACCGTTTTAATTCGGTTTCAAACTATTTTGCAAACAAAATGAATTGTTTCATGAATTGCAGATTTGCAGCCACCGGCTACTATTCAAGAATCAAAATTGCAACTACTAAAACGTTATTAGCAAGGGTCAAATCCTGTCGAAAAAGGTATTCTACCTTCGCAAAAATATTTTTTTTCGAGGATAAAAGTTGGTCATTGGTTGTAAAAAATTCTTCCATACGACTTATATGATGGTTGGAAATACTTTTTGTACGAGGACCTTTCTTTTTTTTCGTTTTCCCCTTTCGATTGCTGATTTTCGTTGAAAATTAGGGATAACAATTATAACCGTTAAATTCGATAACCATAGATAATTATCCGAATGAATTGGATTTGGATATTAAAATTCGGGTATGGTATGGATATGGGGAAAAACCGTGAATTTTATTCGGTTATGGTTTTGAATATGATTATAGGGGTCCCCAATCCGTATCCGTCTCCGAATTCGACCCGATTATTACATATATATATATATATTTGATATATATAATATAATTTTATTCAATTTACCGAACCCTCTCTATACTAATTCATTATGCATGCATCAAACCCTATACTATCTTTATTATGCACCAAACATCATGCATGGGGCATACCAAGTTACCAACAACCTCATCCATTCAATACTCTTATTGTTATACTCAATCAAATTAATTCATTTAATCATTTTATATATCAATTATCAAATGTTCCAAGTTTATCAGATTCATATCTCTTCAAGAGTTTCATTGTCAATAAATTGGTGCATGTTGTCAACTCAATAGGTACTCTTTCATTCTTTTTCATGTTATTTGATTCATGCAAATTCTCAATTAGCGTCAGTTTTCTAGTTTATTACATATTTTATGAGCCCATAGAATTATGAAAAATTAAATCAATAATTGTCTTCTTTTTTGTTGTTATATATTTAGTTTGCATGTTAATTGATTCAGTTTCAGTATTATACCATGTCTTCGTTTACATATTAATGGATTTGGTTGTGTTTGTAGCAATCAAAATGTCTAAAAGAAAATTTAAGTCTCAAGAAGAAACAATATCTACCCCAACTAATTGTAATCTAGCACCTATATTGAATCCAAGTGTTGTGCAACAAGAAATACCAAATCAAATTGCTCGGCCCCAACATATACCAACTCCTAATGAGGTTGCTGGTGAGATTGAGGATGCTAGAGGTGATGATGGTGAAGGTAATAATTCGAGACTTCGCAGTTTGGTGTGGCAACATTACATAAGAACAGTAGTTGATGGGGGTGATGAAAGCAATATGTAATTATTGTAACAAGAAGCTTGATGGGAACACTGGAAATGGAACCAGCCATTTGAGGCATCATGTGACGATATGTCCACGTCGGAGACAAAAAAAAAATTGAAGCAAATGCTAACCAAAAAGTGGGAAATGGGAAAGTAGAGTTGTATTCTTTCCTTGGTTGAGCGTGTTGGATTTAGAAACTTCATGAGTGTTGTCCAAGCATTGTTTAAGTTTGTTTCAAGAAACACAATCAAAAGTGATATCCTAAAAATATATGATTATGAGCGTTTGAAAACAATGAAATTGTTGGATGAAAATAAAAGTAGAATTGCCATAACTACTGATATGTGGACCGCAAGTAATGAGAATAGAGGATTTATGGTAATAACGGCACATTTTATTGATGACTCTTGGACGTTGCAAAGCCAAATAATAAGGTGATATTTTTAATACTTTAATATCTATTTAATTATTGTCTAGCTTTAGATTTATATTTCAAATTCTTTATTGTAACCATCTTCTTTGTAACTTTTTCAGATTTATTTATGTGCCTTGTCCGCATACCGCCGAGACACTTTCAGATGTTTTGATGGAGTGATTGCTAGATTGGAACCTCGATTGTAAGCTTTCTACCTTAACCGTAGATAATTGCACTACAAATGATAAAATGATTGATCTTATTCTTGAAAAACTTTATAGTAGTTCACTTTTGTTGGGTGGAAGGTTCTTTCACATGCATTGTTGTGCGCATATATTAAACTTGATTGTGAAGGATGGTCTGGAAGTGATTGGTGGTGGTGTTGAGAAAATTCGTGATAGTGTTGTTTACTGGACAACAACACAAAAAAAAAAAAAAAAAAAAAAAAAAAGAGGAAAAGTTTGAGGAAGTAGCACATCAGTTGAAGCTTCCAAGCACTAAGAAGATGGTTACGGCTAATAATTCTATGAATTTGAGTGACTAGTCACAGAGAGAGAATAAAGACTCGTTTGTAATTGTTTTTAAAATGACCGAGAGTGCTTCCAGCGAAATTCATTTTGAGCTCCAAAAATATTTTAAATGGTTTTTGGAAAGAAAAAAAAAAACACCAAATATATGTTTTTCACAAGAAGCACTATAAATATTTCTTCAAGATCCACTTAAATTTTTACTAATAAATAGTTTCAAAAATATTTTAACCAATGATACTTTCAATCAATTTAAAAACGCTTTGAAACGAATTCTAAAATTTGCAAAAAGTAAAGTTTGCTCCTAAGAGCATTTCCAAATATGGAGTCAAAAATGCCACATCATAACGGACATAAAGATAACATTAATATTGTCCAACCAAAAAGCAAATTCCCAATAGGGTATGATGTGAATTGACAGCAACTTCACATCTATTTTTGGTGATTAATAAATGTTTTTCATTATTTTATTAATATTTTTGTTTCAAAAATACTATTACAATTATGAAAAGTAACTAACGTAATAATTAATAGTAATTTGGTGAGACATCAACTTATTGAATTCAGAGCATGCTATAATTCTAAGAAGCAAGTTCTTGTCCTTTGTGAGGAAGGTGATGGAGCTATCTTTGCTGGACAATCAATTCGATGGAGGCGGCCCAACTATGGTGTGCTTAAGATTAATTGTGACAGTGCATGGTGCGGGAAGACACTCAAAGGAGGATATGGGTGGGTTATGAGGGACTTTGCAGGATTGCTACAAGCGGCAGGTGGGGAAGGAGGCCTATTTTCCAATAATGCGGTGATGGCAAAAGCTGTTGCGATTCATGTGACATTAATGGTATGTTTTGAGATGTATTTTTATGAAGTGGAGATTGAGTATGACTCTCTAGTGATAATTAGTATGCTTAATGGGGAGTATGTGGTAGATGCTACTTTGGAGTGTTTTATCCATGATATTGGTCATTTGGCATCTAAATTAGGAGGAGTGAGGTTTGTGCTTGTCAAGCGGAATGGAAATGTCGCTCCTCATGCTGTAGCATCATATGTTGTCTCGCATGGAGGTATTTTCCGTTGGGATACTCTTGGTCTAGAGTTTTTATTTAATATTCTTGCTGTAGATGTAAACGTTTCGATTAATTTAATAAAAGTTATCCTTTAACAAAAAAAAAAATAATGTAATAAAAATACATGATCATATTTATTAATATTTTTTGTTTCAAAAATGTTTTTCATCATTTTTTTAATACTTTCAATTTTGATGAGTCATACTAGTATAGGCGTTGGCGTCACAATATTGGACAGGTCACCTGTTTAGGAGCCAAGTCCAAGTATATATACAAATTCTTCCAATTTAAAGATAATATTCGACTCCTGTTTTATTGTGAAGGAATAAAGAGATTCATGAATCCCCCACGAGTCCACGACTATAAACCAAGTCCAAGCAAGAAACGTTAACTAATAGGGATAGCCAGTTGAGCTGAATTCAGAGAACTTAATTTTGTCTAATATTATTTTATCATGTAATAAGCATTATTAGATAAAAACATTATGAAAATTATGTGACTTTCATTTCATGTGAATCTCAAGA
The DNA here is from genome assembly GCF_041283825.1 of Pyrus communis. Classification (NCBI taxonomy): domain Eukaryota; kingdom Viridiplantae; phylum Streptophyta; class Magnoliopsida; order Rosales; family Rosaceae; genus Pyrus; species Pyrus communis. Next base: position 7,190,000 of record NC_142570.1, read on the forward strand.
CTCATTAACTCGGGATGGCACGTTCTAAATTCGATTTATGCTGCCTGGTAAATCAAACGATTGTAGTTAAGAAGAGATTGACCTTAAAATAATGGACGCTAATCCACATCCCCAAAATATTAAATGACAATCCCCTTTTAAAAAAATTAAAGTGGGACGGCACAAAGTGATCTTATCCCCAATAAAATAAGCAATTGTTTGGGAAAATGCCGCATCTGCCTGTCGGCTTCTGTTTTCCACATCAACCGGTTCACCGACCCAATCCAATCCGCTCCAACTTATCCTCTTTCATTTGTTTAAGCCAAGCCAATCCCATCACACCATTGAGTTCCTATAAATTCCACATTCAGTTGCCAAGATCTTGAAGCAATGTACATGGACTCAACACATTCAGTTGCCTCCTTTTATCCCATGGAGCCCCTCCTTTTATCCCATGGACTAGCTATTTAACAGTTTTAGTTGAAATTATGAGTTTCATTGATATGGGATGAAGTTTAGACTTCATTTCTTTTTCTTTTTCTATATATTTTTCTAATTTATCTGATAATTTCACAAAAGTATTAACCGTATTTAAGAAATTTTGAACACTGTCTAAATGAAATAAGTTTATTGTTATATGATGTCTTGAATAACTAATATGAAGTATATCACTGTGTATAGACTTTTAGTATGTCACTGTATATTCGACTTCATTCTCTCTTTTCATATACGGAATTTTAGTATGTCACTGTTTATTAGTTGCAGGAACTGTCACGATAATAAATTAATAATAAATCCATACTGCATAGTTAAGATTAAATTTAACTTGAAGATGTCACTTAGTACTCCAGTCTAATGATATTCCTCTTCATTGGTAAGTGAGAGGTTTTAGGTTTGATTCTCGCTGAAAACGAGTTTAAATCACATTATTACTATCTTATTATGAGACTAAGCTCATTCATTTATATTGTTATAGATAATATTAAAAAAATAAAAATAAAAAATTGAAGATGAAATTCCAATGCCTTTTGGGTGCAGGGTTGGAAATGAAAATGAGTCCCCACCGTAATGAAATATCTGTACAAAGTCTGACACACTCTAGATCGTTGGATTCAACCACTTTGAACGGTTGAGATGGCGTTTTATTTTGCATTTATTTTGTTATCCTATAACACTTGATGTGTCTTTCTTGCGAATCTGGGATATTAAATTTCTTCAAATAAAAATCTGGCCCGGTCATAAAGAGAAATAGTGGGACCGAAAAGTACATCCCTAACCTGTCATTAAATTTCTTCAAATAATATTAGGTACGCATTTCACAAGAAATTTTTAGTTACGACGGAAATACAAGTGGTACATCATGTGTTTTAATAAGAATGGTGAGAAATTTATTTTTTAAGTTATTAACTTTTTAGAACACATATTCCACCATTTGTTTAGTAACACGTGGTGTATCACTCCGTATACTAGTCACACTAAAAAATCTCTCAAATACCTCCTAAAACCCTATTATCTAAGGCGTTGGTTGTTGCAACTTACGCTTACTTGTCATTAATAAAAAATAAGTAAATTAATAATAATAATTAAGTTATTAATAATTATATTATTTAATTTACAAAATTTAATTTAAAATTTAATCTTCTTAATAGTATCCGAGATAGAAATACAAACATATACAATGTCGTAAGTAAGTAATTTAAATATAATGGGAAAAATCAATTTATATATAATGAGAAAAATAAAAAACTCAAAAGTCCAGCCCAATAAATAAACAAACAAAAACTAAACCCTAATTCTTATCGTCCAAATGCAGAAAAGCAACACTTACTGTTGTTGTTAACCACCACATAGTGGCTTACTGATTGGAACTGTATTACAAGTTCGTATTTTATACGGTATTTCTTAAATTTGTTTTTTGATGCTGAGACATCACATAATAATAACACAGGACAAACTAAAATGTTTTTGTGGACCTTTTGACCTTTGAAAAAAAATATCTTCTTGTTGTTTGGAGAACGCACAGCAGCACATGGCATCGGTTTTGTTCTCATTAGGCGGATAATATTCCATGGCTTTTATGTCACCTTTTAAAGCAAATAAATCAACAAGTTGGTTCTGACCTCTTCCGAAAAGAACCACTTGAACCTGCTGTTTTGGCTATTAATTCAAAAAAGCTAGAAAAGTCAAGTGCAGTTAAAATAATCCCAAGAGAAATGCTTACTCTTTTTTTTTATTTACAATTCTTAAGATGTATTTTTCGTCAGATTTGGATCTCATTCGAATTCAAGTTATGAGGATCTTAAAAATTCACACATCTTAAAAAATCTGACATTTTAATTATTTATCGTATATTATACGATAAAAAATTATACTAAATTGATTTAAAATTAAAATATAATTAATATCTAACTAAAAATGATCACATATACGATGAACGTTTATAATTTAGATATTTTTAGAATCCTGACAAGAGGATCCTCATCCGTTTTCGTTGGGTTCATCATCCTTGCTAGTAGGGGTGGGTTCAAAAAACCGAAAACCGAAAAAAACCGAAAACCGAACCGGACCGAGACCGAAAAAAACCGAACCGAAAAAAAAACCGAACCGAAATTGTCAAACCGAACCGAACCGAATCTGACCGGTTCGGTTTCGGTTTTTGAGGCTCGGAAACCGAACCGAACCGAACCGAACCGAACCGATATATATATATATAATTTTTTTGAATATTTATAAATAGTTTAGTCATACAATCATAACAAAATAGAACCTGTTGCCAAGTTGGTTTCAGTGAAACTTTACAAGCATGGAGGCATGGGTTCGAACCCTCATGCCTCCAGGATTTGTGAGATTTTTTTTAATTTTTTAATCTTTTTAACAAAACAACCCTAAACCTCCTCCTCCTTATTTTTCATTCCGCCTAGCCTATTAATATGAATGTGAACTTTTATATTTCCTTTTTTTTTATAATAATTTTGGAGGGAGAAAGAAAAAAAAAAAAAAAAAAAAAAAAAAAAAAAACCGAAAAAAACCGAAACCGAACCGAAAAAAACCGAACCGAAAAAAAACCGAACCGAAAAAAACCGAAAAAAATTTGAACCGAACCGAACCGAACCGAAATTTCGGTTCGGTTTCGGTTTTGAGAAAAAACCGAACCGAAAAAAACCGAACCCAGCCCTACTTGCTAGTTGCTTTCCCACCCACCAAAGGCGACTAATATGACAAGTAAATTTCATGTGGGTCAGTAATGTCATGATGTGAATTCCTGTCTTTTTATTTGAAAATTAAAACTTTTTGCATAGTGTTATGATAAAATTGACTATTTCTAAACAAAACGTTTGAATTTGTAATGTTTTATATTAGTACATATTTTTTGTTGTAATTATTTTAATTTAAATTTATCTCTCGTGCTCTTATTTGTAAAATTGGCAATCGTTTCAGAGACATCCACTCAAGTAAGTTTGGCATGCATATGCGTTCGCATGATATAGGTTTATGTTCGATGGGCTATTTAGCTTTTAAGTTTAACAATTGAGATACGGGCTTTACATGTTAATTAATTAGGAAAACTAATGAAAAGAGCTTGAAAATTTTAAGTTTTAATGATGAAGATAAAATAAAGAGTAAAGTGAATAGTACCATGATTGATCTTTTAGCGTAAAAATGTGATTTTAGTTAAAGTAAACAATATCGTAAGTTTTTCGTTAAAACTCCTTAATTAATTTGCTACGAGTTCGTTTAGCTTAATTAAAGGCCCACATATTAATATCAGATGCTATGCGTTTAAAATGAGGATAAATTCAAGGGAAGTTTAACAAAAAGCTTCTGGTACTGTTCATTTTAACGAAAAACTATATTTTTACACTAAAAAATCAATCCTGATACTATTTACTTTACCATTTATTTTGTCCTTATCGTTAAAACTTAAAGTTTTCATGTCATTTTCATTATCAAATGGTATTAGTTTTTATCTCTTCACTTAGTGATCACTTCAAACTCTATTTGATTAGTTGTTTTAATCAATTAGGTTGAGGAGTCTGATCTTTCCGTTTCTTTGGCCACCTGATTGATATCTTTAATCTAACAGACATATTTATAGGTTCATCAGGTTAGGTTTCAAAGTGGCGCCGCATATGCATGAGTTGAGTTTTAGGCTGCTCCATATATCAGAATGGTTTTTCCTGAGTTTTAGTTGCTGCCACACTTCCATTGTTTAAGTCAAAAAACAAAAGAAAGGTTTCTGCTATTTACGAAAAGAACTGCAGCCACTGTTTTTCGTCAGAATAAGGTCTTGCAATTTGTGTTAGCATGCATTGAATTCGTTGGTTTCGTTTTTAACAGAAGAAAATGATTTTGATTCTACTGCTTTGGATTTTTGACCGCGCGTATTTTTAAGAGAAAATAATACTTTTCAATGTAGTTTTGTTCGTGCTTTAATTAGAAATCAATTATGAAAATGTACCTTGTGATTTTCATAATTGATTGATTTTCAAAATTATTTTATTTCATTCATTATGCATGATCGCGTTAGTATCCTGCAAAGTTCGAGGAGAAGGTGATTGACGGCCGCGTTAGTATCGTGTCACTTCCACTTGAAGGTTGAAGGAGATCCAGTAGTAAAGCGCGGAGACAAAACTACATATTAGTATGCGTGTCGAGTTGATGAGTTTTGTAAGTCTTTCTGTACTCATTTCTTTTAGTGTTTGTCCTGGTTTGGGAGCCCGAGGATTTTCCCATTGCTGGGATTTGCCTCATTAAATCTTACATCTTGTGTGCACGTTTTATTTATCGTTTTAATTGAAAATGAGTATGATAGTTTGATATGTGATGTGAATGTGGATTTAATTTAAGAATTAAAAATTAAATTGAAAATTGAATTGGATTTTTAAATTAGAACCTATTCACCCCTCTTTAGGTTAAACTAGTACCATCTTAGAACTTTCACATAGGTTTATAAGAGATTATATACTTTTGCCTCGCCAATTCATTGGAGAAATATCCCAATTTCCTTCATGCCAAGAGTAGAAATCTTTGGTTAATATATTGAAGAGATATTTTTGTATGTACCACGAACAAAAACAACCACACCTGTTATAATATGAGTGGAGAGAAAATATATTATTTATTTTGTAACACATTTTCTACAACTTGTGTTCTCATTGTAGAAAAAAATTCTCTTGGCAAATATGGATGAGAAATAAAGGAAAATGATTTCCACACGTTTATTTCAACCTGTCACACACTTATCTTTGTTTTTTGACATCAAACTCAAAACAAACAAAAAAATCAAATATAAATAACGATCAAGATTAAATAAAAGTGTGTAATTATCATTTCGAATAATAAAATGTTGGGCTTAATTGGATCGTTAGTCTCTATGGTAAAAGGATTGTCGGAAGATAGACCTGTGGTAGAAAAAATTAGAAATTAAGCACTTGTGGCGAAGTTTTTTAGGATTTAGGCGTAAAATTGAAAATTTTATTATTAGCACGTAAGTTACACATGTGGAGCTAAAACGAAACTCTTCTTTAATTGTTAGCACGTGAGGCTAACTTTATTATTTCAGCCTCGCATGTGAACCTCTTACGCTAACCGTTAACGAAAATTTTAAATTATTTATCTAAATCCTAACAAATTTTACTACAGGATTTAAATTCTAATTTTTTTACTATCGCTCGACAACCCTATCATCACGTTAACGATTAATCCAATCGAGCCTTTAAAATGTTATTGCAACTTGCAGATTGAAAAGTAGAAGGCCAAGTCCAAATCCTTTTAAAATACATTAAAAGCCTCTTTATTCCACCCGGGGTCAGTGGCAACTAGAAAGGCCAATTGTCGTTCAATGTAGAATAGTTGACCAACAGTGACAGGTCGGCTGAATTGAAACACGTCGGGATAGGATTGCCTGTATCGTTCTTATGCAATACTCAATGCGTCCGACATCCGGCTTTACTTATACTTTTCCCATCCTGCTTACCCAATCCAAACGAATCCAATCCGGAAGGAACCCACAGTAGTGTATATTTATCCATCTGCTTTCTTTTCTTGCAACACAAACACCTCCAAATCCAATCCCATCCCCTCTAATCCCCCATGGATTTCTCCTGTGTTGGTATTAACTTCCCCAAATGGCGCAAAGGCCTTCAAAACCTGCTAATCTTTGCACACTGCTTAAAGATCGTACTGATAGTGGCGCTTAACCATCTGGGACTGCTAAAACCTGCAGTACAGATCTCTGAGCCAACTGCTGACTCCATGGACCGCCACCATCCGAATCCGACCAATTCGATACTGGCGATCGATCCCCTGTGCCCGTCGATAGTCCCGGTCCCAATCCACGTTCTAACAGAATACATCAAGAGGCGGCTTCCGGTGGTGGAATTTAGTCAGGTTTTCGAAAAATACACAAAACTTGGAGATCAAGATACTGCTTGCAGTATATGCTTGGAGTGCATAGAGAGGAGCCATGAGGTGAGGGAGCAGTCTAACTGCGATCATTTGTTTCACAGGGAGTGTCTGGATAGTTGGGTCAATCGGGGCCACGTGACCTGCCCCTTGTGCCGAGCTACGCTGTTTCCGGCCAAGAGCAAAACGGCGAGCTGCGGCGGAGGAAATTTAGGGACGACGGAGAGGGGTGATGCCTACTTTGATAGGTTGGAATTCATTGTGAGATGAGTAGTTTTCTATGAACTCATTCCCACAAGCCGCGGAAAATGTGTATAGTAGTAATATTTCTTTGAACATTTCTACAAAATTAATAGTAGGTAGTATAAGTTACCAATTCAATTCCTTGATGTATACATATTTCTTGTAAAAAATGCTGGAAGGGTTATGAAATTCTATGCCTAATATCTGAATGATTTAATTAGCATGCTAAAACCAACTGGCATTACTTCATTTATGATATGAACCTCTGTGAGACCAACCAACAAACACCTTGCCTGCAATAAAAAAAAAATAATAATAATAAATAATAAATAAATAAAAACTAATGAAAATGACTCGAAAACTTTGAGTTTTAACGATAATGAAAAAATAAAGGGTAAAGTGAATATTACCAAGATTGATTTTTTAGTGTTAAAATATAGTTTTTCGTTAAAGTGAACAGTATAGAGAGTTTTTCGTTAAAGTTTCCTAAAAGAAATGGGTTCAAAACAAACATTTATAAGACAAAAGTTTAGGGCAAAACATTTTGAAAAAGAAGGAAAAAGGCTTGAAAAGAGACTTTTCAAAAACAAAAAAATAAGAGTACTTAAAGCTTATGGAGTACGTAGAACAAAATCAAGCCCAATAATTTTCTAAATGTTCCGAGTTGGTCGTTGCTTGACTGTGGCAACGGATGGGGTAAAACTCCCCATAATTTATCTGGACCCGAAAAGAGTATATAATCGTAGCTTATCACTGATTATTTACTTTTTAAAAAAATAAAATATACAACTGACCATACTTAATAAAATAAAATTTTATTGTTGTTGAACATTTCTTACACTAGTTTTAATTTCATCCGTTAAGTATCTTAAGAAATTACCAATTGGATTAATTATTTTTTAATTCTAAGCCTCAAATCTCAATGAATTAGACATAAATTAAACAATAATTTATGTCTAAAAAATCTCTCAGACATAACAACAAACACCTTGCCTACAACAAAAAAATGGGTGCACCATTGGTACAGCCACTAAGGGATCAGAGTGGTTCCAGGCTCATCCTGACTATTGTGTAAGAAATTTTAACGGCTTTAAACTTGCAGTTGTAGAACCGTAAGACATGAAGAAGTTAAGTCGAAATACATCGTATCTTACATTTTTCTAACAATTTTGTTTGTTTTGTCTTTGTGAATTAATGAAACTCGAGGTTGAGGTTTTAAAATCAACTTTAATGTTATTTCTAAAGCTACCTAATCAACTATTATTTACAACCATCTTCTTTGCCCTTCTTTTTCTATCAAACTATTCAAACCAAATTTCTTTGTATTTTCTTCCTATAATTTCAATTTTTTTATCGTTTACCTTGCCCTCTACCTCCCACTCTTGTATTATACACTTCCTTCGATTCTCTTTATTAAATTAATGGGTCCTTTAATTTTGTGAAGATCACTTCAATTGTTGATGCTACGAGTTCTAAATCTTTCTCAAGACATATATAAAAAACCCTCTCTCACAAAGAATTTTAGCTCCACCATTGGGTGCACCACAAAATCAATCCAACAATTCAGTAACTACAAATTGTGCACAATAATTCTCTTTTAAGTAATATATCTTCATTGATGGCATTGGAAGCGGAAAGGATCCGATTGGAATTACATATTCAAATCGATCTCAGACATTCAAAATTAACAAGCAAATTCATCAGATCATAACAAGTTTTACAAAAAGCCCCAAATTTAACCAGAAGGATTCGATTCAAAATATCATGAATTAACCTCCGAAACCATAAAGTGTTCGTCCCTGCCTCTTTAGAGCATAGACAACATCCATGGCGGTCACCGTCTTCCTCCTGGCATGCTCGGTGTACGTCACAGCGTCGCGAATGACGTTCTCCAAGAAGATCTTGAGAACCCCTCTGGTTTCTTCATATATGAGGCCGCTTATGCGCTTCACACCTCCTCTGCGAGCGAGCCTTCGTATGGCGGGCTTGGTGATCCCCTGGATGTTGTCCCTCAGCACCTTCCTGTGCCTCTTGGCTCCGCCCTTACCCAACCCCTTTCCTCCCTTTCCTCTCCCTGTCATTTTCCCGGAAATTTAAATTTTCTGACCTCCCAAACAAATTTGTTGTGAAAGTTAAGTTGAATCTGGTGAATGAAGAATCGACGAGGAAGGGGGGTTTATAGTGGGGAGCGGAATCGAGCGATCTTTGAATTTTTGGCGTTGCCGCCTCGGCTGAGCTTTGTTCGCGGATTTTTTGTTTTTTTGTTTTCAACTGGTGCCGTTGGATCGAAACTTATCGACGGCTGGCCAGGTCGATCCTCGTGAATGAAATTTGTACTAACTGAATACTTTATTATGGGTCATCTAACGGCTGAAATAAGATATTGAAAGAGTACTTGGATCGTGTAAATACGGTTTCGCCACTGCCGCAGTTTTACATTTTTTTTTTCTTCATTATAATCATAAATAGAGTAAATATGACCCCGTATAAGTTTGTATACAATTGCAACTTCATCAAACATTTTTAAAATTTCACAATGACAAACATTAAAATTTAATTAAAATATCATACATCTATTACAATTAGTTAAATTAATTGTTTACATTATGATGTAACAAGATAAAAATACCTTAAAAAAATAATTATTCAAAGTAAGTATTTAATATAATTTTGAAATAACAAAATAATAATAATAGGCCCCACCTCCTCCTTCTCTGGTCAAACATAGGGCTGGTTTGGTATTGCTATGCTTTGAAAAAAAGCTGCTTCTGCTGTGCTGTGAGAATAAGCAGTTGTGAAATAAAGCAGCAGAGTGTTTTGTAAAACTTTATGTAAAACAGATGTGAAAAAAAACCGATTTTTCAAAGCTGGGTTTTGCAACTTCTTATTTTTGGATTTTTTTTTCATCCAAAACTGTGAAAAAAAACTAAAGCTAAATGTTTACCAAACACAAAAACAGCTCCCAGCTTTTTTTAGAATCACCTCAGTACCAAACCAGACCTTAGACCCAACCACACCTCATTCTCTACAACCCTCCCCAACCCAACCTCTCAAATTCGTTGCAGGACCTCTCTCAATCCTATCTTCCCCCTCCCTTTTCCATAAGCCACCCAGTGTGGTAAACTTCCGGCAAGATAACGACACGCCGTTGAGTTTCAAGACATCATTAGACAAAGTGATGTTGATCTAAAACCCCACCTGATTAGTCCTCAAAAACAACTTATTTAACATATGTTTAACGGATGTAAAATGTTGCAATTAAATTACAACTTGTATGACATTAAATTGCAATTAAATTGTAATTGTACACTAAGTTCAGGGTGAAATATGCAATTTATCCTAAATTTTCTTAAGGGTAAACCACCTATACCCCCAAACCATTACAAGATTGTCGTTACCCCAAAAACTACTTTTTTTGCTGATTTACTCCCTTAACTAGTACGAAACAGCCAATTACTCCCCCATTGCTAGATTTTAGAGAATTTTATCCAAAATTTTGTTAAGTGGTGTTAAAGTAACTTATGTGGATGGTGAAGAACCTTCTGAAGCACAAGTTGACAGTGATGAATAGCAATGTGGATAGCGGATATGAACAACACAAATACGTTAGTGCCTAAATTCATGAATTTAGTGAGATAAAAAGACAAGTTTGTCCTCTTGCCTCTCACATGACACCACTTAATAGGGAATTTAGATGAAATTCTCTCAAATATAACGGCAAAGGTTATTGGCAATCCTATAATAATTCAGTCTATTTTTAATGGATGATAGTCTAACATTGATTCAATTTGAATCATTGGAAGAGAGATCTAAATCCCGAGTAGGATGACCTGGGAAAAGTTAGGGTTACAATGGACATATTTCTGAGCAACTGAGCTTGGTTCACGATTAAGAACAGATGCTAAGAAAGTTTGCATGGACTCCTAAAGCATATTTAAGATCCTTAATCTCTCCACCAAGAACATGGTTCTTTGTTCCCCATTGCACCCACAAAAAAGAAGAGAATCAAATTCCCTTTCTCTCCACTTTCATAGGAACTTCAGTTCTACTTTGAAAGACGATGGAGTCTATAATTGTCCATCAAGCACTTCGGGAATATTCCCATTATTATTTGATGATTCGATCATGTATCTGCATTATTACGATCTATTAAGAGTTCCACACCGTTAGTTAGATGATTAGTTAAATGATTGTACAAGTTAGCAATATAGTTAGTTTGTTAGTATTTGGTTAGAGTAGTTAGGCTTACTAATCATGTAATACTTCCTTTTCAGTTAATACAAGTCTCATTTCTCTCTCTCTCTCTCTCTCTCTAGTTCTTCATCTTTCTCACTGTTATTCTTCTTTCATTTTCTCTTCAGTTCTGAAATATTTCAATGTATTTAACACAATTTGCTGGATGAGTATGATCCATTTTCATTTCTCTCACAGATATGGGACTTGACACAGCATGCACCTCATCAGTCCATGTCAGGCTTCCGAAAAAGGATGCTGTGTTCACTTGGTAGGCAGTGGAAACCGCAACTGTAAAGAAGATCGCCTTAACTGTCGAGTTGAAGGCGTCTCTAGCTTTACAACTACTTTGATGCGTGATGGAGGCTCGATTTGAGCTTTGTACATTGAGTTGACAGAACCAGTATTCATTACAGTTCGAGTGAGTGTTACAGGATTTCTTAGATTTGGAATGGTAATGGACGGCAGGTTTACATCAAGAATTGAAGGTTTTGTAACAGGACATGATGTGGCTTGTTGAACAAGTAGAGAAACAGCTGAGGTGTTGTAGCCAAACGCACAAAGGTAGCTTATGTAGTCATTTGTGCTGATATCATATATGAGGCTAGGGTTCGCTGCCTTGTTCGGGTTCACTAAGCCTCCTCCATAATCAAAATGGATCCGCAACCTTCTGCTCTGCCCCTTCAGCAAAGACTGGCTCTCCAAATGGATCTGCAAAAGAAGAAAAAAGCTTTGTTTATTATTAATGTGCTGACCTAATCTCGAAACCATCCAATTTCACTACATTACTGACACTTGCTAATCGCTTGGACACTAAGCATTATGGTTGTAGATCAACCTGTTGTGATTAGTCGCACGATTTGCATGAATAACAAGGATTAAACACACATGTCCCGTTGAGAAAGATGCGCAGAGGATTTGAACTTGATTTTAGAAGAGCAATTTGTATGGTACGGGTACACCAGTGGCGTCCTATGCTAATGCTACAAAGACACGTGAAAATAGTACGTATTCATTTCATTCCAATCATTTATATCAAACGAGTCCTGAATTCAGTATTTTGGGGTGTTTGTACTGCACATGCATGTACATAGAGAATGACAAGTCAAAGCTTGAAAGGTGGTTTATAGATGAACTGAATATACCCAAATTGAAGTCTTAATTCGTGATTCTCTACCCAAATTGATCAAACCCAAATTTCGTAAGCTGGTTTTGGTTTTGATGTAGCTCAAGTATTGCACACACATCAGTACTCGTATGAATGTATGTCACGCAATGCGCCTTAACAAGCACTGGTTGAAGCATGTCAGGGGAACATATAAGTACTTTTTTACGTGCAAAGCATGCCAGGGAAGCTATGATTGCTTTTGATGCCAACATCTTAATGAAGAAAGAAAGCTTCTAGTTTCCCAGACTTTCACGTTCATTACTAATCGCTACTTATCCGAAGGTTTTTGTGTTTGCAAAGACTTGACAACCTCCTCAAGTTACTAGTGCACTGCACACAAAGATTGGCTTTTAAGATTCGTGGGCAAAGAAATGATAATGTAAATGGGAATATAAGTTTAATATAAACAAATCAACTCGGTAATTTTCTTAACTTCTACGTTTTATGGAATCCAGGAGTGTCAATATCCATTTGTGTAGTGCACAATTTGCTACGGTCGAGTGATATTTTCTTTACTTTTAGGGCTGGTTCGATATGGGATACCGAACCAAAATTAGTATCCTGAATCCCAAACCAAAATTTTTCGGGACCGAAATTTGAAGATCAATCCCAAACCAAATTTTTCGGGAATCCCAAAATATTTTCGAAATTTCAGGACCAATCCGGAATCACTAATTGAAATATGAAATTATGAATTGTTCTTCAAATATATTCTACTATCAAACTATTTAAATTCAATTAAGACTCCAACGAGGTGAAAGTTGATTAACCGTTCTAACAAATCATAAGGGGGAGAAATTGTAACGCACTTGCTCAATCTCTGACTAAGAGCACGGAGAGCCGCAGGCCTTCTTCCCCAACCAGCGGAATAATTAGGCTGAGAAACTTCTTGAGATATCTGCCTCAGGTTGCGTAATGCCTGAAAGAAGAAATATGTCCACATTACAACACAAGATGTATGAAGCTTCATCGTTTCTACGATTCTAACTTGTTTTAAACATTCTCAATTAACAAATTTTAATATCCAAACAAGATGACATCGATCAGGAGAAAACAATCTTACTGCCATACTTGTCTTCTGAGCAAGAAGTGTTGATGACTCATAAAGCGGGCGCAACACTTCAGGTACACTCCAAGGCTGGTTTAAGCAATCAAATTAACAAGTCAAAATTATGATCAATCAAGCCAAGGAAGCGACATTGCTTCAATATACAAAAGCCATATGATCAACAATGTGAAGGATCAAGCCACCACCTTCACAAGGTCTAATTAGATACCCGCTAGCTCGACAGCATTTCCGCTCTCACAAAATTCTGCACTGGTGGCATGCTAGGACCATTCTGTGTATTGTTAAGTGATCTTTCACAGACCTACCAACAATAATTAAAAGTGCTTGAACTGGACACAGTTACAAACAAGTAACACCAAATTGTTGAGTGCTCATGTAAAAGAAACAAGGACATCTGTTACCAAGAAATTACATTGGAGATGAAATAATGTTTAGGGTAGTAAAGAAATTACATTGGAGATGAAATAATGAAACTCACTATAAGGTCCAGTTATAATTTGTACATAATACCCTCACTCTCGTACATACAAAGTAGGTCACTAGAAGGAAGTCTTGCAGTTTAATACTGTATAATTAGAATTGTATATAATAGCCTCATTCTCATACGTATATAATAGCCTCACTCCTAAAAAAAATTCATAAACCCTAACCTAATGGTAAACATAAATATAGAAATTAATTTAGGGTTGGAATCATGAACATCCAATCCCAAACATGAACAAATTTCACAAACCCAAATATGGAATTCGAACCCTAAATTAAATTTCAAACCTAAATTAATTCCAAAATTTACCTCACTTGGGGGAGAATTGGTGCACAATGCACTGGATGAAGAAGACTCTCAGATTTTGAGTGTTTGATAACGAGAATCGCGAGAGAGAGAAAGAGCGGTGGCCATGGCTCTGTGTGGTGAAGGAAGGCTCCACAGTGAGGGATGAGAAGTCAAGAGAGAGAGATCAGCGAGGTTAGTTGAGATAGAGGTGAGTCACTTGTGTGATGTGGGTGTGGCCGGATTCGAAGACGGCAAATAAGGAGGAGAGAGTGATCGACAGAAATCGGCGAGGAGGGTGAGGTGAGGTCGAGAGAGAGAGTGACTGAGTGAGGGTTTTATTTAGATTCAACGGTTGAGATTAAATCTCAACCAAATCCGACGGTTGTTACAATTCTAAATATATATTTAAAATTAAATAATGTATATCTATTTCGATTCGGTTCGGGATTACCGAATGAATGAAAATGTGAGATTGATTTCCATACCGAAATTTTGAGATTAGTTCGGGAGTGGGTACCTAAATTTTCAGGATTTTTGGTTCGGTTTCGGGATTTTTTCAGTTCAGTTTGGAATTTTCATTATTTTTTTTCCACCTCTATTCACTTGTAAGTAAAATGTCTCAAGTTTAATCTAGAGAATGAAGAGTTCATAAACAATTTATTCTCTCATTCTCTTATTGTAAATATATTGTTGTATAAAAAAAAAAGTTGTGAAATACCAAGTGATGAATGAACATTTTTTTAAAACCTCAACCGTACTTACGAGTGAGAGTTTTATCAATCAACCAAAAACATAATAGTAATGTTATTGGGAACAGACAAAACTAACACACTCTTTAATATAGGTGAATTTATTAAAGGGAAGTGTTATTGGCACTCCAAAAATCTTATTCTACACTCCTCACGAGTGTATTTTTTTTTTCCTAATATAAAAAGTTTGGAGTGTGGAATGAGATTTTTGAAATGCTAATAACAATTCCTTTATTAAATAATAGAAATCACTTTTATATCCAATAGGAGATGTCAAATGTCCATACAAAAGGCATTGGAATGGACATTTTACATTTTTTGTTGGTTGAAAAACTATCCAATATTCGGAATATAAAATACTTATCTTTGTCAAAAAATGTAGATAAAAATGTAACTGTACATTTTGTGAAGAAGGACCATGCCAATCAAAGAGAAAAAAATAAATTAGATTCCAAATTAAAATCTCTTCCATTAGAGTAGCTATTACATTTACATCTTCTGGAAATCTATGCGATGTAAATGCAGCTTTACATCTCAAATTTGTATTTCTTCATTCCAAAGTTGTATAATTTGACACATAAGTTTAGCAGGGCAAATTCTTAAAAGTGATTTGCCAAAATACCCATTAGGGTTGAATATGGGCTTGGGGCAATTAAGGTAAGAGCAGGTTTTGTAAAAGCCCACCATGAATGGGCCCGGGTTTGGGTAAATCTTGTCTAGATGTCCATTGTGTTGGAGGATGACGATGATCATTAAGAAGCTGCACATTACCAATTACTGCAACCAATTTTTCTAAGTTTATGATGTCGCGTATGTTGCATGATAATAAGCAAATAGGCATCCCTCAGCAACTAGTTTGTAGCGTGAGCATCTCGGAGATGCACTCATGTGTTTGTTTCGGTAATCAATTAGGACCTAGGACGTCGGATGTCAAAGATAAACGTTCTTAACCACTTGAGTTACGTGTTCTATGATGCTTATCAGCTCCATTAGCATATAAAATGAAAGTGTCGACATATAGATATATAATCTATCAACAGAACTGCCCAACAAAATAATGTGATTGGTAGCCACCATCAACAGTGCATCACCAGTTTCAATTCTTAAATAACTAATCTCAGAACTGATCAAACTAACCCATCACTACCAAATTTTTAGAGGCTTAATTTGTTAATTTAGTTTCTTCTGCAACATCTGGGCATGCATGATAGTAGAATTAGTATGTAAAACAAAGCTTAAAACACAATTAATTAAAACACTTGGAGCTCACATATTCAAGCTCTACTTTTGCCTCAAGTTATGGATTTAAAAACAGGAAAACAACACAGGACGGAACAAAAAAAAATCTGGCACTGGATCTGATGAACTGCTAAATTCACTCCTACGTAAAATTAAACAAAGTTGATGCGAAGAAAAAGGGAGGGGGTAGGGACAACCGGACAAGTCAAAAATATGAGTCATGGCAATCAGGACCCGTGAAGAAGGGAATGGTGTTGGAGAGGAGAATCTAGGGTTTATATGGTAGCGATAGGGTTTAGGGTACCTAGAACACCATCACAGCATGTTATTAGTTATAATATGCATTTTAAAATTTTAATAAATCATAAAATTAAAACATATCAACTCTATTCTCCATTTATATCAGAATACGTAGAATTATAACAACACGTAATGGTATTTTCAACCCACACAAAAATTTCTTAAGGTGTCGGAGGATGTGGGAGTATGGTATCGTAATGGTGCTCTACCACAACTACACAAATTTAATATTTTTTTCCTTTTCTTTTTTTAATTTTTGGATAAATTAAATTTATGCATAAGTGTAACTCACTTCTATGACTTCATCATGCATTCACGTACGTCGTTCTGTCTGTCTGTTTGCCATTCGACACCCTGGCATCAAATGGACTATGCGAGCCTTGACTTTAGGTCACATTTACTATAACCATTCACCAACCTAACTTACCTTTTTCAAGTTCATACTCAAAAATTATTCATTGTCAATTTATAGAACTTCGTGTTTACAATAAGAATTGTTCATATTATAATCATCCTATAAAAATTGTCTACACAAAAAAATCAATTAAAACTTAGGTCGTTTAGTCAACGAATTGTATAGAAACAAATAAACGAAATTGGTAAAATCATTACTAACCGTCTATATATTTGCTAGAATGGATTGACGAAATGACCTTTTTTTTAATTCATTTTTTTGCAAAGATGATTTTTACAGTGTGATTTATGATATGAACGGTTCTGATTATAAGCTCAAAAGCTCTGTGATTCATGCACTAAGAGTTTTGAGCAGGAGTTCAAACTCATTTTTGAGTAGCCAAGTTTAAACTATATAGAAAATTATAGAAATGGTACCTTAACATAACCCAATTGGAGCAATGGTCCCTCAACTAAAATCCATGATAATTGGTCTCTTAACTCATCAAAATGTGCAACTATGGTCTTTTTCGTTAACTCCATCAGAATTTTCTCAAAATGACTTATGTTGGAAAGATCATTACTACAATAAGGTTAAAATTGAGGGACCATTGCTTCAATTGGGTTAAAGTTGGGGGACTATTTGTCTAATTGGGTTAAAATTGAGAGATCATTGCTATAATTTTTTTCATTTGGTTTTTTATATTTGCCCCTTGATTCAGCCTCACGTGCGTGGTACGTGACTCATTTTGACGGAAGTTTTAACGGAGTTGATGAAAAAGATCATAGCTATATGTATTAATGAGTTAAGGGACTAATGATCATGAATTTTTAGTTGAGGAATCATTGCTCCAATTAAATTAAAATTAAAAGATTATTGCTACAATTTCCTCTTACAACATTTGGCCAACTTTGTTCGCAGCTCTATTTTTGCATGTGGACCAGCCTGCCCTCTTTGGCTTCGTAAATTGTTTATGTCTGCTCCAAAGCTAAAGGGCTATGCAGTACCGATAAAGTTTTTTTGAATTTGCAATAGAAGCATTTTTCCATTTTACAAATCTATATTTGCAAAGAGATTATCTGCATTGTATGTTGAGCTCCTTCAAAGTAAAGTTTTCTTTTTGTGTTTTATTTTTTTTATCAAAGGTTTTCTTTTTGTATTTAGATCGATTGAAATGTTAATGAAGTAAAATTATAAGTTCTACGTAGATAATATATTTTGCTAGTAAAATATGTTGTTTTAATACGTCGTGATTGTTGCTTGTATAACACTGTATCCTATGTGCATCGTGACTCCAACTTTGAATTTGGTTACATAAACATGATTTTTGTCACTAGTTCAATACTCATCTCTTGATAAATTAAGACTGAGTAAAACAATATTGGCACAAAGACTTTACCAACAAGTACGTATAATAATCATCAAATAATAATCATACATTAGTGACATACATGAAATCATATACAAAAGGATATAAAAACGAAAGTTTCACATCACAGGCGTAGATAAGTTTTTTTTTATTTTTCTACATAGAGACTAGTATTCAAAATTGGGGTATATGGTAAATTACAGGTCAAATTGCTACATCAACTATACTAGAGTCAGCACAAACAATACATAAAATTATGAGGTTTCAAGTTTTTATATTAGCAAAATAATTTCTGCACGCTACTCTTCTATTTTTCTTGCACATCTACGTGTATTTGTGCTATTAAAAAAACAGAAAGACATAACCATATATCTTAAATTAAACAGGAAATCTGCAAAAAGATTAGCATGTAGGAAATAAAACATGGAAAAATAAAAAACAATATACAAAAACAAGGGCAAAGGCGCAGAAAGTATAGCCAATGCGAATGCATTCCATTGCTTGGAAAAGCTTAAGAATAAAGGGACATTATTGACGGTTAAAGCTGCCATGGCTTTTGTCATTTTTTTTTTCAAAACATTTTAAATAATATTATTTTTACCGTGACAGAAAAATGGAGAAAATGGAAAATTATAATTACTAGGTAGCCCATCTCCTCTCAACTGTTTAACTCCATCTATTTCCCTTCCTTTTCCTTTTCGAATATATATGTCACTGTTTCAGGACATGATTTTGTTGCTGTGCTGTCTGTAAGAAAATCTGATCTTTCTCTAATGGGGTTGCTACTGCTCATATTTTCTTCCTGAAGCTTCCTCCCCGAAACCCCACTCCACAAAAGCTTAAGCAAAGGGGAGGTTCCTTAAAGCTGACGACTTTTTTGCAGATGGATCTCAGTAAACCTCACAAGGTCGGCAATGGAGTCTCCGTCAGATGGGCTTCTCTCTTCTGCATTGCCAGCTTCTTCCTCGGTGTTCTTGTTGTCAACAGGTTCTCTCTCTCTCTCTTTCTCTCTAAGATCTTGTGTTGAGGTGGTTCTTTCAGTTTCCGGATTTGCTTCTCAGTCTAATGGGGCTTGTAAATTTGCATTTTTTAACCTTGTTTGCTACAAATGAGACATCTTTTCGGACCCTTTTGCTGTTTTTTGCAAATGATGCTCTGGTTTCTGGATTCAAGTTCTGTTGGCACCATTGTTTGAAATTTAGGATGTTTGCTAATCCTATTTAGTAATTTTGAATTGTACCTAAGTTTCCAATTGGACATAATGGGTGCTGAATCGTGGTCATAATTTAAAGTTACGTGAATTGGTTTAATGAATATGTTGTGATCTATTGGCTTTTTAGTGTGGAAAGTAGTAGATTCAGTGAAGTTTTGCGATGGAGTCTGAAAGGTTAACTCTGATTGGATAAGGAGTTCTCCATGATATTTGAGTGTTCATTTGGTTGGAAAGCTGATTTTTCGAGTTTCGTAGAAATTTGGGGAGCTTGCTGATCGATTTTAAGTTGGGCATTAGGAAAATGGTTTCAAGTTAACTCTCTTGGATGGCAGCCAGTCGATATAGTTCAGTGGTGCTGGAAGAGATTTCTAGCCATTGGAGCCGGTAAGAGGCTGGTTATTCTAAACGGTGATGCCAATTTTTGACCTAGTGTTAGATAAGTTTATGTACTCAGTCACATTGTACTGAAACTTTTCCCTTGAAGAATCAAATTCTGGTCAGAATAGTTTCTATCAGTTGGCTGCATTGCAAAAGGAACATGAAGCTGACAGATGGGAACAACTTGAAGACGAATATGCACCCAATAATACTCTTGATCTGCTTAGTTTTGCTCTGTGATTGGTAATTTATATTACTTTGGCAAATTCTGCCAATAGATTTACTCTTTGATATGGAACCAGATCTCCTATGTCTCTGATATTGCATAGAAATATAAGTTTTGAGTGTTGATCAATCACCACAAAAATCTAATGTACTAGGCTGGTGAAGCCCAACTATGGTACCCAAATCACATGAATGTGATAAGAGAAGCAAAGGATCATTGGATGACCTTAGAAAGCTAAGGATTTAACGCAACCACCATAAAGTAAAGTATGAGAGTTGAACTGTAAATTGCTTGGAAACGAATTTTTTTATCTATCCCACTCATGTGACATGGGACTGTATTTGTCTGGTTCATATTGTTGTTTTCTTGACAGAAAATTGCATTGGTCAGTTGCTGATGTTTATCTTGCAGCTTTTGGGGTGTTCCCGATCCAGACAAAATTGATGAGGAGGCTTCACCATTGGAGAAAGATCAACCAAGAAGAGTTCTGCCTCCCATAGTTAATTGTGAGAAGAAGGCAAGTTACAAGATCCAAATATTTGTTAGCTCCATTTATATAGTAAATCAGTAATAGTTTATCTGTGCTACTGCAGGAGGTCACTGATGGCGTGGGAGACATCCTTTCTCAAGTCTCGCAAACACATGATGTGATCATGTAACTTCCCATGTCCTTCTATTATTTGAGGAAATCTTCAAAGTGATCATTTTTTGTATTTCAATATATAAATTGATGTTGGTATGTTATTGACATTTATGCTGCATTTCTTTCCAGGGCATTAGATAAGACAATCTCCACATTAGAGGTCCAGCTAGCGACAGCGAGAGCTTCTAAATCTGGCAATCATGAAGGATCTCCTGTGGTGATAAGACCGGGAAAGGAGCCATTGAAAGAGCGCCAGAAGCTTTTCTTTGTGATGGGAATCATGACTGCCTTTAGCAGCCGAAAACGAAGGGAGTCAATCAGGGAAACGTGGATGCCCCAAGGTTGAAATCCGAAAAACTCAAAATCCATTTCTCTCACATAAAAGATTAGTTGCTGCTATAAGAAATAAGCATATGTATATATAGACACACATAATTGATTAGTTTATCACTTTTCCAGGGGATGAGTTAAAGAAGCTAGAGGCAGAAAAGGGAATTATAATGCGGTTTGTTATTGGACACAGGTAGGCTTACTCTATATTGCAAGTGACTAGCTTAATAAACTGCTTTCTTCAGAATGAAAATTTTAACAAAACTTACTGGATCCTTTTTTGTCGTCAGTGCAACTCCAGGTGGCCTTTTGGATCGTGCCATTGATGTAGAAGATGAGAAACATAAGGATTTTTTCCGGCTGGTAAGTACTGAGTGCCTAGGACCAAATTACCTGTTATCACCAGTTAGTTGTTTGGAGACTCATGCAATGCTTTATGCAGATATATTGTCTTGGGAACCAATCAAAGGAACAAAATTCTTAAACCCTTTGGTGGGCATTTTTTAGTTGTTTTAAGATCTAGATTGTCCATTGGTTCAAACTTCAAATCACTTCGGTGGACCTTATGAAGTGTTCACCATTGTATATCTGCAGAACCACATAGAAGGATATCACGAATTGTCGTCAAAAACCCAAACATATTTTACCGCAGCTGTCTCTAAGTGGGATGCTGACTTTTATATCAAGGTTGATGACGATGTGCACATAAATCTTGGTTAGTGTGTATATTTTTAATTCAGCTGTATCTGCTGTGGAAACATGGGGAGGAAACAATTGATGCAGAATTTGCGGCACTGAATTAATTTCAATATTTGACAGGAATGGTTGGTTCAACTTTGGCCAGTCATAGATCAAAACCTCGTACATATATCGGTTGTATGAAGTCTGGACCTGTCCTAGCGAATAAGTAAGCAGCCAAATGTTGTGCATCTCTCTTGTTTAATTTATGTTTGTCATTCATCATCTGTACCTATTTTGATAGGGGGGTCAAGTACCATGAACCGGAATATTGGAAATTTGGAGAGGAGGGAAATAAGTATTTTCGGCATGCAACAGGTCAAATATACGCAATTTCCAAAGATTTAGCGACTTACATCTCAGTCCATAGGTAAGTCCTTTTGCGCAGTCTCATTTTTCTCTTGTACGCACGCACACACACAACAAAAAAAATTCTGCATTTTGTTCTTGCCATGTAACTTGGAAAAGTTCTGTTTTCCACTTTAGGCACATACTTCACAAATATGCAAATGAGGATGTCTCTTTGGGTTCTTGGTTTATTGGTCTTGATGTTGAGCACATTGACGAGCGAAGCCTTTGCTGTGGTACCTCTACTGGTAAGTTCTTGGCAACTCAATTTAGTTCCACTTCAAGACATTAAAGTGTTAGTTTCTTTATGCATATGACCTAAAGATTGATGCTTTTTGCTTTTCTACGCAATTAGTTATTTAAACTCAACTTATTGATTGTTAAAAGCCATTGCAGTTGATGCTTCTCACTAAAATAATCACTTTTCTTGCAAGCCACACAAAAGATCACACTGTAATTAGTTCAATTTAGATTTTCGTAAGCTCGATCTCAACTGTGTATAACTCGAAACTCTCTTGTCTTTCTCAAAGAGTGTGAGTGGAAGGCTCAAGCAGGAAACCCTTGTGCTGCCTCGTTCGACTGGAGCTGCAGTGGCATATGCAAATCGGTGGAGAGAATGGAGGAGGTGCACGAGCGATGTGGAGAAGGTGATGAAGCTATTTGGCACACTAGCTTTTGAAACCTGTGCTCATTTGATTGTGATGTAAATGTGTATGGATTAACAGAAGGTTGGTTAAACACAAACCACCTGCCCCATTTTTGCTATTATTTATGCCCCTGGGACAGTTGGTATATGATTAATTTAATCATTGCACAGAGAATCTTGAGTCAGAAAATATGGACAAAATCCTTTCTTTCCAAGTTTGATGCTCTTTGGATGGAAACTAGTTGGCAAGTTGGGTTTTTATTTTCTTTCCATTTTTTATGACACCTTGGTTGGCAGGACTTATATGGAATATGTTCATTGTCATGTTGCGTTATGGTCAATAATGCATTGCCATGTGTAAGTATATAACAAATATTATTGAATTAAGACCCTAAAATTACAATGATTTAGTTTCATGTAAGTTTCTTTCTTTGCTTTGACACTCCAATTAAGATCTTAAAATGATAATAATCTTGTTCCATGTAAGTTGTTCTTTTTTATTTGCGATTGGAGCACAAAAGGTAAAGTCAAATCCAAATGAAAGCTTTTTTTTGGACGGTCCAAAAATAAATGTAAGCATCATCCTTCAAAGTACCGAATCTATATTTGAGATTGCTTTTAATTAATGAAATCAAATTGTGGGCCCTAAAGCAAGAGGGAAGAGAATGTGTTGCTATGTGTAATGATTGGGGTCATTGCGATTTGAGCAAAAAAAAGAACTTGTAAGAAATTAATAGAAAAGAGTGACTTACATAGAATATGATTTACGCTATTGTAGTATTTTGGTTTAATAATAAAAATTAATGAAAAGAAAAATGTACACATACCATTTTTTCAATAGATCAAGACGTCATTTGACACTGAATTTATTCATGTAAGTCATTCTTCACTTTTAGACCCAAATACAAAAATACGAGCATAAAATTTAGATTTTTGCATTCAAGATGAGCTAACAAGGAAAATCTATCTTGTAGCAAAAACATGATCTTAGTGGCACCACCACTCCATAGCCTTTCTTTAGTATTTACTTATCACGGATTATTACTCTTACAAGACCTCCTATCATAATATTAACTTTTTATCTTAAAATTATGAACTGCTAACACGCACTCATTGAATAACTGTGCCATTAGAATTTAGAATTTTGTCTTGGTGACATAATTTCTCCCCCAAGTCTAAAACAACCATTTACAAGAGCTAGTGCTCTTCTGATAAGAAGTTCTTTCTTTTTGGAAAATGTTTCTCTCATGATGAATTCTTTCAAGCAGGTCCCAACAGGCTTCGTGCATCCTGCCAAACTTTGTGCCTCTGTATTTTGGTAACTAGTCAAATCGAAAGAGCTGAGATGAGATGACATTTCAAACCCTACACCTGTTAAGCACTAACACGATTTTTCATCCTTTTGTGTGTTCCCTCGTCGGGCAACGTCGTCTTATCACAGATAAACCTAACTTTAGGTTGTTGGAAAGTCAATTTAGACTAAAATTTCACAACATATTACCAAGTGTACACACTTGGTAATTGTGTGTGAGGTTTACTTGTATTGAACGTGTCGGTGTCTTTTATTACGACAATATTCAAAATTAATCTACACTAGGGGGTTTTGAATATAAGACGTGGTGGGTTGAAGAAAAATATCATAACCACTATGATAATTCAGTACTTATAGAGTTCCAGTTTTGTGTATCGAAATAGTTTTATTATATTAATAAGCCATGACTATGTATATAATTTGTTACTCATTTATTCATGAGGTGTGATATCCACACACTTTTTTTTATTTCTCTCACACCTTTCAAATTTTTCATCGTCGGATCGGATAAAATGAAGAATATCAAATTACCGAAATTAATAAGGAGTGTGTGGATAGCACATCCCTTAATCATTTG
The DNA here is from genome assembly GCF_041283825.1 of Pyrus communis. Classification (NCBI taxonomy): domain Eukaryota; kingdom Viridiplantae; phylum Streptophyta; class Magnoliopsida; order Rosales; family Rosaceae; genus Pyrus; species Pyrus communis. The sequence continues at coordinate 7,214,331 of NC_142570.1, forward strand.
TTCAAATTTGTAATCAACTATTTGAGGATTTGACATGGTCGGTGGTACAGCCGAAATGCAATATTTGATAGGTGAAGTGAGCACATCTGATGGGATTTTCCAAAATCATATGAAGTGTACGTGATGTAGAAATTCATTATTCACCGTCTACGCGCCCAGTGACATACGCATCCTCCTCAAGGATGTCAATTCTTGAAGAATCATAGGCGGTTAAAAACTCGTAACTTTTCAAGTAATGGGGTCGATGGAGAAAATCCTTTGGACGGCTGCACACTCACATGAGGTAGTCTCTCGATATGGGACCGATATGCAGGAAAGCCGATCTCATGTGAATGTGCTACTGTATACAGATAGTCCTAATAGAAGATTGATGGAAGATTTTCTTCAAAAAAATGGACGTGGACTTAGTTATGGATATAATCATGTCCGTTCAAGTGTCCATTAGTTGCGTTATTTATTTTGTTTCCTCATGGTAAATCTATAATTTTTTTGTGTGTTATAGGCTTATAACTAGTCACAAAAAATTATATGGTCCTCAGGAATATGTGATACTCCAGACTTTAAAATTGCTAAATTTTAATTTAAACGAAGATCTAACAATTAAAACATTTATTGTATCCCACACTCGAAGGAGGCGTAGAAAATATCGTTAGTCACCACTTTGTGATGTGAGATTCATACTCTCAATAGAGACCGTTACTTTCCATGTCCCACATCCATCCCGCTTATTGTGTTATAATTTTAATAGAAAATAAAGCAAACACTCGAAGGAGGCGTAGAAAATATCTTTAGTCACCACTTTGCGATGTGAGATTCATACTCTCAATAGAGACCATTACTTTCCATATCCCACATCCATCCCGCTTATTGTGTTATAATTTTAGTTACTCTACGAAGATAACTGAAGAGTAAGAATTATAAAAGATTCTAAGTAAATTGGACCAATATATTATTTTATGGTCCGTCCATATATGAAAATAATTGTAATAATTGACTAGAAAACGCTTGCATGTGGAAAGCCTGATAAAGTTAAGACTCGTCTATTCTTCAAACATAACCATCATGCATGTGTAGCTCATGCAGCTAGCTATAAATGTATATGTGTGTGTGTGTGTGTAAGGTCGGGGGTCAAATTAGAAGGTGACGGACTACAGAGCTTGAAGGACATAAAATAATTTACACGACGAAAGCATGCAAGTGTTTCAACCATTATATGGTCGGTTTCATTGCGATATTGTATTATTCTGGCATCAACTGGTTTCTTTCAAGCAATCATTTCAAGCATTAGTCGCCCAATGTTGCGGCCTAGTGGGGAAGGTGCTCGTTCTTCTCACTCAATGTCTCCGTTAGAGTCACATCGCAAGGCGTTCGGTGGTGCTAAACCTACGCGTCGCTTGCAGAGTTACGAGAGCGGTTATTTACATGTTAGGTCTGTATAGTATGCTCATTCAGCGGATTTGTTGATTAAGGAAAATTAATCTTCTGTATTGACCAAGACCTAGCTAGCTACAACCTGTTCACATGCTTAGATTAAGGTTTGATTTTGCCTTGTTGAATTCCACTTAATTGACAAAGAAACCAGTAACCAAGACATCAAATATATAATTTGCATGTCCATGCAAAAGGGGTCAGGAGTTCGGCCAGTTGAGAAGCGTACAAGGAAGCAACTTTAGGTATATGATTTGACCAAATATTATGCTTAGGCCATCATATATATAATATGCAATTGTAATATGCTTAGGCCAAATTGCTGAAACCCTCCATAGAATTTGACCAAATATTATGCTTAGGCCATCATATATATAATATGCAATTGTAATATGTTATGGTATATGATTTGACCATCTTAACCTTCATCCACTCAATCTATAGCCAATGATGATTATATATGACCCTGGAGGCTTTTGGAGCAATTGCTCTACTTCCACCGTTGTTTTGTTGAAGCATGTGATGAGTAACTTATACATTAGGGATACATCACTGTGATGATTTTTGTTAATGAAAAAACGCTATGTGAAAAAAAAATCAATATATTATTAGTATGAGATGTCATTGTAATAGTATAATTGTGTCGTATATGTCTTATTTGATCATCATACCATTTTAATTAAGAATTAGGTCAATTCTAAATTGCTAGTCTAAAGTGGCAACATTAAGCCGCCAATGAAAGAATATGCGCATGATCAGTCAAATGCTGGAACGCTGCTTCTTTTGACATCCAACGGTGTTGAACCATCCAAAATTGCTAGTCATAAAGTTCTCATGTTTGTTTTATTATTAAACCTCAATTATAGGAATTTTTTGTGATATAACTCGCTGTATCGTATAAGTTAATAGTTCATCATTTCTGTTTTATTATTAAACCTCAATGATAGGAATTTTTTAAAATATAACGATATAGTCACATTACAGTTATTGGTATTAAATTCATTATCTGCGAGATCCGAACTTAAAATCTCTTACTTACAAAAAAAAATATCACTAACCGTACTATGAGAAAGAGTTCATCAAATTTTAACAGTTCAGACCAACAACCGATACAATCATCATCTAAAATGCGTTTTGAATGAAACCTAATCAATCTATTAGTTAGAATTTATCGATGTTTTGCATTTTGCCTACATTTATAATTTTGATCAAATAGTAGATAGAGTGTATATAACCTTGTAATACAATATATCAAGATAAGATAATTAATGTGAGGTATGGGGTGGTGATACATCTTAAGTTTAAGATGATAATTACAACCAGCAAAAACAGAAACTGGTACCAAAGATTATCGCCCAATAGAATTCAAGATGGAAATCGATTAATCTAATCGTCAACCGGACAAAATAAGGGCCTAAACTAAGTACCGTAGGATTATCATCATCTCAACTTTCCAACCCTAAAACTTTAAAACATAGTAGACTAAAAAATAACTAATTAGAACAATGTGCACCCTATTTTGTACTTAAGTTCGAGTTTTCTTCCTCATAACTTAGTTAAATTGGTTAGTCATGCACCCAACTCACTCTGCTCCTAAGTACAAGTTTATAACTTTATAATCTAGATGAATTTACTAAAAACGAAAAAGAAATGCTAAAAGACTATTTCAAAAGTGGGACTTTCTATCACTTCATGTTTTTGACACAATATTTTATAATGTTGGCATAAAAATTGACGTTCAACTGTGAGGTGACAAAAAATTTATAAAGAGTAAAACTTTGAGAGAGTTCCCATGGAAATGGATCCCATCCGGATCCATTTTGTGGGAATTCTAGGGATCCACTCATCTTAGTCATTCATCGTGTTTTGTGCGGTTAGAAATCATTTGATTTTGTTTAATTTAAAAGTAAACACAAATAGTATCTAACAAAAATTGGGTGCACAATATAAAATAAACGGTTAGGATGTAAAGATCCTTAAGATTCCCATAATGTAAATCCAAAGAGAATCATCTTCCAGTTTCTAAGGATTCACAAATGGATCCGGAGAGAATTCTCTTCCCGTTCCCATGGCATTTTTGAATAGTAAAAACAATCATATCACACATGTTTTCTCTTAGCCAACATTTTACAGTCTCGAGAGAGAGAGAGAGAGAGAGGAAATGTGTAAAAATCCAAGTCAGAGAACGTGGAAAACGAGAAACCGCGGGGAGACAACACATAGAGCATAACCACCCATGGTATATATACAAAAGCCTCTTCAACTCATCATCCCCAAAATCCACAATTCATAACATTTACACACACACACACTGATTTCTAAGATTTTCTCAGAAAATTCACCTTCACTCAACAACTAACTCGCTTTTTCTCATCTTTTTTTATTAAATTGTAATTAAACAAAAACAAATAGAAATTGAACATTTTGGTTGAAGCTATTGGCCAACACTAGCAATAGCAGCACCAGAAAACAACAAAGTCCCTCCTCTGTGAGCCTGTGGGAATCTCCCTAACGCGTCTCTCTACCGTTGATCTCAGAAATCTTATCCAAAGCTCTCAGCTTTCCTCTGTCTTCTTCCTCCTTTCTCTCTCTCTCTCTCTCTCTGTGCAAATAAACCATATCTAAATCTCATCATTCTCTGCTTCCTCCTCCTCTCCCTTTTTATTTTTATTTTTTTCTCTCTGTATTTATATATCTAATAAGTAATTAATATCCCCCCTCTCTGTTGGGTATTGGGGTTTTGCTATCTTCTTATCTCCTTCATCTCTGAAACCCTCGGGCAATCGCTGTGCTTTTTGTATACCAGTATCCGATTCAATCAAGGGTTTTTCTCTTTTTTTCGCTTGCGGGTTTTTGCTTTTCTGCCCGACGATGGCGTTGCCGTCGGCTTTTCTGGAGATTCTGAGACGACCCACGATTGTGGAGGTGCTGGGGGAGCTGATGATGTTCATAATCCCTCTGTGGATTGGTGTGATTGTTGGGGTTTTTGTTGGGTGGGCGTGGAAGCCCAAATGGGCGAGCTTGGTTGGCCGAGACCTGTTGGATTGCCCAATCTCCAAACAAAAAGAATCCTCGTCCTCGTCCTCGCAGAGTTCGTCCACGTGTTTTGGTTCGATTCCGGGTCTGAGCTCGTTGAAGTTTCAGCTGCCCAGTTGCATTCCATGGCCTGCCGACGATAGGAATCCGGAAGACGCGCCATCTTTGCCACCTACCACCAATCCGGATTTCAGGTTCGTTGACTTTCTTGAGTATTTTGACTAATTTCAAAAGTTGGGTTTGCTTTAATTTTCCATGTTTTGGTGTTTAATTTGTTCAATTTCACAACTTTGAGTAGTGTTTGTTGTGTTAAATTGGGGATTTGGGTCAGTTTAACTTGTAAGACATGAGAGCTTAAGCTTAATGAATATAAATGTTGTGATATGGCAGCACCTCAAAGATTGAAAGAGAAAGTTCCGGTCATGTGAACAAGGAGGATTTACAGCACATATGTCAGCTTGTTGAGGAGAAGGATGGAGGGCCTACATGGATCCATATGATGGATCGGTCTACCGCATCTATGCGCTATCAAGCTTGGCGAAGAGACCCCGAGGTAGTTGTCTTTACCTTCGTTTCAATGGATAAACGAGGTCCTTGGAGACAGAGTCTTGTTTTGCTTGTATGTATTATGTTGGCGAGTTGAACTAATTGGATTTCACCTGTGTATTTTAGACTGGACCTCCACAATACCGCAGTAGTACTATATATGAGGATTGTACACCTGAGTTACTGAGGGATTTCTTCTGGGATGATGAGTTTCGAGCAAAGTGGGATGACATGCTTGTACATGCTTCTACTTTGGAAGAATGTCCAACCACCGGAACCATGTTGGTGCACTGGGTGCGCAAGGTGAGAACATGATACTTTGTTTTGTCCTTTGATTCATGAGTTCCGTTGCTGCATTGGCTTATTCCTTATGTTGTTTCTTTGTTTCGGACACAGTTCCCATTCTTTTGTAGCGACAGAGAGTACCTGATCGGTCGTCGCATTTGGGAATCGGGACGGACATACTACTGTGTAACGAAGGTATGTAAACAGTGAAGATGTAGCTATATATATAACCTCTCAGATGAATGCACTATCTAGTCTAGTCACATAGACAAGCTGCTGTAACCTGTTTTGCAGAAGAAAATTAATGTCAAAAGGATTCCTTTAGGATCCAAATTTCATTGTTTTTTCTGGACAAGGTTGGATGTCTTTTGTGAAATAATGACAGTTAATGCACTAGTTTTGGTTAAATTTGGTATGCTAAAGATTGAAGTCATGAATGGTTGAATTGCTAAGCTATATGCAGCTTTCCAGTGACGCAAATTTAGTAATTTCCAACTCGAAATATTTTGTTGGTATATAATTTACGGATTTGGACATTTGGGGCTACTGGTCGGTTTATTGTACTGAGTTCATATCTAAAGCAATTTTAATTCCTTCTGTATGCTAATAAGTTGAGAGTCCTAGAAGAAGCTTGTTTTTCGAGTTATACTCCGGAGTGTACGTATTAGTAACTGTTGCAAGTGTTCGTTTTGAGCTGGTTGTGTTTAGTTTTGGAATAAATTTAGTGATATCGCTCATCATGTACAACAGTTCTGTTTTCTAAGGTTATTAATTCAGGATGCTAACCTAATGGTGTGACGTCACATGTTTCAGGGAGTACCCTCCTCTGCTGTGCCAAGGCGTGAAAAACCTAGACGTGTTGACTTGTACTATTCAAGTTGGTGCATTCGAGCAGGTAACGGAAGTCTCATATGATCTTAGTGCTTTCTGAAATGAAAAAACAAATCTGCCCTCCTAAATGAAAGATATCTTTCTTTATTTACCTATTAAAAACAGGGTATCTCTTCGTCATGGTGTGCAATTGGCAGATTAATTTTTATTGCCTTAAAATTGAAATTTCAGTGTGTTTTCTCATCTCAATTGAGCTTTTGGGAATAATCTCTAAGACTTGTATTTGTTGGGTATGAACCAGTTGAATCGAAGAGAGGGGATGGCCAGCTTACTGCGTGTGAAATTTTACTCTATCATCACGAAGATATGGGTATCCCTTGGGAAATTGCAAAATTTGGAGTCCGGCAAGGCATGTGGGGAACTGTTAAAAAGATCGAACCTGGCTTGCGTGCATATCAGAAAGAGAGAGCCTCTAAAGCCCCACTTTCACGGTGTGCTTACATGGCTCAGATCAACACTAAAGTCAGTGCAGACTACTTGAGATCTGTTGAAAACAGCACCAGCGATTCCATGGCGCTTGAAAAATCAGATAAGTCGGACTCATCGGAGAAACCAGAAGGGAAGACGATACCTAAGATTCTAATTATCGGTGGGGCTATCGCCCTCGCCTGTAGTCTTGACCGAGGGCTCTTAACAAAGGCAGTTATATTCGGAGTAGCCCGAAGATTTGCAAAAATCGGTAGGAGGTTCTGATTCCAGAGGCGTCAGCTAATGCCATCGTCAAGCGAAGTGAGGAATAGCCAAATGGTGGATCTCCGCGCTTTGCCCCATTTCAAGAGAAGTCGAATTGAGGTCTTATTCCTTGTTCTCTTTGTTTGAGCCATGAATATAACTTAGTTGTAGAACATCAGAGAAAAAGAAGCAATAGAAATGTTTGGGAAAAGAGGGAGAGTGATCGTATAGCCGTGTTCGTTAAAGTTGGAAATGTGATTGAAGGCTTTCTTGTGCTGCAAGAATGACAGTACCCTAGAGGTTCTTTTAAAGTTGCATTTTCTTTCACTTCATTGATCTTGAACTGCTTCATAGCTTTTCTGCATACACAACTTCACATTGAAAACTGCATGTGAATGCTAATCACATTCCCAAATAGAAGCCGGAAAAGATTTTCACGCTCTATTTTCTTCATTTACACCATTTTCCTATTTTATAGTTGTAGATTGAATAAATAAAAGTGGATGAGGAAAAAAATGGAGTGAAAATCACTATACTCGAACGATCTAGGAATTAGACGAGAAATTTTTCTGTGCGTTGAAATACGGATCATTACACCAATTGTCATAATACAATTGGTTGCAAGATTTTTACTATAAGTTTCTAATCAATTATAGTGTTCTAACACAATGCAAAATCTCTCGAATTAGAAAAGCTGTTGAAGAAGTTTAATCTTAGTTTATATAAAAACATAAAACTAATCACAACCGACCATGTGTCTATCTAATTGAAGCCCAAACGTGTAAAGTTAGTGGTCACCAATATTTTTATTTTTATTTATTTATTTATTTTTTTTGGTGAAGTAGTCACCAAATTTTGGGTCCGGAAAAATATGTGGCATTGTATGCACGTGGTCCAGCAGGGAGCACAACATAAAATCATGGAGGTTTGTGGTCACGGTTGATACAATCACAACAGCCTCAAAGTCGGCTCTCAACTCATGTCTTCTTTGACGGATCTGTCGTCTCTGTTCTAATTAATAAAGTCCAAGCCATCGATCATTCAGCAATTGGCCCCCTTTTATCTACACAGCCCAAGTCCTCCTCCAAAAGTAGAGTTCCAGCTCCGTGTAAAAAACTTAATCCTTCAACGTCACGTGATGAGTGATATATAACACCGCACTATATGCCCTTGCATTGGTCGCAACTTCACATTTGCTACTGAAAAGGTAAAAGTGGGAACTTAAGAGGCTGCTGCTGTTCTGATTCAATTTTTACGTTATTCGTTACAGTGAGATGCAAGTCGAAAGTTGATTTTCCCAGCGAGTGGGAAGCACAAAGTTGAATCATAGGATTTGTGCTGGTTAGAAACTAGACATGAACATTTGGGATCTAGAAAAACAATCTCTAGCAGCAGCGGGCTTTCTGGTGGAAGAGTTGCTACCATCTGTGTGGATCTGGAATTTTTCACTGAGTGGGCTAGTTTAAAATTTTAAATCTTTATAACAAAAAAACTTGATACTGTATTTTTCACAATATCAGCTTCCTTAAGAAAATTTTCATAAGGTGAGCCAAGAATTTTCGTTATTAAACAAATCTAAATTTGTACCTGTACAAAAAGCGACGAGAAAAAAGATGTCAGAAAAAGAGACGGTTTTTAAACTGTATCATATAATTTTATATGACTATACCTAGAGAATTTAGATTAATGACTAAATATATGGTAAGCTTTATTAAAAAATTAATAAAAATTACATGTAAAATTTTATCTTTCACGTAAAGCTACCTGAACTATAGCGTAGCCCATAACGTGGCTCTGCCAGTGCTTGACTACTACTCGATCCATCCTTTTCCTTTCAACTCGGCCTCGCCAGCCAGGTTTTCAGCAATATGGATATTCTTCGAGGAAAAATTCTTGTGTAACTGTTTCACTATTTTGCTCTCTATATATGTCTCATCACGGAACAAAAACTCATGAAGCGATGCTGACATTGTGTTGATAATGATAAATGAAATGTTATTGGGCAAGAGAATATCACACTTTGATATTTTCTGCTGATATTTTGTGTGGTTACATTATTATTATTTATGAATCCAAGTTCCAAGTGATGCCATAGGACTCGGCTGATATTTCTGAGCTAGTATCCTACATGTGCCCCAAACGATGTCGTTCGGGTTTGCAAATGTCTTCTTTCGAAAAAAGACTCTGAACTTGTTCACTTTGAGGCATTGTTTGGTGAGTTAACATACATCATAGGCTAAAAGTCAAAATAGTCATTGAGGTTTGCATAACACATCACTTTGGTCATTGAAATTGAAAATCAATAGAAATTGTCCCTGAGATTGTTCACTATCCATCATTTTGGTCATTCCGTTAAAAATTATGTTAGGTGTCCCGGAGCTATTGGCCGGAAGTTTGGACAATTTTCAAAGCTTGGTAACTCAATCGTTTCTTAACTTAATTCGACCCCTAATAAATCAAAATGAAGATAGGAAAGTGTAGAACAAGATTATACCTATTTAAAAGACCAATGGTTGCCGCAAATGGCTGGAAAATAGCCTTAAAGTTGCCTGGTCTGAGGGAAAACTGGAAAACTCACTGGAAACTGGGTAAACTTTAAATATTCATAACTTTTTCAATACTCAACAAAATCGACTGATTCAAAAACAAAAATCATACTTCTCGATGAGACAAAGAGAATGGTACCTTTCTTGACAGCTAATTCACTGTGGTTTGCCCAAAAAAGGGCTTGAAAAATAGGTAGCCACTTTCAAGCTGTTTTCCGGTCAAACCACGGTGAATTAGCTATCAAGAAAGGTACCATTCTCTTCATCTCATCGAGAAGTATGATTTTCATTTTTTAATCATTTGATTTCGTTGAGTATTGAAGAAGTTATAAATGTTTAAAGTTCACCAAGTTTCCAGCGATTTTTTTCAATTTTCCCGCAAACCAATCAACTTTGAGGTTATTTTCTGGCCATCTCCAGTAATCATTGGGCTTTCAAATAGATATAATCTTGTTCTAAACTTTTCTATCTTCATTTTGATATATTATGGGTCGAATTTAGTTAAAAACGATTGAGTTACGAAGCTTTGAAAATTGCCCAAACTTCTGGCCAAGAGCTCCGGGACACTTAATAGAGTTTTTAATAGAATGACCAAAATGATGGATGGTGGACAATTTTAGGGACCATTTCTATTGATTTTCAATTTCAGGGACCAAATTGATATATTATTAAAATTTCATGGACCATTTTGACTATTTAGCCTACATTATATTCAATTTGGACTTATTTGGTGTTCAAGATTAGATTGAAATAAATAATTTACTATGCTCAATGTTAAATAACTTGAAGGCTGAAGATGAATTACTCAATAAAAAGTGAGATCAGAAGAGTTGAGCTTTCTAATTTAACCTTCAATATAAATTAAGTTTTATAAGTTAGTGACTCACGTTTCATTCGTATGCACCAAACGAGCCCTTTGATCATCAGACAAGGCATGATATGGCAGGATTGAAGTTTTGAGTCATGTTTCTTCTGACTCATGCAGAGAGTCCAAAAACTCTTTTCCGACATCCTTGTCCCAATCCGATATGCATTTAGGCACACCAAGTACGGAGAGTACTTCAAGCCGATCTGCCCATCTTCCTATGTTTTTGTAGAAGATGTGTTACCCATGCAAATCAACATGGCTACACACTTTAAAATAGTAAAATATTCAATTTAGAATGCAGAGTAAGAGTAATGTTATTCATACCATATTTTTGTACCATATTTTCATACTATCTTAGATGACATTTAATGTGGACAGACACATTATTTGAATTAATCAAAAATTTAAATTTAGTTCATTATTTAATAAATAAAAAATTAAGAAAAACTAGTTAATTAAATGATAATTGTAGTATATGAAGGGTCTTTCTCATTCATTTCCTTGGATTTTGCAAATTTTTCAAATGATGTGACTGTCCACATCAGATGTTATCCAAGGTGATATAGAAATGTAGTATAAAAACATGGTATGAATAGCATTTGAAACTAAATTTGCAAATTAAATGATGTGTCATCAATAAGAATGAACACGTTTATCAATGATTATGTAATAAATCAATTAACAACTTCCATGTCCTTTAGTTTCTAAAACTTTATCTACAAATTTAGTCTCTCTAGCATTACTCGCAGGGTAAATACCGATAAAAGAGGAATGCCAAAATTGCTACGTGCTACGTATAGTATATAATGCATGTACCGTATACAGTCCCTAAAATTTAAATTGCTTTAATTGGGTGCAAGTTTAAGCTGTACAGTGTACACTTTATATATTCAACCTAGTTTTCAATTTCCTTCCCTGTTTCTTGTTGATTAGAAGGCAAAATTCCACATAGCAGGCGGCGTTTGTAAACTTTAGCAACAAGGCAAATAAAATAAAATACAATTTACTTTATGAAAACTCTTCGAAATTTGATTTATAGGTACCAAAAAAATTAACACAAATTTGGGAAAAAAAGAGATGAAAGAATTGTAGTATATCCAATTAACATATACACGAATACTTTGGTGTAAGAATTTGAATATAATCTGGGAAGACGGGGGGTTTAAATTACAGCAGCCGGTGTAGTTAACGAGAGACGAGTGTCTCAAAGCAGTTGAGCCCGTCCAGCTCCACCGCGAACCGCGGCGGCGTCCTCCGGCTCTGCTTCTTCACACGAGCCTCCGGCGATGACTTCATATTTCCCTCTTGCTTCGCTGTATTAACCGTGTTGCTAGATGGAACTGCGGCAGTACTCTTCAGCTGGTGTGCAGGGAAGGAGGACTTCACCATCTGGCCCAAGATCTCAGCACACAAGGCATCGAACGAACTGAACAAGGAATTCATGTTTCTTGAACCTGAAGGTATTTTTCTGATCAGATGATCCAAAACTCGAAAACCCAATTCTTGTTTTCTTCAATCGAGAAAACCCAATTCGCAAAACCGATACTTTTAAAGTGTAGAGAGAGAATTTGAATGTTTGATTGATGAGGAAGTTGAGGAAGAAAGGTGGGTGGGTATTTATAGGGAAGGAGGAATGTAAGGTTCGAGAGGGAGAGGGATTTGGGATGCGTGTGGAGAGAAATAGCGTGGATGCTCTGTTTTGCAGTTGCCGCGTAAGACTGCTGGGACTCTAGCCGATGGGACCATGACAAGTCCCAAGGAAGAAAGGAAGGGGTAATATAAATTCAAATTCTAAAGTAGGAAAGGGTAGTATAATTTCAAATTCTAAAGTTTTCATCACGCTATTTAGAAAAATGAATTGTTGTTAGTATTTCATAAATCTTATTTTATATTTTAAACGTTTTATAATTAAAAAAATACAATTATGAAGAATGTAGAATGAAAATTTTAAAATAATAATAACTATTCCTACAAAAAAAATAAAATAACTCAAAATATTTAAAATAAATCAATCACCACCATTCAAATACGAATAATAAAAAAAAATAGTCGGGAAAGAATCCTAATCAGTTTCTATATGAATCCGGGTCTGTGCTTATCTTGGGAAAGGAGTCTTTGATGTCTTATGACTTGGTCTAATCTTGTCTTTGATTTCTTGATTTAGAAATTGTACACATATGCCCAAAAAGGTTATTTTGTGTGTGATTAAAATACATGTAGCATGTTGAAATGGTGTTATTGTATTTTGATTGAGTAATGATACATTTATTATTTATTTGTATTATTATTTATATTATTTTTATAATAAAAATAAGATCTGTTAATACATGTGAGTACAAAAAAAAGATATATAATTTAAAGTTACGAAAGTATAATAACAAGAATAGTAAGTCATGAGTCATGACAAGGTTCTAGTCATACGGAAAATATTAAATTTTGGGATCGATCAACTTACCTAGATTCACCTTTTGCTTACACACGTCGTGCTGCACACACACACACACACGCACACACACAAAACCAAGATCATTTCCTCCTTTGGCTTTTGGGGATTAAAAAATTTGTGAAATTTAATATATACAAACTTAGCACAAAAGCTTAGCGTAACGTACAACACATGTATAAAATATTACTTGATATTTATGAGCACAGTTTTAAAAATTTTCGCCTAGCGCCGTTTAGGTCCCGTCTAGACGCTAGGCGGCTAGCTCCTGTCCCGATTAATGTTTAAGCGTTTGAAAATTAAGAAAATGCGCCTAGAATGCCTAGGCACCTACCTAACTTGTCCAGACCAGCTTAAGCACATGCTTAGATCGCAACTCACTTAAACAAATAGATAATTTTTATTTTGCATTTTATTTTTTTTTTCCAATAAATTGAAAAGACATGCTGAATACTTAAATAAACACACATTATATCTTTATTTCATATGTTTTCGTTATGTTTCAATACTTCATTATATATATGCATTTTATTTTGTAATTTATGATGAAATTATATATTTTAAGTATAAGTAGATACTTATTTACACGAAATATGATAAATTTACTTAAATCCGCCTAATCCGTCTAGACCCCACCTAACCGTCTAAGCGCTAGGCCGCAACCCGCCCCTCAACTAGCGCTTAACATCTTTTAGAACCTTCTTTATGAGTTTATTTATGCGTGTTAGGCTATTGAAATATCAACCGTGGGTTTCACAATTCACAGCTCGATCTAATACATGTGATGGACTTGGGAATGAATATCTATCTAGTTAGGAAACTATTTCACTTTCTGCAAGTAAAGAATTAAACAATTTTTGATATACAAAGAGTCAAATAATACCCTGTTAACTCAATTTAAAGAAATTATAAATATATATATATATATTTATATTAATTGAACTAAACAGTGTTCAATACATAACGAAAGAGTATCTCCAAAGGAAGTTTTAAATTTTTGTTAAACTAGCAAGTGAATAGTGTCAAAAACTTTTTTTTTTTTAGTACCAAGATATATTTTACATTAAAGGGAAGAGGAGTTCAGCTAAGCTACACAATGGGCAACTTAATTTTTATCGAATTTGCCATCCACAAAATTCAAACTCAAGACCTCTCACTTACAAGTGAAGAGAAATATTTTCAAACCGTAGTACTGAGTGACAGTATAGCTACTCAAATTAACTTTTCATCTTTAACAACACTGTCTATGGGTAATGGTAGAGAAACTAAATTTGTAGCCTAAACTTTATAAACTAAATAATATGGAAGTTGATGATTGAATTATTACTTATATGTTAATTAATGTGTTTATTTTTTATTGATGATACATCATTTAATTTGCAAGTTTAGTCTACTTAACATTACTCTTTTTTTTTATTTGATTTGCTCTTATATAGAGACCATTAAAAGGTCTTTTAGGGATAAATTTCTTAAATTTGACTTTTTTTTTTTTTTTGGAAAAAGCGGAAGATTTATTGCCAAACCACACTAAAATTTACAACAGATTGAGGTCCGATTACAAGAAAAAGCCCAAAACACAATATGGACCCCCAAAACAAAGCCCAAACCAAAAGTTTGAGCCCAGAAACAACAACAGAAACAGAAAACCTATCTTCCTTGCAACTTCCGCCGATGCACCGACGGAGACCTTCCATCCAACAGACGACAGAAATCTAGCCAAGCAACTCCACAAAAATGATGGAAAGACGCCTCCCACAGCCTTCACAAAGCACCATAGATGACAGATTTGTAGCGAAACAAAGGAAGCTGGTGAGAAAACTCATCAGCAACATAGTCACCGAAGGCAACAAAGTCGTCGAAGACAAATCCATGGGAGGTGGTGGTGTAAACACCCGAGCCGGAGCAAAACACACTTCCTGATCCATGAGAGGTGGTGGTGAGATCACCTACACCAGAGCTCTACGCACATCCCGAGAAATGCGCGACAAAACGCGTTTGAGAAAAGGAGCTACAAATCCGAAATCAAATGGGTTAGAGGTGTAGAAAATATGGAAGAGAATGTGGAAAATATGGAAGAGAAGAGAATGCTTTGTGGAAATATGGAAGAGAATGCTTTTTCTCATTAATTTTTCTCTACAAGATTACAAGGATATATATACATGATATAAATGTGTAGGTAGGACAAGGTAGCCGTCCTAGTGTGTAGGTAGGACAAGGTAGGACGGCTGTAGAGGACAAGGTAGCCATCCTAGTGTGTAGGTAGGACAAGGTAGGACGGCTGTAGGACGGCTTGACGGCTGTAGGACGGCTTATTCTTCCAATAATAATATTATATACAATTACAAAAGGACTCCAACCATATTCCTTATTTGTCTAACACTCCCCCTCAAGTTGGAGAGTGGATGTCAAGAACTCCCAACTTGCGTAACATACCCGAAAACTTTTCTTTCCCAAGAGGTTTGGTAAACAAGTCTGCCAACTGTTGTGCCGTACCCACATGCTTGGTCTCTATTGTGCCACCTACAATCTTATCTCGTATAAAGTGACAATCCATCTCAATGTGACGAGTTCGTTCATGAAAAACAGGATTGGCAGCTATATGTAACGCTGCTTGATTATCACAAAATAAAATGGAAGGACCATCCAAAGGAATCTTCAAATCCTTCAACAAAAAACGAAGCCAAACTATCTCGCAACAAGCACCTGCCATGGCCCTATATTCCGCCTCTGCTGAAGAGAGCGAAACGGTTTTCTGTCGTTTCGTCCGCCAAGAAATCAAAGAACCGCCCAAGAATACACAATACCCAGTAGTCGAACGGCGAGTGATAGGGCAACCTGCCCAATCAGAATCACAAAACGCAGTTAACTTGGTCTGGTTGTCAGAACGAAATAATAAACCTTGACCTGGAGTAGCCTTCAAATAACGAACAATACGAAGCGCAACATCCATATGAGATATCCTTGGCTCGTGCATAAAACGGCTTAGAACATGCACAGAATAGGTGATATCCGGCCGAGTGATAGTGAGATATATTAACCGACCTACTAATCGTCGATACTTTTCAGGATCCTTGAGAAGTTCTCCTTTATCATATAATTTTGTGTCATCCATAAGAAAAGCAATGGGTCGTGCTCCCAAAAAACCATAGTCCTTGAGAATCTCTAATGCATACTTGCGTTGAGAAATATAAATCCCTTGTTTGGAACGAGAAACCTCAATACCCAAAAAATATTTTAAATCACCAAGGTCTTTTATCCGAAAATGATCACGGAGAAAAGACTTCAGAGAATTAATGGCACTAGCATCATTGCCTGTAATCACAATATCATCCACATAAATGAGCAAAGCTGTGAAAGAAATACCAGACTTTTTAGTGAACAA
Organism: Pyrus communis; assembly: GCF_041283825.1. Taxonomy (NCBI): domain Eukaryota; kingdom Viridiplantae; phylum Streptophyta; class Magnoliopsida; order Rosales; family Rosaceae; genus Pyrus; species Pyrus communis. The sequence goes on from NC_142570.1 coordinate 7,230,428, forward strand.
TGAATAGTCAGCTTTGGATTGTTGAAAACCGGCAGAAATGATGGCACTAGTGAATTTGGCAAACCATTGGCGAGAAGCCTGCTTAAGACCATAAAGTGACTTGTGAAGGCGACACACAAGATTCTCCCCCTGTCGCCGAAGACCAGGAGGAGGAGACATATAGATTTCTTCATGTAAGTCACCATGTAAGAAAGCATTATTAACATCAAGCTGATGAAGAGACCAAGACTGACTAGCAGCAAGAGCCAGAAGACAACGCACTGTAATCATCTTAGCAGTAGGAGAAAAAGTGTCATGATAATCAATACCTTCAGCCTGAGTGAAGCTTTTAGCAACCAAACGAGCTTTGTAGCGGTCAATAGAGCCGTCGGAATTGTGCTTGAGTTTGTACACCCACTTACAACCAATGGGAATTTTGCCAGGGGGCAAGGAAGTTAAAGTCCAAGTACCATTAGCATGTAAAGCTTGAAGCTCCTCAGTCATAGCACGTTGCCAATTGGGGTCAGTGGCAGCCTCGGCAAAGGAGGAAGGCTCCACAGTCCGACTGACAGAGTTAATGTAAGAAAAATGCCTGGGAGAGTAACGGTGATAAGAGAGAAAATTACAAAGTGGATATCGCGTACCTTGTGTAGAACCGGGTTGCGAAGTCGAAGATGGGTGGGATGGCAGAATCACCTGCGAACAAATATAGTCTTTTAAATAGGATGGAGGTTTGTGGGCACGGGAAGAGGTGCGGGGAAGGGGAGGATTGGTAGGTAGTGGATGGGGGTAGGGATGTCCGTGGGTAAAAGGGTGAAAGGTAAGGAAGTAGCGGGGGGGGGGGGGGTGAAGGAGGGGATGCCGATAGGGCAGGGGCATGGGGAGGAACGGGTAATGGGGCAGCAAGGGAATCTGTGGGAGGCGTGGAAGGGAAGGAAGGTGGAGGAGGGTGAGGCGTTGGGGCAGGAAGGGGTGGGTTATATGTAAAGTCCAGAGGGGGTGAGATGGGTAGGGTAGGCGAAGAGGATGGGATAGGAGGGTGAGAAACGGCATAAGGGAAAGTAGTTTCGTGAAAGATGACGTCTCGACTAGTGAAAATGCGGTGATTGTCGAGATCGTAAAGGGTATAGGCCTTTTGTCCATGAAGATAACCGAGAAAAATGCAACGATGAGCCCGAGGGGAAAATTTGGTGGTGGGAGTGGTCATAAGATGGGGTTTTCGAAAAGAGAACCTCAAATGGGGATTTATGATGGAGAAGACGGGTAGGGAAACGATTGATGAGATAAGTAGCAGTAAGAACACATTCCCCCCAAAACTTGATAGGAAGATGGGATTGAAAACGAAGGGCGCGAGCGGTTTCAAGAAGATGACGATGTTTTCTTTCAACAACGCCATTTTGTTGGGGGGTATAAACACAAGAAGTTTGTAAAAGCACCCCATGATCAGAGAAAAAACTACGAAGAGATAAAAATTCATCACCATTGTCAGTACGAATGCATTGGATGGTAGTGCGGAATTGGGCAGTGACATAAGCAAAAAAATCCTTAATTAATTGTTGAGTGTCGGATTTATGTTTCATGAGGAAGACCCACGTAAAGCGAGAAAAATCATCCATAATGGTTAAGAAATAATGAGCACCAGAAAGACAAGATTGACGATTCGGGCCCCAAATATCACAATGAATTAAAGCAAAAGGGAAAGTTGATGAAATTGAACTCAAAAGAAAAGGTTGACGAGTTTGTTTTGCCAACGGACAAACATCACAAATATGACTAGAATCAAAAGTACAATTAAGAGAGCTAGATGCTAAAGCTTGCAAACGAGTGGAGGAGGGGTAACCAAGACGCCTATGCCAGAGGGAGGAGGGGATGGTAATGATGTTGCAGAGAGGTTGACGGGTGGGGAGAGAAGAGGTAAGGGCCACAAGGTAATACAGATCGCCACGTCGCTTACCCACACCAATCATCGCCTTCGAAACCAAGTCCTGCAAAACACACCAAGAAGGAAAGAAGGTTATGGAACACGATAATCCATCTGTAAGTTTACCAACCGATAAAAGGTCCACTCGGAAATTAGGGACACATAAAACATCCTTCAAAGTAACTGATGAATTTAAAGGAAGAGTGCCGGTAAAAGTAATGGGAGCGGAAACACCACTAGGCAAAGAAACAGGTGGCAAATGTGAAGGAGAACGATTAACCAAACATGAAGCGGAAGAAGTAATATGATCCGTAGCACCACTGTCAAGAATCCATTGACCATGACGAGAGGTGACAGGTAACAAACCTTGGGCAAAATCAGTAGTGAGAACGGCATTGGCCTGAGGAGGGGTGGTGGTGTCACGTAGAGCAGCTAGAACACGGGAGTGCTGCTCGGCAGAGAGGTCAGGCATGGCAAGCTGCAAGTCATGCAAAGTGGGCTGGGCCCCGTGCACTTGGTGGGTCGCTGGAGTAGAAGAGGAGGCGGGGGCCTGGGTGCCTTGCACGTGATAGGCCTGGGTGAAATTATGGGGCCGGGAAGCAGAAAATCGTGGCTGCCTGGGAGGACTGAAAGGTGCATGGCTGCGGGAAGAACTGGAAGCAGTGGCACGGCGCGGTGGTCGCCACGGTTGGCTGTGGAGGGGATGGCCAACGGGATAGCCATGAAGTTTATGGCAGGTGTATCGGGTATGATAATCAAAATTGCAGTAGGTGCAGTGGAGGGGAGGACGAGCAGAGGAGGGACGGGACGGGCCACGAACAGCCATGGGAACGGCAGAGAAAGCTGCCGAAAAAAAAAAATTAGGGCTAGGGTTATAAACCTGCTCTGTATACCATGTAGAAAATATGGAAGAAAATGCTTTGTGGAAAATATGGAAGAGAAGAGAATGCTTTGTGGAAAATATGGAAGAGAATGCTTTTTCTCATTAATTTTTCTCTACAAGATTACAAGGATATATATACATGATACAAATGTGTAGGTAGGACAAGGTAGCCGTCCTAGTGTGTAGGTAGGATAAGGTAGGATGGCTGTAGAGGACAAGGTAGCCGTCCTAGTGTGTAGGTAAGACAAGGTAGGACGGTTGTAGGACGGCTTGACGGCTATAGGACGGCTAGTGTGTAGGTAGGACAAGGTAGGACGGCTGTAGGACGGCTTGACGGCTTGACGGCTGTAGGACGGCTTATTCTTCCAATAATAATATTATATACAATTACACAAGGACTCCAACCATATTCCTTATTTGTCTAACAAGAGGAAAGCCTAGGAGATGGAGGATGGGAAAGATGGTGGAAAGAAATTGGAATTGATGGCATAGGGATTGGAAATTTGACTTTTTAAAATAAAATTTTAGTAAATTTACGTTTTAAGGAATGTTCTATTGACTCGACTCAGAACACATTTCGGTATCATTGAATATATTAATAGGAGTGCACCAAAATTGAATTTACGAAGACTAGTACTCTCGCATTGGTTAGTCAACGGTCAACTCATGGATAAACAAAAGACCACATTCATACTATTTCAACCTTCAACTCTTCAAGGGTTGCACTACATAGAATATTGCTTAATGGATTGACTTCAATTTTGTTCCGTGAAGTTTTGGCCAAGTTTTATTTTAATTTATTTAATATTATAATTTAAGTTTTTCTAATGGTAGAGACATTACGTATTTAAATTATATTATATTTTGTAAATTATATGTTGTAGTATTGATAATTGTATTATTATTTAAGTGTTTATTAACTTCATTAAATCTCGAATTTTAGTGCTCGCAAGTATACAAATCGAATGATGATAAAATAATAAATAAGCACCAAGCCTCCCACATAGATCAAATTGCTTCTAAAAATCTTACTAACTAAATTGAAACAAATTATAATTGAGAAGCTTGAACGGAAAAGATACGAGATTCTAAACTGAAAATTAAATAAAGATCGAAAATAAAACGCATGGAAATAATAGGATTGGAGACACAAAGAAGCAATCCCTAGGGTATTCGAGTTCACCGTAACCAATTCTACTTAAGAATTGAACATTAAGTAGTTTGTTGGAAAAACTAGGGTTTTACAAAGAAGGACAAGCCATCAAAGGTAGGTTGTAAAGCGAGTGCACAGCTCCACATCCCAGGCTTTGGATTCTGAGTTGGTGGACTTGCCACGTTCTTGTTCTTGTTCTTGCTCGTAGTAACTTTATTCATGGTGGATGATTCTGAAGAACTCGGACTGGTATGGTTGGCTTTGGTAGTTGACTTGCAATTAGGCAGAGCCACACCACATTCGTCACCGAAGAAGTCCGCACAGATGCCTCCACTAAATCCACTGAAAACAGACATTGTTTTACGGCTCACCAAGGGAAGGAGGAGTTTGAGATTGATGAACAAAAAGATTATGAGTTGTTATCAAACATAAATTATACACGTTCTGTTTGTGTTCAAGAAGACAAGCACACAAGTTATTTTTTTACTGAACGAAGAGTTTGATGTGGGGCTTAAATGGAGAGTGTTATTAAGGGTACAAGTGTAATACAGTTAGAAATTCAGTTAGTAAGTTTGTTAGTATTTGGTTAAAGTAGTTAGGATTTCTTTTATAAAAATAATGTGTGTAATATTCATTTGATCAGTTAATACAAATCTTATTTCTCTCTCTAAACTCACTCTGTAGAATTTCTTTTGTTTCTCTTTATCATCTTCCCCTTCCTCTGGACCAATTCTTCATCTTTTACAATGTAGTTAACGAATGTGAGGCAAAAATGCTAAACTTTTGTCCTTTGTTAACAAGAACTTGTTACCAAAAGACAAAAGCTACCTGAAATTGCTAAACTTTATTCACGTTCTTGTTCTTGATCTTCTTCAATTCATTTGTATAAATTGTTTCGGTTGCAGGCGTAAGCTGTACGCTTTATAAACCCGAACCAGTTTCAATTCCCTGTTTCTCGTTGATTGGTAGGCAAAATTCCAGATGGCAGGCGGCAATTGTAAACTTTAGCAATAAAGTACAGTAGAATTACATTATTCAATTAAAATAAAATAAAATTTTGCGTGATGATAACACTTCGAAATTTGATTTATAACCAAAACTTCAACTTCGGTACTTAAAAAATAATTAGGGGAAAGGGAAAAGAGAGATGAAAGAATTGTAGCGTATCCTATTAACATTTACATCAGTAATTCTTTTTTTTTTTTTTTTTTTCAATTTTTTTCTGGTATGACAATCTGAATATAATCTGGGACGAGCGGGATTAAACTTCCAGCAGCCGCTGTAGTTAACGAGAGATCAGGGTCTCAAAGCAATTGAGCCCGTCCAGCTCCACAGCGAACCGCGGCGGCGTCCTCCGGCTCTGCTTCTTCACACGAGCCTCCGGCGGGGACTCCATATTTCCCTCTTGCTTTGCTGTATTAACCGTGTTACTTGATGGAACTGCGGCAGTACTCTTCAGCTGGTTTTTCGGGAAGGAGGACTTCACCGTCTGGCCCAAGAACTCAGCACACAAGGCATCGAACGAACTGAACATGGAATTCATGATTTCCTGAACCTCAAGGTATTTTTCTGATCAGATGATCCAGTACTCGAAAACCCAATTCTTTTTTCCTTCGATCGAGAAAAACCAACTCGGAAAGTCGATTAATCTAAACTGTAGAGAGAATTTGAATGTCTGATTGATGAGGAACTTGAGGAAGAAGGGTCGGTATTTATAGGGGAGGAAGAAAGTTCGAGAGGGAGACGGATTTGGGATCCGCGCGAAGTGGCGTAGATCCCTCCTCTGTTTTGCGGTGGCCGCCTAAGACTACTGGGACTCTAGCTGGTGGGACCATGACAAAGTCCCACCGAAGAAAGGGAAGAGAAGTATAATTCCACTTTCCAAGTTCCAACGAAGAAAGGTTTTTGTTTTTGGAGCATGATATTTTCTCCTTTAATTTTTTTTCCTTTTCTCTTTTTATATTATATATTTTTCCTTTATAAAAGAATTAATATTTTTAATCGTGATCGTTTAAATAATAAAATAAAATAAATAAAATTTAAAGTTTTTAATGTCTTATGACTTGGTCTGATCAAGTGTCTTGGTTCCTTGACTTGGAAATTGTATGCATTGCACGCATGCCCAAAAAGTTATTTTGTCTGTCATTAAGATACCTGTAGCACGTTGAAATTAAATACAAAAAACAATGAACTTAGCACAAAAGCTGCACAACGGACAACACATGTATAAAATATTACATGAAATCCATGAGTTGATTTATGCATGTTAGGCCTTTGAAGTAACAACCGTGGGTTTCACAATTCACAGCTACATCTAATACAAATTTGATGAGAAATATCCTTTCAGGATCTCTTTCACAAAAATTATCGAATCAAGTGATTCGAATGTTTGAAATTTCATTCAACAGTTCATTTATTTTGATCTTTTAAAAGTTATAATAATTTTTAACTATTGAATAAAATTTTAAAGGTTCAAATCACTTGATCCGATGATCTTGATGGAAGAGATCCGGAACCAATTTGATGCAATTGGTCATGAATGTCTTTCTGGTCAGAAAAATATTCGACTTTTTGCGAGTAAAGAATGAAACAGTGTTCGATATATAAAGGAGTTAAAAATAATATTCCATTAACTCGATTTAGAGCATATTCTAATAGATTAATTGAACTAAACAGTGTTCGATATATAACGAGCTAGGAGCATCTTCAAAAGCAGTTCTAAATTTTTGTTAAACTAGTAAGTGATAATGTCAAAAAACTATTTTAGTTAATCAATTTAATTTTTCATTTTTAACATGTAAAATTATCAGAAAGACGGGACATCATCGATATTGACCTCACCTTGTTAATTATCACCTGCATAGTTCGGCAAGTGTGAGATTTTATCACAAAAGGTCTTATATTTATTGAAGTAGGTAGGATATTTAAACTATTATTTTCTCCCTTATTCTGCTGATGTTGGATATTTCAACACGCCTCTTCACGTGGGATCTAATTAGTGGGTCACACGTGGGAGATCAACAGATTAGCAACCACTCATCCAACACACGTAGCCAGTGGACCCATCATCATCACACGGGGTTAGGGGACCCACCCATCATGCGGCAGTACGGACTCATTCCCTGACTTTAATATCGTTCAAATTAACATATAGACGTGCCAAGGTCTACTTTCAACAATATCGATGTTGTTCTCAACTTATGAATTATCACATTCATTTTCCGAAAGGTATGGGGTTTTATAACAAAGCCTCAATATTAAATGGTGTGAAGTTAAGATATTTAAATACTTCTTTTTTTACCTCATTCAGCTGATGTGGAATATTTCAACAATACTCTCTATTTTGGCAAAACTTTGAACATGTTATAATTAAAATTCAAACTCAACCAACTCATTTTCTACAACCACTTTCTCGCTTCCTTTTCTACTTGGTTCACAGGTCCACCATTGAGTTTTATTAGTTTTTTTTAACATTTAGCATATGAACAGTAACTCCATAAATTTAAAGAGCAACCGTTCACTTTGCTATTATATGAAGTCCTTTATAGAGTCTTTTAGAGACAAATTTTTTCGGTTTAACTTTTTAAAATAGAATTTTAATAGTTTTACCGCTTTTCTTGGCAATATTCAAAGGAGCGTTCTGTTAACTCGACTAAGAGCGCATTCCGGTATCATTGAATGTCTTTCGAAAGTTAGAAGTGACAATGGAGACTTCTTGGTGGTTCGATACGAAGAGGAGCTGCACCAAAAGTGAATTTACCAAGACTAATACTCTTGTATTGTGATAAGGGAATGAGGCAGCCTCAAAAGCCTTCAACCCTTCAACTCTTCAAGGATAATGCTTAATGGATTGACTTCAATCTTTGAAAAGGCGAAATTATAATTTTGGTCCATTTGATTTTCGTCAGGTTCTATATTTTAATGTATTTACTTATCGTCATTTAAGTTTATGTAGTTTTATTAATTGTCGCATTTTAATTAAGATTAGTGGTTTAACTTTCTCTATTTTTTTTTGTTCATAAAATTAACATTTGTGTGAGATGTGAAGGTAAATTGGTCTTTAAAGGTGTAACATCATGTAAATACGTCTCTCTCTAAGTACTAATTTTGTAAGAATTGTTTTGTGACGAAATCAAATCATTGACTTTGAATTCCACAACTATTAAATTACAAGAATACCCTCTACTACTGTGTAGCCCATGAGAATGTTCCCTTCCTATTATAACTAATGTTCTAAAACGCGCTAGGTGATAGTTGGACTATGGCAAGGAACTTAGCGCCTAGAGGCCTAGCCGGACACTAGGTGTTTTTTAGAGCTTTTTTGTTGGTTTTGTAAGGTTTTCTAAGCCCATTTGTTTAAAATCATTGTTGCGCCTTTTGTTTTCTCATAATAAAAATAAAGAAACTTGGGCCTTAAACTGTAAAAAAAATTGTATTATTGCAATTTTCTTGTTTTAAAATAAATGATACCCCACTTAAGAAAAAAACCCTAACAATTCCCCACAAAACATATGCCGACGATCCACCACCTTTCTCTGCAACTGCAGATTTCAACTCATCTTCTTTAAAGAAAATATATGATAAAAATATATGAAATAGACAGAGATTAGTACCAAAAAAAGTCAAAGAATAACCACCTTAATTTAATAAATCGCAATAATATTTTCCTATATACTCCATAAAACAAAAGGTTTACGTATCATGAAGTACTAGTTCATTATTGTTCGCCAATTGGCAAGCAACAAAGTAAGAATTGAACATTAAGCAGGTTTGTTGGAAAGACTAGGGTTCTACAAAGAAGAACAAGCCATCAAAGGTAGGTTGTAAAGCCAGTGCATAGCTCCGCATCCCAGGCTTTGGATTCCGAGTTTCTGGACTTCTCACGTTCCTGTTCTTGTTCTTGCTCGTTGTAACTTGATTCATGGTTGATGATTCTGAAGAACTCGGAGTGGTATCGTTGGCTTTGGTAGTCGACTTGCAATTAGGCAGAGGCACACCGCATTCGTCGCCGAAGAAGTCAGCACAGATGCCTCCACTGAATCCACTGAAAACAGACATTGCTTGTCACACAAACAACAAATTTCACAGCTCACCGAGAGGAGGAGTTTGAGATTGATGAACAAAAAGATTATGAGTTGGCAGAAGACTCAACGATTGCATTGGCCTTTATATAGACAAAGTATTCAGGATTTTAGAGGAAATCAGTTTCCCATTTGGATTCCGAATCCTACCTAATCCAGGAATTCTAGTCTTAATTATAGCACATGTGTGATCTAGTATATTGTATTGGATTCTATCATGTTTACAATAAATAAAGGTACAAGGCATGAGGAATATTACACCGAATCTTATCTAATTCAGAAATTCAATCAAATATGAGTCGAAATTATTACAATAATTTAGAAAATAATAATAATAATCTCAAAAAAAAAAAAAACAATTCAAAGAAAAACTGAATAACTAAAGTAGCTCACATCACTAAATAAACCTATGACTCTAATCCCTGACTGCCGCCATGAATCGAAGCGGCACCGCCATAGAACTCAGTGCATTTTGTTATGAAGAACATGTGAAACAATTGACAAATATGTGGACTCGAACTTAGTCTCTAATGATTGAATCGCACATAAAAGCGAACATAAGTCCCAACCCCTCCCCTCCCAATCCAGCTCTCTCACCACTCCAAAGCATATTGATACCAACAATTTCACTTCCATTCCTTTGGGGTGTTTTTGAGAAGGAATGAAAGTGAAATGGTAGGTGATAGAGATGGATTTCCTCGAGAAAAGAGGTTGGTTCTAAAGAGAAGGTGCCTGAGAGACACATGGAGTCTAAGTCGATATTTGTGTGTCTATGTTGAAGTATCACCTCAGCAAGCTTCGACATATGGGTGTGGCCTCATATGAATATTACTGGTATAGTTATTGCTCTTGTTATGGATGAAGTTCCATGGCAACCATCATAACTCATGACCAAGGTTCAACAGATATTGAGAGATCAACTTGATTACAATCACCTTACATTCATACCACATATTAATACAAAGAGTACTTAAATTGTGTTCATCTCCCTAATCTATGTCAACTTTCTTTTTGAATTATTTTTTAGCCAATTTACCTAGTAAACAGTATAAAATGTGGTCATTCTCATGCTTACCGTTCAGTTTTTCAATTCCCACCCTATTGAAATTGAAGAGTGAGGATCCTCGCCTGATCCTTTTTGTGAGGATTTTGGGGATTCTCTAATCACATCTGTTTATTGTATATCGTATATCGTGCAGTCAGCTTTTGTCAGGTACTGTTTATATTCAATTTTAAATAAAAAAAATTTACAATGATTGTTAACCACACAATCTATGATGAACGAATGTGACTGAAGGATCATCACAAACAGGATCAAGCAAGAATCCTCTTGGGAAATTGAACACCCAATTGCCAAGGCAATTAGGTAATTATTGCCCGAAAAAATCGAAAACCTTGCTCCAGCCCACACGACCTTTTGGTACGATGTTGTAGCCTAGCTACGAGTTTTTGGTTTTATCTTTCTTTATTTCTTTTTATTATTGTTTTACCTTTTTAAATGCTGAATTTGCCCTATTTTCAAGAGCAAGTTGAATGAAAATTGAAAAACTTCGGAGGATATCTAATGCACACAAACTGGCCTATACTAAAGAATTATGAAGCACTAAATATTAAGAAAAATCCCTTTTCTACAGTACGAAATACAACCCAAAAAGAAATGTTAAAATCTTGAGTACATCAAATACCATAAGTTTACAAAACCAAGTACCACAAGTAGCAAACTAAGAATTGAACATCAAGCAGAATTTTGGAAAACTAGGGTATCAAACCAGAACAAACCATCCAAGGCAGGTGCAAAAGACGGTGCCAATCTTCGCGGTTTCACAGCCAAGTCGGCTTCTGGTGATGATGAGTTGTTGGCGTTGCCCACATTCCTATTGTTCTTGCTCACAATAACTTCACTCCTGGCTGATTCTGAAGAATTAATCTTTGCATCTTTTGTTTTGGTGGTCGACTTGCAAATAGGCAGCAGCAAGCCATGATCATCACCAAAGTAGTCACCAGATATGCCTCCACGAAATCCACTGAAAACAGACATTCTCACACAACCTAGAAATCGAGCAGCTCATTAAACACAATTATTCGAGATTGAGGAACGAAAAGATTGCGATTTTACGCAGGACTCAAGATTGCATTTGTTAGGAACGTCCATACCACAAGATAGAGAATGCACAAAGTAAAGTAGGAAATGGACACCAAGAATTTATGTGGTTCGGCAATTTATGCCTACCTCCATGGAACAACGATCAATCTTCACTATATGAAAAAGATGAGTACAACAAGAGTAGTCTTACCAAGCCAAAGACAAGACTTGATGGATACAAGAAAGTATAACACACACTTTCTATCACCTCTAAACTTCACTCACAATGTGTAGTGGAACACTCTCACTCTCACTATTGGAGTGGAACTCCAGCTTTGGACTTGATCCTTTTCTACTCACTTATTTGCTGGCAACACCCACACACCTATTTATAGGTGGGTTTATGCCGACGTACCCATTGCCCACCGACTTTGGGCTTGCATGACAGCCACAAAATTGTAGCTTCTAGATCTTTCCATTTGCAACCAAGGAAGCTAGTACTCTCTAGCTTCTTCCACCGACTTAATAACATGCTAGAATTGTCTAGCATGCTCCGGCCACCTCACTTGCTTACTAGAATAATCTAGAACATTCATCATGGGTTGGACCATATACCAACAATTTCCCCCTCCAGTCCATGAGGGAGGAATTCCGATCACGACTCCAAGTTACCTGGAGTCCATCCCAGCAGCCTTAATGCAAAATTCTAACTTTGATTTTGTGACTACCTTTGTCAACATGTTTGAGGAATTATTATCGATATGAATCTTCTTTAGCTGTAACAACTTATTCTCGATAACATCTCTAATCTAGTGATAACGAATATCAATGTGCTTGGTACGTGAATGATATGCAATGTTCTTGCTCAAATCTAGAGCACTCTGACTGTCACAATAAACGCCATAATCACTTTGCTTCAAACCCAACTATTAGAGAAACCGCTTCAGCCATAATAACTCCTTGCATGCTTCTGTAGCGGCTATGTATTCAGCCTCGGTTGTGGACAAAGCAACACACTTTTGTAACTTGGATTGCCAAGACATGGCTCCCCCTGTAAAAGTAAACAAGTACCCATACTTAGATTTTCTACCATCCAGGTCACCTCCTATTTCAGCATCTGTAAATCCTTCCAAGATTGGTTTGGAACTGCCAAAGCACTAGCACATCTTAGAAGTCCCCTTCAAATATCTGATAATCCACTTAACAGCTTCCCAGTAGTCTTTCCTTGGATTAGAGAGAAACATGCTCACCATACCTACTGCATGAGCAATATATGGCCGTGTGCACACCATTGCATACATGATACTTCATACCATTGAAGAGTAGGGAACAACTGCCATTTTCTCCTTTTCTTCATATGTTTTTGGACACGATTCTTTGCTCAACTTGATATGATTAGCTAAAGGTGAGCTTACCGATTTGGTTGCTTTCATGTTGAACTTTTCAAGCACCCGTTCAATATACTTTTCTTGTGACAACCATAACTTCTTGGATTTTCTGTCATGAATTATCTCCATGCCCAAAGTCTACTTGGCTGGCCCTAAATCCTTCATATCAAAGGACTTAGATAACTCTTCTTTGAGCTTTTTAATCATAGAAGCATCTTGACCGACAATTAACATGTCACTAACATAAAGCAATAAAATGATAAATTTATCTCCAGAAAATTGTTTGATACAGACACAAGAGTCAGCATGAGTTCTATTGTACCCATTACTCACCATGAATGAGTTGAACTTCTTATTCCACTGTCTCGGAGCCTGCTTAAGACCATATAAGCTTTTGTTCAGCTTGCACACCAAATTTTCTTTACCTTTGACTTCAAAGCCTTTGGGTTGCTCCATGTATACCTCATTTTCTAAATTGCCGTGGAGAAATGCAATTTTCACGTCTAACTGCTCGAGCTCAAGATCCATGCTTGTTGTCATACCAAAGATAACTTGAATAGAAGTCGTCTTCACCACTAGTGAGAAAATCTCATCAAAGTTAACTCTTTGACTAAAACCTTTAACGACCAAACGAGCCTTGTACCTAGTCATGTTGTTGTCTTTTTTTAATTTGAACGCCCACTTGTTTTCAATGCTTTTCTGCCCTTTGGAAGCTCCACCAGCTCATAGGTATCATTTTTTTTAATAAGGAATCCATCTGTGACTTCATTGCCTTCATCCATCTGTCATTGTCGCTATAAGCTTTGGCATCCTCATAAGTTTCGGGCTCTAATTAGTCTACATGATATACTCTGATGAAGAATACTTGGTAGACGGTCTTCGACTTCTGCTGGATCTTCTGACTTGGTCTTCATTCTCTTGCGGGACTGGAGGCTCCCTTTGATTGGGTTCCCCTTGAATATGCTCTTCAGGCTCCTTCTAATCAACAATTTCATGGTCTGGCTCATCTTGATCAAGCTTCCCTTGATCAGCATTATCTGGTTTTGTAGGCAATTCATTGGCAGCTGCTTCAGGGATGTCACCGTGACTTTCTTCATCTGAAGCTAATGGATCAACTCCTTTGACTATGCCATCCGGTTGTGCCTCTTTATTCGAATCCCCAATTGTTTGATCTTCGTAAAAGATCACATCTCTGTTTCGAATAAACTTCTTCTGGTATGGATCCCATAATCTGTAACCAAAATCTTCACCACCATAACCAAGAAAGATGCAATATGTAGCTTTGTAAGCTAACTTCGATCTCTGCTCTTTGGGCACATGCACAAAAGCTTTGCAACCAAACACCTTCAGATGAGAGTAAGACACATAATTACCAATCTATACTCTCTCTGGAACATTAAGACCTAATGGTATTAATGGAGATCGGTTGATCAAATAGCAGGCTGTCCTTAAAGCTTCACCTTATCTGTTTAGATAACTTTGCAATCCTTAGCATGCACTTGACTTTCTCCATGATTGTGCAGTTTATTCTTTTAGCAATAATGTTATGAAGTGGAGTTCCATGAACTGTCTTCTCATGACGTATGCCATGTTTCACACAATACTCTCTAAACTGGTGAGATGTGTACTCGTCACCGTTGTTGCTACGAATGCACTTAAGAGGTTTTCTAGTTTCCCTTTCCACCTTGGCATGGAACTCTTAGAATGTCTGAAACACCTGATCTTTGGATTTCAATAAAAACAGTCAGACCCTTTGTGAAGCATCATCAATATAAGTAACAAAATATTTATTTCTTCCAAATGACTCGACTTCCATGGGACCATACACATCTGAATAAACAAGATCTAACAAATTTCCTTTGTTTGTAGATGGAACAGAAAAACTAACTCTTCTTTGTTTACCGAATAAACAGTGTTCACAAGAGTTTAACAACGTACCTTTGGCAAAGGGAATGTGAGACTTCTTTGCCAGAACTTGTCGGCCTTTCTTGCTCATGTGGCCTAGCCTCTTATGCCACAAGTCTAGAGATGAGTCATCCACAACGTTTAACTCACCTTTCAAAACATTGGTATTGGACTGGTACAACGTACAACAAAGTCGTGCTCTTGCTACCACCATTAAGCTTTTAGTAAGCTTCAATTTTCCTTCACCAATATGGTGATAATAACCTTGTCGATCAAGGGTAGTGATAGATATCAGATTGAGACGTATATCAGGAATATGTCTCACATCTTTCAACATCATCTAGCAGCCGAGATTAGCTCTAAGGCAAATATCACCAATTCCAAGAATTTTGGAATAGCTTTCATTCCCTATCTTCACTATGCCAAAGTCACCTTCTTTGTATGTACTGAAGAACTCCCCGTTTGGATGTAGCATGGAATGAAGCTTCATTGTCAAAGATGCATTTAATGCCTCTGTCAGAATCACCCATATGCAGACATTCACCAACAAACAATATTTTTGGTACATCACCACATATGATAGTGGTGGTATTGCTAGTATCATATTTCTTCTGATTGTTTCCTTCTTTTTGCTCTCTCTTTCAAACTCGACAATTTTTCTTCATATGGCCTGGTGGCATGCACCCCTGAACTTTGACTTGGATCGGCTAGGACTCCTGCCATAACCTCTAGGCCCTCTACTCTTGCTTCTTCTGCAGTTCTCTGTGACAAATACTTGACTGCTATCTGTGCCAGAAGTTTTTCTCCTTGTTTCTTCATTGAGCATCTTATTTTTAACATTATCAAGAGTAAGAACACATTAGGAGCAGAGTTACTTACACTCACCACAAAGGTCTCCCAACTGTCTAGCAAGGATCCAAGTAACAAGAGTGCTTGTAGCTCGTCCTTAATTATCATGTTCATAGTAGCCAACTGGTTGATGATATTCTGGAAATTGTTCAAGTGTTCTGCTACACTTAAACCATCCTTGTACTTCACATTGATGAGCACTTTGATCAAGAAGGCTCTCTTGGCTGGGGTCTTATTCTCGAACAAGAACTCAAGCTTTGTCCAAAACTCGTGAGCATTGGTTTCATTAGACACATGGTGAAAGACACTATCGTCCACCCATTGTCTAATTATGCCAATTGCCTTGCAATTCATCTTCTTCCACTCGGCATTGGACATGCTCTTGAGCTTAGCGGCATCTCCTTCAATTGGCTCATGCAGATCCTTGCAATAGAGAATGTCCTCCATTTTTGGCTTCCATGTTACCCAATTGGAGTTGGTGAGTTTAATCATAGTGCCACTTCCTTCTATCTCGTAGTACGAGCCAACAGAGCTCTTATACCACTTGTTAGGAATGTCAGTACTACAAGATAGAGAATGCACAAAGTAAGGTAGGAAATGGACACCAAGAATTTATGTGGTTTGGCAATTTATGCCTATGTCCACAGAACAACAATCAATCTTTGCTATATGAAAAAGATGAGTACAACAAGAATAGTCTTACCAAGCCAAAGACAAGGCTTAATGGATACAAGAAAGTATAACACACACTTTCTATCACTCTAAACTTCACTCACAATGTGTAGTGGAACACTCCCACTCGCACTATTGGAGTGGAACTCTAGCTTTGGACTTGATCCTTTTCTACTCACTTATTTGCTAGCAACACCCACACACCTATTTATAGGTGGGTTTATGTCGACTTACCCATTTCCCACCGACTTTGGGCTTGCATGACAGCCACAAAATTGTAGCTTCTAGATCTTTCCATTTGCAACCAAGGAAGTTAGTACTCTCTAGCTTCTTCCACCGACTTAATAACATGCTAGAATTGTCTTGCATGCTCCGGCCACCTCACTTGCTTACTAGAATAATCTAGAACATTGATCATAGGCTGGATATGCCAACAACATTGACTTTATATAGACAAGGGATTATGGATTTTAAAGGAATTACAAGCTAGTTTCCCCTTAGGAATCCAACTTCCTGGTAAATGTAGGAAGTTCGTGTTTGGAATTAAGTGGTATTCCTTGTTTAATTATAAGTAGTGCTTTTCCTTAGTGGTTTGGGAAATTGTTTAGATTAAGAAAAAATTAAACTAAATTAAATGAAAAAGGGTTTATCTTTGAGTCGCAACTCATCTACCCCACTAAAGCTCTTTGACTTTGCTTTCAAATAGCACTTCCTTTTAGAGGGGTTGAAGATTACATGTAGTGCTTCATCTTTATATCCCTTTCGTTGGTGAATCCTCTGGTGCTTAAAGAGGCAGGAAATCCACTTACACCTAGGGGTGGTTCGGTATGGGATCCCATACCGAAACCCTTGTCCCGATTCCCAAACCGAAATTTTTGGGAATCCCAAATTCAATACCAATCCCAAACCAAATTTTCGGGAATCCCAATTTTCGGGAATCCCGAAATAATTTCGGGATTTCGGGACAAATCGGGAATCCCGAAATGTTTTTGGGCTTTTGGACTAAAATTTGACATATTATGTTTTTGGGCTAAAATTAAGTTTCAATCTACCCACTACCCATTTGTGCACAAAGTTTTTGGGCTAATGCCATCTCACCCCACATTCCAACTTTGATTCCTCCTCCACATAGTTGTAATTAAATGAAAATTTTGGCGGCGCCCATGTCTGAAAGAACAACTATATTGTGTACTCGAAAACAAAAGAAAAAAATTTGAGCTCAACTAATTGCATGCCCTGTACCCACCTTGTACGTGTATATATATACAATATATGTATACTGATATGTTCATGCATGCATAATGGTCTTTGCTCCTTTGTTTCCTTGATTTGCCTAGGTATGCAGGAAACTAATATCCACATATTAATCACACTAGTGGCTAGGTAAACTAATATCCAAAGATCAATCACACTAGTGGCTAGGTATGCAGGAAACTAATATCCAAAGATTAATCACATTAGTTGAGACAACTGGAATATAAAAACAAACAAATTGAACAAACAAACATTAGTTATTTAGTTGAGACAAAGATTAATCACACTAGTGGCTACCAATACCATTAATTAAAAAATAATTCTCTTATAATTAAAAAATAATATATATATATAATATTTATTTCTATTCGGTATGGGAATACCGAAAAAATGGAGATGTAATCCCGAATCCCATACCGAAAATTTCGGTTTGGTTCGGGATGACATACCGAAATTTTCGGGAATTTTGGTTTGGGATTTTTTTGGTTTGGGATCGGGATTTTTTCGGTTTGGTTTGGGATTTTTGGGATTTTTTTCCAGCCCTACTTACACCGCAGCACTATCAGAAGAAAGATATGAGTTGAAGAATCTTTGACCATATTCATACGTCTCCCTCGTAATATTCGATGTTTCCAACTACTTTATACACAACGCTATTAGATGCGTTCCTCGCAGTCTTTGATACAACTAAAGACATCAACAGGTCTTGAATTTGATTGATTTATTTGTCGAATAAGCGTATCTAATAATCAGAAAAATCTGCTTAGTTTGGTTCTTTCTAAGAACCCAATTTATCGTAAACAATTATTTCGCTTGTGGCATTCAATCCTCACTTTATTAGGAATTTATGAGTGAGATGAGAGATGAACCGCCGTCAAATCGAGAAAGCGAGGGAGCGAGAGGTCTGAGATGGAGAGTAAGGGGTGGAGCTCGTGGCATGTGAGAGAGGAGACGAGCTCAAGTCGCGACACCTGTGAGCGAGTCGTATAGGTTGAGCGTGAAAAAAGGAACATGAAAACTGGTTTGAGTAATGTTATTCTTATCATAATTTTATATCATATTTTTTTACCATGTTAAGTGGCAGATAAGTTGGACAAGCTACATTATTTGATTTCAATCTTTTTATTAATTAAAACACTTAAATAATTTTAGATGGAAGAAGGAAACTTCTCGTATACCACAACCATTATTTAATTAACAATATTTTTATTAATTATTGATTAACATTTTGAAATTAAATGCTAATCAATTTAGATGATGTGGCTATCCATATCAGATGCCACCTAAAGTGGTATACAATTGTGGTACAAAAATATGATAAGAATAACATTATTGAAACTAGTTTACTGCGTTTTCACTTTTTGGTCTTTACCTTTAAGTTTTGTTCGTATTTAATATTTTTTTGAAACTAAAAGTAGTCACCAAACGAACTTTTAATTTTCAATAATGTTATAAATAAAAATAAAATTTGTTATCAAATGCTCTATAAAAAAAAAACAAAAATGTTAAATAAGATTATCATAAGTTATTTATTTGAACCAAAGATAAGAAGTTCAAATATTCCATATGAGATGATAGCATGCGTTAGAACTGAGCAAGCTGATCGACTGACCAAAACAGTGTAAAGCATAAACAAATGAACGGTAATGCAACAAGCCAACCAGAGCCCCCTTCTTCCCTCCATGCACTCACAACTCCCCAAGCTAGAGGGACCCACCCTCCTTTGTATCTTACGGCGCACAACTAAAGCATCTTCGTTATTGTACCCAAAGAAAAAGGCACTCTAACCTACTCTCCCCCTCACCCAACCTAATGGTGCACCTACCTCTATTAACTAAACCAAACTTCACGCCTCACACTCTCACACTTACCCTTCACACCATCAAGTTTCTTAATGTGGATCGGAGTATAGTCTAAAGAACCGATTGAGTTTTAAGACATTATAGAAGATAGAAAAACAGTATGGAAAGTTCCCTAAGGACCCTAGAGTAATCAGCGTTCGTTGAAATGTCTGCTTGGTAAGGTTCTAAAAAAACACACGACGCTACTCGGGCGGTGGGCCTAGTGCTTAGGCGGGCACCTAGACGGCCTAGACAGATTTATGTAAATTTATTATATATCTTTTAAATAAATGTCTATTTATACTTAAAAAAAAATAAATAAATAAACTATACTTGTATGGATAATCGAATAATGATAAACTGTAAAAATAGAAACAGAAAAATACACAAAATACATCCATCCAACAAGTTCAATATTTAAAAAATAGTAAGCATATAATCATAATGAGGAGTATTCTTGGATGACAGACTAAATTCTTCTTGTTCATGATCCTTGCATTGGATTGGACATAGACTAAATCATTTAAAGTTGTTGTATCTAGTTTTTTTTTTTGTATGTATCCCCTCAAAAGTTCTCCAATTCATTTCACAATTGGATGAACTTGTAGTCAATCCATCCCTTGCAAATTAGGTATACCATTTTCAAAAGTATACCACCATAAAACTAAAAAAAATAAAAAAGCACACAATTAATTTAAAAAAAAAAAAAATCAAATCCGCCCAGAACCGCCTAGGTGCCACCTAACTCCAGACCGATTTTTTGAAACGATTTGCCTTCTATAGTGGCGGGTCTTCACCGCCCAACGCCTGATGCTTGGTAGAATTCAATTGGTGATTTCCGATAAGCCTCGGCACATCACTCAATAGGTCTCAATAGACCTCGACATGCCCTACAAATGCTTGACATAGCGCCTCAATAACAAAACTAGGCAAAAAAAAAATCGATTGGAACCCAAATTTTTTTTCGCACGCATTAATTCTATCAAAAATCGTTTTCTTTTAGTGGATTCAGTGGAAGATACATCTAGCCCGTTTATTCACGTTACTGTCGATTTTTGATTTTTTTGCAAATCAAACGCCGCGGAATGACAACCATCCATCTATCCGACCAACCAAAACACGCCAGCGTGGCAAAGAATCTCAACACGAAGCCGGATCTAAATTTTAAAATTAAATCCCGTTAAATGCGGTCCGATGAAGTCCCTCTTTACCCGCGAACGCGTATAAATAACGGCCCACCAAAGGCGCCACCCAACGCCTCTCCGCAACGGAAAATTAAGAAAAAAAGAAAACGAAATCGCAAAGTTCGGGTCCGAGATCCGGCGAGCCTCGTCGGGTTTCGACCACCTCAATTCGAATCATTAGTTTTGGAGCTCGGAAACGCATCGTTTCTCGCCTCTCGTCGACTTCGAGATCTCCGACAATGAAGGGGTCCGGCAGTCTGGTCGCATCGGTGGTCGCCGCGTCGACGGTGGCTCTGACGACTTCGTCACCGTCCAACCAGGTACGCATAAAATTACAAAATGCTGCTGCAAGGTGTTGTCTTTTCATCAAATTTCATGAAATTAGTTTATGGATCTGCTAATATATCGGAACCTTAATCTAATTACGGCGTTAAATGCATTTGACTAGGGTTCTTCTTCCCCGGCGACGAAAAACGGCGGACAAAATTCGAATACGGCGTCGGATAAGGATAAATTCGAGCCGAGATTCGACGGGTTGAGGTTCATTGAGACGCTGGTGACGGCACACAGATGATTAATTTGACGGCGGAGCACTGGAGTCAATTGTCAGCCCCGCGATTAGGATTCAGAGGAAGAAAACTTGTGCTTTCCTTTTTCTTTCTTCTTTATTTTTTCGTATTTTTCCAAAGTTGAAGACTTTGGCGTCGATTTGTGATTGGGTCCCTTTTGGGTGTTTAATTTAGGCTCTACAATCTCAGAATTCATATTAATTACCATTTAATCTCATGTTAATTAAATGAGAAGCTTATTTTTTTAATTTTAATTTTTTGAAATTTTGGGGATCATAGGAATCTTCGTGATTTCCAGAAGTACATGTGACAATGTCTGGACATTGTTTGTATTTCGTTGTAAATTTTCGGTAGCGAATTGGGGTTTCTTGCTGCGAGACAAAATTACTTGGAATTGTACAAACAATTAAACCAAAGAAATTTTAACGAAAAGTTTCCGTTATTATTTATTTTAATGAAAAATCACATTTTTATATTAAAAAGTCAATTTTGATATTATTCATTTGACCATTTATTTTGTCCTTACCGTTATCGTTAAAACTCAAAATTTTCAAGTGTTTTTCATTAATTTTCCTTAAATCATATGCTTCCAATTCCAGTTGGTGTTTTTCAATGTTGGAAATTACGTTTTGTTTTTTGTTTTTGACATTTTGTTAATTGTTAATTGTAAGAAAGGATTTGGTGGGTTTGATTTTTGTCTTATAATTTCTAATTGGGTTTGCTTTGCTTGTCCTGTGTATTATTTTAAATTTGGTAGTTATACAAATAAATTAATAGTATAAGTTATCGGCCAATTCGAGTGAGGTAGGATTGAGATCCTTTCTGGATCTCAGATTCCGATTCTTACGGACTAAGCAATCTAGAGCGTTCAAAAGGGAGAGATATCTGATCGTTGGGGAGAGAGGCGCTATGTGTGAGATGGCTAATAGGGATCGCACGTTTTAAATTGAAGGTTCCAAATTGTTCGGTCCGCGGGCTCCGGATCTCAATCCCTTTTGTTACGTACATGACTTTCATGTCACAAAATGTTAATGTTAACGTTATGTAAAAAGTTAAAACGCATGTCATTAGTTGACTGATTTTAAGAATTTAAAATACAGTTACAGTGGCATATTCACTTGTGATATTTGGTTTTTAATGTTGGCTTAAAATTTTGATTGCTTTGTTTAACAATTCTACGGTTCTCGGGAGCATTGGTAGCCGTAGAATTTGACGCACAGATCTCTGGCTATCATTCTATGAATCTTTGTCGTGTCGCTGGATGTTTGGTCACAAGAGGAAGGCGCATATAAACAGATATTTGCAAGAAAAAGGTAGTGCAGCTACCGCACCTTTATGACATAGATTAACAAAGTTTCCAACTACTTTTTATTGTTAAAGTAGTTTCCATCTTCGGATGTGCCGATGGCCTGTTAGATTTTTGTGGTGAGACAGAGACTCAGATTGTGGAGAATTTTAGGTATCCCGAACTTACACATTCACACGTTTATAACAACACTGATTATTCTATTTTATAACACTCATTGCGTAATTGAACTTTTTTCCGATCACGTCTTTCAAATTTCGTCACGTAATAAGTGTTATAGAGATGCCGATGTGTTTCTGGTGATTACAAGATAGAGTCTCCATAGAAGGATGGGTCTCCAACATCCTAAAAATATATATTTTTTTTTTCTCAATGCTTCAATTATTTTTGCTTCCTATTTATAAATCTACGATGACTGGATACCACATAAGTTTGTTTACAAAAAATCATGAGTGGTCCAACAATGACCATGATGTTTACCTTTGTAAATTGCAATCCAACAATTTTGATGACTTCGATCTGTAAAAGGATTGTGGTTGAGATTTAATTTAAAACATATTGGCCACACCGTGTACGACTATTCGAGAAAGCACTAATATTCATTTATGAATTAGGATTCGGGAACACGCGTTTTTTACACACATTTTGCTACTCTTTTTTTTTTTTTTTTAAAGACAAACAATATTATCTACATTAAGAGAGAAGAAATGAGTTTAGCCTCACAGTGGGCTAGCAATAATGTGGTTCAAATTCACCTTTGGCGAGAATCGAATCTAAGACCTCTCACTTACAAGTGAAGAAGAACACCATTAGACCGTAGTACTTAGTGGTCTACTTCGTACTGTATTTCAACAATTTGAACCGTTTATATTTTAGTACATTATTCATAGATTATCCTTGTAAAAAAATTATAAAAATCCAAAACCATAAAGACATTCATTTGGAGTGAAGAAAATGGACGAATACGGTTTTACAAAGAAACGCTAAATTTAATCCAACAACCATATAGTTTCGGATTTGAGTGATTTTTGACATATGTTATCTTTAAGGTAAACCATAAAAGATTAACGATTAGATTGTTAAAATACATTACTAAGTGGATCTCACAAAAACGCGTGTACTCATATTCTAACCCATCATTTATTTATATTTGTGATAAAACACTTTTGTTTTCTTTGAGAGTCTTTGAGACACTACAAATTTGACTCTTTGATTACATTTTGTTATCTATGTGACAGTTTAAAGAATAAAATTTAGTACTTCACAATTTTGCAATCCAACAGATTCTGCATATTTTATTATTTTATACATTTATTGTTGTGCTTTTGGCCAGTCAGTTGAGCGTGGAATCGAAATTCAAATTACAACCTCATCAAAATATAAATTTACAGTTGAATAGAATAAAATACAAAAAAATAAAGACATTAAGAAATTTACTAGGATCAACAAAATGCTGTCTACGTCTCCGGAGAAATAATGCTCTTCACGATGAGGATAACTAGTACAAGATATATTTGAGTAAAATCGATATAACCTAAACTTGAATCCCTTATACACCCAGTCACAGAATTTCCCCAAGAGCTCACTCTACCCCATGAATTTCTCACTCTCACTCTTTGTTTTCTCTCCTCTGTGTTCTCCTTCAAATGCTTACCAAATGCACAAATATTGCATCTAGTTATAGGCATAGAAGAGAAAGCATGCACAATTACATCAAGACCTGCTTTCAACTTTGCTTGTGGCAATCATCATGTCTTCTCTTGAACGAAGACTTCCACACCACGACCGAAAGCAAACACAAAGTCACAAATGACTGCTGCCATTTCTTTGTAGCATTCACAAAGTTACATACGCAAAATTGTTGCCAACTCATAATTAATCACTAATTTATGAGCCAATCACAACATCTAGTACAAAAGTGTTGATTTTCCTTTCTATATAAAATTTGGTATAATTGCGTGTATTGTTCCTTTTTTTTTTTTGATATATATACATATATATATATTATTATTGCAAATAAACATTTGTAGAGTGACTTTCTCACACTACACATTCGTAGAGAGAGAATTGAGTCCCAATTTTGATGAGCTATTTTGTAGAGTCTCTTGGAGCAAGTTTTGAAAATATGGTTCTACAAATTTAGTCAAAAGTGGATTTATGGAATTTGTTGGAGATGTTTTTTTAACTTTTCTTTTTTCTTTCGTTTCTTAGTTTTTTTTTTTTTTTTTTTTTTAAATTTATTCAACTTAAAAGCTAGATAAATACAAAGAAATGCGTAAGAGAAAAAGAATATACTAATTGTTTGACAAGGAAAGAAGAGAACTTAAAAAAAGAACATGTTATAACATTAAGAAGAAAAACATGACTAAATCACGAATTGTTTTGTAATATTAATTTATAATTTAGACGATGATGCATGCTTCATTAAACTATTAAAAAGTGAATGTCATTGCAACCGCCACACCATAATTTGTAGAAAAAATATGGGCCAATGGAAATGGAGGATAAAAATGAAATTATAAATCTATAATATTTTTTTTGAAAGAATAAATCTATAATATTAGTTTTATGGAAGAAGAAGTGGAGTTGGGAAAATATAAAATAAAATCTGAAGAACGCATACGGCAATAGTTTGATGAAAACTTGAAGTGCACGTGGGCCATGAATGCAGTGGCTTGTGTTCAAATCTTCTGCATGTATTTAGGATGTGGTCTCTTTGTGGCTGGATCATTAATTAACACGTATTAGGCAGAAGATTGGAAGATAACTTGTTACTTGAGATTGTACTTAATATGTGGATGGTATGAGACGGACTTGGATCCTCTTCTGAGCCCAAGGAGAGGATCCTCCTGACCAAATAACTTGGGCCATTGGATGAAAATTCAACGGCTACAAATAGGGACGTCCCTTTAAAGTTATAATAATTATAGCCGTTAGATTTTCATCTAACGGCCCAAGTCCTTTGGTCAGGAGGATCCTCTCCTTGGGCTCAAGAGAGGATCCAAATCCGTATGAGACTACGAGTACTGTGACTAAAGGTGTTTGCACTTTACAGCATGACTGTCATTGATATATGAAGTGTTCTTCATTAGGCTGCTAATTAAAGCTTCTCTTCAGGGCTTAATTTTTCTGATATTATTCTTCTCACCAAGGAGGGAAATATATATTGTACAAGATTGATTTATAAGGAAATAAACACCAAATAATATCTATCCTAGTTACATCTTGATTACAAGGATCCAAATAGGTAACTAAGCCAATTACAAAGGTCAACTCTCCAACACTCCCCCTCAAGTTGGTGCATAAATGTCGTTCATGCCTAACTTAACGAGAGAGTTGTAGAACGTTTGACTCGCAACATTTTTAATTAAGATGTCTGCTAATTGATCCTCTAACTTTACAAACGGGAATTGAATAATATTCCCATCCAACTTCTCCTTAATAAAGTGTCTGTCAACTTCTACATGTTTCATGCAATCATGCTGGATTGGATTGTGTGAGATATCAATGGCAGCTTTATTATCACAAAACAAATTCAAAGCTGACATTGAAGGACACCTAAGTTCTACGAGTAACCTCCGAAGCCATCATAATTCACATACTCATTTTGCCATACCCCTGTATTTCGCCTCTGCACTTGATAAAGTAACCACTTTCTGTTTCTTACTCCTCCAAGTCACTAAATTTCCCCCCACAAATGTAAAGTATCCAGATATGGACCGTCGATCAGTAATATTCCCTGCCCAATCTGCATCGGTATAACCTTCTATCCGGCAATGACCATTCTTGGAAGACATGATGCCTCTACCCATGGAGGACTTTAGGTATCGTAGAATGCATTCAACCGTACCCATATGAGTGTCACTCGGGGAATGCATAAATTGACTAACAACACTTATTGCATATGCAATATCAGGCCTAGTATGAGATAAATAAATTAACCTCCCAACTAACCTTTGATAACGATCTTGGTTAGTGGGAACTTGATCAGTGTGCACGGTAAGATGGTGATTTTGGATTATAGGGGTGTCAACCGGTTTACAATTAAGCATTTGGGTTTCGGCTAACAAGTCAAGAACATATTTTCTTTGAGATAGAAATATACCCAGTTTAGATCGAGCTACTTCTATACCCAAGAAATATTTCAATCCACCAAGATCTTTCATCTCGAACTCAGTTCCTAAGTAATTTTTCAGCCTTGAGATTTCCTCTTTGTCATCACCTGTAACAATCATATCATCCACATAAATAATAAGTGTCGTCAATTTACCCATTCAACGTTTCAAGAAAAGTGTATGATCGAAATCGCTTTTCCTGAACCCATACTTCCTTATAGTCGTCAGGAACCTACCAAACCATGCCCGAGGTGATTGTTTCAATCCATACAATGCCTTATTCAACTTACACACCATTCCGGGTTGTGAAACCGATGCATAACCAGGTGGAATATCCATATACACTTCTTCTTTAAGATTACCATGTAAGAAAGCATTTTTCACATCAAATTGTTGTAATGGCCAATCCAAGTTAGCCGCCAACGAAAGTAACACTCTTACCATATTAATCTTTGCCACCAGAGCAAATGTTTTTGTATAATCAACACCATACGTCTGAGTGTATCCCTTGGCCACCAAACGTGCTTTGTATCGTTTAATCAACCCATCAACTTTGTACTTGATGGTGTACACCCATCAACATCCCACTATTTTCTTTCCTCGGGGCAACAGAACTAAATCCCATGTTTGATTTTTCTGAAGTGCATCCATTTCTTCCTCCATTGCCTTGGTTCATCGATCATCAGATAGTGCCTCCTTCAATAAACTTGGTGTGCTATCATTGGATATTTGTTGTACAAAAGCTTTGTCAGCTTTTGATCATTTATGTGATGACACATAGTTGGCAATGGGATATTTAGAGCCTTTCGTTGTTTCCGGTGAATATCGATTAGGTGGCTTTCCCTGGTTGTGCCTGAAAGGTAATTGATAATTCGGAACATTGGATACATCAATAAGGATCGTAGATCTTACCTCAGGAATATTCTCAGAAGTATGATCATCTGGTGGTATTACATTTGGAAACAAGGGGCAGTAGTATCAGTAGAAGTTTCAAGATCGGCAAGTGGCAACACTGGTGCCATGGGTGAGGACTGCAATGCCGTGCCTGCTGCTCGTTCTGTAGGCAGCGATGTTGCTTTTGTTGGCTCGGCTGGCAGTGTAGCCACTGCAGGCTTGGCTCCTAGTGGTAGTGGAAGATCATGCTAGTAGCCATGGTTCAAACCTACTCGTCATGCAGTGTCTCCCCCTGAAGAGGAGGGTTGGAAGAAGCCGAAGAGAAATACATGTTAGACTCGGAAAAAGTAACATCCATGGTAGTATACATTTGACATGAAAGAGAGTGGTATCAACTGTACCCTTTCTGATGTAGTCCAGACCCCATAGAAACGTAATGGATATCACATGGGTCAAGTTTTGTCCGTTGATTTTTATGTAGATGAACAAAGGCAACACATCCAAAAACTCGCGGTAGGAGCACTAAAACAGACGGTAGAGGCACGAATGTAGCAAGAACTTGCAAAGGTGAAAGAAAGTTCAATACTTTGGATGGCATGCGGTTGATAAGGTAAGTGGCAGTCTGAAGAGCAACATCCCAAAAGGAACGGGGAACATTTGCCCCAATCAATAGCGATCGAGCCATTTTTAATAGATGGTGATTTTTGTACTTAGCCACCCCATTCTGTTGAGAAGTTTGAGGACAAGTAGTCTCGTGGAGGATTCCGTGATTAGTTAAATAATGTGTAAAATCATTATTAACATATTCATCGCCATTATCAGAACACAAAATCCGGATTGTAGTAGAATACTGTGTCTGAACCATGGTGTGGAATGTCTTAAACGCCAAAAACACATCACTTTTATGCTTCTGAAGGTATAACCATGTCATCCGTGTGCAATCATCTATGAAAGTTACAAACCACCTAATACTAGATGAAGTAGTAATCGGAGATGGTCCCCAAACATCCGAATGAACAAGACCAAAAGGAATAACACTTTTATTAGAATTCAACGGATAAGAAACATGGTGACTCTTAGAAAGTACTCAAGTGTCACATTTAAAGTCTGAAATCGAACAACCAACAAATAAATCCAGAAACATATACTGTAAATAACTAAAAGACGGATGACCCAAACGGTGATGCCATAACCATATCTAACGCCTCTTATGATCAACGGCTCCTTGGGCAAGATTGACCCGTCCTGTACTGACATTGTCCACAAAATAAAGATCCCCCCCTCTTAGTACCACGACCAATTATCTCCTTCGTGAGAATATTCTGAATAAGACAAAACTTCAGATATAATAGTACACAACAGTTCAATTGCTCAGTAGCTTGGCCAGGAGACATCAATTTATGCTTTAGTAAAGGTACAAATAGTGTATGCGGCAAAGAGAAGGTAGGCATGAGGCGTACAGTGCCAGCGCCAGTTACTGATGAGGTGATACCATTAGCATTAGTAATATTTCGTCGAAGTGGATAGGGTCATAGGTCATATGGTCTGTGGCACCGGAGTCAATGATCCAACCGGACTGAGTATCACCATTATTCATATTAAAAGCATAACCACAGTTACCTGAGGACTCCGAAGGCATGTCGGAAGAACTCGAAACAGGAAGAGGATTCATGGTAGGGTCGGTTAAGGTAGTAGTGTTTAGGGTTGTAGTGTTTAGTATAAGGGTAGGATCAGTTAAGATGAGGTTGTTTTCACCGTCGAGTGGTGGTAGGTTCTCCATGGGAGGGCCGAGTTTGCTTGACGGAACGGGCAGAGCAGAAATCCTAGGATCTCTGCTTTGATACCATGCTAATTAGAGCTTATCTTTGGGGCTTAATTTTTCTAATTTTATTCTTCTTACCAATGAGGGAAATATATATTGTACAAGATTGATTTACAAGGAAAGAAACGCCAAATAATATATATCCTCATCACATCCTAATTACAAGGACCCATATAGGTAACTAAGCTAATTACAAAGGTCAACTCTCCAACATAGGCTACTTAGGGTTAATACAAAACATTGAAAGGATAACTGTATTTTGTTGATGGAAAGGAAAAAACTGAATTTATATGTAATCAACACGAGATTATCAGGTATTAAAATACAGACGTGTTCTTTAATAATTAATGTTATGCACATGCCCTTTAAGTATTTTGTAGTGAACTAGATTTGGCTGCTACAAATTCAGCAACAACGAAGTTAAGTCCTTCAGCAGTAAGTTAATTAAAATAAATAAATAATTGCTACAGTGCCTTAAGTCTTCGCATTCTTCGCCACCAGAGTGACAGAGTCTGAGACATGCGTTGTGAGACTTAGCAAGTTTCCAACTGCAAGAGTAGAAAGACCAAGATTGCAAAAAGCACTAAATCTGCAACTTGCTGCAATTTGCAATAGAGTAAGTTCTCTCTCTTTATCATTTTACTTAAATGGTTACAATTAAGTTACGTCGATTTTTATTTTGAATTTTTTATAGAGAAAAAGACAAAAAAGAAAGTGTGAGAGAAGTGAATGGAAGATGATGATAATAGAATGGGAGAGAATCCTTTCCATTTGCAATTGCAAAGCACCAAAGCAGCAAAACCCGAGTAGGTAATTTTCTAATTTTTATATTATATAAATGATTATTTATATATTAACATGTCTTATAATATATATATATATACTGGACTCATGGGGTGATATGTTAGTAATTTAATAATATATACTATATGTTGGAATGATAATTTGAAATGAAAACTAATTAAAAGAATTTAAAAATTTTGAGTTTTAATCAAAATAACAAAAATGTGTTGTAAGTGAATAGTACCAAAAGTGACTTTTAGAGTAAAAATGTTTTTTTCATTAAAAGTGAATAGTATATGGAGTATTTCGTTAAAACTCCTTAATTTGAATTGGAATTGTTTGTTATCTGGTGTAGGTAATTTTTCAAAAAAAAATTATTGAAGCTATGCCTATTAGAAAACAACTCTCTAGTAATATGAAAAGAAAAAAAAAATAGGCAAAGAATTAAAAATTGCTCAAAGTTTAAGAGGATTTTCTAATAATTTTTTTCCTTCTAAAAATAATGATTTGCTTGAAAATTTAATAGAAAGTGATGTTTGTGAAGACTTACAAGATGTAGGTGATGAATCCCATGATCACGAAAATAGTGGTGATGTAGAAGAAGGTGTTTGTGATGAGTCTCATGATGATTTAGGTACTATGTTCCTGTGTTGTATTTCTTTTTAATATATGTTCTTGTATTAACAAAAGACACATTTTAAACGTTCGCCCCGGACATCAAAAACTCAGGACCAGCCCTGATGACTACACACGCAATTAACCTCAAAGAAATAAACAACCACATGCAAAAGCAACAAACACACAAGAATACAAGAATTCATAGTGGTTCAGCCGATCTTTCTGACATCCACTTCGATGATCCCCTGAAAATTTCTCTGGCAAAGAATAAGAACAACTTTTGTCTACAACTGAAACCCCATTACCTTTGGTTGTTGAGAATATGAATCTCACATTGAGGAAAAAAGAGACATTGTATTAAAAAGTTCAACGACTCTCCATATTGCTAAATTGATTTTATGGTGGAACCTTACCTCTCGACCCTTCAACTTCCCTATCAGTGTCACATCCTGACCCGGGCTCCACAACATCCCGGGCTCAACTCCGCCGTAGCACGATATTGTTCCGATGGAACCCAAAGCAAGTGAGCTCCCAAAATGCCTTGTGCTATATGGAGGTGGGCATGTAGATATAAGGCATAGAGGATCATCTCCCCTGGGTCATGTGGGATCTAACAATCCACCCCCCTTAAGGGCCCGACGTCTTTGTAGGCACACTCGCACCACACGGCAGAGTGGCTTTGATACAAATCTGACACGCCCCGATTTTGATATTCCCCGAATACCAGGATAGGCACGTGCTGGCCGACACCCGAGGGTGACGAAAGCCATTTATTGAGTGCAAATGCTGAAAACAAGGGGTAGGTAAACTTATAAATATAAAAGAATAATGAATATGCATTTAAGGAACGTGCTCTAGTTAGTTGAATGCTCTGAACATGTTCCTTAAATGCATATTCATTAATTTTTTATATTTATAAGCCTTATCTACCCCTTGTTTTCAGCATTTACACTTAATAAATGGCTTTCGTCACCCTTGGATGTCGGCCAACACATGTCTATCATGGTATTTGGGGAATATCGAGATCTGGGCGTGTCAATCAGACCCTTGGTCTTAATCTATCTTGTTCATCCATATTATAAGACATGTACATTAACTAATTATACCTTGTGTTCCAGCACCACCCAATAACTTTTCAACAATTAGAACATTTGTAAGCCAATTCACCTTATTAAGATGCCATGGATTCAACAAGTCAGGTTACTTTGTTTGAAATTTGAACTTCCCCATTACTAATTAAGTAGAGGGGTAAAGAGCAAGTAGTCATGTTGGCAAGATGGCATGGAAATGTAGCCTTATTCACAATGCAAATAATGTTGTTCCTTCTACTTTTCTTAATTTCAATGGCATTAGTAATTTTAAATCACAAAAAATGGTGCAGAACCAACTCTTCCGGTCAAATCAAGAAAAAAATTGATAAAAAAGATGGGTTGAAAGCAATTTTCCAACCTCCAGATCATTGTGATAAAGATTGCCGCTTCAACGGTGTCCGTGCAGAATAGAATACAAAACTGCAACTTGATACAATTTTTTTTGGTAACTTTAACGAAAAACTCTCGGTACTATTTATTTTAAAGAAAAATCACATTTTTACACTAAAAAGTCAATCCTGGTACTATTCACTTTACCCTTTAGTTTGTTATTATTGTAAAAACTCAAAGTTTTCAAACCATTTTCATTAATTTTCCTTTTCTTTTTTTTTCTGGAATTGTTATTAGCACTCCAAAAATCTTATTTTACATTCCAAACTTTCTATATTATGAAGAAAAAAAATACACTTGTAAAGAATATAGAATAAAATTTTTAAGTGTCAATAACACATCTTTTTTTTAAGGTTTCCACCGTCGAATATCCGAGCAACTCCACATTCCATAGGAGTCAACAAACACGTGGAAGAAAGCAACGTTAACGTACCAGGTAGCTTCACTGTTTCACAAAATTTCGGGATGTCGTTTTGTATTTTGTTCGCATCATATGTGGGAACCGTCAACCTCAGAATCCCCACCACCACCACCAAACCATGCATTCTCAACCGCACACTGCTCGCAACGGTGTCGTTTCCGCCACTTGATTCAAGAAAAAGATTTTCCAGTTGCTCTCTTTCCAACTTGCAATGAACATGAGGTGAAATGAATCGCCTCTCGTTTGTGGGAGGTTTAATGATGTACTCGGAACACTGTCAAATGATAATATATGTATTTGAATTGTTCTAAATATACTTTAGAAATGAAACATATCATTTATTACGAGATAAATATTTTATGTGCATATTCTAAAAACGCAAAACTAGGACAATCCATCTGTTAAAATATGAGTATCTAACCTAAAACAATTCGCAATAAGGGTGAGCTAACTCCTTACATGCAACGCCTAATAATTTTTTGATGTGATCATCTTACAGTCATACAAAATCAATTATTTCTCTCGTATCATAACTATTGTATTAAGTTATTAATACTATTCTATATATTTAAAAATATATTATTCATGTCGTCCAATTATACTTTGACAAGTGAATTAATAACAATATGGCGGAATGATTGCATGTGATCATTCTGGAAGGCCAGAAAGCTCGACCGTTGCCATTTTGACACGTTTCATGCTACAATATTGTGCAGCAAGTAGATAAACCCCACACAGTCACACTCCCCGGTTTCCATTTCGCACCAACACTCTGAGCTAGCTGTTGAGTGAGACTCGGAGACTGACACCATCTCTGGTTTTTGTGATCTGGTAAGTAGCTTCATCTAATCAAATCAAACAATTTTTTTGCAACTGATTTAAATTTTTAATGTGTCACATAATTTGGTATGATCTGTTCCTATTTTCGCTAACATTTTGATCACTGCATGAAAGAATATACAGAGATTTTCTCAATTTGTTATAATTTCAATTTTTAGTATTAAGGTAATCATTTTTATGTTTGATTTAATGATCGTTTCATTGTGTCTCTGTTGCTTGAGTAATCTAAAGATCCCATGATCTTCAAAGTCTTCAAATTTGCATGAAAGAATATTCAGAGATTTTCTCAGTTTGTTATAATTTCAATTTTTAGTATTAAGGTAATCGTTTTGGTGTTTGATTTAATGATCGTTTCATTGTGTCTCTGTTGCTTGAGTAATCTAAAGATCCCATGATCTTCAAAGTCTTCAAATTTGCATGATCATAATTTTTGGGTCTATATTTTTTTATTAATCTGTCAACCCTATGAGCCTGAAACTTTACAAATTTTCCTTGGTCATCGTTTTAGGGTTATCTGTCTTTGATTTTGCTTGATCATCTTGTTCTGTATTCATGTTAATTTTTTTGGCTTAAAAGTTGTTGACTTTGCAGACATGGAATTAGTCTAGCTGGTTACGAATCCCCTTTCACGTAGATTAGATTAAATTAATTAGAATACCGCTCGAATAAAAATAAATTTGTGGATTTGATTATACTTTTTTTCTTCTGAAATATTGGTTTGGTTGATGTGTTTCAGAGCAAGGACTCCATAAATGGCAACTCTGGCAGCCTCACAATTTGTATCAAAGAGTTCCCATGTCGATGGAACTTCAGGGTTTGAAATCAGAACAAACTTGGGGCAGATGGGTATGTGGAACCAACCCATGGCTCACAATGGGCTAAGATCTTTGAGGAATTTGGATATGCTTAGGATGAAGATCCGTCCCACTGCGGTTGCTAGGCAAGCCATGAGGAAATCTGTGAAGGCA
This sequence comes from Pyrus communis, assembly GCF_041283825.1. NCBI lineage: Eukaryota > Viridiplantae > Streptophyta > Magnoliopsida > Rosales > Rosaceae > Pyrus > Pyrus communis. The sequence continues at coordinate 7,264,438 of NC_142570.1, forward strand.
GAGAGTGATCTGTCTGTGGGGGAGACTGTATGTGGGAATGGAATGAACTTGGTGTTTGTGGGAGCTGAAGTTGGTCCATGGAGCAAAACTGGTGGCCTTGGTGATGTTCTTGGAGGACTTCCACCGGCTATGGCGGTTAGTGAATTTTTTAAGTTTGATCTGTGAGTTTTACATTTCATCTCATTGGGTTTAATTGAACTGATTTTTGTGCCTGATTCATTTCCAGGCTAACGGGCACCGTGTTATGACCGTGTCTCCACGCTACGACCAGTACAAAGATGCATGGGACACTAATGTACTAGTTGAGGTAAGATTTGCAGGTTCTATATGCTCCTTATACTTGAACAATGTTAAAATGTTTCGGAGATGCTTTCGCAGTTTCATGCTTCAGTGAGTAATGTATGCTTTGGTGGAAACTCTCTTTGAATGATCAAATGTTCTATGTACAGATAGAAATTGGTGGTAGGGTTGAAACTGTTCGCTTCTTCCACTGCTACAAACGCGGAGTTGACCGTGTCTTTGTGGATCACCCACTGTTCCTTGAGAAGGTATGAAATTTATTTCCAATTGTCTAAGGCTATTTGCTGAAAGTTTCTAGGATATTGTATGAATATGTGTTGATTAGATCTTCAACTGATGCTTGAGCAATGTGGATGTGAAGGTATGGGGCAAAACGGGATCCAAAATCTATGGCCCGAGGACAGGAGTGGACTACATGGACAACCAATTTCGCTTCAGCTTGCTGTGCCGGGCATGTCATGCTCTTTGTTTGATTTATTTTTCTCAAACTTTAGAAATTATCCGCTTGAAAGAATAGAAAATGAAACTATCCTGGTGTTATCTAATTTATCGGAGGATTTCTTCACGAAAAGCAATGGATGAATCTGATAAAGTTCAATTGTGAATTTTTCGATCTTTCAGGCTGCTTTGGAGGCACCAAGGGTTCTTAATTTGAACAGCAACAAATACTTCTCTGGACCATATGGTGTGCATCTTTCTCTTTTCCTCAAAAACTTTTTCTTAGTAAAAAGTATAAGTTCTTGGAAGAAAGAGAATAACTAACGATGTATATCCATCGGTACCACAATGCAGGTGAGGATGTTGTATTCATTGCTAATGATTGGCACAGTGCTCTTCTTCCCTGCTACTTAAAAACCATCTACAAACCGAAGGGGATTTACAAAAAAGCCAAGGTAAGGTAGCCTGCGTTTGAAGAGCACCATTTTGGAGTCCACAACAATTTTGTTTAAATGAAAACTGAAACAATGCTGGATTAATGAATGGCAGGTCGCATTTTGCATCCACAACATAGCTTACCAGGGCAGATTTACTTTTTCGGACTTCTCACTTCTTGATTTGCCCGACAACCTTAAGGGTTCTTTCGACTTTATTGATGGGTATGTATAACATATTACACATTTGATGTCGAAACTATACGATGGACTTTAAAGGTTTGTTTGCGGAAATGAGAAATTGTTCCTTTTTGTGAATGTTTTGTTTGCAGGCATGACAAACCCGTGAAAGGAAGAAAAATCAATTGGATGAAAGCCGGAATACTTGAATCCGACAGGGTTGTAACTGTGAGCCCGTACTATGCCCATGAACTTGTTTCTGGAGAAGACAAAGGTGTGGAATTAGATAACTTCATTCGCAAAACCGGCATCACTGGTATCGTGAATGGCATGGACGTTCAAGAGTGGAATCCGGCCACTGACGAATACTTAGATATCAAATATGATAATACAACTGTGAGTAACTCCTAAGAATTTTAAATTCCTTGACGTATGGAGCCAGAAAAAAAAACTTTTTACTGATCAGAATTGTATGTTCAGGTACTGGATGCAAAGCCTTTGTTGAAGGAGGCTCTTCAAGCAGAAGTTGGGCTGCCAGTTGACAAGAACATCCCCGTGTTTGGATTCATCGGTAGGCTAGAGGAGCAGAAGGGTTCGGATATTCTAGTAGAAGCTATCTCGAAATTTGTTGGAGAGGAGGACATGCAAATAATAATCCTTGTAAGATCTCATTTGTTTGCTTTCTTTAGCACTTTTCTGTTGGCACTAAGCATAGAGAGTTTGAGTTTGATAGAAGGATATGTACTTTCTATTAGGGAACCGGCAAGAAGTACATGGAGACGCAGATAGAACAGCTAGAGATCAAATATCCGGGAAAGGCCATAGGAGTTACAAAATTCAATGTCCCGTTAGCCCACATGATCATTGGTGGTTCTGATTTCATGTTGATCCCAAGCAGATTCGAACCCTGCGGTCTCATTCAGTTGCACGCAATGAGATATGGAACGGTAAGGAGCTAGATCACTCCCCTTTCACCACTTTGTTCTCGTTTGATACTTGCATTGCTGATGTCTTCAACTGATGAATGCAATAACTTCAGGTGCCTATTGTTGCCTCAACTGGTGGACTTGTCGACACTGTCAAAGAAGGTTTTACTGGATTTCAGATGGGAGATTTCAACGTCGAAGTAAGTCAATGCTTGGCTTGCATCTACGACACAGAATTGCACTATAGTTTCTATTCCTTTGTGCTACTTATGTAACTATAACAACAAATTTCTCTCGTGATTTGTTTCAGTGTGACAAAGTTGATCCAGCAGATGTAGCTGCAATTGCTACTACTGTCAAGAGAGCTGTTGCAACTTATGGTACTCCTGCATTGAATGAGATGATTCAGAATTGCATGGCCCAAGATCTTTCGTGGAAGGTTAGTTTAACTCGGAGTTGCTAAGTCGAGTTTAATTTTTTATTCTGCAATTAGAACAGTAATTGAACAACGTTGTCTTTCATTCAGGGACCTTCGAAACAATGGGAAAAGCTGCTGTTGAGCCTGGAAGTTGCTGGCAACGAACAAGGCCTTGAAGGGGAAGAGATTGCCCCGCTTGCAAAGGAAAATGTTGCCACTCCCTGAGCATTAGGTTTCGAATATTAACGTACAAGCTAGTATGCCAACTTCCACCTGTGACAATGGCTAGTGGTTTGTATAACCTCCAGCTTCTTAGTGGAAATCTATGGGATTGTTCTATGATCAATTAAGTTTGTAAGAACATAATGAATCTGACTCGTCTTTGATGCGGTTGTGAATACTCGGAAATATTAGAACACTATGTTTTCGTGGGAGTCCTAAGCTACTATAGTGGTCTCTGGCAAGCGTTGACGTGCCTTGTTTTCAAGAGATTATACCGTGTCACCAAGGCATATAAACCCATGTGCCGTTATCTCTCATTATACATCCGTTGACACTAAAGATGTTCCTTTCTTTCATAAGGGTGTTCGTCTTCAAATTGAAGTAAGATACATAAAAGTGAGACGGAGAAGTCTTTCAACAGGATAAGTGCAAGATTAGATCCCTCTAGACGGGCCAGATTCGATTACGACTGAGGTGTTTGATCATACAAGTGTTTCGAATCCATCAAATGTTGAGCACACAAGAAACAGAATTGAGAAAGAAGATATTGAGCAAACAAACCTTTAAAATCTCTACCATGCTTTGCGGTACAAGATAGTTCGAGTTGTTTAATTGTTAGATCTTGATTTTTATATTTCTAACGAAATATCTTATGGATAGAAAGTTTAAGAGTATTTGATACTCCATAACACCATAGAAAATCTCAACAAAACTCGTCCGAGTCCTCAAAAATGAAAGATTTAAGTTGGAACTTTCAACCCACAATCAATTAGAAGTAACAAAAGGGCATATGATGGTGGAGGAAGGTAGAATAATAATAGTTAGTCAGGACTCGAGTAAGCAACCCAAATGCTCCGAGTAATAATTTCAGCAACAATCATGATGATGCTCTAGGGCACGATTCAATACATAAAGAGAAAAGCTTATAAGACAACTCGCACAAAAATACGCCGCCCTTTAATTTCTGATATGCGATCGCACGCTAATTTCTCTCAACGTTCGAATTGCTATATCAAGGCACCCTCTCTTGTAGATCAAATAGATTCCTCATAATATTTAAATGAAATTAATTGCAAAAGGCGCAAATGGACATGGTGGAGAAAAGAAGAAAAACTTTTATCGCACAAGTTTATCATAACGTTGGCATCCTATACCAATAATATATGTTTTTATATTATCAGCATAACGTGTGAAAGTAAATTCGTGGCATATAAGTCGTTATGAATAAAAGACAATAAGTTTACGTAGGAGTGACACATGAGGCGCGAACTTTGGATCAGCAAACATCTCATATTTTGTTTGCGGCCGTTGAATAATTAAATCATAAACCTTTAAAACAAAGCAAAAGCAAATCAGAGTTCAAGAAGATAATGAAGGAGATAAGATTTAGTATTCTTCCCAACTAGCAACCAGCCAGAAACGGCGATTCACACAGCTTTCCTTTGCTTGGCATGCATGCCACGTGTCTTCCTTCTGTTTGGCAATTGGCTCTGCCGTTTTTCTCGAACCCTAAAAAAAAAACCAACCGCAATAGCAGCTCCTTCAAAAATAAATTTAAAAAAAATAAAAAAAAGATAAAGACAAAAAGGTCAATCGTAAATTTAAAGTAAGAGATGCTACCGATCTTTTCTAACGGACTTTTTTTTTTAATTTTTTACATAAACGATAAAGTGTTTTACTACCATATATATCAAGCATAAAGAATGGTAGATGATGCATTTTTCTTGATCTGAAGATAATTCGCATAGAACGTTGATAATTTCAAACTTCTATACAGCTATTACAAAAGACCATTAAAATCAAGAGTTTTAGAATAGATCTGCTGCAAAGACGATAAACCTAACAAACCTAAAATAAGTGACGATAAACCTGACAAACCTAAAATACGTATCTCACGGCAATCCATCGCAAACAACGAGAACACATAAATCGCCGGAACACAAACAATCGTTGTAAGGACTCACAAAATCTACCGATCTAGGGAATACAACAAAAAAACCAAGAAAACAAAATGCATGAAACTAAGATAAAGCCGATTCGTGTCCACGGTGAAGGAGGATGCGGGTACAAAAGTGGCAGGAGGTGTGAGTAGCAGGAGATGTTGGTCGCAGAGCAAGGACAGCAGAGCAGAGGCGCGGGTGGCAGAGAGGTTCCCCAGCCACAACCACCACCGTTGTCAAAATATTTCAATGTTTTATTAAAAACATGGTTGTACATTTATCGAATAATTATTAAATTCCTAAACCACTTTGAATTTCAATAATTTCTAATATATTTAAATAAGCAGTTTGAATTATCTAGCAGGTAGAACGACAAGGAAAATTGAAAAAAAATAGAACTGAGAATGTTCATATGAAATGAAAGGGTGGTTAGCATTCCTCCCATTAAAGCAAAGTTTGCGCCCACTCTATCCTTTCACTGCCTCCCCAAAAAGTTCAAAAAAAATAAAACCCTCTCCCGGATTGAGTGGGATTGGGAAGGGGGATCACGTGGAGGTTGTCGGACAACAGTCATTTGGACCCCACCAAAAACCCCATCACCACCGCAAAATGCCAACACCAATGCATCAATCATAGCATGGGTGTCAAGGAAGAATCAAAGTAGCTCACACAAATCACACCCTTACATTTTCTTAACCAGAACCGGTGAAATTAGAGAACCTTTTATTTACAAGAAAACTAATGAAAAGAGTTTAAAAACTTTAAGTTTTAACGAAAATGACAAAAATGTGGTTTTTCGTTAAAGTAAATAGTACCGGGAACTTTTCGTTAAAGTTCCCTTTATTTATACATAGAAGTACTGTATCGATAGGGGTGAAACTTAGATTGGGCCAATCCGAACCCACCCATGTCTAACCTGATTTTAAACCCGAACAAGTGGTTTTTTTTTTTTTTTTTTAATTATAACCCATCCGAACCCAATCTAATTCCAACCCGTTTATTGATTGGGTTGAGTTGGGTTGATCATTTGCCAGTTCATCCCTAACCCAACTCAACCCGACTAACCAAACACAATCTAACCAAATTGTAACACATATCAATTAATGCTCATATTACACCTAAGTGAGCCAAGTCCAAAAAACCAACGCGCTTTCAAATTTTTTTTTTTCATATATTACTCTTTATAATTACTTAAGCTTGTAGGGAATAAGAAACTTTGATTAGTTAGCCCATATTTGTAGTCTCTAAATCCTAAAGCTTTATAGTAGATGGATTTATGAAATTAAAGTTAGCTACCTTTGATGCTACTTGGCTTAATTTTTTTAGGAATTATTGGAAACTAAATTGTTACAAGATTAAACTTGAAAAAGTTGGGAAACACAAACCTAACCCAAGTAAACCATAACCCAATTAAATCTGAGCTCAAATGAACCCGAATGAAACTCAACCCAAACCCAAACCCGAATTGTAAAAGTTAGGTTAGAATTGAGTTAACCTTCCAACTTGCCTAATTTGCATCCTTATGTATTGGTAACTTGAATCAATAAGACATGTCACGCGTGAAAGATAAATATATAATATTATTTAATTAGCTTAATTGTCCATTAGTAGTATCTTGAATCAAAACGCATATCAACTAAAAAAGGTTAAATGCATAACACTGCTTCATTGGCTTAAGATACTGTTTACCGCAAATGCCACAATAACAGTATTACAGTCATGTACTACTAATTTTAAAAGTTAAAATGCATAATAACATGCTATTAGATTAATATGATATCACAGTTGTATCAGACTGTTTCTTTCAATTTTTTTTTTAACTTTATAAGTCCAAAATATCTAACCCCCTCTACCAACTAAAACCTAAGCGCTCTCTCTCTCCCCCACACTAACTAAAACCTAAGCTCTCAATCTCTCTCCTCTCAACTTCACAGTTGCGTGCGTACTTGGACGTTGGACCCACTGTCCCAGCTCATTTCTGAATTTGTGAGAGTGAGAGTCTGAGACTGAGAGTGAAAGTTCACAGCTTTATATTATCACTGCTCACTCTCACTCCTCACAGTTGCCCACTCTCTCTCTCTCTCTCTCTCCCCTCATTGTTGCCCAATTTGGAGCTGCCTGCAGCTACATTCTTCCCTTTTCAGTCTCCAAGCTGAGCAGTGAGCTCCAAAAATGGCAGCCACCACTAGCTTCCCCTACTCCTCTGCAATTTTCCTTTCAATTCTCATCATTTCAGGTAAAACCCAGGTCCCAATTTCCCTATTTGCTTCCAAAGTTGCAATCTTTTTTGAAAATTTTGAATTCTGGTCAACTAATTTACAACATTTTCTCTGTTTTTTGTTTTTGTTTTTGTTTTTGAAAAGGGTTCATGTTTCCAGCAACGGTAAATTCAATGGGGATAAACTACGGCCAAATCGCCAACAACTTACCTTCTCCCGACGACGTCGTTCCGCTGGTGAAATCCATTGGCATCTCCAAGATCAAGCTCTACGATGCCGATCCCAAAGTCCTCAAAGCCTTCGCCAACACCGGCGTCGAGTTCATAGTGGGCCTCCCCAACGACTACCTTGCCAAGGTCCAGGACCCGGCCCAGGCCCAATCCTGGGTCAAGTCCAATGTCCAGGCCCATCTCCCCGCCACCAACATCACCTGCATCTTCGTCGGCAACGAGGTCCTCACCTTCAACGACACGTCGTTGAGCAACAATCTCCTCCCGGCAATGCAGAGCGTCCACACCGCCCTCGTCGGTCTTGGCCTCGACAAGCAAGTCACCGTCACCACCGCCCACTCCCTCTCCATTCTCCAGACCTCGTATCCGCCGTCCGCCGGCGCTTTCCGCCGAGATCTGACCGGCTGCATCACTCCGATCCTCAATTTCCACGCCAAAACCGGATCGCCGTTCCTGATCAATGCCTACCCTTACTTCGCTTACAAATCGAACCCTAAGCAAGTGCCGCTCGAGTACGTCCTCTTCCAGCCGAACTCCGGCTCCCTTGATCCTGCCACCAATCTCCACTACGACAACATGCTGTTCGCCCAGATCGACGCCGTGTACTCCGCCCTGGGTTCCCTCGGTTTCAAGAAGCTCCCGGTCCACATCTCCGAGACCGGGTGGCCGTCGAAGGGGGACGAGGACGAGGCCGGAGCGACGCCGGAGAACGCGAAGAAGTACAACGGAAATCTGATCAAGCTCATTTGCCAGAAGAAGGGCACGCCGCTCAGGCCCGGGTCGGATCTCAACATCTACGTGTTCGCCCTGTTCAATGAGAACATGAAACCCGGCCCGAGTTCAGAAAGGAACTTCGGGCTGTTTAAACCCGACGGGTCGCCCGCGTACTCGATCGGGCTCTCGACGGGCAACATTTCCTTTGGTAACTCTAATTCGAGTTCGAGTTCGAGTTCGGGTTCGGGTTCAGGTTCGGGCCAGGGACAGGTAAATCCGATTAGTAATGGTTGGTCGCCGTCGGGTTCTTCCGGCACGCCATACTTGTCCATTTCCTCCGCCCCCGCCACGGTAAGTCTTTCAATTTCACTGTTTACTTTTTTACCGTGGAATCGTGGATAATGTGATGGTTGGAAAACAAAAAAAAAAAAAAAGTGGTCCAGGTGTTGAGTCCTTATTGGTCGTCAGTCTTGATAACTACCGGGGACGGTGGTGCCGCGGAATACGACGTCGTGTCACATGTGATTAAATGGAATCGTTTTTATTTAATTTTTGCTATTTTCGTTTGCAGGAGAGATTCCATGTGATTGGTTGGATTGCGATGATGTGGCTGCTGGCCTCGTTGTTGATGAAAAGCTGAGAGCAAAATATCCAAAGTTGCTCCAGATCAGATCTCAAAATCTGAATGGACGGTGGAAAAGAGAGAAAATAAATAGAAGAGGTTACTTGGGAATTAGGAACAAGGTAAACCTAATCCACCATGCTAAATACTATTTCCCACTATCATCATCGCGGGCTATTTTTAACTGTTGATGCATTTACGGTCAGTTGCCCACTTTCTCGTCGATGGTTATTGAATTTTGATGCATTTTGAGTCTCACATGTATCAACAGTCAAGAGTCGTTCACTTGGAATGAGCCCCCTACTCACGCATTAAAATTCTTTAACTCTTGATGCATTGTGAACACTACGTGCACACCAATAGTCAAGAACTCGCTGGTAGAAGAGTGATGCTAGCATATCTCTTGTAATTCGGTCCTAACACAAAATTCGCAATGAGCCCCACACCTTTTGATGCATATAGGTGATATTTTCTTGAGATCATCAACTAGGTTTTGATTATTAGGGATGGTGTGGGGCTCACTTAGTGAAAGTGATGATGGTGGTGGGTGGCTTTTAGTCTTTTTAGTTGGCAATTGGTGGCACTCAATTCAATTGGTACCAAACATTATTTGATAGGTGCTTATCCTAACTTTTCCCTCTTTTGGGCTTTTGCAGGACAATTATTATTTATTTATAATTCAGTGTCTTAATAACAACTCTAGTGGATTAGGGGTAGGAGGGTGATTAGGGTTTAATTAAAGTGTAATGATGGTGCCGAGGAGCGTTTTAGAAGGCAGAGGCTAGAGGGGGAGGGGGCCCCACTTTTGTATTTGTTGTTGTAAAATATTTTACCTTTCTCATGTACTTAAAGAGTATTTTTATTACTGTATTGACTGTAGTATTTTTTACCTTAATTATTTTCAATTTTTAACTTTCAAAAGAATTAAAACTAAAAATTTTAAATTAAACTCTAGGCTAAATTTTGAAAACTCAAGGGTTCATTGGATGAACATTTGGTTTCAGATTTTAGTTTTCACTTCACTTTTTAAAAAATTGAAAACCAATAACCGAAAACTTAACTCGAAAAAGTAAGTTTTAATATTTAATTTCTTTTGAAAAATAAAAACAATTATCGAACAAAATTTTAATTTTCAATCTCCAAAAAAGTGAAAACTAAAAAGAACATAATATTAAACAGCCCCTAAGAAAGCAATTTTCAGTTCTCTTTTTCTTCGAAAAACTAAAAATACTTTCCAAAGATTTCAGTTTTCAAATTTCAAAAAAAAAAAAAAAAAGGAAAAACAAAAAGGAAAAACAAAATGGTTAATCACCATTCACCTTAACGTTTGTATATGCATTGTACGTAATGAAATTAACAGAAAAATGTCACCAAAATGACAAAAATTGTGACAAAGTAAACGGAAATTAACGTGCAACATTCAAGTAGAACACAAGGCTCTTTGAAATTGTCCACCAAATACATTCAAAATAATGTATTCTGTCTACATACAGCCTTCACTGCTTTATCGTGGCAGCCGTAATAACACGAACGGCTTATGCAAGTTCCATATATAATTTGCTACCCTTGCCGACAAATAAATGTCTATCAAAATTTCGTTTTCTAAAAAAATATTGTATGAGATGGAGAAGAGATTTTTAGTACCAACCGCCATGTCGTGCAGCTCCTTCCCCTCGCATTGCCGTTTGGTCCACTCCCAGCGCCGTGCAATCTGTATGTTCAACCAGCCACAATGCTCGCCCTTCTTGCACCAAGTCGGCTTAACTTGGTCCACTCCCAGCGCATTGCCGTTTGGTCCACTCCCAGCGCCGTGCAATCTGTACGCTCAAGATTCCATATGAGTCCCTGATGACTCGGCCTCTCCGGTATTTTGTCCACTTTTAACTCTCCGATAAAACAGCACATAGGCGGCCGAAGTCTTGATATCAGTTTCATTGACCGGAGATACGTGACCGTCGTCAAAATGGTACCATCTGTTCTCATCAATCAACTGCAAAATCGGAAAGATAACATGTCACTTAAAGGCTTGGCATGCTAATACTTGACCGACCGACAGAAACTATTCAAATTGAAAATGATGAGATGCATTAGAGCTATCCTACCTTGGCATATGCAGTGTAGTGCCCACCACCTAGACCGCCGTAATGGTTGCTAATGGCGTATAGCTCATAGAGATGAGGCTTTCCATCCTTGCTTTTCACATATTGACTCAAATCAAGATTATGAATTGGAAAAGTCACCAGAGTATCAAGTTTATTCTTTGAGTATCTGCTATATGAGAACCGTTTCAGGTGAAAAACAAGAACCTCCGGCAACATCCACAAATCCAGTTTCTTTGTAGCTTGTCTATGTTCCTTGCACTTAGGGCAGTACCTGTATTGCAAAATTCAATAACATACGTCAAGGATGATACCTACTTGCCTGAAAATTATAAATAATGCCGTACAGAAACCATTAGAATAGGCAAAAGAACAAACCACATATCATCGGGACCTAGAGGTTCTTCCTTCAAAAATGCCTCCAAGCATGTAAATAAGGAAATAGCTTCTTGCCGAGTTTTCTTTGCTGTGAACCCATTCTTGTGTACCTCAGGTAGATCCCTGAGATAGCTAGCATCATATACTTCGTCTTCTTGGTCGGTCCAGTCCGCAAATATCTTTACGATTTTACCGGGACTTATGGATGAAGACTTTTCAAGTGGTTTGCAGTTCGTACCCCTCTCATCAGCTAAAAATAGCTGGAAGGATAACTCGCCACTTGATGTTTCCTCTAGTTCTATGTTCTCCGTGGGCCTCAAATTGTGGCTGTTTGATGGTTCATGAATGGCTTCTGAAACTAATCCATTTTGTTTCGTGCTATGAAGCTTAACCACTCTCTTCAAAGGCAACAGAATTTTAGAAACAGCTCTACCGACATCAACACCAGTTATCCGGTCTTCTCCTAGATAGGCAACCAAAGGTGTTCCAAAAAGCTTTCTCTGACCCTTCAGAGGATCTAAAGCACATCTGCAAATTGACAATAGCTTTAGTTAATAATGACAAAGAGCCCATCCAATGGATACACGCAGAACCTAGGTGATTAAGCAATTATACTTAATCACCTATTTCTCAGGGTTTACAAAAAAAGAACAATTCCATGGTCCTCAGATTTTTCACTGAAATCGACATTCCTTGCTTATGTAAATTAAACCTTAGAAGCCCAGGGCAAATTAGAGTTCACACTTTGTAAGTTTACCTGCATGCAAACTCAACTACAAGAGATAAAAGGAAGCAGACTCACTTTTCCTGCCGTCGATGAATAATTTCAAGTCTGGTTCTGGAAGCTACTTCTTTAGAATATCTATAGGCCACAATCCGATCATCATTCTTAATTGAAGACAATGGTTCTGAAAGGTTGTCCAAATATCGATAAATTCGATGGTCATACACCTGGAATGGAAGTGTTAAGACTAATATTTTACCCAAAAACTCAAGTTGTTAGGTGCCAACAAAAATATATATCAAGTTAACACCCCTTTAAGTTGCAGCCCCTATATATTATATTGCATGTGGTCAAGAGAGAAACATATGCATGGGCCTCAATCTATAGTTCACAGTTAATTGGGGAATGGGGATGAGAGGTTTCCAAAGCCTCTTGAGACCATAAATTTGATACCATATAGGCTACTGCTGTAGCTTAAAAACTTAAACTAGAGGGAATGCTGAAATGAGCCAACAAATGATTTCGAGCTAACAAAAAGGTTTTGATGCTACAGAAAAAATAAAGAATAAAAAACAAATGGAACTATTAAGTCAGTGAACTCCATATTACCTCAGCAAGCCGAAGGGTTTCATCACTGTTTAAGCAGCATGCGGTAGCCAATGCCTCAATAAGATCCTTACAGCACCGATCTTTTATCAAGGTTACAGTGTACGGAAGTGGAAGCCCACGCCCATCTCCATAAAGCACAGTTACCGTCATTGACCGGGTGACAGTTGAAGGTAGTGGCAATGATAAGTACATAAAGGGATCAAAAGTAATTGAAACCTTGCTACAAACTGGGCATACCAATGTTGATTTATATTGACCCTGGACATTAGTTAAACCAGAAATGTGAGTCAATAACCAAAAGATACATTTAACAAAAGTTCCTAAATTAAGAAATAGATTACTTGTATGACACAGTGAACATCCAACTACACAGAGAAGCAAAAATTACTCTTGAAACAAAAAAAAGACACAGCTAAATACAAAAGAGCAAGTCCATTTCGATATAAATTGATCAAATTGGTCAAAAGAACCAAATTGAAAAATATTAGCATAACAAACATAGGATTACTGAAGAGAGAAAAAGAGCTGACATTTAAGATCTAGCAATAGCAACATGCACACATTGTCTGATATAACACTAACAGTCACAAAAGAATTCTTACTTGGCAAACATCCACAATCAATGAATCATTTCGGGCCTTGTGATTTTTCCAACATTCAATTGCAACTTCCTCATCTGGACGACCATCTGAATCTTTTGTTTCAATGTATGGCTTACTCTTGACACGATTCAAATCTTCATGTAGTCCATCAAGTAAGAAAGCAAGAAGTTCCTGAAAAAAGAACTCACCATTCAGAAAAATACAATAGTAATTTAGCTTGTTATAAATACTGTAGAAAAACACTCTTGGTGGCTTTTTCAAGATCAAGTGACATTTTGTTTAAAAAAAGAAACACTGTTGCACATTTAACATTAGATAGCATACTATTACATTGAAAAGCATTAAACAGAAGATATTAAGAAAACAAATAGTACTAACTTGAGAATCATGTTGATTATAGCCACTAAACTGGGGAGCAAATCGAGAAAGTTTTCCCTTGAAAGCACGTGGTGCAATTGTTGTTCGTCCTGATGACCACAATTTTCTCAACAACTCACCGAAGGCAAGAGCAAGCTCACCCTGCAGAATTGCTCCATATGTCAGATTTTAAAGGAAAAAAAGGGAGAAAATAAATTAATATTCAATAATATCTGCATGGAGAAGGCGTGAAGGAGATATGAAAATGATAACCACACTTACATGCATCCCTAAAGGATTGTCAGTGTTGATCTCATCGGAGTAATCTTGCAAGAAATACTCAACAAGTGGAGGCGTATGGACTAAGCACTGAAGTGAACTATTCATAAAACATGTGTTTCCAAGATTTTGCAATCCAGCCAAACCTCCCCTATCTAATTTTTTCATTGGATTATAAACATAACTTTTATCATCTGTTTCTGTTGATGTTGAGCTGCTTAAGGCACTTCCCTGGTGCAAATTATTATAACTATAATCCATTGAATGACCATTTGACAAGGAAGGCCCTCCTGCAATTGTCATAGATGACCTTGATGGTTCTAGGGGTACCAATGCTAACTCATTTCCTGTTGAATCCATGGAGAATTGAGAAGATAAGTTCCCATTAACTTGCACCTCAAGAAGAATCTGCAGGAAAAGTATAGATCAATAAAGTCATTAGATAAATCAAAATAAACGTCACAACTGACAAATCTCAGGATAATCCAGAAAGAATTCAGAAGTCAAAGTAAAATGCTGATACACATAAAACCCAATCCCAAGTGGGAAATAAGAAAGGAGTGCAAAAATAACAACCACGCAGCAAATGTCTACTTAAAAATGCAGCTTAATCAGTAATAAGTAGGCTGGAAAACCCAACTTAGTATATCTCATGTTTATCTTTAACAATTCAATTTATTCTTTTGTATAATAATTTATGACAAGCAATCATTCAATTCAAGTAACAAAGAACATCCTAATTAATGATAAATAAATTAATAATACAGTATAACTCACTTCTTGATCCATCTGCAAGTTCAGCTGCTCCAGGGTTTGGTTTGAAGCACTCAAAAATGAATTCTTCTTCATGTTGAAGTAGTCCCAAATACGAGCCTGTGATCAAAAATTAAGAAGGAAAGGAAAAACCAATGTGATTAACTTCTTAGTAAATGAAGTCGAAAACTCCCAAAAGACAGCAAGGGGGGAACAACTATGTAAATGTACCTTTTGTTGCTCTATTCCTCTAATTTTGCACACCTTCTCGTAAAGCTCCTGTACAGTAGCCTGAAACAGACTAAATTTGTTAAAACCTTCATTGTATAGTATATACATATGGTCAAAGTCATCACAAGATTCACAACCACGACAGCCAAAGTTTACACACTTCCAAGAATGCAACACCATCAGACAAATAAAAACAATGAAAATACAACTCGAGATGGCAACCCCTTACATATCCTTTTCTACAAGCAATGAAAAATTTTCCAAAACTTATATGTATGAAGCAAAAAGCAAAAGAAAGATTAATGTACCTTTTTGCTTAATCTTATAACTGTCTGGCTGCTGTCTTTTGAATCAATAATCTTAAGACAGAGCGGGTAGACCTCCACCATCAGATTCTTGATAAGGTCACCCTGAGAAATCATCTTTCTTGGTAATGCTGGACCTCCTTTGTACCTGTAAGATTTAAAGGATATTTTTATAAAAAATACGGAACAAAATATGAAAAAGGTGCCCTTGCACCTATTTTAAGTTGAATTTACTATTAAACACACTCCCTGTAAACTTTTAAAGAAAATAGAATACAAGTGAAAGTGGTTTGATGCAAAATAAGTAATTACCAGTCGAAAAGCTTTTCCCAAACTTCTTGAGAAACTAAGACATAGTCATGCTCTTCCACCAGTGTTCTATGAAGCTGTAAATCGCCGTCCTCAGATTCATTTACAACTATATCAGAATTATCAATAGGTCCAGGTCTAGCTATGTTTTTAGATGAGAGCAGATCCAACTTTTGAGACACAGAATCCTGCTCGTCATATAGATGTTTTCCAGTGCCTTGCTCAACATACCTCTTCCAGCTTGAGTGCCACCTGGACAAACAGTAGAATAAACCCAGTTACAAACATGCAAGCATTTTTACTATTGAAACAACAGCCAGAAACCCAAATTACAGTCAAGAAGTCTTCAAAGTAATGTCACCCACACAGTAGTATAGATTCTTGTAATGCAGATAACGTTAAATCTGTTCTACAAAGTGTAAGGAAAATTTTGCCTAGTTAAAACTGATCCCGATATTGGTCATACTGAACAACGTCATAACCAATTTTTGTAAAAGCACCAGATTAAAACTTCATTTAGTAATTCTTCTGTTAAAGTAGAAGGGAGGTGCCCTCTAGATATACTAAAAAGAACTTTTGAAATTCAGAAGTACTATTTAAGATTTTATGTCAAACAATGTCAAAACACCTTTGGTTTTCAGATTGTGGTTTAAGTCATCCTAAAAGCAGTTTCAAACAGGCCCTAATAAATGCTTGGGAGACTTGGGGGAGTCCTTTTCGCATGGTTTGCTACTCCGATGGCCGAGCCTTAGCCCACAAAGGAGGCCCACCAGTTAAAAAAGCTCAAACCTTAGCCTATTTAAAAGGTTCCCCCTCTCATAGTAACTAACTCCATCTACATTCACTCTCACTCTCTCAAAAAAGGCTCTCGAGCCTTCTAAGTAAAGGCCACACTTTCAGTGAAAACACAATACAAATCAATGTGGACACAGTGCTACTTAGGTGAACCGTGTTACATCGCTTCACTCATGTTCTTGGTGTGATTGTTCAATTTTATGGTCTTAATTTGTCGAACCAAAGTTTGGAATCAACATGCTCCATGTAAAAAGCAACCATATGAATGCGCTAAAAGAAAACAAAAAAGAGAGTGACTTCCTAAACACGAAAATAAACAAAAGAAAATCTAATCAAGTACCCAATTGCTCGATACAGAAGCATAGCACAAATGCATGCTCTTGGCTTAGAAAGCACGTAAAACCCACAAGAAGCTAAGAACCCAAAATTAACCAAACAATTACGATGCGAAAAGCACTTCTCAATAAAGATTCAAAACAAAAGCAACACGAACATGCAAATAGATGGCTGCCAATCCAAAGATAAAACCTTTAGCATTAAATTCAAAGAAAGAGGAGCACACACCTATTGGAAACAACATAGAACAAGTTGCCTTCTTTGACGTTGGCATCCGATTTTCGAGCCAATTCATCGACGATCCGCTTCTCCTCCTCCGGCGTGTTGGGTAAGCAACTAACTCCGTTTTCCATCATGAAATCCGAATCCGGAATTGTCATGGCTGATGATTCACACAACCTAACCAATCAACAAATCAAATAAGAAAGAAACAAAGATCCCAAATTCGAATCCGACCCAATTCAATCCAGACCACAATTAAACAAAATCGACAAGCAACAAGTTAAACACATAAATATCAAGCGAAATTGAGAAATCGGACGAACCAGATCGCGGCGGAGAGAGAATGTGAAAAGCGGCAGCAGCCGCGGGACGGGGGAGGAAGCGTGGAGGGATTGCAGTTGAAGGTAGTTGGTGGGGGTAAAGGCAATGGGTAATGATCTGTGGGAGGGGGAGAGAGAAATGCCCCAGAAATCTCTTACCGTCTTTCAATGATTTGTCCCCTTCGTCTGAATCGCCTTTTTATATCTAGAGAGAGAGAGAGAGAGAGAGAGAGAGAGGGATTGAACGGGTAAACTTAAAGGCCCAACTTCCACGGGAGAGATTGAATTCCTCAAGACTTCTTGGTGTTTGGTGGACGCAACGCGACGGTCCACTTGCATACGTATCGTGTTACGGCCATGTTACATACCAAAATTTTAAAATATACCGGTATTTTGACAGACCAACTGATTTGATGACGAAACTTCATATTTTGCATGCAAACGAAAGAATGAAGCGTTGAATGAGCGACTAAAAATTCACTTTTCAAAAATTCTATTATACATTATACGCTAATGTATACTAGATACGGATGAATACCGCATACAATGAATAAAAAATGCAGTATTCACTTTTAACTCTCATATTTCTTGTTGGAAAAGTTAAACCAGTCCACGCAAGGCAAAGGGTATATTCTCATTTTTAATCCTCTGCATACAATCACAAATTTGAAGGTGAAGACCATATATTGAAATGGATCCTGACCTTTCCCTGAGCCGAACAAACCAAGATGATGAATTTACAAAAGGTTAGGTTTAATTTATGGAGGAGGTGCAGCCTGCCTAAGTTTTTACAGAATCAAATCGAATCTACGCCTCAATAAACGAGGAGTTCTAATCCACTGTCACAAAAATTAAACAACTCATATGTACACTGGTATTACATTTTTCGGATCCAGCATGAAATCCCAACTGGGACTTCATCACGAAAAGCCGTCAAAGCCGTAGGGCAGCTGCAACAGCGTCACGGGAAAGAAGGGATGGTGGACTGAAAGGCTTCATGGCCACATTGAGAGCCTTGATATCAGACCAAACAGTGCAAACAACGAACAATCACGTTGCCCCGGTCTCATCATCCGAACTAGTAGAGGCCTCACTTCCTCTTACCGGGCATGCTCCGCCTCCCTGAATATCATCCTCAGTGGACATGCTTCCCTCGGTGGAATTAGAAAATGACTGTCCAACATCATCGTCAGTAAGCATATCTGCCTTCCGCTTCTCCCTGACATCCTTTATTCCTTTTCCCTGAAGAGCCAATCTCCTACGTTTTCGAGCTTTTCTCTTGCCCTTGGGGTAGTCCTCTCTCTGTGTCTCAATGCTTTTACCATCCAACTCCTTTGGATTTTTTCCCTTGCCATATTCATTATCATCTGAATCTTCAGCATCTGCTTTTCGCCTTTTCCTACTAGAATTTGTCTGCTACAGAGATAAAAAAAACATGAGAAAATGTATAGTCCTAATTACTGCTGTTTTCAGCAAAATAGGAATGAGAGAACACTGAGCCACAATCTGAACATTTTATTCTACCCGAACTACACAATGTCAGCTCCT
This sequence comes from Pyrus communis, assembly GCF_041283825.1. NCBI lineage: Eukaryota > Viridiplantae > Streptophyta > Magnoliopsida > Rosales > Rosaceae > Pyrus > Pyrus communis. Next base: position 7,282,948 of record NC_142570.1, read on the forward strand.
TATTATGAGCTTAATTTGTCCCACATCCATGTCTCACCAAGTTCACATGGGAAGTTCTCTTGCTACACCAGTTTATTCCAATTATCAGGTGATTGATTAATTACCCACACCCCGCCCCCACCCCAAAATAAAAAAGAGAAACATGTAAAGCACATAAACGACCATGGTTGAATATTGACAGTTCATGTTTTTGGTTCAGCAGTTTTAATAATTTGGATCATGCAACAGACTTTTGCAATGAAATTAGTAAAGGATACAATAAAGCATATGTGCATTGATTAAACACAAATGTGCGTATATTGATGAGGATACCTTAGGACCACGATCAACTAACCGAGCCCATTCATGTCGATTTCGAAGGCAATCAAGAACAGCCTGTGAAGGACTTGTGTATGCATAACGCTCTCCATTATGCTTTCTCAGGTTATGCCAGTGCTGCAAAAAGAAACAAGAAAGGAGAGAAAAAATTCAGATACATTCATTGTTCTTCACGCACTATGGCGTACTACAATTAAACAACAAGAAAAATTTCAAGTATTCTTTTGAAAGCAACCATACCGGCATCACAGCATTACAAAGCTCCTCATATGTCATGCGTCTGCCTTTACTCATAATCTCATTTATCAAGGCTGTACAAGGAAAACACAATGAGCAAATAATGAACAAAATCTAAGAAGAAATGGGAAACCTTACAGAATTACAGCTACCTGGTAATGTACGATGAATCGGACCAACTGAGCCTGTATCATCATCAGAGACATTCCTAGGCGAACTGCGTACAGATGACACATTGCGATCATTAGCCTCATTGGACGAAGATGGTCCACTGTTTGCAGTATGAGTGGAGGAAGAATGAATATTCTTCCTGCCAGAGAGTACCGCTGCCGAAGATCCATTGTCCTCCCTCTTACTAGCAACATCTGATGCATCTTGTCGTCTTCGATCTGGAGAAGATGATATTCTGCCCGTCCTTTTAGCTTCTTCATCATGTTCACGTGAACTTCGGGACCCATCTTTAGGTGCATCCCTGATTTTTCTTCTAAAGACCTAGAGATTGTATTAATGGGATTAGTTGGCACAAACATGACTCAGATATACACGAGTGCAAGACATCCTCTTCATCAAAAGATGATAAAATCAACATCATATTTTTCTCAAAAGATGAAATAAGTTTGACATCTTACCGAACTGTGATCCTTTCCTCCAGAATTAGATGTACGCTTCATTAACGTGCTTGTTGCACTTGGAGAAGTCAATTGAGGTAAGCTAGACGCATTGCGAACACGTGGTACACGAGGTACTCTCGGAGAACTGTTGAGCTCTTGATGCAAAAGCATAGCTATCTGCCAAATTCCCAATAAAATATTTAAGATGTCATCCCAATAACTTACCAGCAATAAAAGATAATAAGATAAAGAAATGAAACTTCTTTTCTCACCTCCTGGTCACTTAATTGTGCCTGCACACTTGGTGGTGCAGGGGGAAAAGCAGATGGTGTGTGATTCTGATTAGTCTTAGATGAAGTTGTATGGTTGAACTTTTCACCTCTTTGCAATGCACTAGAAGCTGAACTCTTATTTTGTACATGTAAAGCCTTCTGGCTGGGCAGTGATCCAGCAGGCTCACTAGATCCTGAAGGAACAGCAGTATTCCCTGCTGGAGATGTCTTGGAAGATGAGTGATGCACTGAATCTTTTGATTCTGATGTGGCCCCCTTGGAATCATGATTCCTGCTCAAGTGTGAGGTTTTCAGAGTAGAATTTGTAGAGGATCTGATATGCTCTTTTACTGTTTTCCTTGACATATTGTCCCTGTCTTCGTCCAAGTTGTCACATGAAGCACGATCCTTCTTAATGCTAACATTACTTTCAGATATTACTCGTTGCTTCGAAATTGGATGAGGATTCTGAGCATCACCAGATTTTAAGTTATCAGAAGTGGATGATATGGACACTGCAACGGTGGATGAAATGGCAGAAGATTTTCCAGCACATGCTATTGTTTTACACTGACTGGGTATGGCTGGAGAGTTTAACATAATTCCATCTGGTTTTGAAAGCTCTTCAGGAGACCCCAAACTGTGTTTGGGATCTGCCGGACTTTGTTGCAGAGCCATGGAACCCTCAGAACCTTCCAATTCCTGTTTAAGTTGACAAGGATCACCAGATAACTCATCGCCCTTGTCTTTACGAGAATCACTAGCCGCTTCTGAATTTCTGTCAGCACCAAGCACCTTATGGTCACTAGATAGTGGGCTGTTTACTAGTACCTCATTGATTCTCAGACTTTCAGACATGTGATCAGAAGATACGCTGAGATCTTTTGCATCAGCATGAGGAGAATGCTGAACTTTCAATGAGCTACTACAATTCTCATTATGTTCTTCTGTTTTCAATTTAGAATGAGGTTCTACAGAGATCCCACCAGTAGAATATTGAATCTGATTCTTAACTTCTGAAGCAGCGACATCTCCAATCAGAGGTTGCACATCCAACGTGTCATCTGCTGTCCTATCTCCCTATGGCACAAGAAATGTCAATTCCAAAAAATTGTTTTGTCTCAAATCTGAAACACTTATAGATGTCTATGTGCACAAACACACAATACACATGTGCAGTCCAATGAACTAGCATTAAATAGTGCCAAACTCAGTAGTCAAGAAATGTACAAATCCATTTTGTGCATAGAGAGTTGATATTGATGCTTATGTGTATGGTTTCTTTTTTTCCTTGTTAAAAGGTTTACTATATGCTTGGCATGAAATTCCAAAAATTAATTGTGAATAATTCAATTATCCATGGTGTATAAATATAAAAAGAAAGCGGATTTTGCAGTAATAGTTCCATTACATGGATGAATGGTTAAATAAAGCAACAAAATACTTAATAAACACTAGCAACCGACTAAGATGAGTATCAATAAAGCGTACCTCTTTCTTTTCAAAATCAGCTGCACCATCATTGTGCTCTAACAATGAAGCAACAGCATCAATAGTTTTGGTGAGAGTGAGATTCTCCGGCACTACAGGAACTTGGTGGCCGACCTTGTCTTCCTTCAGTCCATCACCAATTGAAATTTTCTGTTTACGCGTGTCAGAAATTAAGGTTTCTGACAAGTGTTTTTCAACAGTAGAGTCTACTGGAAGACAACCATCTGATGCAGGTTCGCTGACCATGGAATCGCTAAACTTCTTGCTATTCTTACTCTGAATGTCACCCTTGGAAATCTTCGGACCTCTGTCCTCAGAAAATTCCAATTGTTTTGCATCACTCGTGGGTGTAAACACTAGTAATAAAAATTAAAACACAAAATTTGGAGTCAACAGATATTTTCCCATCATAAAATTCTTGCCATGTAAGTTGACCAAGGGTTAATATTCTTGCCATGTAAGTTCTCAAAACCAAAAACTATTATTTTCCCATCATACAAGATAAGTATAACAGAAAGCGTCCAAGGCACAGAAAATCACCTGATTTAGAAGATTGTGCACCTCTCTTCTTTGCATCAGCCTCTTTCTCAGCGGCTCTAGCCTTCTTCTTGCCACTCCGATCTTTGGATGTCCCCAAATCATCCTTTTTCCGCTTGCCCGAATGTAACACAACAGGCCGAAGTAGACTTCTCTCCTTCTTCACACCACTCTGAGCACACCTAAGATCAACAGCTTCATTATCCCACCTTTTCCTCTCTTTCAAAGATGCATTCTTGTTATACCCCCCATCCTCTGTTCGGCCCCTCGTCCCCACCAAAGAAGCTACTGGGTTTGCCAACATACTCTCCTTCAACAAGGAGAACAGAACGCCAGCACCTCTATCAACCGGATTCTCATTTTCCTCGTCAAATTTAGCATCATCCTCCTTCTTCTCGTCCCAACAAGGGAACTCCCTATACTGAAAATTAAACTTTTTGGGGACATACCCAGTAGACTTCCACAGCTCCGGAGTAAAAACCGATGACAACCCACCAAATAGAGCAGGGTCCCCGCCCGGGATTCCCTGAACATGCACCCTCTCCTCCATCGGTATATCAGTCCAAAGCCGGAAAGGCCGCCTGGTAGGCACATTAGGCGGATGTGCATAAGAGCTCTCCATCCTCACAGTCTTCGTCGGAAGCTCAACCAACAACTGCGCAACCTCGGTTTCCTCACTATCATTCCTATTGTTCTTACTCTTACACTTATCACAAACAAAATTATCATCTCCCTTCACATACCTAGAGCACCGGGTGTGCACCCAAACGCTACACTCGTCGCAATTGACCATCTCTTCCCCATCGTCAAAATTGACACCGCACAGGCAGTCCACGGTCCACGACCCGTTAACCCAGTCATCCGGCGGGTCCGAACTCTGAAGCCGGTGCGACCGACCCTTCATAGCTACAACCTCCTACCCTCCAAAACTTAAAAACCCCAACTATCTCTGCAACCAAACAAGCAACCCCCTACACTTAAACCTAACCCTAACCCTAAAATCCCAATTCCCCTAATTCTCAATCCGGATGCATTGTTTTCAAAATTTCAAAAAAAACTACGGATTCTTGTAAATTCTATGCAATAAATCACCCAAACATCGAAAGATTTAGGGATTGAGAATTCCGTTACCTGGAATCTGGAAACCTCTGACCTCTGGCTTCTGGGGATCTCTGTCCGTAGCGAAGAAAATGGCTTCTTCTTCTTGCGGAGGATTGAGCGGAACTGAAAGAGAGAGAAAGCCAGTTTATGTTTTTAATTTTGTTTTTCTGAGTTTTGTGGATTTTGTGTTTGGCGTCCGTGGAGTATTGACTCATTCAGCCGGCTCGGCTCGTTACGGCTCATAAATATCGCGACTCGTGGAAACTGGAAAGACGAGCCGGGCCGTGGTTTGTCGGAGCGTTCAGACGACTTTTGAGACGCTGCGTTTCGACTCGCAATGGGAATGGGTCTCATTGGGCTTTGGGAATGGACAAACTGACGGTCCGATGGACCTTTCTTTTCGACCCACATGTCAATTTTTTCGTCTCTCGCTTTTTTTTTTTTTTTTTTTTTTTGGTAATTTAATTTTGTGTGTGAAATGGGTGGTAGCGTTGAGACAAAGCCACATTACGATTTGCGAAGCATCTTGAAGCACGTATCAATAATTTTTTATGTTTCAAACTCATTAATTTCGTATTTTATTTATTGTTTCGCTCATCAATGTGATCATTGATGTCAAATTCCGCTAAAAAATCTGTTCAAATGCTGGATGTGAAACTAAATTGAGCCTATAAAACCAATCATATGACGTTGCATGAACTAAATTTTATTCTTATAAATATTTTAAAATTTTAAAACAATAAGAAACAAAAAATAAAATAAAATAAAAGAAATAAAAACTAAAAAAAGCACTCTTCCTCTCCCTCTCTACCCGAAGTTACCTCCTCCCCAACTCACCCTCTGCTAATTAGTTGCAGGGGTTGGGGCTGAAGTTGCCTCCCCATTCCTGCATTCTCCGACCCAATTCAGTCCCAACCCTTTCCAATCGTGATTCCCACCTTCACTCGCCACACTCTTCCCTGCCACCACCCTCTCCCCCGCCATCACCCTCTCCCCCACCACCTAGATTTCCCAAGCCCTTTCTCTCTCCCTCCACCACATCGTCGCACACCTCCTCACCCACCCAAGTTTCCCCAGGCCCTTTCTTTCCCCCTTTCCCCCTCCACCGCGTCGTCGCACACCTCCCCACCCATCCCAGATTTTCCCGACCCGACAGCGTTACTTTTAAGTTGATTGATTTTATTTATAAAAAAAAAAAGTCTAAGGCGTTATGAAATTTTAAACTATTTTTCTTTTTAGATAAAGAAACTGATTTCTTTTATTTCATTCACATGGCATAATATAATTGGCTATGTAGGTCCACACGATTTCCATGTCAGCAAAGTATAACAAAATGAGATTACAAAGACCATATTGATGAATGGAGAAATAAATAAGGGACGAAATTAATGAGTTGAAAACATAAAGAGCGAAACTATCACTTAGCTAAACATAAAGGTGCATTTTTTGATTTAAAAAACCATTTCATATGCTAACGCAAGAGATTTTTATTGGTGTATGTGATATATGTGGTTTATGAGTGGTTGGACCTGCTCCAAAGTTACTTTTTAAGATGTTTTATCTTGGAGGGTCAGTAAACAAGATAGTTCGTGAGAATTTTCTCGTTAGACGATTAAGAGTGGTATGAAAGTTATAATGAAATTCTCATGGTGAGTTGGAATCTAATTTGAGTGAGTTCAATTATTAAGTATAATATATGAGTCTCGTTTTAAAAATAAAAAAAAATACTTGGCCATTCACATCGTTGCAGCAACAATGTCAAAAGAAGCAAACTTAGTGGTTGGATTTCTCTCTTTACTATGGTAAGAGAGAACTCTTTGTCAACAAAAAAATTAATGAAAAGACGATTTGTTCTTCTATTCATAATTCAATAAAAAGTATCAAAAAGAAAAATCATGGGCTGGTGATAATTTCGCACAAAATTTTTTTACTATTTTTTTATCTTCCCGCAACCACATGTGCTAATAATAATTTTTTTTTTTACAAACAATAACATTAGTAGATTAAATAATTAAGCTGTCTTCAAAACTATATTTAAAATATTTATTTATGTACCATAGTTAATTGTCATTTGTTATTGTCTTCAAAACCATCATTTGCTTTACTACAAAATTTAATCTTTCCTTTGAAACCAATCGCCCATGGATGCTGCAATAATGACTAAAAAAATTATCTATCACGCCCCAATAGAAATAAGAACAAATTATTTTTTTTAACAAAAAATAAGAACAAATTATTAATTTTGACCGTCTGCCAACCACAAAGTAGGAAAAAATTAAAATTAAAAATTTGGACACATAAAAAATGTACAAATGTACAATGAAGTACCAATATTCATATCATCATGGGAGCATATTCTTCTATATGTATTATTGAAGGTTCCACCTACATTTTAATATTCGAACCCTCTCATGCCCAAAAGTCAAATTGGAGGCCATACATCCTTTACTTTTGGATAGTAATATTCACACGTTCATTTTTAATTTTACATATTTTTCTTAATATTTAATCGTTAGATCAAATGAATTAAAGAAGATCGAGAATAAAAAATTAATAAAAATATACGAGAGATAAAAATAAAAATGTGAATAATACTATCTTTATTTTTTTCACTGCGAGGTAAACTTGTTCTATCAGTATAGGGTAAATGAAATAAAACATTAACAGCAATTAGAAATGAAAATTCTTATCAATAAAGTTTCACTTTGAACGTGCAATTTATTATTATTTTTTTACAATTTTAAATTGTTCCGTTTAAAGGATAATTCTTTAATTTTGTCAAAATTTTAACGAATTTGCAAGGTATGGCTGCATGAGAGGTGTTTTACATTGATGTATGATATAAATTGTTAAGTATGAATTTAATAACTAAAAGCACATCAAAGAATTCTACGGAAATTAACGAGTGAATCTCAATTAATTGAAAAAGACATCAAAAGCCCTGCTAAAATTTATCCATTTATATATTTTTTGTAATCAAAGAAAAAAAAATTAAAAACTTAAAATGATAAACGAATCAAATCTTCTCATTTTATCTCTTAATCCCTCACTATTTCTGATTATTTCCTCCCTCTCCATCTTTTATCACTTCCGTCCACCCCACCCACCCCAAATTCAATCTCTTTTTTTTTTTTTCTCGACTTTTCAATCCCTAATTATGAATTGGAATTCGAAAATAAATATGGATGTGAATCTTAAATCCAAATTTGGCAGGGGGAGAAAGAAAGAGACAAATAGGAATAAAGGAAGGTAACTTTCCCAGGGACAAAGAGTTAAGGAGTTACCGTCATTGTATATGGTGCTTGGTTGTGGTTACTTTCAACTGGATTAGGCGGGAACATTCGTTGATGTTCTATTTTCCCTAAAATCTCCACGATTCAATCATTTTTTATATTTATTTTATTTAAACTTAAAACTGTTAGGGATATCTAGGAATATAAATGGGTGAGAAGAGATTGTTTGATTTTTGTGAACATTTTGCGGTGTGAGAAAATAAGACTTTGGGTGTGTACAGTACTCCCATATGTAGGACTAGTTTAGTATTGTTGTGTTTAAAAAAAAAAAAAAAACTGCTTTCAATGTGTTGTGAAAATAAACCGTTATAAAATAAAGTTGTTAAGTGTTTGATAGATTCTACTTTTGCTTTTATATGCTTTTTTAATTTCATTGACAACGGTTTAAAAAAAAACACTTTTATTTTATTTTACCAAACACATTTAATATTTCAAATTTTTTAATAAACTGTTTTTTTTAAAACACCACAATCCCAAATCAATATGTAAAAAAAGTCCAATTTACCTAACATATGCTTCACGTGATAATTTTGTTGGAAAAAAAAAATTCGATCAAATTACTCCCTTGGATTTTATACTTTTTAACCACGCGTGAAATGCAAAATAACACAAAAGCCCCTGCTGTTCCCGCTACTGTAAAAATCCAAATAGTATGGAATAGTCAAAAATGAAGGCCTCCAATAAAATGATCCCACACAATCAATCGCCTGCCCTTCCTCCTAAACCTCCAGTCCCACCCCACCACGTGTCCACATACCCCCTGCGGTACATCCATGATCATCATCATCACCATCACCATTATGCGGATGCGTATGCATGCATGTATGCATGACAGGAGATCAAACAAAGAGGCAGTACATTTGAGGAAGGGGGGAGAGAGAGAGAGCAGAGACAGCAGAATCTGAGTTGAAGAGCCTCCTAAGACGATGTCGTATTGGAATTGAAGACGATCTTCACAACTCTGAGAGAAAGAGAGAGAGAGAGAGAGAGAGAGAGAGAGGTTTGATCCAATCCAATCGGAAAAGGAACCTCCTTTTTCGGTTCGTCACTCTCCTTCTTCGCTGACAAAAAAAACAGCTCGCAGAGAGATAAAAACAAAACCCCCCCCCAAAAATCACTGCCCGAATTTCCGAGTCGTTTTTATAATATTTGGGTTGTTTTTAAAAACTGTTTTCATTTCGTTTTCTCCGTAGTAGTGATCTCGAGGCGCGATTGTTCTTAGGCTCTGTCTGGCTGTTGATCGACCCATCAAAGAATTAATTTTTAATTACTTATTTAAAATACCCATTTCAGAAAAAGGGAGGAGAGAGAGAGAGAGACAGGAAAGGAAAGAGAGAACTATGGCAGTGGTTGAGAATGCAGGGGTGGAGCTTGGGAAGAGCGTGGGGTCGAACTCGGCGAATCGGAACCCGGAGACTGCTACGACGCAGGACGGCGGTGTTGTTGCCGCATCCAACGATCAGGATCAGTCCAAGCTTAACAGCGCCTCCGCTGCCCCTTTACGGCACCGCATCGATCAGAGCATGTACGTGATGGTCACGCCGTCCCCCAGTGGAAACGGCAACATCAACGGCAACGGCCAGGTGGTGGCGGCTCAGCTGGGTTGCTTTGATCACGTGGCGAGTCATCATCATCAGCAGCAGAGATCTAACGGCGGAGATTTTCAGATGAGTAATGGGGATCATCGTCACGACGTGGACCGGGATATGAGGGAGTTGAGGGAGCTCTTCTCGAAGCTCAACCCCATGGCGGAGGAGTTCGTGCCGCCTTCACTGGCTAACGGCCATGGACTCAATGCTGGGTTTGTTAACATGGCACTGATGATGCAGAACGGGAACAGAAATGGACAAGCTAATGGCTTTCCTGGTCGACGGGTATGTATAAGACTTCAGCTTTTCTGGGTTCTTTCCTTTTTTTATTATTTGTTTGGCTGCTGAGAAAATGAATGGGAAAATTGTGTATTGTTTGGTATTTTGTGTTGGTTAAGTTTTTGGAGAAGAATTAGGGAACTAAATTTAATGGGTGTTTCTATTTTGCTTTCCTGTTTGTTTTTTTATCAGAGAAACAATCAAGGGAAACGGAGAATCAACAGCAGGACTAGTCTAGCGCAACGGGAAGATAGAATCCGAAGGACTGTGTACGTGTCTGACATTGATCAACAGGTACAAATGACCACATTTATTTCCTTTGGTTTGTGATTAGCATTTTCAATTTTGGTGCATCTGAGACTAAAATTCTGGTCTTTTTGGGACATAGGTCACTGAGGAACAGCTTGCAGCTCTCTTTGTTACTTGTGGGCAGGTAATGATCTTCGTTCGAAGAGCTCTGTAATTGGTTGATTGTCAATTCTGGTTTTGAATAATTTCACTTTTCTGTTGCTGAAGGTTGTTGACTGCCGAATTTGTGGTGATCCTAATTCTGTTCTCCGTTTTGCCTTTATTGAGTTCACCGACGAAGGTAATTTAGATGGTGTATGCGGAGATCATGTGGCTGCATAAGCTTGAATAGATGTTTTTATGATTTATGATACTGATTGGTTGATCTGCTTGTGGTTTTTCATTATGCAGATGGTGCACGAGCTGCTTTGAGTCTGGCTGGGACAATGCTTGGATTCTACCCCGTTAGGGTGTTGCCCTCTAAGACAGCTATTGCGCCTGTTAACCCCACATTCTTGCCTCGGGTGAGTCTACTCTTTTGTGACAGTTGCAAAATTCTGAACCAGAGAAAGTTTTAGCCTTTTGGAATCAATATGTTCTTGCATAGTAACTTGTTTATCCATTTGTATTTTGGTTTCAGACTGAAGACGAACGTGAGATGTGTGCAAGAACTATCTATTGTACAAATATTGACAAAAAGGTAAGTTTCTTGGAATTTTTTGTCATTGATGTGGCCCAGGTTGTGAATTCTAAAATTTTACATGGCTGTATTTGTGCAGGTTACTCAAGCTGATGTCAAACTCTTTTTTGAATCTGTCTGTGGAGAGGTTTGTGATTTCATTGGAAGTTTGTATTTTACATTTCATTTTTGGGCAACAATGCTATTATGTCATTTACACTCTAATGTATTGGACTATTCATGAGGACATCTCTTATGAATCTGATGCAGGTTTATCGTTTGAGGTTACTAGGGGACTATCACCACTCTACTCGCATTGCCTTTGTTGAGTTTGTGATGGTAATTGCTTATTCCTCTACACTCTGCATGCTGTTTTATTATTTTACTTATCGTTATTTGGTTTATTTTTAAGCCATGACGACAAGCTCGGTATAAACGTGGATTATGTAGTAATACATGGAACTCTCTTATTTTTCCAGATTAGTATTCAACCCTTGAATGCATCTCTGATTTTCACTTTACAATTGTGACTAATGTTCTAAATGATGCAAAGCATTTGCTATTTAAGAAATCATTTGCTACTTAAAGGGATAAGATAAATGATTAGAAGGAATGGGGCTGTAGGCCTCTGATAGAGGGAGAATATTCTTTGAAAATCTGTGTTGTGCGTTGAAGTTCATTCGTCTCTATCCTTTCTGTCATGAAATCATTTGATAGGATATTTTGAGGTCTTTAGTTTAGTAAAGGCCAAGTATGTGGTTCATAGATGGTTAGTTGGTGATTGTAAACGATAGTTTATGCATCCGAAGAACTTAAAAACTCGTTGGGTGTCTAGGATTGGTTTGAAATAGATAACCCACTAGTTTCAAGGTATGTTGAATGAAGAAATGAAAAATTGTATCCGAAGAACTTAAAACTCGTAAGTTTCCTTGGCATTATCTGTATGTCTGGGTATAAAAGGAGATGAATTATGTTAAAAGTGGAAATGAATTTATTAGATTTTTTTGCTTTTTTGGGCTGAGAATATACAGGATCTTGATTTTCTTGGAATGGGTCATTTGAAATCAGAGACGTCATGTAGTAGACTGCCAGAAATTTTAAACAGTACCATTGTCTGAGCAGTGGTTGCTGACCATGTCTCATAGATCTTCTCCTGTGCTCGTACCTTTGTTTGTGAGGTGGTCAAAGCGTGGCTCCTTCTCCTTCCCCCTGATTCTTAGGTCCTGTTTTTGGTTTTGACAAGTATATCTTATTTTCCTATTGTTGCTTTTACTTTCCTTTTTTGCCATTGTCAAACAACGTTTTGCCGTAGTCATACAACGTTGTTCTTGCATGCCCTTTCCAACCCATGTGTTTATTATGGAGTAAGCTTATTTCTGCAGTACCAATCTTGTGATATCCAGCTTATTGGAGGGAAGACTTTTTAGGTCTTGTCAATTTAGTTATGTTTCACATTCTTAGAGATTAAATTTTTTGTGCATTGTGGAACGTACTGAGAAGCTTGGTTGCTGCTTAAGAGAGTATATTTGGAGAGTGGTGGTGTTTCCAAACGGTTTATTTTTGTTGGCGTTAATGTCCAACTGTGATGTTGAAGCGGTTGATGCCTTTCAGCTCCACTGTCAGAAACAACTCAACAAAACCCAAGTTTCTGTGTTTCTCCTCTGGGAAAATCTCTGTCGGGTCATGCTAAAGTTTATGTTAGGTTTTTCGGGACAGAAGGTATGGGTAAGGTAGGATTTGTATTGCTTGAGTGTTGATGTATGCGTGCTGGGAATATTTTAGTGGTTGTGAAATTTAGGGGCACGAGAGCATGTAAGGACGTTGGAAACATGCATTTCTTAGGCACACTTCCTGATTTCTATGGCAACAGATGAGTAGAAGTAAATCAAAAGATTTGTTAAGTGGCTTGAATCATGTATGTAACCCATAGCATGCATGTTCTCCAGAAAGCCTGCAAAGATACATCAGTGAAAGCCTGCAAAGATACATCAGTGATGAAGTTGGATTGCAAATTGAGTTCCGTTAAACTTGATATCCACCTACATAGTCATACACATAAAAAATAGAACTCCAGATTCAATGCTGCAATTCATTAAAGTAATGTACTTCCATTCCTGCAGGCTGAAAGTGCAATTGCTGCTCTAAACTGTAGTGGTGTGGTTTTGGGATCATTGCCAATCAGGTAAGCCGCTTTCCCTCATTCCACTCGTCCAGCCATTGCATGCTTTTTGATCTATATTCCGACTGGAGTTTTCTTTGTTTTTCCTACCCCTTTGAGTTATATAATTTCGAGATAAGCTTCATTTTGGTATATTAATATATGGCGTCTTGTACAAGCAGGGTAAGTCCTTCAAAGACACCTGTTCGTCCACGCGCTCCTCGCCTTCCCATACATTGAGTCATCTTCGGCATCCCAGACTGATTTAAGTATCCAGCTGAAATATATTAAATACACATACAACTATGTAAAGATGTTCTCCGTGCCTCTCTGGTCGTTGCGTTTTGTCGCATACTTGTCCTCGGCTTTCTTGGCCTTTGATCTTTTGTTCTCTTTAGAGGTTTATTATGATGTCCTGGACTATAGAGTTGGACAAAAAAAACCTTGAGGCTTAAATGACGATTCGATGTATTATTCCTTTTGGCTTGGTCCGGTCCTTGGACTAAGCGTTGCAAAGTAGTTCTTGACGACACATGAAGACCCCCCTTTTTAACAGCCCTTTGTAAGCTCAATGAAATGTGGTCCTTTTGTTAATGGCTGCCTGGATTGGATCTGTTCATATTTCATGGATTACTTCCTCTCCGTGTTGCATGCATATACATACACGAATGTTTACGCTTGCGAGCTTGCGAGCACACACGAGGCACGCCCGGACTGCCGCATTTTACTGGGATGTGTTGGAGGAATGAGGATTCTACCCCATATTTTGTTCTGTCTTGAGACAATATCAGCAATGCTTCTTTTTCGGTCTGAAAACACAGTATTTAGGGAATTTTTATTTAAACTCATCTAACATCTTTCTACACTTAACTTAATTTTAAATATTAGTTGTCTATTTTACCCTATTGCATAATTACTATTCAGTACAAAATGAAATTAGTAATGAAAATCAAATTTATCAATACACCCACATACTATAATTAAACCCTAGTATCACCTTTTGTTTATCTTACGTTCATTCCGACTAAAATCCTAATAATTCTGATAGAGAAAAATAAGTTTTTCTATTGATGGATGGTGATTTTGAAGTTTTCAATTCTCCAACTAAGGTATGACTCAATTTATGGATATTTTGTTTGTTTGCTTCTTTTTTGGATTAAATTTCATACTTTTTATATTATATTGTATTTGTTTTTCTCTGCCGTCTGTATGCGCCCCAAAACACCAGTGCAATGACTTTTGATTGGTATTGCAAAGACATAAAACTTGATTCTTGGTGCAAATAAATATTGCTCAACCTTAACCACGAATTAGCGGGTGGCATGTCTTGCACCTTTTTTATTTGAAATAGCTCCAATTTGTTTATGTGTTTATTAACGTAGTAGCAAAACACCCAACCCTATGTCACTTTAAAGTTTCTTAAAAAGTACATGAAAATGCTTAATTTAAAAAGGACTAAATTGGAGCTTGCATAACATTCTCTTGGCAAATTCAAGTCTATGGAATGATCTCTTGGATCCCAAGTCCATGGATGGGTTGTGGTACTAGAAAGAAAAAAAGTAGCTGTGACATCCTACATCACCCAGGGGAGTGATCCTTATATGTATATTCCTATCTCTACCTAGCACGAGGCCTTTTGGGAGCTCACTGGCTTCGGGTTCCGTAGGAACTCCGAAGTTAAGCGAGAAGAGGGCTAGAGCAATCCCATGATGGGTGACCCACTGGGAAGTTGCTCGTGAGTTTCCAAACAAAACCGTGAGGGAATGGTAAGCCCAAAGCGGACAATATCGTGCTACGGTGGTGGAGCGGGCCCGGGAAGTGATCCGCCCCGGGCCGGGATGTGACAATTTGGTATCAGAGCCTAACCCTGGCCGTGGTGTGCCGACGAGGACGTCGGGCCCCTAAGGGCGGTGGATTGTGACATCCTACATCACCCAGGGGAGTGATCCTTATATGTATATTCCTATCTCTACCTAGCACGAGGCATTTTGGGAGCTCACTGGCTTCGGGTTCCGTAGGAACTCCGAAGTTAAGCGAGAAGAGGGCTAGAGCAATCCCATGATGGGTGACCCACTGGGAAGTTGCTCGTGAGTTTCCAAACAAAACCGTGAGGGAATGGTAAGCCCAAAGCGGACAATATCGTGCTACGGTGGTGGAGCGGGCCCGGGAAGTGATCCGCCCTGGGCCGGGATGTGACAGTAGCCATGAAAATGCTAGTCCTATACGGCATATGCAATTATAGAGGGGCACAGGACGCCTCTTTGAAAGAAAAAAAAAACATTCGATTAGAGATGTTATTTTATAAAGGGAATGAGTGTAAATATACTTTTACATTTTGAATTGGGTTTGAGATGGTAATTTAGGTAATAAATTTGGGTTTAAAGAGAGATTAATTCTTTAATAAAAAAACAATATGAGTGAATATAATAAGTTGGGTATAGAAAGAGGTTAGATGAGTTCGAATAAAATTTGTGAATTGTATTACTGTTCTTTGGATGCAACGAGGGGACTGAAATGTAATTGTGGAGAGGCAAAGGGAAAGAAAGATTCTATTGCCTCCTGAGGAGTTATTTTTGCACACTTTATTATCTCTCATGAATTCATACACAGGTTTATTTCCCGTCTTTGAATCAAATAACTAAAGGAGAATTAAAAGGCCCAAATAAGTACGGTGGAGCAGAAGAAAAAAGATGTACAGAAATCAGTTTTCTGAACGCCAAATTGTAGGCGGAGGCTATTGTCGTTGTCTTTGGAAAATAAACTTAATGATAAGGAAACAGTAAGTGCTATATAGGGATTTTATTTGAAAACTTGGTAGTTACTCCACACCCCATGGTACGTCGAGGCTATTGTGTTGCCTTTGAAAAAAGATTAGACAGATTAGGAAGAAAAAGTAAGGGTTTATTTTAAGACCTAAAGTAATTTAGTCCACCTGCCAACCAACTAATGATACTAGTGAGAATATTTAAAAATTTGTGCAATAATACAGGGTCCATGAGCTCTTTTAACCTCTTCAATTTTTATAATATATATATTTTTTAATGAAGGATAAGAAAAGTGATAATTACATATTCTTTTTCTCTGCATAATACCCTTTTTAGTTCTATAATTGGTTATTGTTGTTTGATTTATTCGATATGATGGCTAGAAGTAAAGAGAGATGTGCAAAGCCAACATAATAATACAACCACACAATTAGAATAACTCGTCAAATACATCACAACGAGAAGGTAAAGAAAAAGGAAAGAAAATCGTATTAACGTCTGCTTGCAGAGCATCAATGGCTAACTCAGAGTTGCAAAACGCATCTCAATGACTTGCCTTCAATGAGCAACTGAAAGGCATCGTTTATCTTCTCAAATGGAAGCTCATGCGTTATGAACTTGTCCAAACCTACAACCTGAAAAGCACAAAATCAACAAAACTTGTTTAGATATGGAAATTAATTACTACGGGTAACGTTATCTCGTGATTCATATGTTTATGTCATTAGATTGTGAATTTGAATCACACATTCGGACAAGAATATCTTATTGAACATGGTTTTATTTCATAGTCGACAAAAACATTTGATGTTGTTGGACATTGAACTAAAAGAGGTTGAGATTAGTGGAATTCGACTAACCCCACGCATGCACTGTTTAGCGAAATGAGGGAGTTGGGACTTCCCTTTGAAGCCTCCAAACACAGACCCAATAATTCCTCGACCATTAAACAACTCCATTGGATGGAAAGGGAGCGTTGTTGGGGCTGCATGAATTCCCAGTATCACAGTAAACCCCCAACCCTGCAATAAGTAAGAGAACATTATATCATAATTTTGTTTAAAAGAAATTGAAAAACATATAGAATATAGAGTAGTTATTAAGTACCTCATGTGTGGACAGAAAGGCCTCCCGAAGAACATCCAAGTTGCCTACACACTCAAAGCTATAGTCCACCCCTCCATCTGTAATTTCTCTTATCCTCTGCAACCATGTCAATAAAATGAAATTTTCTATCATTACACAAATCATGATCTTGTAGTAAGATAGTAAGTATGTCGTGGAATATGCTAGTAGATATTTATCTTGCGATTATTGACATTGAATAAGTGTGTGGTGCTAGCATTCTTTAATATGATTGCATGCCTCATATAATTATATTGCGTTCCATGTTCATTAATAGAATAACGTAATAGCATTGCATCATGACATCAACAATTATGACAACGTCGCCAATTTTCTAGTTTCCCCCAAGTTTCTAGTTGGGAACTTAGGTGTATACATTAATGTAAAAGTACTGACCTCATGCACTGGCTTTCCAGGTTCGGTTGGGTTTATGAAATTTGTGACTCCCATTTCTTGACCTATAAAGTTGACGCGAAAAATTAATGTATATAAAGTACGTGACTCCCACGAGATAACGATTAAACATTCAGTTAGAAATCAAAGATAAGTGTTAATTAAAAACTAATTACAATTAGACGTTAGATTAAATATAAACTAGAACCTTTGATGAATTTATCGGGGTTAATGTCAACACCAATAATTTTAGATGCTCCTCTGACTCTTGCTCCTTCAGCGACCTGATCCGGATTGCAAGCCACATTTAGTTGAGTAATTTGGGGATTAAGAAACCCCAGTTGAGCATGAAATTAAGGAACAATTAAATTAAATATTATAAAGCAAAATAATTCAAATATAGTTTAAGTTCACATTCGTGTTAATTTAGTAGTAAATATTGGGTTAAGCATCGATATATTTTGTACAAGTCAATACCTGGTGAATCGTGTATGTTGAAAAATAACTGGTGAACATACAACTAATCTGAGAATTTGACTTCACATTTCCTTCTTTTTAAAGTGAAAAAAGTGTATTTACTAACACCTAAAAAATCATCATTAAGCAAACTCTCGGCAACTCAACAAAAAGGTTAAGAAACTCACAGCAAGTCCCACGGATCCTAAACCGAAAATGGCGACAGTTGAGGCAGGTTGCACATTAGCAGTATTCCATGCAGCACCGACTCCTATATCATATTTCATGGAAATAGAATATTTAATAAAAGATTAAATACCTAAATAAAGCGTGAGCTATTATTAACATTATAAGACCTTGTTTGATAGGGAGGATTATGACTATTCATTGTAAGGATATTTTAAAGAAAAAATAGATGGTAAATTCTTGATTTTAAGGTGATGGTTACTCATAATGAGATCCCTGCTAGTCCCCATAAAAATAATAAGATTAAAAGGGACACTATTTTCAAGTAAGTACTTCAATATTCGTTTGTAAATAAAATTAACAAAACATTAATGTTTCAAGTTGATAGATTTTTTTATATTGTTTTTTACAATAACACCATCCTTCGTTCAAAATTATTTTAATGGCTCTCTTGATGTTCGAGCGTTCAAAATTATTTTAATGGCTCTCTTGATGTTCGAGAATTACTCATATGTCACAAAGTATACTATTATTATACCATCTCATTTTAATAAGATATATGAAATCCTTAAGAGTAATGCTAAGGAGATTAAATTTGGAAACTAAAATTACAAACTAAATGATGTATCATCAATATAAATGAGCACATCAATCAACGCTTAACTAATAAACCAATCATCAACTTTCATGTACTTTAGTTTCCAAAATTGAGTATTCCTAGCATTACTTAATCCCTAAAAAAGAGGATGAATCCAATTATAGCCGCCACATCAAAATTGGGTGCAAAAAACCAACAAAACTAACATAACTATATACAAATTTATGTTCACATGACGCGGTAATAAGAAATTGCTATTTGATGGTGCCATGACAAAAAAATAAGTCATATACGTATGATTGACCAAAGACCCTGAATTTGAGATCACACATGAAAAAATAAAAAAAAATAATGTTAGGAAGATTAAATTTATAAATTAAATTTGCAAATTAAATGATGTGTCACCAATAAAAAATAAGTAAGTTAATCAATACTTAAATAATAATCTAATTATTAACAACCATATATAATTTAGTTTACAAAATTTAATTTATTTGGTCTCTTTAGCTTTTTTCTAAATAAAAATCTCAAAGTAGAATGTAACGTGTGGTTGATGGCAATGGACAAGTTGATCTTAAAATAGACCCCTAGATTATTATAAATTATAACCAAAAAGATTAAACACGCACACTGATTTTTTTTTTTTTTTGGTCAAAAGCAAGCACTGACTGATGCAACACATTTGATGCATGACTTACCAGTTGAAACACCACAACTTAGCAAGGTCATCTTCTTCATAGGAGCCTCACGGTCGATCTTGACAACACAAGCAGATTCAAGCACTGTATACTCACTGAAAGTTGAAGTGTTGAGAAAATGGTAGATTGCCTTTCCATCTTTGGTCGAAAACCTACTTTTTCCATCGTTAGTCATCACCTTCTTAAATCCGTTCACTCCAGAGTTGCTGCAAATATTGGTTTTCTCAGACTTGCAACACTTGCACTCGCCACACTCTCCGTTGAAAATTGGTACCACATGGTCCCCTTCTTTTATGTCCATCACACCTTCACCCACACTCTCAACAATTCTGTTCATTTCCCAACAAATAGAAATAGATTAACTTGAGGGGTTTAATTCTAAAAAGGGTAAGACTAATAGTTTGATTGATATTTTGATCGATATTTAGTTGATATTGTTATCTATAAGGTCAGCGTTATATGTACTGTAAATTTTTGTTAGACATGACTTACCCGGAAGCTTCATGGCCTAATATTCGAGGAAAGGCTCGTTGAGCTTCATTCTATAAAAAATAACAAGAAAGATTAGCTTAAATATACTAGTGTGTGTGTGTGTGTGTGTGTATCGATTTAGCGACATATTTATATATTATATATACATA
The DNA here is from genome assembly GCF_041283825.1 of Pyrus communis. Taxonomy (NCBI): domain Eukaryota; kingdom Viridiplantae; phylum Streptophyta; class Magnoliopsida; order Rosales; family Rosaceae; genus Pyrus; species Pyrus communis. Next base: position 7,302,663 of record NC_142570.1, read on the forward strand.
CATCTCCTTTCCAAGCACTAAGATCAGTATGGCAGATTGAGGTGAAGAGGATCTTGATTCGAACCTCCAATTTTTGAGGTGGATCGACTTGAACTTGTTCCATGACAAAAGGTTCTCCTGGAACCCAGACAACAGCAGCTTCACCACCACAAACACATGTAAGTTTTAGTGTTTTATAAAATGGACATAAAAGAATGAGAAAATATGAATATTTCTTGTACAAAATGAATCCATTACCTTTGCAAGTGATGACCTTTCCGGCTGTACTGTAATCGGTTGGTTTGGAGAAACCATTGATAGCTTTTTGGTGGTGGTTCTCCATCTTGATCTTGATATTTTTTTCGTGTGTGGTTGGTCTTATAACCTGATCAATGTGTGTGTGTGTGTATCTATGTCAGGATTTGGGTAGGGTTGGACTCTGCAACCGCAAGGATAGCTTTACATTTAAGGGACCTATTTCAAAAGGTAGTTTATAAAATTGGACCTATTTCAAATTTTCCCTACATTTAATGGGGTGGCAAAGTTGATGCATGCGTATGAATCAGAATGACATGTATACATAGTAGGTGGGATTATCTGTCATTGCCTTTTGTATGTAAAAATACAAACACCAATAAATAAACAAATAAATAACTAATGAAAATAATTTTAAAATTTTAAATTTTAAAGATAAGGACAAAATAAAGAGTAAAGTGAATAGTACCAGGATTGACTTTTTAATGTAAAAATATGGGTTTTCGTTAAAATTAATAGTATCAGGAGCTTTTCGTTAAAGTTCTCATAAATAAAAGGAAGCTAAGTCGGGTGAGTAATGGTAAGGAGGCCAGTTTTTTAGATTAAATTTGTAAATTATATGATGTGTCACCAATAAAAAATAAACACGTTAATCAATACATAAGTAATAATTTAATCGTAATAATCACATCATATGATTTATGACATTTGGTCTAAATAGTTAGTCTCTAGCATTGCTCAAGACGTATATATTTAATTAGTCGGTTATTTTGTAGTTTTTGATTTTGCAAAATAACGAAAAGTTAAAGTGTCTCAAATTTGACTGTCACTCGATTAAAACCGTGTATTAGCAAAAAAAAAAAAAAAAAAAAACAAACAAACAAATAGGATCATGCTATGAAATTGGTCCCTAGCTTGCTAGGCTTGGTGTGATGCCATTGGAATATACTTGTTCAATGCTGGCGGCACCCAAAGGCACTTTTGGCTCTCCAGTTTAACATCAATCATTCAATATATATGTATATATATTGACTAAATTACATTTACATTTACATTAAACATATGTTGACTTCCACTAAAACTGTGTATCAACTAACGAACCACATTTCGTAACGAGATTTGAAACCTTCGAAAAAGGATCTTATACATTTACATATTTGATAAATTATTAGTCAATGATCGGCGGCTGGTTGCGTGCGTGAGATGCAAACTTCAGGACGGCAAAAATCTAAGCATAGAACCATTTTTATTCATAAATTAGAAACCTAACCAAAGCAATATATACAAATCCTGCCGTGTCAAGCTCGCCACAATTTTATAAGGTCATCAAGATTTCCATTATTTGGTTAAAATTGAGTTTGATGCTCATATTATAAACAATTTATGAATTTATTTAATAATCATTTCGGTTTTAGTTTTTAGTTTTTATTTTTTGTGTTAGTGACAGAGAGGAAACACACAAAAAAAAAAAAAAAAAAAAAAGAGATGAAGAAGAGCAACAAAAGGTTGGCTGAAGAGATGAAGAAATGTATATGGAAAGCCACACAATAGAAAACCAAAAACTATTTTGACTAGTTTTTTTTTCATCCGTTTTCTTACTTTTCCCCCTCTTCTCGGTCTCTTTGATTCCTTCTTCTATATACTCGTCTACTATAGCAAGCACAAAAAATAAAAATTGTTACCAATGAACCCTAAATATATATTTTTTTTTTAACAAACTAAATAGGTTTAAAGTTTTTAATTCGTTGCGTTCGTGAAATACACAATAAAATGCAACAAAGATAGACATTAATTTGTTCAAACATTTTGGTCTCCATATTTGAATACCATCCACCTTCCAAATGGCCAAGTGGACTCCACAACATTATTATTCAAAGTCGACGAAAAGGAAATTGAAGTTCAACAACCAAGATTATCTCTGCACAAAAACATGGAAAGTGTCCAAAAGTAGGGTGTGGACGATGAATGAAATGGACCGGAGAAGATGCATGGGCCCATGCTCGATCCATCCATTAAATAAAAATGTCCATGCACTTGCCTTCAACTATTGTTTGGCTCTTTCCCATCTCTCTTCCGCAGACACATGGCAATGGCTGTGGCAATTATTGGAAACATATGTTACCCTATCACGTACGCACTTGGACCGTCTTGAACTAATGCTTAACCCACCACTACGGGCTGATCCAGTAATTGATGATAAATTTTAGATTCGTATTTCATACGGTATGTTCTAAGTTCAATTTCTACTCTTGATGAATCATACGATGGTGATTAGAGGAAAATTGAAATACTTCAACGAGCCTTCTCGATCTCCGAAAAAGTGGATTACCATGACGAAACCACCGACTTATCTATTTTTGAAAAAATAGAAATAAACAAAACTTAATACTCAACCACATCAATTAATGTATATTGGTCTACACGCGGGGTCTCATTGTGGTATGGTTCGTAAACGCATGCAAATTCGGATATAAAAACACCAAACACATAAACAATTAAACAAAATTTACGGTAAATGTAGGTGGCAGCGAGTGCATGCAGGAGCACATGGCGGGTCAGCTAAGAAAGGATCACTTATTGCAAATGGGAACGTTCTAGTTTCTTTCGTCAATCTCAATCTCACAGCCAGTGGCCACTGCATCTTTCCATGGCAAATTTTGTTTTTTGGGTAATTTGGCAATGGATCAAAGTTTACTTTTCATCTCCTAACATTTAGCGGGATGATTCATCAGAAAAAAAATGGGAAAAAGGAGAAGGATATTTACCAACATTGGAAAATCACTCCAAAAATAGAACGACGTTTATACAACACAAGTTTATTGCCATGTGACTTGTTTTGTCTAGCTTGAAAAAAAAAAAAAAGTCAGCTTTATTGAAAATACATTAAGCGTTTTGAATAAAGAAAACTATTTATTTTGGAAGTTTGCAACGATCACAGTGGCGTGTAAACTTGGACGACAGTCACCACCAAAATGCAAAAGGGCATAAGGGGCTAGAAGGAACTTCATAGTCGCAGAGCTGAACGTGCGGAAGAAGAAATGTCATGAGTCATGACCGACTATCTGGAATGTTATTAGTCTAACTTAATTAATAAAAAATGGACAAAATAAACAAGAGTCCTTATCAAAAGCCATTCCGTTAGTCTAGTGAACAAATCCAATGTTAGTGATATATGTTATCTTGTATATGAGATATAGATGGGAAAACTTTGTATCCCAATAGGACTATGTAATCAAATGTATTTATACGATTGAATGAATGAAGGATAGCAAAGGCTTCTAAAAATCCGGTTTACCTGTTTTAGGTTTTTTACATAGTATCATTCCTATTTAGCGCCGCACATCCTGTGACCGGGGATGCAAATGCTCTTTAGCATCCACACCACTATCAGGGTCACAACTCAGTTGAATTGGGTAATGGTGATAATCTTAACATAACTTCCACTGCTACAATTCCAATTTTTTTTCGTAGTGTCTTTCTTGCTCTCTCATTACGTAAAAATTTGTTTTATAGATAGATTTACATATGATAATAACGTTGCTATTTTTTTTGTCCTTCCTTTTATCGTATATTTCTTCAGGGCCTATGTAGAGATGGTCTATATCCGTTTTCGTTTTCATTTTCATCTCCTAAAGCTCTTGCTTCGTTATCTATTCCTTTTTTTCATTGTTCATTCTGATGTGTGGATGTCAATTGTTGATTCCGTTTCTAGTTATCATTACTATGTCCTTTTCATGGATGATTTATCTCACCTTTGGTGAGAATCGAACCTAAGATCTCTCACTTACATATGAAGAGGAATACCACTAAACCGTAGTACTAAGTAGCAAACGATTTGAAGATTTGAATTTGTTAGAAATGACGTTCAAGCATCAAATCCCAATCTCAAGTTTGTTGTAAATTTTGATATTAGCTGAATATGATTAATTGGATCGTTACATGGGAGTTTTATGCAATACAAAGACTACGTACGATCCTAAATTAAAGCCTATACAAATTGTTTCCTAGTTTACATATTTGTACAGAATGGAAGGTGAATCAATATTAGTTGACTTTCCATGATACAAGGAAATTACCATAATAGAGAATCAACTGATTTTACTTTCCTTAACACTCTCCCTCAAGTTGGAATGTATGTCAATGATTCCCAATTTGCCAAGTAAAGTAGTGAATTGCGTAAAGCTTAATGACTTTGTGAAGATGTCGGCTGGCTGTTGTGATGTAGATATATGATGACACGCTTGGCCCTGATATTCCCTGAACATCAGGGTAGGCACGTGCTGGCCGACACCCGAAAGTGACGAAGCCATACTAATATGCATGAGAACCAATAATATAAATAAGACTTATAAATTTAAATATAATGAGTATGCAATTTAGGAACTTGTTTAGAACATACAACTAACTAGAACACTAGAAAGAAATAATATAATATTGAATGAGCAAAGGAATGGGTCCTACACCGAGAGGACTCAAAGACCCTGATGCGGAAATGCCTTGACGCCGGGATTGTACGCCTCAAATCTAAGTCCTGAGGGGGCGCAAAACAAACATGAGTCGACCAAGTTGATATATACATAATACTGAAACAATTATTCAACGTACTAACCCCCAAAGTTTTATGGAAAATCAATAGTATAATATGTAATAGGTTTTTCCGAAAACCCTAGCATGCCATAAAACCTTTCATAAAACATATATCGTATATAATGTGCTAACTAGTGGTATCATAATCGTCCCGTAGGCCCCTACATCACTCGACCCGTAAGCTAATATAAGTATCATACGACTCGTGGGCCCTTACATCACCTGACCCGTAGGCCAATATAAATATATTCTAACCCGTAGGCCTCTACTTACCCAACCCGTAGGCCAATATAAGTATCATACGACCCGTAGGCCCATACATCACTTGACCCGTAGGCTAATATAAATATCTTTCGCCCGAAGGCCCATATATGCTACAAAGAAGTGTAAAAACATGTTCATAAATAGTATATAGTCATCCATCATATAGACTAAAAAGAACATAAATTTGATAAAGTATGGTATTCCAAAATATTCTCAGTAAAGCATGATAATCATAAAGTGTAAATCTAGTTTACTCATAAAACGTAACCATTAAATCATGCTTTTCATGTGTGCATTTCTACTATTAAAACATGCATTTTAGAAGGGGTCCACTCACAGATACTTCGTCGTCGAAGAGCCATGCGAAATAGGAAGAACGAAATCGCCCCTAATAAACACATCTAAGCACATAAAGGTCCAATTAATAAAACTCTATCATAATGATTGAATTTCAGAAAACATACGTCAAAAACGGATTTAGGACGTCGAAAAACGTAAAGGGAGATCTCGGGTACCTACACGCACCGCGACACTCAGGGAAAAGTCTCCGGCGCCACTGTGGGTAGCGGTACGTGTGCTCCACACGCTGGCACTGACAGCCCTTCACTTGTGCTCACACGTAGGCCCATGTGCGGTCTGGGTTCCTAGGATCCGACTGGGTTGGGCCGGATCCGAGTCTGGGCTTAGGTTAGTGGGTTAGTAGCCCAACCCAAGGGTCTTGGGGTATGGGTCCAACGGGTTGGTACAACTGGGATTGGGCTTGAAAGCCTGGTCCAGGGTTAAAGGGTTTTGGGTTTAAAGCTCAACAGGCCGAAAGCCCGAGCTGGCGAGGCCCAAAGGCCCAATTCAAAAGGATTTGTGGTTTGGGTTAAATGGGGTTAAGGGTTGGGGTTTTTCAGTGGGCCGAAGCCCTTAGGTTTTTGGGCTAAAGGATTGGGCCAATGGACTTAGGTTGCTGAATTTGGGTTGGCTAACCCGGTTTCTTTAGGAACGAAGGCCGGAGCCTCTTGAGCTCTAGTTAGCGTCGACTTGTCAATTTAACCTACGATCGAACAACTAAGATGAAGATAGAGATGAGAAAGAGCGTTTGGTACCTGTCTCATACCGTGAAATGGCCAGAGATGGTTGGATTCTTGCTCGAAAGTCATGGGCTCGTTGGACTTGGGTTGAGTGCCCTCTGGGTGTCCCAGAGCTTCATAGAGATGAAGAGAGGGAGGGAAAGACCCAACACGGTAGGTGGTGCCGTCGATCGTCTTGTCTTGGGTGAGGGTGACGGTGAGTGTGTGTGTTGCTGGGAAAGGGGGAGGGAGGTTGAAATGAGAGAGAGAGATCCGAGAGTGAGAGAGTGAGAGTTGACTCAGGGAGAATGAAAGAAAGAGAATGTGAGGGAAAGCTGCCAAGTAGCAGTCGAAGAAGAGAGAGGGTGAGCCCCTTTTGGGCATACCAAATAAGGTCCAAATGCACATTTAAAAAAATCTTGTCGAAACCCAAAGTGAAAATACTAAAAAGCCTTTCTATTCCGTAAATTTTGGAATGGGTTGTCACATGTGAGTCGTCTTGATCATTCCGTTTTGAACTTTCCTCGTACAAGATGACATTCAATCTCTATATGCTTTGTTCACTTGTGAAAGACTGGGTTTGAAGCAATATGGCTGCTTGATTATCACAATATAACTTGACATGATAAGGATGTTTGATGCCCAAATCCTGCAATTTTGCAACAAGTAACAACATGGATCATTATTCGGCTTCCGCACTTAATCGTGCTATCGTGTTTTGCTTCTTAGTTTTCCATGAAACTAGTGATTGCCCAAAGAAGATGCAATATCTAGTAATAGATCTTTGAGTGCCACGACATTGAGCCCGATCCACATCACAAAAGGCATTTAGTTGGATTGGATTAGCAGCAAAAAGTAAAATTCCTTGGTCTGGCGTGCGTTTCATATAGTGCAAGACAGGATAAGTGGCTTCCATGTGTGGAACTCTTGGCGAGTCCATGAATTGGCTTAGGATATGGACTACATATACCATATTAGGATGTGTGATGGTTAAGTAAATGAGCCGCCCAACGAGCCTTTGATATAAAGAAGGATCACTAATATAATCACCATCAGTTTTATTGAGAGAAATTTTGTTCCATAGGGAAGTGAGCTAGCTTCGCACCCAAATATCCAGCATCCTTAACGATTTCAAGAACATATTTCCATTGAGAGATTGCAATGCCCTCATTAGATCGAGCCACCTCTATGCCGAAGAAGTACTTTAATTGGCCAAGATCATTCAACTTAAATTGTTTCTACATAAACAACTTAATGTCTTCAATATTTTGTAGATTATTACCTGCCAAAATAACATCGTTTACATAAACAAGAAGAGCAGTGAATCTACCACCTCTGGATCGGACGAACAATGAATAATCCGCTTGGATTGTTGATAACCAGCTTGTTTAAGGGACTGAGAAAGCTTGATAAATGATGAACTATTAACAAGAAGTTTGCTTGAGTGTGTACAATGATTTGTGAAGTTTACATACTCTTGTCTCCCCCTTTCATCCAAATCGAGAAGGGATAGACATGTACACATCTTCTTTAAGGTCACCATGCAAGAAGGCAATGTTTACATCAAGTTGATGAAGATGCCAATGTTGGTTACAGGCAATGGCCAAAAGAAAACAAACAGTAACATGTTTTGCAACTGGTGCAAAAGTTTTGCAGTAATCCAAGCCTTCAATTTGGCTATAACCCTTGGCAACCAAGCGAGCCTTATAACATTCAATGGTCCTGTCAGGATTGAATTTGATCTTGTACACCCATTTGCATCCAACTAGTTTCTGTCTTGGAGGTAATGGTTGAAGGGACCAGGTTCTATTTGCTTTAAGGCCAACCAACTCTTGTTGCATGGCAGCACGCCATTTAGGATCACATGCTGCTTGTGAATATGAACAAGGCTCATTTTCAACTGAAATGGAAGTAGTGAAAGCATGATATGTGGGTGATAACCTGATTATATGAAAGCACATTACATAATGGATAAGTAATACAAGTAGTTCCAGCCAACGTCGAGTTAGATGAGGGAGGAGTCCATGAAGGGACGAACACACCAACATGATACTCACAAAGATACCAGGTACCTGTGTACCACATCTTGGGCGGGAGCTCAGATTTGGTGCACCAGGTGTTGTTGGTGGCAGAGAAGAAGACATGAGAGAAGTAAGGGCAATAGAAGAACGTGGAGATGAGGGTGCCTCATAAGTGTCATGGGTTCCAAATAGGGCGATTTATGATATGAAGCCTTCCTTATTTATGTGGTGGATGTTGCTAACGGCTGCCAAATAGGACAATTTATAATATGAACGATTATCATTATAAACACAAAATTATATAAATTGCCAACGAACAATTTTGAATTTTTTTTAATAGGAGTTCCTACTCATACTTGAGTAGCAAGTATTGTTCAACAATAACCCAAACCATGCCAGTCAGTTCAAAGAAACATTCCATGATGGAAAATAAAAACAAAGACATGAATAAATATAATTGACCACGTGCTTATATCAAACTCCCTCAAAATAAATAAATAAATAAAATAAAGACATAATTAAATATAACTGACAGCGGGCTTTGATGCATTATGAGCGCATAAGATTCCACGAAACATCAACTTTGTGGTGGAAAATTGGAAATTGATTTATACATCTGAGCTAAAGATTGCATAATATATAGCATGCCATGCCTAATTGTTCCCATAGAAAAGCAAAATCCAAATGCGACCAATTTGTCTGCCCTGAATTTCCGTAGTTTCCCACTCTATTTCTTTCCGCCTTCTTGTTAAAGGGCTCTTCGGATCATTTTCATCAAATTCACCAAATTCTCTTTTTTTTTTAGTCATTGAATCAAATTTCAAAAGTCCGGATGAATGGATTTAATGGATTTGATGGAAGGGATCTGGATATGATCACTTTCCGCCTTCTTGAGGCAGTAAGAGACAAAAAGAATGGTAGCTACCCTTATTTTTAAAGGAAAACTAATGAAAAAGGCTTGAAAACTTTGAGTTTTAATGATAAGGACAAAATAAAGAGTAAATTGAATAGTACCAAAATTAACTTTTTAATGTAAAAATATGATTTTTCGTTAAAATGAACAGTATAGTAGGCTTTTCGTTAAAGCTCCTTATTTTTAAAGGCATATTCACATACGGGAGGACTAGTCAAATTGCCACTTTCACTTTAAACAACGAGTGAATGATGAGATTCCTAGCTAAGGGTTTTGTTCTTTACCAATTTTTTCTGTACTGGCGCGTAAATTTCATCGGGGTTCCTTAGTTTTTCTTTACCATTTTTGATAAAGAGAAAGTGAAAAAGATGGTTAATGGAATTATTGACCCAAAAACAATAAGGTATTTTCATTTATGCTCACATTTTTATCTTTTTATACACTGCTTATTTATACTACATATTAATAAAACACTCAACTTTAACCAAAAGTTAAGAAGGATACTATTAACAACCTTTCATGCATAATTAGAAGAAAATATCAGAAAGAAAAGTATAGCCATTAAAGTAATTTTGCACAAAAATTAATAAAAGTAACCCACATTTTTTATCTGTCTCTTACGTTTCTCTCCAACTTTTTTCTCTTTCATATTAAACTTTTTTTTTATATATAAATTTTTATATTTATACACTTAATAAATGGACTCCATCTAGTTTTTCTTACTTGAGTTTTACAATCTAGTTAAAAATAAACAAAAATGTACAAAAGAAAAACAAGAGTGCATAACACTTCTTATTCAAAGAATGGACCAGTATATAGATCCTAAACTACCAACTATTTCCATTTTACAACCATTTCCTGCATCACCGGACCATATAAAACACACATTATATACGCTTTCTGACCACACTACACTTGTGGCCTTCTTTTGTCACACTACTTTTTCTTTTTGTATATCCTTTTGTTTACTTGTTTTTTTTATTCTCTGTTTAGTTGAGGAAAGCTCCGAAGAAGTATCCACCGACGAATAAATCAATAATCCCTCTCTCTCTCTCCATAACTTTCCCTCTCTTTTATCCCTCCAAGCAACCCACTAGGCATAAGCTGTCTCTAAGTTAAAGTTATAACTACAGCAAGAGCAACAAAGGTTTTAGTAGGGATTTTTAATAAATGGGCAATTGCTTGTTTGGAGGTTTGGGAGATGCAGATGGGGTAGTCCAAGTGACAACATCAAATGGTGGGATAATGGAGTTTTATGTGCCAATCACAGTAGGCTCCATCACCAAGGAATTTCCAGGCCATGGAATATTCAGAAGCCATGACCTATTTTGGAAACCGCTCTCCAACCATGATGATCTTCTGGCAGGACAAAGTTACTATCTTCTCCCTCTCAACAGCCAAAGTGGTCGTCACTTGGGCAGCGCCCAGATTGTGAGGGAAGGACATGTTAGGTCAAGCAGCATACCAACTTGTTCACTTGCTGCGCCCTACAGAATGTCGCTTGATTACCAAGGAATGATGAAGAGGTCTTACACTGAGGCGTTTTCGAAGTACAACAACGTCAGTTTTTGGAAGGTGAAGCTGGTGATCAGTCCAGAGCAGCTGTTGGAGATTTTGGCTCAAGAGGGTCGGACTCAGGAGTTGATTGAGAGTGTGAGGACTGTGGCTAAATGTGGGAGTGGTGGTTCGGTTTCGGGTTTGGGATTTTCCGATCAGTGGAGCCTCTCGAGTAGTAGTAGAAATGCTTCATCTAAGAAAGATGGAATATTGCTAGACATTTAGTTGGAATCATAGCAATAGTATTGTTCTTATATATAATTCCAGTTTGTGTTATACAGTCTTATGTTTTTCTCTTGTATCATGATGTTAAATTGTTAATGAAGATCTTTAGATTTTGAATTAGCATACCAATGACCCTTTTATTGGTGATTTTGGTTTTGGTACTGTTGAAATCAATTAGATTATGTCAGTCATATATTATAGATAGTGGATTAGTTCTCTCTTTTATGCATGATGATGTTAATTAAATTGCTAATGAAGATGCTTAGAGTCTTGTAACAGATACAGGAAATGTTGTATGAAAGAGGACATTGGGATACCCCGCCTGCGTCTGGGCTTAATTTCCTTTTCCTAAGCTTTGTGACAAGGCATTTAGGACTTCTTTTTGGTCCATCTTACATTTCAATTTAGAAGTTCCAACTTGATTTGATTATGGGGATGGACTAGGATGGTAATTAGGTTTTCTTTGTTTTTCTTCTATGTCACCGATAAAACAATAGCGAAGTTTAATGAGTTATTACAGATGCAGTTAGTCAAGTTAACTACTGTATTTGCATCAAAATTTGAACTCTTCTTCTCGTGAGTTAATTTTATGTAAATTATCCATTATTTGTAACAAATAAAAGTTTAACCTCTATATATATATTTTTTTAGCAGAATTGAACTTGCCTTGTGTTTGAGTGGAGAAAATACACTCAGAATTCTACCAAAGTCATAACTCAAATTGTCAAGTAATGATTCCCCCTTATAAGGGTTCACAATCAATTTTTTTGGTCAAACTATAGATTTGTTAAATTAGATGTTAGATTAGGTAGCTGACGGGATTCGAACCCATGCCATGGTATAAGGACAACATTCCTCTCTACTACTGTGGTAAAGGACCACTTGCATGAGTTCATAATCATTTAAGTAAGAGAAATTCTACTTTAAAAAAGAGAGAAATTTGAATATTATAAAGGATTTGTCTACAATCCTTAATTAAGAAACTTGAATATAACAAGGGACTTGTCTATAATACTTACATGTATTTAATACAATCATCATCTCAACGGTACGATGATAATTATATTAAATACATATGTTCACATTAATAAGATGATGATTGTACTAAATCCATATAAGTATTGTAGTCAACACCTATTATAAGGACTTGTCTAAAATACTTATATATACATATCATTTCAACGAGAACACCTTACATGGCACTAGTATGCTGTAACGTGGAGTCCCATGGAGTGCCATGACAATGAAACAAAGACAGGTAGACAAAAAACTTACATGACACTAGTACACTATCATGTGGCACCCTATGACAATAAAACAAGGATATGTGGACAAAAAACTTACACATGTCTAAGTTTCATTGGTATAAGGCGCCGCAGTTTCAACAAGAGATGGATTGCCCTAATGGATAGGTCCTTCCTCTTGGGTTCAAACTACTCACTCTCGATAGTTTAGATGAATTTAATGTAGATTATATTATTGTTTGTCAAAAAAGAAAAAAATTAAAAAAAAACCATTTCTAAATTTTCAAGACAATGAGAGGTTTAGGAAATAAAAACCTACAACCATGCATCGATCGCCTCACTACTCTTTTTTTTTTTTTTTTTTTTTTTTTTTTTGAGAAACATAGTAAATTCGAAAACGTACATAGTTAAGGGTAGAATGCACAAATGAGCCTCGGTAAAAACTTTGCCCGTATTTTAACCTGGAGGACACTTAAAAGTTAACCATCCTCAATGGACACTTAAAAGTTTCAATGTATAACAATCAAGGTAAATCAACTTACTGGATCTTTCTTTAGTCAAGATGTCTTGAATTAGGTCTGGTGGATCCTAAAACGAGGACTGAGTTCCTAGGGTTTTTTGGTTTTCTGTTTGTATGTATTGGACTCAAAACTTTGAATAGGGCCTTTTTGCTTTGGGGATCCATATTTTAATTTTATGATTTAATTGTAATTGGGCTTCCATTTGTGTACATTTGTTTGTTTGTATTTTTTTTTCTTTTTCTGTAATGAGTTTGCCTTTTCCAAAAAAATTCTCAAATCGAGCTGCTCTTCCTCAGGAAATATGGCTTTCGAACTACATGTATTTCTCATATATGGACCCAACCATTCTCTCTCTTCACCCAACAATTTTTTGTTGTAACTTTTAAAATCCAACTTTCTATATATATCTTGATTTAATATCTATCGCTGATGATATTAACTTAAGAGAATTGTTATTAGTATTTTAAAATTTTTATTTTACATTTTAAATTTTTTATATTTAGAATAAAGCATACATTTATGAAGAATGCAAAATAAAATTTTGAGAATGTCAATAAATCCCTAACTTAATATACGTGACTTAATACCTTTGAGATTAAATTTTTCTTTGTAGTGTGTAAGTAAGAGAAGTTCTAGTAATTTTTGCACTAAGGCATTTAGATCTTTTCACTTCTTCAAATAGCATGTGTCATTTTTTTACACAAAGCTAAGACCATAATTGCCCTTGAAATTATATTTTGTATTTTTCATCATTAATTGCAAGAAAAAAAATCTTATCTTTAGTGTAATAAAATGACATGTGTCATTTGAAGAAGTAAAAAGATCTAAATACCAAAATTATTGCAAAGGTTGCTAGCACACTCCTTACCAACAGGATCCTCACCAGATCCTTTTGGTGGGGATCCTGTGGATCAATAAATTGTACCCGTTCATCATACATCGTGCAATCAGTTTTTATCAGGTACTGTTTGTATTTAATTTTAAATAAAAAAAATTTAAAATGATTTCTAACCGCACGATATACGATAAACATATATAATTCACGAATCTCTAGGATCCTCATAAAGAGGATCCGAATTCCACTCCTTATAAGTAATAGGAAGGGTCAAGAAGACTCTCAAAGTGAAATTCTCTATCTATAGACTATTTGTCACCTCACAGTTAACGTTAATTACCATCCTAACTTTATAAAATACTACGTTAAAAATATGAAGTGACAAAGAATCCATACAACATCTTACCTTTGAGAAAGTTTGTTTAACATTTTTTACAATAGAAAATGCCAAAAGACTTTGTCAAAAGCATATGGTGGGGCAATGGAATCGACAAAAGCGTGCATCACCTAATATGTAACGACATTAGCACAACTTTAACATGCCGATGGTTCAAGGTTGGAAATATAAAGTTATCAACCACGACGTGTCCAAATAAATTAGTAACCCTAGTCCCTACCTAACTTTGATAACGACAAATTATCCACTAACAGACGAACTATCCTTCATCTATCTGGATAAAAAAAAAAAAAAAAAATCAAGTTATCAACCACGAACCATCAAAGATATTTAGTCCTCAACCGATGACAGTGTTAAAAATTTTTCACCGAATAGACTAACTTAAATATTTAGATCTTTATAAACAAAGAAAATTGATACTATTAAGAAAATTTTCACAAGATGAGCCAAGAACTCTTGTTATTCAAACAAATTCAAACTTGTACATGTACAAAAAACGATGAGAAAAAAGATGTGAGAAAAAGAGATGGTTTGTAAACTATATTATATAATTAAACCGAAAGAATTTGAATCAGTGACTAAATATGTGGTGAATTACATTCGAAAATAAAAATTACATGTAAAATTTTGTTTCCTACTGAAAGCTACATGTGCAACAGCCCAGGGTAGCCCTTAATGTGGCCCCGTCCGTGTCCTCAACGTTCAGCTGCACGTGTAGCATGCAGGTTGGATGGAGTTGTAATAATTTGGGTTTCATATATCGACATATATAATTAGAGTGGATTTAAGTGAGAATAAAATGCGTTCCTGCATGCAAGCGGGTAATTAATTAGATCGATCATGGCATCATGCAATATAATCTTATGTCCAATGCAGTGCATGCGTGCACCTTCCGAACATAATTCGAAGTAGAATTATTTTATGAAATGACACCAAAAAGAAAAGGGATGAGTTGAAATTGAAAAAGAAATGTGGTTGGCCCCCAAAAAACCATTCTTGTTCTAATCATCAAGAGGTCCGATCATGTATGTATCAAATGCAATTATACTATTTCCTTTTGTTGATTGATTATGTTTCAAAAAGCTAATTATTTATTTTCTATCTTCAACCTGCGCATGTCCATTCACCTTTCGTCTACACCATTCATCAACTTCGAACGTTTTGATACATTATGGCCTGGTCTCCTCTAAAAGAGGGGAAAAAAAAAAAAGGTGAAAAATGTCATCAATCAGTTATAAGGCAGGGTTTTAAAGCTTATATCTTCACCCCATATCGCGATTATCAGTAAAATATCAGGAATATTAAATCAGCAGTATTATCGACGAAAATGATTTAATTACCGAAAATTTTACCTCGACAAACAATGAACTATGATTCAGCGGCGCTTCTGGTTCAGGCTTTGCGAATAAGGAGCCGCACAATTTTATTTTTTTTATTATTTATTTCTAGGGATGGTTTAATTCACACCCCACCAATTTATGAAACCACCCCCCACACATTAATAAAATTCATACAAATTGCAGTTTTACAGCACCTCTAGCGAGCCTTGAACTGCCCTTGCAATTGGATTCAATTGCCTTTGGACCCACAACCGTGCTCCACGGGCTGAAAAAGTGGAGGCAAGGGGGGCCCATGTGAAGCCCGGCCTTTTGCAACCACGTGGTGTAAGTTATTGTCTTTACCCTTGTCTTTTTTCATTTCAAACGAATGGACTTACACAAAGACAATTACCATTTAGAGTGAATATTGAGCAAAACGAGTTCCTAGATTTCATACAAAAGCCAAAATTTTAAGCAAAAACCCAAGCAACCAACTTCAAGTTTTTGTCAAACTTCAAACAATATCACCAATCAAACGCCTCCACTCCACAACATTCTTTCAAATCAATAAACTTGTTTACACACCAAAACCCAAGTCAACAAACAGAGTTCAACACAACATATAGATGCCATTGGTTATTTATATATATATTTTTTTTTTAAGCAAGCCATTGGTTAACTTAACATATATACCAAATAAAACCATCGTGATCATTTTAAGGGTGGTGCTACGGTGGTTGGCTGCCGGTAAGGGCATTGGTTGGTGCAATTTTCTTTCTTTTTTTTTCATTGAACAAATAAGGGTAAAAGAGGAAGTTTAATTGGGTAAAAAAACAAAGGATGTGGGGTGTTAATAAAACCAACTTTTTTTAATCTATAACCAAAACACGTGTTTTGATTAGTTGAATAGTGAGTATAGAATTCTTTGCAGTTGTTAGAACTAAAAAGGTGTAACGTATAAGATGCATGTACGTAAACAAGAAATCAATATAATCTTTTTCAACTGTTTTAAGATAATACTTAGGTACTCATTAGTGAATACTCATATTTTAATTTTGATTAATGAACACGTGCTATTTTTTATTGTGTCATATCAAAAAGTGAGTAAATAAACTATTCACTAGTGAATACCTATGCCCATTATCTTTTTTAATAGAAAGGTCTGTGTTTTCGATTTGGTTAATTTAGTCCTCGTGTTTGTCTACGTTAGCTAATTAAGGACATTTCATTCAATCTTTTTTACAAAATTCATAAGAAAAATTATATGAGATATAATTACTTTATCTCTTTCAGGAAAATGAAAATCAATGAAAAATAACACCTATAAGAGATAAAACTTCTAATCTGAAAAATGATTAAGATTGTGACATTGAAAAGAGAGGGGGTAATGTTAGGGAGGAGGTTGGGGAGTTTGGAGGAGAATAATTTTGCTTTTAATTTGATTTTTAAATATTTTAAATCAAATAAATAATTTCATAAATAAGTTTATAATAATTTATAAATTTTTTTACAGAAATTAGATGAAAATGTCTTTAATTGGCTAACGGAGATAAACACAAGAACCAAGTTGGCGAAATTGAAAACATAGGGACTAAATTAGCCCAATGACTAAACACATGGACCATTTTAACATTTAAGCCTAATAGAATATCAATATGGTATTTTCTTTCATTTATTGTAGCTATGATATACTTATTCTTCACCCTAATTATATATTGTCAATTCTTTGTTTCCTCCCTTAACAGAACACTAGCTTCTTATTGATCGTGTTAATTTCATATACATGCTA
Organism: Pyrus communis; assembly: GCF_041283825.1. Lineage (NCBI taxonomy): Eukaryota > Viridiplantae > Streptophyta > Magnoliopsida > Rosales > Rosaceae > Pyrus > Pyrus communis. The sequence continues at coordinate 7,319,627 of NC_142570.1, forward strand.
CGTAATTTTTATACAAAATATGTTCTTAAAATATTCATCGATATCTTCTTAAATTATCAATATTTTCGTAAAAATCAATATTTAAAACCTTGGTCATAGCCTCATAGGTGCTAGAAAGCAATACTTTAAGCTGATTTTTAGTTGGCTGTGAAAAACAATGGTACCAAGCATGCGACATGCATTCACAATGTCCCCTTGTAAAATGCATGTCCTAATAAGATGAAATGGCGTTGTCAAGAAATGTGTCAGTGCAACATTAGCCTTCCAGAAACGTTTAATCTTTTTTTTTGTTTTTTTGTTTTTTTGTTTTTTTTTGTTTTTTTTTTGTTTTTTTCTGAATTATGCTCAAATTAAAACGTGCGGAACTTGACATCTCTTTCATATTGTATAGATTTTTTTTTTGTTTGACGAGATATTGTATATTTAGAGACTTGTTTGTGTAATTTGACATCAAACTGAAAATCAACATTGTGTTTGGACGAGGAAATTTTAGATTATTTAGGAATTTCAAATTGACGGAACTTTATTTTCTAGAATTTGTGAATTTTCTTGTTTGGATAACCTAGAAAAACAATGAAATTTGAATAAGAAAATTTTAAACTCTCACTTATAGAAATGACACCTATTTTACATGAAATTTAAACTTGGAAATTAGAGGTTCCAAATTCAGATTTTTTTCTTCCACGTAGAAATTTTGATTTTTTTTATATTTATGAATCCAAATAAGGGAATTGGTGCATGTTAATTTATACATTCTGATTTTTATTCAAATTCCAAGTCTATTTCTCTCATCCAAACGTAGTGTAAGTGACTTCTAGTAAGGATTTTTTTTTTTTTTTTTTTTGGTGAAATGTGGTATGAACTTATACACCTTTTTCAATTTGTCACATAAAATAAAATTTTAAGCAATTTGTCATATCAACATTTTGAAATCATTAATTTGTTATTTCATCCTAACTCCGACAAGTTTTCCATCTAAAATAAGTCATGTGCGAAACACATGACTTGTGTTCATGGTTATTTTGGACTTTTGACATCCTTTTTACAAGTTTTTTACTTCTCTTTAGTACAGACTCTTAAATTTTCGCTAGTTAGACAACGTGTTGTGTTTGCTTGAAACCTTAAGTTGAACTTTGAGAATTTAACGTGGCCGATCATCTTTAATTCAACACACAAAGAAGAGAATGAAGGTTGTTCCCTTTTTTTTTTTAAATGGAAAACCCTCATATCATTGTATCCCAAATCAGCCTCCTTTTTGTGTTTATGAAGAAACCCTAGAAATTTTTTTGTCGAATATATGGAACTTATTAGGACGGGAGGGAGGTGTTGAAATGCCAAAATAACCTTGAACACAAGTTCATGTGCAAGACCCATAACTTATTTTAGATGGAAAATGTAACAGAGTAAGGGTGAGACAACAAATTAATGATTTTGATAGTTAATATGATAACTTAAAAAAAAAAAAGTGTGTATGTTCATATGACATTAAAAAAAAAAAAATCCTATTTAATAATGAGTACAAGGTATGGTTGTGCAGGGGAGGGAGCGACCAAACTCTTAAACATCTTATGTTGTCAGACTACATATTCAGTAACATATAATCAATCCTATATATAGCTTTTACATAATGTATGTGTGTGTGAATGGAGATGTAAGGTTCTTCTTTAGATGCTTGATTGAGATTTGCAATATGATCTTGATAATTGATATGTCTAAAAAGGTTCATACATATATAGTTTATGTATAAAATGTGTGTGTGGGTGTTTACTTTGCAAATTAGTGTATGTATCGACACATAGCTCTGTATTGGATAATAATATACGAGTTGTTCTTGTTTTGGTGATCTGGCCAGCTAGTTGGCATCCATAATTAATCAGTAATGAGAAAAGAAGGTATCGATAATGGTTTTGCTTAAATTTAAGCTTCGTACCTCCTGATGAACTTTATGAAGACCAAACCCTATCATTTAGTTGCACAGATTGCAATGAATTAATTATTGATCACACTTTTACAATTAATTAAAGAAAAAGAATTTAGTCAAGGAGAAAGAATCAAATTAAAGAAAAGGAATGAAAGTTACAACGTTGACATATTTCAATGCTATGGTTCATGAGATTTGAAGCAATCCCAGCCACGTGAATCGTGATATTCTGAATCTGTGGAAACACAAATGGTAGGGAAGGACCCGTCTTTGTAAGGGCATTTTAATTAGTCTCCATCTATATTGGTGAGGGCCGCCTAACCCTGAGGCACATATATAAGAGTAATACTAGAAAGATTAAATCTGTAGATAAAATTTGCATAATAAATAATGTGTCACCAATATGAAGGAACACGTTTATTAACGGTTAAATAACAATTCAATTATCAACTTCCATATTATTTAGTTTACAAATTTAATTTCCTTAGTATTGCTCTATATATAATTGCTCTTTTTTTTTCTTGATAAATATATAATTGTTCTTGTGTACGTAAAATCATTCACTAATAATTATGCATGACGGCTAAGCTAAGCACTTTAATTTTGCAGGAAAAGCTGCTCTAACAAGATTCTGCTGAGATAATACATCACTGTATCATCAAGTTCAAAAGGGTTCAAGAAATTAAGTTGGACCTTCTTGTTGCTAAATAATTTTAATTCACACTTTAAGTTGGTACAGTGGGGCCTTAATTAGAAAATCATTTGCCTCTGCTGCCTAAAGTAGTAAAGTGTGACTATGGACATATACAATTCATAGCGGAAATATAACAGGAAAAAAAAAAGGTGTTATCTTATTTATCTTTCTGCACAAAATAAATAAAAAATAAACAAAATTGTCATGACTAGATCAAGACTAGCCTTTTGACTCTTTTCCCTGTTAGCTAACCATGCGTTTCAACCTCTTAGGTCATCTTCAATTATGAAGGGTTAAACGTAATTTGTGACCATGTTTTCGCTTTCCAAAAATTACTATCTTTAAGAAATAGTATAAGCCTTGATTATTTTTAAAAAAATTAATCAAATGTTTCTATCAAAACATTTTTTTTTATTTAGAATCCTCATCAAGTGACTTCTTTTTGTTTCTTTTCCTTATAATGAAAAAATGTTCTTAATGTTGCAGTCAAATTTAGAATAGGAATGTGATTGTGTAAATCCTAGTGTATCTAAGGATATCTTTTATATTCTCTTTAGTAGTTAATATCTTATTAGAGTTGTAATCCTAAAAGGGTAAGGATTTAACCTATCATACTACTATAAATAAAGGCACAATGGAATGATACAATACATACCTCACAATTAAATCTCTCTCTTTTCTTTCTTATTGCCGCCAGCCTCCCCCTCTCTATTCCCTTAGAATAGCTTAGTTAAATAGGCCTACAACACGTTATTAGCACGATCTTGCCAGAAACTAAGGAACTGAAGGATCATAAGAGGAGACTCTCTTCTACAAAATTCAAAGGTTTTTATTTGTTTTCTGCCAATCAGGTACGCTTAAAATAAAGGAAGATATTTGAAACGTCCACAAAGCATGAAACATTCCTCACAATGCATAAACCCTCTATATTTATATTTTCCTTTCAATATATATATATATATATATATATATATATTGTATATGTTTCATATATCTCTCAAATATATATATATATATATGTCTCATGCATTACGCAATTATATTGCTATGTGGAATTTATGAGTCAAAGCATATAAATAAATTAGAAGCAATTTACGATTTTCAAACCCTAGTTATGTCGAAAAAAAAAATTATTGGAAATTGTGCGGCACGGCCGCCGCACAACCACCGTGGCACCGTCGTTGTCCTCTGTGCTGCCCTGCAGCCCAGCCGTGTTGAGTACGCCACTAGGGCGACGTCGTTCCGATGTCAGGACCATAGCAGCAGCCCTTTGGGCTTTACTGCGCCCACACGGACACACCAGGCATTCGGCCTGGCCAGCTTACCCGGGCCCAAAGCCCAGCCCATCTCCTCAGAAAGCTTGCAGCCTTTCTTGGACATGTCCATGTGTTCTTGACCCAACCTGCCAGCAACCTTGTACTGATGGGCTTTATCATGCGCCTTAGGCCCGCCTGCAGTAAGCCCATGATGGGCTTTGACCTCGCATCGGCTCGATTGCCTATATCTTTTGCTGCTGAGCTTAGCTTGCCCCAACCCAAACCCAACTTCAGCTGGGCTTGCACTCGTGTCCAATTTTTGGCCCAAAGCTAGCAGTCTTGGCTGCTAGGCTTCCTAGACCACTCAGCCCGAGGCCTGTAGCCTTCATTGAGGCCCAATAAGCTTGTAACCGTACCTGCAGGGCCCACTCCCGTGTCTTTTTTCGATTCGATGCTAATTTTTGACATCCCCATGTTATAAATCATACCCAAATATTTATTTGGGGTACTTTGGTTTATACTAATTATTCTAATTTAATTATCACTTAGTTTATCACCAACCGAAGCTAATATGACCCGTTTATCATAATTTTGCTTCCACGATCGACCCCGTTTGGTCCTGATCTATTGAATTAATTAAAAGTGACCTGCAGTTCATTAATCTGATAATTAATCCAAAATTATTGACTTGAATATCACTTTTGGACATTAACGATTCAATAATTTATTTTTATACTTTGAATCGTTGACATCCTTTCGTAGTCCCCAAGCTCTCACACTTGAGTTCCCAATGTAACCCAAATCCACTACACTTAAATCAGGATATTGCATTCTGTGTTCATGCATGAACCTCTCCTTTATGAACTAATCGTTTTCTCCTGGAGAAGACCTATTCGACCTTCCATGCCACCAATATTGTCCTGCAGCAACAATATAGGGTACAAAAGTTTACCAAATTTTTGGATTTGATCTTTGTTTTACTTCTCACTGAAAAGCAAAACCAGCTTTTGATGAAAAATCATCAAGCTCGAACGTCGCGCCTGAAGCGTATGCAACCAATTCTTGTAGCCACAAACGATGCAAAAATTGTTGTGGTTGTGGCAATGGGTGGCAAGCCCAACCACGGACCTAAGGTCAACATAGTTCAGTCCCACCTAAAGGAGGAGATTTGACCCAGAAGCGCCAACCCCTTACCCCTAAGGCCCTAAACTTCAATAACAAGGGAAAATTTACCGTCCAATCGGCTTCCATTGAAATGGACATGTGCTACCGCTATGGATCAAAGGATCATTGGTCACGTGTATGTCGAGCTACCTCTGAGGCCATTGTCAAGTATCATTCCCGTCGTGAGTCTAACTTTGCACATGTGGAACATCCGGAAGATACTATTACATTTATGAAGATATCAGATTTTTAGGAGGCATCAGCTTCTATGGAAAAATAAAATTTAGACATGTTTTTAGGGTGTTTTACCCCTAGTGGCCGAACCCACTAGGAGTGGCTGGACACCCCCCCCTAATTTCTAGGTTTATAGTTTAATTTGGGACAATTTTTCTAAGTATTTGGAATAATTTGTTTGGTTTGGTTTGTTTTGAATAATGGATAATTATTTTATGGATATTATTTCTCGAACTGATTAATTGAATGAATGGATTTATGTTTATGCATGTGACCAATTCAATCAATTTATTTCTAGGTATATGTCTCGTGGGGAAGTTAGTTGTCTAGCTGATAGTGCTGCCACGCACACCACATTGTATGAGCGACACTATTTTACTAACTTTGTACCTAAGAAAGCACCTTTGAAAACTTTCTCAGGCTCATCCAACCTGATTGAAGGATATGGAAAGGCCCGTATCATGTTGTCCAATGGTACTATCTTAACCATTAAAGAAGCTCTCTATTCTCCATGTTTCGGAAAAATGTTGCTGAGTTTTAGAGATATTCGAGATAATCAATATCATATTGAAACCGCTTAAGATAATGGTTTTGAATTTCTTTGTATCACTTCGTACAAATATAGCCAGAAGCGTATTCACGAGAAGTTGGAACGTTTCCCAAGTCGGTTGTACATCATATACATTCGCGGCATAGAAGCCCACCATGTGTCCAGCCTGTGCCTGAGTTTTGTGTCATATCTTCAAATCATCATATGAGCATCATTTACCTCCCCACGTTGGATTCTCGCCATGCAAATCGTGTTTTTTGGGGAAGTTGAATACTCAACCCTCGATTACAAAGATCATTCACAGCCCTCATAAGTTTCTTCAGAGGTTTCAAGGGGATATTTATGGACCTATCCAACCAACATGCAGACCATTTAGATACTTTATGGTGTTGGTTGATGCATCGACATGATGATCACATGTTTGCCTATTGTCCACACACAACGCTGCATTTGTAAAACTCCTAGCACAAATTATTAAGCTAAAGGCTCACTACCCTGATTATCTGATCAAGTTAATTTGACTCGATAATGCTGGAGAGTTTACGTCACAGACTTTTGATGATTATTGCATGTCAGTAGGGATTGAAGTGGAACATCCTATACCTTATGTTCACACCCAAAATAGTCTGGCCGAAGCTTTCATAAAGCGCATTCAATTGATAGCTTGGACTTTGGTTATGTGAACCAAACTGTCGATATCTGCCTGGGGCAATGCAATATTGCACGCATCTATGCTGGTTCGTCTGAGGCCCACCGCTACCCAACCTAATTCACTGTTACCATTGGTTACTAGATACGAGCCTAACGTCTCACATTTACGTATGTTTGAGTGCGTAGTTTATGTGCCAATAGCGTCGCCACTACGTACCAAAATGGGTCATCAAAGAAAAATGGGAATCTATGTTGATTACGATTCGCCATCAATTGTTCGCTATTTAGAACCTTTGACAGGAGATCTCTTTACTGCACGTTTTACGGATTGTCACTTTGATGAAACAATCTTCATGTCGTTAGGGGCAAATAAGCATGCCAATGTTCTGAGAGAACATCGCGAATTATTGTGATATGCTCCCACTATGTCTCATTTAGATCCCTGCACTGCCCAGCCTAAAACTGAGATGCGATGAATTATAGATCTTCAGAGCATTGCTTAAAGCATGCTAGATGTTTTTACTAATCTAGCTAAGGTAATAAGATCACATATACCTGCTGCAAACACACCTACAAGGATAAATGTACCCCGTGTTTGTCATAATCCCGCCTGGGAAGGCCAGACCGTCCCCGAATGAAGGGAGGCCGCAACTTCTACAAGGTATGGTATATTAACAGCTAGCCAATCATTTGCTCCGACCCTGAAGCATGGCAAACCACTTGGTTCAAAGGATTCATAACCTCGGAAGAGGAAATCGGCACCAACTAGTGACCCTAGTTTGAATCTGACCATCTCTTACTCATCTGTTCCAACGCATGCGGTTATTCTAGATTACGGTGATGTCTTAGACGAGACAACACGACCTCTTGAGAATCATGAGCAGTATTGGATGAGGTTTGGAATCAGAATGAGATGATCGTCGATGATGTATTTGCATACACAGTAGCTACTGACATCATGCTTAGCGATGATATTGAACCACGTTCAGTTGATAGATGCCGACGTAGAATAGATTGGTCAAACTGAAAACAAGCAATCGAGGTTGAACTCGATTTCCTTGCAAAATGTAAGGTGTTTGGACCTATAGCTCATACTCCACCACATGTGAAGCCCGTAGGCTACAAGTGGGTTTTCGTGAGGAAGCTTAATAAGAAGAATGAAATAGTGCGATACAAAGCACGCCTCATAGCACAAGGTTTCTCTCAGCGCCCTGGGATTGATTACGAGGAGACGTATTCCCCCGTAATGGACATCATAACGTTTTGCTACCTAATCAATTTTGTAGTTTCTGAAAAATTGAATATATAGCTTATGGACGTGGTAACCGCGTATCTCTATGGGGATCTAGATACGGAAATCGACATGAAAGTTCCAGAAGGACTTCCGTTGACCGGTTAAATAGTTTTAGACCACGGAACACTCTCTCTATCAGATTGAGGAGATCACTTTATGGATTGAAACAATCTGGGCGGATGTAGTATAACCGTCTGAGTGAATATTTGACAAGTCCAAGTTACATGAACAACGAATTATGCCCATGCGTGTTCATAAAGAAGTCACATTTTGGATTTGCGATCATTGCAGTTTATGTCGACGACATAAATCTCATTGGATCTCCCGCAGAGCTTGAGGAAATTACCGTTCACTTGAAATCGAAATTTGAGATAAAAGATCTTGGGAAAACTCGATACTCTCTCGGCCTGGAGATCAAGCTTTGTTCGGATGGAATCCTAGTACATCAATCAAACTACACCCAAAAGGTGTTGCGACATTTTAATGAAGATAAAGATAAACTGTCGAGTACATCTATGGTCGTTCGGACTCTAGATGCTAAACGAGATCCCTTCCATCCAAAGGAGGATGAGGAAGAGATTTTGGAACCTGAAGTTCCATACCTAAGTGAAATTGGGGCTTTATTGTACTTGGCTTAATGCACTAAACCTGACATTTCCTTCGCTATTAATCTTTTGGCTAGATACAACAATGCGCCCACACGTAGACACTGAAATGATGTTAAAGATATTTTCTGCTACCTCAAGGGTACGACAGTTTTGGGTTTGTTTTATACCTGTGAATCTTTGAGAGTTGTCGCCCTCCTTGGTTCTCGAATTGATTCCCGCTTTTTGGTTATGTATATGCTAGATATCTGTTTGATCCACATAGGGCACGATCTCAAACAAGCTATGTTTTTACCGTTGGAGACACCATTATATCTTGGAGGTATACCAAGCAAATGCTAATTGCGACTTCTTCGAATCATGCTAAGATTCTCGCCCTGCATGAAGCATCACGTGAGTACTTTTGGTTAAGAGCAGTCATGGAACATAGTCGAAGCACTAGTGGTTTTACTACTGTCGTTGACCTTCCTACGATGATCTTTGAAGACAATGCAGCATGTATCGAGCAGTTAAAGAAGAGATACATCAAGGGAAACAACACCAAGCACATAGCGCTAAAGTTCTTTTATTCTCATAAGCAACAACAACATCAGAACATTGAAGTCAAGCAAATATGTTCATAGGACAACCTGGCCAATTTTTTACCAAGTCGTTGCCCAAGTCCATTTTTCAAAAGCTCGTCCAAAGAATCGGTATGCGTAAATTATCTGAGTTGAATTGCTTGTAGTTATCTTATTTGGAAGTTATGTCTAACTTAGGGGGAGTATCCTGAAGCATACTCACTTGATCTTAATGTACTCTTTTTCCTATGATTATGAGCATTTTTCCCATTGGGTTTTTTCTACTTAACAAGGTTTTGATGAGGCACCCATCCTGGGATGATCATACTCCGTTGAGTTCACTACTTTCGTCCTGTTTGACGTATGTTTTAAACATTATGCATATTTCTCACTTTTCTCCTTAGTCTATGGGTTTTACCATAGCGAGGTTTTGTGAGTTTTACTACCAATGGATACTTTCTTTAAATTTGAGACTCGCATTCACCCATTGTGCCACTAACTTTATCAACTGTTCTACCTTATCTGCTGAACATCTGACGCGATGTTTTGTTTGAGTATTTAGACACTCAAGGGGGAGTGTTGCAGTCATATTTAAAATAGAAATGTGATTGTGTAAATCCTAGTGTATCTAGGGATATCTTTTATATTCCTTTAGTAGTTAATATCCTATTAGAGTTGTAATCCTAAATGGCTTCGGATTTAACCTATCCTACTACTATAAACAAAGGCATAATGAGGTGATACAACACACACCTCACAATTAAATCTCTCTCTTTTCTCTCTTATTGCCGCCGGCCTCCCCCTCTCTATTCCCTTAGAATAGCTCAGTTAAATAAGGCTAAAACATTTAATTAATAATAAGAAATGCTATCTACATGTTTTTCGACTAAAAAAATGTTTTATGAGGAACTTTGTAAATGTTTTTGAGAGGAACTTTTTATTAGTTCACCCTTTTCATTTCCAACCATGTAGAGCTAAATTTTAGCTTTATTCGTATTTTATTACTTTTGTATGTATTGGGAAAACTATAGTATAACACTCATACATCCAATTAGTTTTTATTATATCAATAAATTATACTAATGTTGGGCACCTTTAGGCCCATATAATGGTGCATGCCGGAAAAGAAGCCACGAAAAGTCCTAGGGCCATAAAATGCCCAAGGGGCTTAAAAGACGATATTCTTAAGTGTTAAAGCTGATTGTTTATGAGCTGAGCCTGACCAGGATTTATAAAGAGCTTTCCGACCACTAAGGGCACGTAGGCAGATTGACAGCTTTATGACACAAGTATCCAAAAATAGGTCTACCAAGACATCAATTAGGCCACGTGGCAGTTTAAGGTCAGTAGCAGAGACCTGGATAGGACATGAAGGTAGTTGGAACACTGCTTAGAGAGACAGGGTTAGATAACCCCCGCTTAACCCTCATGACTCTGAAAAGACGCACCATCTCAACTAAACACATGTCACTTCACCGCCGAATGTTTGGCTGATAAGAGAAAAGGTGTTGGTATACTAGTCTATGTAGGTGGCACATTAAAGGCCAGGTTTGGAAAACCCAAGGCTGGGGTTCATTAAGGGCCTATATAAATAGGTAAGAACCCCTTGAGGTTAGACAATTGAAAGGAGATAGAGTTCATATATTAGCTGAGCATTATTTTAGTCTTGAAATCAATACAATCAGAGCAATACAGCGGTGTAGCCTAGTTTTAAAGGGTGAACCACTTAACTCTTTGAGTCTATTTCATTTCAGTCCACATCCCAAGTCCACCAAGGGTTTAGTATTTTAATTGTTAACCTGCAAATTTTGAGTGTTAACAAATTAAACTACTATTTATACATTATATTAATTGTTGGAGGCCTAAATTTAACTGAAGGAGAGAGAGGGGTCGGCGGCAAAGACAGAAATGAGAAGTATAGGGAAAATCTATTTGTGAATTTTCCCATACCTTCTGTCTTTATTTGTAGTAAAAATAACGGGCTTACTTGCCCTGCAAGTAAGAATGCCTATAATCTTCTAGATTACAAAAGAATACTAAAGTCAATCTAATAGGATTTAAACAATCACACATATGTTATAATTTTAACTGTAATACTCCCCCTTGAGTGTGTAAATACTCAAGTAAATGACGCATCAGATCTTAATGGATGATATGGAAGTAGTTGGTGAAGTTATCTCGTCTGTCGACAGAAGTAGCGAATGTGAGCGTCAAATAAAGAAAATACATATTAGGATAAACCTCACAAAATCTAGCTATGGTAAAACCCAAGGTAAGACAAAACCTATCATCTAAGCAGAAAAATGAGTAAATGCAACAAATAAAAAATTAACCATCTTCAGGACGTAAGTAAAACGTACAAAAGTATTTGACCAACCCAAAGTAGGTGCCTCATCAAAACCTCATTAGGCAACAAAAACTCAATGGGCCTATGGATTCTAATTGTAGTGAAAAATAGTACATTAAGGTCAAATGAGTGTACTTCAAAATACTTTCCCAGAGTTTGATTAAACTCCTAAATGACAGCTACAAGCATTGAAAATTAGACAATTTACGCATACCAATTTCTTGAACAAACTTCTGAAAAAGTATACTTTGGCAATGACTTCTTGGCAAGGTTGTTTAGGGATCGGACATGCTTGACTTCAATCTTTTAATGCTCTTGTTACTAATGTGAAAAGAAAAACTTTAGCGCAATATGCTTGGTGTTGTCTCCTTTTATGTATCCTTTGTTTTTGAAATCGCAATTAAGGTATGTTTGGTTGACCTCCAAATTATTGTGGTGTCTCCAATGGTAAAGACATAACTCGTTTGAAGACATTCATTGTGCGAGTTGGATAATAAATCTGTGTCATAACAAACCACGTTATATGGTTTACAAAATATAGTTTAAATAGGTTGTTTCTATAGCATTACCCTTCTTAATTTCAATGATGTATACTCAAATTTGAAAGAATCTATCTTTACAGTCCGAGCGGTGTCGCCTCCATATGAGATAAAACTCCAAGTATTTGTGTGAGATGTGTACCTAGCGCCCTTTCACAAGTTTGGTTGGGTACCTTCAGCGTTATATTTGTGGATGCAAATTTCCGCCTTTTCATTCTTGGACAAAATTGCACCTACAAAACAAATCACACCTTTGGTCAAGGCCAAAAAGTCTCATGCGCCCATGATGAATTTTGTTGGGGGGGGGGGGGGGAGGGGGGTGGCTTTGGTCGAAGAACCTCCGATGCCAAAGTCAGAATTTTGAAGGAAGATTGTTTGGAGAATTTTGTAGAGTTTTGCAAGAGGCTTGGAAGTAGTTTTTGGAGAGAATGGAAAGCTATTTATAGGGATATGGCCGACCCTATTAGGAGAATAGGGAGCGGCCATTTGTGGTATTTTTAGGGTGTAATTTGTAGTTAATTAGTCATTAATAGATTAATTAGGTATTAAATCCATTAATTAACTAATTAACATAATTTAAAAGAAATGTTTTGGGGGTTGTGAAATAATTACCTTGTGGAGAATATAGGATGAGGGTGGATGAAATAGTTTTGAATTTGTTACCTATTTTGGGCACTTTTGACTTGGTTGAGGGATGATTGCCCGCTGCTCGCGTGTAGGAATCCCGATGTCTCAAGGGTATTTTTGTCCTCTTCTATCCAAAAATCCACGTGCGCTTTGTGATTATTTTTGGCTCCATAATATTCAGACTTTTATGTAAGCTTATTAAGTTTCATCTTTCTTTCGTGTCCAATTTCTATCTTTCTTCAAAGACGAGTATTTCCCAAACAATAAAATGAATAAAATTTTTGTAGGATTGACCTTTAAGCTTGAAACAAACACGTTCATCTTAATAAATAAAAATCTGCTGGATTTGTTTCCTTCATGTATGCATGTGCAGGGGTTGATCTTTGTTTTTTTTTGTTTTTTGGATCATATTATAGATTTGTTAGATTAGATATTAGATTATGAAGTCGACCAGATTTGAACATACGCCATACTACAAGGGCAACGCTCCTCCCCACCACTACAGTAGAGGAACACTTACCATGCATGTGTATGCGTTGATTAACTCACCTCAAATTTCAATGCCTATGCATATCAGGGATCCTACATTTTTCTCTTCTACTTAATTAATTGGCATCCCTAATGATCCAACATTTCAAATCATTGGTGTATATAAAGCTTTTTCCGTACTTTTATTTTCTTTTTATACACTTTCTCTTATTACTAGTCTTACCATGGAAGAAATCAAAGACTAATCAAGAGATAAAAATAAGAAGAAAAAGAACTAAAATAGGTTTATTTTTATATGTATTATTAAGTTAATTACAATTCAATTATTCATTTTCATATGAAACAAATACTACTGAAGAGGATCAATACTGCCAACGTGAGTCAATATACGAGTTCAAAGCTTCTGTACCTATTTGCGTGTGTCATAAACTTAATATATGTCATGAATTCTCACATTCTTACAAACCTTATACGTGTGACAGATTTTTAAGTCAAGCACGTGAACAACACAAATTAAGTGACGTGGAGCATGTATGGCTGCTGAACTTCACACATGAGTTAACTTGCTTTGATATCATAAAGAAGTTAGGGTTCTATCATAAAACCAATTAGCTATATGGGAAGTACCTCAACCTCTTATAAGCTCTTACAAAGTCTATTTCTTCATTAATATAAGGCCATCTCCAACCGAATGGTCCAGAGGGCTAGATGGCAGAAAATAGTCCGAAAACCGTCTCCAACCTAGGGTTAGGCCAGAGGACTCGTGAAATCTAAGAGGGCCCCACAGAATCTGAAAGGGTTGGAGGGCAGGCCAGAAAAAACATTATTTATGTCGGTTATAACCGATAGGAATCCTCAAGCTAAAATTCAAATGCAACGGCTAGCTGACAGCTAGCCGTTGCATTTGATTTTTTTTTTTTTTTTTTTTTTTACAGTTTTATTATTATTTTTTATTTACAAAATTTTTCCTATAACTTCTATTTCACAAAAATTGTTTCATTTTATTTTAAATTCTATTTTTTTTTTCCTATAACTTCTATTTCACAAAATTTGTTTCATATATATTTTTTTCCTATAACTTTCTAACCCATTATACAACATTAAATTAAATTAAGTAACATGAAACAACATTAAATAACATTAACCAACATACAAATTATACAACATAAACAACATGAAACTTAAACAATATTTTTAAAAACATTTAAGAGCAACCAGCAATAGGGCCACCCCCATTAAGGTTGTTCCTCAGTTGGTTGACACACCATGGCCGCAGCCATGACTGCTCTGTTTTGTTTGTTGCGCCTTACTTGAACTTCTTCATCAGACTCCTTATATTCCCGTCTCATTTGCGCCCAGTTTACTTCCAATTTGGAATTGGATGAGGACCCCCAGTTGGAATCCGAAGAGGATCCAAAGTTGGAATTCATTGCAAACTTGAATTGAAATAGATTGAATTTAAAGTTGTGTGAATTATAGCCCAATATCCACCCAATTTATAGCAAAAGAAAAATCCAAATCTAACGGCTAGCTGACGTTAGGATGATGTCAGCTACCAACGGTTAGCTGACGTCACTTAGCCGTTGGATTTGAATTTAAGTTGTAGTTTTTAAATAATAAATTATGTTTGGCCCTATGACCCTTGGTTGAATACGGTTTTTTGTGACATGGCTAAAACAAGTCCTATGACCCTTTGGCCCTCGGTTGGAGACGAAGGCAAATATGACCATGTATTGTTCATTAAAATATTAATTTCTTGGAAGACCATATGACTAAAACAAACTATCTGACCAGCCCTCAATTGAAGATGGCCTAAGAGTCTTTTACCTTCACATCATAACTTTCAACATATATATTAAAAAACTGGAGTCGACAAAACCAGAGAATTATACGTTTTGCCACCCAGCACACATGTTACGTCATGGACAGCACACTTCAACAATCAGCATCGCTTGTATTGATTTGGTAGTTTTTTAATGTATCAGCCCTCACCTCCGTACTCTGTCCCTCTCTATACTTGGGATTTGTTCACGATTTGTCATAATACACGTCACTTGGTGACCAAGAATTAATTAAATAACTAGCGATTAATTTTATTTTTATATATCGAATTTAGAGATCATATTGTGTCATTAAGTAATCAATCAGAAATATTTTACACAACCAACAACAAACAAGAAGTTGAAGTCAGGAAGTAATAAGATGAAAGGGAGAGGTGAGATGTCCACTGTCCAGTGCAGGTTAGTAAGAGAGGTGGTTGCCGAGTCAATTAGTCTCTCATAAACCATGATTAGGGCATAGAATATAATTTGGAGGAATAAATCTCATGATTATGGCAAAGACACAAAAAAAAAAATCTGATAACAGAAAACCTTGTATGTAATATATATATATATTGGTAATGGTAGCTAGTGCGCTCTACCGTTATTTTTGTGGGTGCAGTGTTGTGTTTGAGGGTCAGAAAGACTGAGAAAGCAGCACTAAAATCTTCAACTAGTGGCCACAAGGGTGTTTTGTTATAAGTATATATTTGAAAAAAAAATCTTGAACAAAGATTACAAATGCGATTTCTAGTGACTTAGGTAGTTAAACGTGGGTTACTTAAAATAAACATGGAACCTTTTTTGGGAAAAAAATGCATGCCTTATACTTTGATTACGCAAATTATGGGGCGGATGACATCATTTATATTTATTTTTATTTTAGAGAATTGTTATTAGCACTGCAAAAATCTCATTTGCCACTCCAAACTTTCCATAATTAGAAAGAAAAATACACTTACGAGGAGTGTAAAATGAGATTTTTGGAGTGCTAATAACAATTCCCTTATTTTAAGGCTTATTTGTAGCAACGCTTTCGGGAACTCGATTTCAATCCCGCTGTGCCAACTGAAACTCATAAGTCGTCACTTTGCTCTATGAAACTTGATTTTGATTCCACTTTACCCCTTCAAACTCAAAAGTTATCACTCTTTTTTATTGAAACTCAATATTCATCACTCTACTTTGGCTTGTTTGTATCTATTATGTCAAAAAACCATTAAGTTTACTTATGTGGTATAATTACGACCCACTTATGGCTGACATGGCACAAGTGTTAAAGCTCACATATCCAATCAAATGGAAAAAAAATTCGAACATTGGATAACATTAAAAAAAAAAGAAAAGTAAGAAAGATGGTTCTTAATGGAGGTGGCTTGTGAAGAGAGAATATGGTTATCCATACATTTATCTCTTCTCCCTTCTGTTGCTATCTAATCGTTGTCCATACATTCATCCCTTCTTCTTCCATCTCCAGCCATTGTATCATTAGTTCTATTGATTTTGTTATTTCTTACGTTCTTAATTAATGGTGTTGGTTGCTGAAGAGAGAAGATGGTTCTTTTTATTATCCATATTTTCATGAGAGAAATTGACATATTACCAATTATAAATTTTGAATGGATGAACTTATTCTAAAAAACATAAATAAGGCAATGTAAAACGAATTTTGACTTCCAAGGAGTAAAGTGGCGAGTTTTGAGTTTCAGGGAGTAAAGTGGTTTCAAAATTGGGTTCCAGGGAGTAAAGCGGTGGCTTCTGAGTTTCAGGGGGCAAAGTGAGATCAAAATTGAGTTCCAAGGAGTAAAGTGGCGAGTTTTGAGTTTTAAGAGGTAAAGTAGGATTGAATCAAGTTACAAGGAGCGTAGCTAAAAATAAACCTAATTTATTTTGGTGAAGGGACAGGGCAAAGAAGGAGGAGAGGCATATGAAGAAGAAGAAAAGGACTTGAAGAAGAAAGAAAGAGAGACGATTTTTTTTTTTTTTTACAAAAGTTTAAATATGATAAAATGAGTATCAGATTTTTTTTTTTTTTGGATGTAATAATTTCAGATTTAAGAAAGTGTAAAATACAACTACTTTCCAGTCTCTCAAATCAAGGAGTACCGAAAACCATTTATTCTTTGGATTGGAGTATATTTTGGTCAATGGAGATCGGTTGGGGTTCAAATGCGCATTTGAACCACATTATTGCTAGTCTATTGTGATGCTTAGTTCACTCCTTCTTTAGTGTAGATAATATCGTTTGTTCAAAAAAAAAAAAATATATATATATATATATTTTTTTTTTTTTAAGGGAAATTTTGCTTACCGGAACTTAACTTACCATAATCTTAAACTGAAACTTTATTAATCTGAATACTTTGATTGAAAATAAAATGTTAAATTCTAATATTAATTAAAAAAAATTAATAATTCCTCCCAATAACCATGCAAAGTTTATACCGGTAGGGATTTTAATACATATTTTAGTTTAAAAAGGTGAATAAATTTCACATTAAAAAATTGCGTACATTTTACTAAAAAAAAAAAAAAAAATTATGAGTACAAATAAAAGTTTAAAAATATAGGCACATAAAGAAATTAAATATATGGGTACAAATCGTTAGACGCTAGTCGGGCGGCGGGCAAGGGCATAGCGCCTAGGCGGCCTAGGTAGATTTATGTAAATTTATTATATATCTTGTAAATAAGTGACTATTTACACCTAAAAAAAAACTATACTTGTTTGGATAATAAAATAATGATAAAATGCAAATTAAGTACACCATTTCCATAAGTATAGGATGAACTTGTAGTAAATCCATCATTTGTATATTAGGTACACCATTTCCATAAGTATACCACCATGAAACCAAAAAAAGAAAAAAACACACAATTAATAAATAAACCGCCTAGGTGCTGCCTAGCTCTCCGCCTAGCTTCCAGCCAATTTTTCCAAACGCCTTGCCCAAAATCAGGATGGGGCTTCACCGCCCAACGCCTAGGCGCTGGACAGCGTCTAGACAGGCGGCGGCCTAGGCTGATTTTTAGAACAATGCGCGCCAACTGGAGATCACTCACTCGATTGTATGAAGAAAAAATGTGTAAGTTTTGATTTCAGGTCTTCTATCAACCTTTGAATATAATATATATATATATATATATATATATATATATATATATATATTATATAAAATATAAAATAAGCTGTTTCCAAGTCTTGCACTAACAGCCAAATTTACGTTCACGGCCATACACACGTAGTCATAATCGACGTTCCTGTATGAATACCAAGAATTTACTTTCCTAGCTAGCTGTAGGCCCTTAACATTAGCCGCCGGTAGGCCTAGAATTTACTTTCCTAACCAGCTGCAGGCCCTTAGCATGAGCCGCCGGTAGGCTTCCCTTTTTGAGAGGAAGGAGGATTCTATCCCCTTTGAATCTCTCTCTCATTTTTATTTTTTATTTTTTATTTCCTACTTGAATAGTTACGGTGAAGTCACATCAACATCATATATTAAATTTTTTATAAAGATAATAAGACAAAAAGTAAAATATGAGATGAGGGAAGAGAAAGGGATGAGAATAGGAGGGTAGAGAATCCTGCTATTTTTGAGAGAGATCAGCTGTTTAATTTGTAACCAAACTAGCATAATCCACTTGTATGTGTTTTATCCCATTGTTGCAAAATATGAAGGAGAAAAAAAATGAATAAAATGGAACTTGACCAAATCTATATAGTAATTCATACATGGTTATATTTTTCCTGTTCAGTATTACTGGAACTATTGTAGATGTGGATATGTTAGTTGACTAAGGTAACATGTTCGCCTCTAAACTTGAATTTCAATCCTCCCTTTCGTAAATTTAGAAATTACTTTACTAAAAACATGTAAAATACCACAAGCGTGGTTGAAAGAATCAACAGTTACATATGTTATTCATGTAGACAAGATCCGGAGGATATTGCAAAAGGGGTTCATCAGTCCCATTCATACAAATATGGATGATAAAACGTAGCCCATGCACGTAGTTCAAGATGAAATAGGGCACCGGACATATTCCACATGTTCCTGTATGGTCCACCCAGATTTCCTGATATAGCATGTACTGCACTCGTTCATTTGTGCAGTTTGTTTATACCTTGAACACGAATATAATACCACTTTATGATGATCATTTATAATTTAGTAATTTTATTTACAGTGTTGTTGAATCATTAAGTTTTTGTGGAGCCTAGCCCCTCACATGGTGAAATGAAATATATGTTTAGTGTAACTGTATTAAAATATATAGGAGATCCACATTGCACACATACCACATTCGATCCGCAACTAATTTAAATCTCTCAGGCACGAAAGGTCATCATGTCTTTTTTTCTGATGAGGGACCATATGAAAGCTCAGTGGCTCCGACCCCATCATCTCTGTCTCTCTCTTGCCCTTCTTGTCGTTGAGGTGGTTGCACAAGTCTTCTTAGAGAGAGAGAGAGAGAGAGAGAGAGAGAGAGAGAGAGATTCTTTTGAGGAAGACAATGGAGGGATTGATCAAAGAGGACAATAGTGCCTAGCTAGTGGTGGTTTTAGAGGTGCTTTTCATATAGATATTAAGGTCGAGGGTCACAGTTGAGATGTGTGTGTGCCCCCCCACACACACTGACTTCACAATAATATTGATGCCTCTAACGCATTTTTTCATGTGGACCCCATTTTACAACCTATTTTAGACTAGCACACCAGCTTCTAGACCTCGAGAAATTTTTTTAAAGTATCGATAACACGGTCCGGTAAAGGGTCATAATATAATTGGTTAAAAATTTTGTTTTCAAGTTTCTAATTTATTGTATTACACTCAATATACCGAGCTGTATTTCTGACATACTGAAAAATCTCTCGATGTCTAAGAGAGAAGAGATTTTTAGCGTATCCAAACACCACTAATATAATATATCTATTACACCCAAATTATAACCTTCATTTTTTTGGTCTTAGAATGCGAGAAAACTACTTTAGTGTCTTAAGGCTTCATCAAAAAATTTGGACATAAAAATCTCTAAAACAAAAAAAAAGAATACAACTGATTGAAAATAATAAAAACAAAATAGCAGGGATAATTTTGTTAGAAAAAACCAAATAAAAAAAGCGAAAACTAATTAAATTTAAAATTTGAAATAAAAGTATTGAAATCCCATGTTGAGGAGAAGTTGGCGAAAATTTGAAAATAAAAGTATTGAAGTCCACGTATCTCAATCCACTTCATCAATCGTTCTCTCTACACACTTTTCAAAAACCACCATTTTAGAATAAATAGAACTTCAGTCTGCTCAATGTCGAGTTTTAAATAATATTCGGAATTTAAAATGATAAATCGCGTAACGAATGATGTCGATAGGATACACAATTTCTCCTAACCTTTCTCTCACTCTTCAGTCTCTACAGTTTAGGTGGTTGGCTCTTCTTCAAGGGATGGACCCCACTCTAAGTACACTAATAACCATGATACCCAAGCTTTTCATGCATTTTTGGACCCTTCCATGCACTACTCCCATTATAAATAATCATGACTGCGGTGTACCCTTTACGAAATCAAACCCCTCCTTTGTGTTTTCTCCTTCAATTCGATTCGCTTCTCGTCATCTCCAATTCTCTCATCACTACCAATATTTTGTCTCTCTGTTTTTTCCTTTGATATAATGTCTGATGATCAAATGAGTCTATCAATAAATGGTCAATCTCAAGTTCCTCCAGGTTTCCGGTTCCATCCAACCGAAGAGGAGCTTCTTCACTACTATCTTAGGAAGAAAGTTGCCTTTGAGAGGATTGATCTTGATGTAATTCGAGAAGTTGATCTTAATAAGCTTGAGCCATGGGACATTCAAGGTACGTATATATATAAACTCATCGTAAAATTTTCATACATAAGAGTCACGGTTCATGGAAATCGGATTGGTTCATTCATTTTTGTGACATAATGCAGAGAAGTGCAAAATAGGTTCCACTCCACAAAATGATTGGTACTTCTTCAGTCACAAGGACAAGAAATACCCAACCGGAACTCGAACCAATCGGGCAACCACTGCTGGGTTTTGGAAGGCCACTGGTCGGGACAAGATCATCTATAGCGGCTTCAAAAGAATTGGATTGAGGAAGACACTTGTGTTTTATAAGGGTCGAGCTCCTCATGGACAAAAGTCAGATTGGATCATGCATGAATATAGGCTTGATGAAAGCAACACTCATGAAACCACCGTAAGTTTTTAGTCCCCCCATTTCTTCAACTTTCGCACAATCGAAAATTTCAAACACTTCATTTATTCCAAGAATAATCAAACACCAATTTGCATTCTTGTGTCGATTGCACAAAGTACTGTTTATGTATTATACGTATACGCTTCTCTTTAACAAATCAGAACTACCTCGGTTTAATTCTCACTAGATCGTAGTGGGAAGGTCACTATCCCCGTATAATATTCTTCTTCACATATATACTTCTGTGTGTACACAATTATTGATATTCTCATACATTCATTACGTACTATGTGTATTCACACAGGTTTCTAGCTCAATGGGGGAGTCGATGACCGAAGACGGGTGGGTGGTCTGCCGGGTATTCAAGAAGAAGAACTATCAGAAAGCTTTAGAGAGCCCTAAAGCCTCCTTTTCCATGGACTCATCAAACAACCAAATGAATGGTTCAAGAAACGATGGTGTTCTTGATCAAATACTGATGTACATGGGAAGGACTACTTGCAAGCTGGAAAATCATGATCAATCCTTAACCATGAATAACATCTCAGAAAGATTTATGCATCTGCCAAGGCTTGAGAGCCCAACTCTTCCAAACCTTCCCGCTTTCGATCAGGAACGTAGCTTCAAAGCTTGCTATTCGGCCATTGATGACATGTTCATAGAAACTGAGCCTTCTTCAACAAACCAACCAAGCAATGGTTGTGACAATAATGACCTAGTCGATGATCATGACTACCCCAAAACAAGGCTAAATGACTGGGCTACCCTTGATAGGCTTGTGGCATCCCAACTAGGTCAACTCAATGGCCAAGATCCAGAGACACCAAAACACTTGTCTTGCTTTGGCGATCCAAACATGGCCTTTTGTTCTTCTCCTCATCCTAATGATCAAGACAATGACGTACAACTATCATATCCATACCTACGTACAAGTAGATCATCCGATCATCAATCCGAAGTATACAACAACGAGAATGATCTGTGGAACTTCACCAAATCGTCGTCATCACCGTCATCATCGGACCCGCTTTGCCACTTGTCGGTGTAAGGGAAGCACTTGAAACGACATACATACTATATACGATATATAATAGCTTAACCTATAAGAAATATATATAGGAAGTTCGTACGTTTATGTTTAAATGAGAATACTTGTAATGAATAATAAATAATAAATAATAAATAGGTGATAACTGAGATAGTGTGGCATTGTCATACCATTATCTTTACTTAAATAAACATGTCTTTCCATTAAAGTGAGTTAATTGTTATCGAATTTTTTGAGGGCTGTCACATGCATGCTCTTAATTTCTAACCTGTAATTATGTCCTTAGGTTATGCTTCAATGATAACATGTTGCTGACTTTTGATCGTATATTTGGTATCATGGCAATTGATCATCATGATGTCAATATTGTAGATGAGTGTGTATGAAACCTGCTAAGCACTATATAAAAATATCTTTGGCTTGGTCATGAGTTTATGACATTGGTATCAATTTGTTATTCTAGTGTCCATAAACAGTAACATTCTTGGCTTGGTTCACAACTTCACATAACGTATACGTACCAATTATGGTGTGGAAAACGCGACCCCTTTACCAATAAAGATAAGATTAGAGCATGAGGATCAAGTGAAAATATCCCATATACTGCTCTTCTCTCTCTCTCTCTCTCTCTCTCTCTCAAAATGGCCAAAAAATTTATACGAAGAACCACCTAACTCCTTAAAAGTACATGCAAAGTGCTTAATTTGTTGATATGAAATAAAATTGCATATCCTCACATGCCCCCTCACATGTGGCAATACTTAATTCAAACACTTGGACAACACATATCAGGTAACGTGGAGTATGTGTGGTCATTGATCGTTTACACATGCCCCAAACTTTCTCGAATACCATGAATAAACATAAGGTTTCCTTATAAAATCAATTAGTAATATAGGAAGTAGTCAAACTTCTGATATGCTTATACAAAATCTCTTAACTTTCTAATGTGGGACAAAACTCCAAATCCTCACAGATGATGCTTTTATCTCTACCTATGCTCGTCAAACGAAAAGAAAACAAGACTAAATTAAGTTAGGAATATACACCATTGTGTTAGAGTAAGATGCTAGCTAATGTGAGGATAAGTTTCAATTCATAAGATTAGATATTGTATTATTCTTACTAGAGGATCATGTAATAGAAAGAGCGTTATGTAGGAGAATTGGTAAGTGTAGCTTTATGTGCATTCTTGCAGAGATTTACCCATTGTGTCGAATTAAGTAGTTTGGTCAAGCTAGAAGATGAACTGGGAAAACTCAATAGAATACTTTGTGGCATAAGTTATATGTACCAAACAGTACGTACGTAATTAATTAATTAAACAATAATCGGACACAAACTAATAGTCTTTTTTCTTTCAATAATTAGTCATATGTTTAAAGTTTCAACGGATATGGCAATATTTTGTTGATATATATATATATATATGCGCCCCAATTTTAAATCTTATTTACTTATATTCAATGTAGTTCTTATGTTATCCGCGTGAGAATGCGAGCTACAAGTCAAAAAGTTTCATATTAAGGAATTAAGGCTATATTTAAGGAATGGACCGTAAATCGCAAATAGAGAGGATTAGCAATGCTCTCTATGAGCATTACAAAAAACTGAGGGGGATTTGCAAATGACATCTTTTAAGTAGCAATTTACAAATCTCTTTTACATGACTTTGTAGTTTTCAAAGATGAAATTGCTAATCCCCTAATATCTGCATTTTATTGTTCATTCCTCACTCACTTGGACTCAATTCACTAGGAATTGGAAATCTCACCCAAATATAAGTTGAGGAACCTTGTATAGAGTTATCAAGAGTTTGGATTACATTTTTCATCGACCATATAGTTTCAGGGTCTAGATAGGCTAGGTTGTCCACGTGTGAAGCCCACTGTCACACGTGCTTGTTGGAGCGAAATTTCCTACGGGAAGAAATACCTCCACAGATTTGTTGAGTGCAATCCTCACGTTCGCCGAATCCTTCACTAGAGGTGTCCCCGAACAGTCTTTCTCCGTAGCTTGCCTAGGCGTGGTACCTGCAAGAGATACTTTGACGCTCAAGTTGGTCGATTTATTTTCTATTCTTTGGTTTCTCTTGGGTTCTGATTACGTACCTTGTTCTTTGGCTCCTTTCCATATTTATAGGATTGAATGCTTGGGGAACAAGTACCACAACATGTCTTCCTCTCCCACTTCCTCAATGGTCCTCCGTAGTGGAGGCAATTATCTAGACACGTGCGTCTGTATATTCCTTGTAGGCTTTCCTCATAGTTTATCTTGCACAACACCATCCCTTTGGGTGATTGGTATAGGCCCATGAGTCGAAACCGGATTTTATCCTCCCACAATGCCCCATTTTCCCCTTTTTTACATATGTAAAATAGGAGAAAATTGAATTTTTCGATCGCATGACACCTTGAAACTATACTCTTTAAGCCAATCTAAAACTTCAAGCACTTCTTGCTAAGGCCAGATTTGTGGAAGTTACTTTTTTTTAAGGCTAAATTTACCAAAGCCCTCGTTTAGTTCACCTAACTTACGAATGCTTTACTAGCTTTCTTCACCCTATCGTATATTCGTATAATTTACGAGCGTCAAAAGACATCTTCGTAAAATTTACGAATGTGTACTGACGCACAATATATTGACACCTAAGCCATAATATACGAAAGTCGAATGTCGCATAACTTGCGAAAGCCAACAGACTCCTTCACATACCTTACGAACGTCAATTGACATCTTTGCATAATTTACGAACGTGAATTGACAACATAATTTACGAAAATCGAATGTCGCATAACTTGCGAAAGCCAACAGACTCCTTCGCATACCTTACGAATCGTCAATTGACATCTTCGTATAATTTATGAACGAGAGCTGACGCATGGTTTACGAAAGTGGACTGACACCTTCATATGATCTACAAAAGTGGATTTATGAACGAGAGTTGACACCTAAACACCTTTCCACAAAAGTGGACTGAGACCTTCATATGATTTACGAACGAGGGTTGACACCTTCCGTGGTTTAAAAGTGGATTGACACCTTTGTATGATCTACGAAAGTGGATTTACAAATGACGGCTGACACCTAAACACCTTCCCATGAAAGTGGACTGACACCTTCGTATGATTTACAAACGAAGGCTGACACCTAAACACCTTCCCACAAAACTAGATTGATACCTTCGTATGATTTATGAACGAGGGCTGACACCTTCCGTGATTTAAAAGTGGACTGACACCTTCGTATGATCTACAAAGTGGATTTACAAAAGTTGACTGACATTTATACATATATATATATATATATATATATATTTATTATATAGATCTCTCTCCCATCTTGTCTTCACACCTAAGGCGTGTTTGTTTGCCCTCTTTAGCCCTCGTTGGATTGGACTAGACAAACATTTAGTCTAATTCTGTGTTTGTTAGTATCAGGGATTAGCATTAGTGGGACTAGGAGGGACTCATGTTCACTAAAGCCTTCACTAAAGGGTCTTAGCGAGACCCTCCAAAAACAGTCAGACTACTAAGACCAGCTTCGTTCACTCCTTTAATCCTCTGCGAGCTTCGTCGATCTCACCCTTCCTACTTTCAGACCCATAGATCTCTTCCTTTGCACATCAACAACAACATTGATCTCGTACTGCAAATGCAAGACGGCGATGTCGCACTACAAAATCAGGACAGCAGTCTCAACCACATGCTCTGACTGTAGACCAAACTTCTTAACCTTTCGAAGAATTTACAAACACGAAAAAATGAAAAGAGAAATTGACGAAGCAAATCAAATCAAGGGTAGATATAGGCTTTCCTAAAGCTCATATATGTTGAAAATGGAGATAAAATGTTACTAAAGTAAATGATTGAATAAAAGAAACATCTTAACATTTCAACAGCAACAATTGAAGGAACAAAGCCATGCAGTAATAACTTGATCAGAGGGAGAAATAACCCATCAGCTTGTTTCTAGGGAATGTGAAATTTTGCAAAAAGTAGTTTTGAAGGATTTGAAATGCAGAAAAAAGATGGAGAAACGAAAAGAATATGACGGGGTCAAAGAGGGAGAAAAGCAGAGAAGTTTCTAGGGTGAGGGAGAGTTCTTAAGAAAATGAAAAACATTGCATAATAATAAAATATTAATAAGTATGTACTAAAATATTAATAGATATGTATTAAATAATGTAATATTAAAGTTTGTTATTATTTTGATTTTTAGTCCGACACTGCATCAAACGTTTCACTAAGCTAGTCTAGTTTAGTTTAGTCTAAATCAGTCCAGCTTAATCCCTAAAACTAATCCAATCTGAGACAGTCCGGTGCAACAAATGCACCCCTAGTTTGTTTCCTTCTTCGCACCCGTTCAGACTAGATGTTCTGCTTTTCTCATGATATATAAATATTATAAATCACTATCCCTTAGATGACGTGCACATCTACATACACTTTTACATGACTTATACATCTGCATATATATATATATATATATCTATATCTATCTTTACCATGTATGTTTCCTCCTCACACATACAATCCATAATACTAGGCTACATACCTAGTCTGCACGTCTAGGCACGTCTAGGCCGAACGTCTAATATGCATGCCTAGTTTGTACACCTGCATCTCTCTTTATTTATACAGATATATATATATATATATATATATATATATATATATGTGTGTGTGTGGCTCCAAAGCTTAGTTTCTTCTGTTGCCTCTCTCTCTTTATTTATACAGATATATATATATATATATATATATATGTGTGTGTGTGTGTGTGTGTGGCTCCAAAGCTTAGTTTCTTCTGTTGCCTCTAGGTCGCGAGCTAGACTCCCAGGATGTCCAATCCCTTTATATATATAGGCACACCGACACTTATACACACGTACCCATGTGCATATCTTTGCGCACCAACATGCTTATCTCTACACACATTTTTCATACATACATACATACATACATACATAAATACATATACATATATATATATATTTTCATACATACATACATACATAAATACATATACATATATATATATATATATCTATGCACAGACATATATACATATTTATGCGTCATTACCTGGGGCTCAACATGTTTCATAATTTCCTACTCAATTAAGTTCTATCATCATGTGTGTTTCTCCAACTTTAAAACCTGTGCTTCGGAACAAGCTTTCTTCTTTTGCTCTCGTTGTCAAATCTACATCTCTCGTCACCTAGATTATGACTACACACTGAAATATATATGAGAAGATGACACCTTCCTCACATGTCTTATCCTATCCATTGGGTTGTCTATAGCGTTTGTCCTCACAATTGGAGTTTCATCCATCCTCTGTAAGGTTGAAAATTTATGTCCAAACTTCATATGCACTCATTTCTCTTTTTATAAATTGAGTTTCTCCTATCCCCGCTTTTCTTCACTTCCTTTGTTCAGTTCACCACCAAGTCTGTGACTTCTCATTTCAGAGTGGCCTCTTGGCTTACAGGTAATTTTTCCATTTCAAACTCCTCATGTGGGAATATTTCAAACATTCCACTTACGGGTACTAATTCCTCTTCTTATCTTCTCGAACCAATTTCGGCCGACAAGTCTCCCATCCCGTTCCCCATGTCGAGACGTACACATTGGTCTAAATATGGTGGTACTCCACCACACTTTGAAATCGTTAAGGCTCATGACCAATGTCACATTTTAGATGATGTGCACCTTAGCCCACTTCCCGTCGAAGCTGACATGTATTCAGGCTCTGCATCCCAGCCGAGTGTACCGTTTTGTCTCCAGACCACTTAGGGGCCATTAGTTTCCCGCTCCACCCTATAATTCACCTCATCTTATTCTTCACAAATACTCACCTTATGCAACTGAACCCGAACTCTTACTTGGTTATGTCAACCTTCTTAGCATTGGGTCTGAAGCTAGGCGTATCCTTAGGTTTTAGAGATTTCCTTTATCTATTTGACTTGACTACCATTTAGGGTGAAACTAGTTTCTTTAATTTTAAACGCAGGTATTGCAAGAAATTCTTGTCATTAGATCCCTCAAGAGCCAGAGATTGGAAGAACCACCATTTTCTGATTTCGGGGAATTGGAAGGTCTCCGAGCTGTCTTAACTATATATCCATTCTACTTTTGGCGCTAAACCTGGTATATATAAATTTACTTCTGCTATCAATTTTTTGATAAATATGTAAACATAACTTACCACGAGTTTCTTCTGCTATATATCTCTTCTACTTTTGGTGCTAAACCTGGTATATATAAATTTACTTCTGCTTTCCAAAGGCCGAAAGTGTTAGCTAAAGAGGTTTGTGATGAGGAAGATATGGAGCTCTAGAAAAGTTGCTAACAATCTTACTCAAATCACCTCTCTTTGCAACACTATCATTTCTTCCCATACTATTTGGTCGACCGGTCGTTGGCCCTAGACCCCCTACTTAAGTCTATCTTTGCTCTTGATATTGAGCTTCAGTTTAATGCAAACTTTTCAGTATTTATGACCGACTCCCGAACGGAGGGCTTAGAAGAAGGAGACGAAAGAGAAGAAGACGAGGAGACAGGGCAAACAGACACGGACTCCGACTCGAATTATTCTCCTCCAATGACTTTACCACCTCCTGACCTTCCCTTGCCCCGCTACGTTGCATCGCCTCATTGTGATCTTCCAGTGTCTAGAATTGTAGGCAGGTCGGATAAACGTTTTCTGGTGGATAGGCCCAAAAAGCTCAGACATGGTTCGCTGACTATATTCGGTACAACCCCTAAACCCATGCAATGGCAATCGGCTCCTCCCACATTCGGCTCGGTTAGTGGTGATTGTTCCAATATCATCTCAAGCTTGGAGACCTGAATTCACAAAAAGAGATAAAAGTTTCATCACCATTGGCGATGATTTATGGGGCAATGCAAACGCTACTACTGCTATTGGAAGAGGATTGACTCTTCCTAATGACGTCAGTCGCTTTGAGGCAATGCTCAATGAAGATCTCGACTCATATGAATCTTATTTATGAAGGTATTCTCTCATTCTCTGCATGTCTCATCAGTTTTGTAAACTTTAACCCTTCCTTTGTTTTCAGATAGCTCTACTCGAAAAGGAAAAATCAGATAGACTGGCTACTAGGTTGGAATCCCTCAGCCTTAATCAAGAGCAGGTTAGAAAGTGTCGGGCTAAACTTCACAGATATGAGGAAGAGATCATAGATTTAAAGGGAGCTTGCGATACTGCGACGTCTAAAGTACGCCGCACAAAGGAAGAGTTGGCCGAGGTCAAGCAAGCAAGGACCACTGAACGCGAAATGAACATGCAACAGATACGCAAGGAGATGGCCTTCAGCTTCAGATTTGGTTGGGTGCAAAGCCAGCAATGTCAGGAACATCGGTTTGTAGCTGATCCTTGATAAGTCACATTTTGTATACGTTATATCTTCATTATTTGGCGTCTTTGTGATTGTTTTGGATTAAACTAGTTGCATTTTACCTTATTTGGTGTTAGTGTGCAGCAAGGGAGAAATTGGATCAATGGGAAGGCAAATGAAGTAAAAACATTCCAGAAAAGATGTGAAGTGTTAAGAAATGCAATTCGGCCATATTGGGTGATTCTAAACAAGGCAAAGTCATTGAAGTCAACTATGTGGTTCCAACACCAAAACATGCATTCATATGCATGTCACAACCTTGACCGTGTGTTCTCATGCAATCCCATCATTTTATGCACTTCTAAACACCAAACATACGGTCACATGCATGCTAACATCCAGTCCGTGCGTCCCATGCCATTCCAACTCCCTTTTGAGCCAAAAACATCCATTTCCATTACTTAATCCATTCAGCCACATCTTCACATGCATGATCCACATCCATTCCGTGCATTCCATTACATTTCTGCACTTCATCTTTGCAGAAATACACATGCACTTCAATTAAATAAAACCCATGCTTGCATCTTTCCCTTTTGTTATTCACCCATTATTCCAGAAAATCAATCATTCTTAGTCCATGCCGTGTGATCCCTTCTCCTTTCCAGATTTTTACAAAGCATTTTCTGGTGGTCCAAGTCACCTTTGCAGGTTCCACTCACTTGTGGCAGCAAGAGCATGTGCTTCTTTGAATACATTAACATTTCCTTGCAGATCATGTCCAGGCCGTGAGTCTACCATCTCAGAAACACAATCATTTCCATCACTTAAGCTCTGCCATCTGAGTTAAAAAAAAGCCAAGATCCAATCTGATTTTTGGGGACAGATTCTTTTTGATAAAACAAGTCTCATTGGACATAAGAAAGGTCCGCAAGTTTTCTTCTTCAACCATTCCATTACACACACTCTATTGGCTCCATTTTCTGTCCATCATTTCACTCTCATTCTCCCTCTCCATCCCATTGCATTCGAACCTCTCTCCATCTCACAGAAACTATCCATTCTCTTCCACACACCCATAACCACTCCATTTCACTCCATTTCTGTCCCAAGGGCAGAAACCATTCAACCAAGCCATTCTACCTTCATCCGCACCACATTTGGAGAAGCAACACCAAGGAACTCTTCAAGGACTTCAACATCATTTTTTGCTTCAAGGGTTTCTCCTTCTTAATCTTATGTTCACTCATGTTATTTATTTTTATGGTAAACCTTTGTAAACATGAAGTGTAACTAATCTTCCTCTAGGGATTCGATGTAACCTTGCAAAGTTTGCCATGTAATTAAGTTAGAATGCTCAGTTTGTCCATCTATTTCTTGTTTCATTTTCTGTTTTAATGGTGACTTAGTGTGTTGATTTTAATGTTTGATCATCATTTGAATTAATCACAAAGTTGTGTAGCCAAGATTAGAACACACATCATGCATAATCTTGGTAGATATGTGAATGAATGAAGGGAGTGTTTAGCACACATCCTGCCGAGTTATTCCCTTTGGTTTTATGAAAGTTTCTTGTACATTACATAATCTTGATTATGAACCAAAGTTGCACATCACAATTAGGTTCATGATTAGAGACATTTGATCAAATCCACACATCATATGGTTGATCATATCCAAGTGAAACAAACTCAAGAAATAGGTAGATGAATGAGTACAAACTAACTTGACAAACATGGACTTAGTTGAGCAATGGTGAAACCGAATCCCTAGCTTCATTTCCATTGATACTATCCTATTACATTAGTTGTTGATTCATTTATTTGTGTTTACTTCATTTTCTCATGCTTTCAAGTTACAACAACAAATCTGTCTATTTAGACTAGTTTGATTCATTTCCAAATCTGCCTAGTTTGTTTAGTTTGATTCATTTCTTAGAGTTCTTGCAAAACAAGTAGTTACATAGGTCCAATTAGTCCCTGCGGATTCGACACCCTTGCTTGTGCCATTATACTAAATATATTCTAGCATTAGGAAGGAATTATTCATCAACAATCCTGACGTGTATGATCATCATATGGGGATTGAGCCTAGTGGATATGAGTGGTGCGAGGGGATGGATCCTAAGGATCGGAGATCCTTAGACCAACCTGCTTCTTTTAACCCTGTCCTAGGCAGCGGGTTTGTTACTAACTCTAGACTCATTTCGGGTTTAGACTTTGAAGGCTTTCAATCGAGCCCTCGTTTTGGCGCTCAGTAGCTCATGCAATCATGTGATATGTTTTCATGGGCTAAAACTTTATTTGCATTTGTCATTTGTTCTCATGGGCTAAAACCCCATTTGTGTTTGTATTTACATCATTGCATTTTACTTATTATATTTACTTGTATCTTAGCGTAATTTTTGTTAGCAAGTTGGGCCTTCGCCCTTCCATTGCCCAACCCTTCCTAGCTGTTCCTTTCGATTTTCATTTTCAACTAAATGAGATCAATATCCTTTATCTTTAAATTTGAGTTTTGAAATGAGAGATTAACTTATCCCAATAAGATATGATCATCTTAGATTTTGAATTCTTGTTTCTAGTAACCTCAAAATATCTCTACATGAAAAGGTGTTTGAGAGCAAATAGGTAGTAGTTGGATCTTATGGCTAATAATCAAATAGTGAAACTCAACTTCTAGCTCTGTGCTGATGTCCCCAAAAAGAAAAGCTCTCGGAAGGATGTTAGGGGCTCTAGGAATGTTATCGAGTTATGTTCTAGTTTCTCTTCTCGTTCGCCAAAGAGGGCTTCTCACTCTTCTGAAGTTCCTAACATTTTTCACGAATCCACATACCGGTCTCGAACAAGGTCGGGTGGAAAACATGCTCCAGATTCTGTTGTCGATGAAAGGATCTCTCCAAGGCTAAATTATCTAGGAAGGAGTTACGCGACTCGGGCTCCTGACTCTATCGCTCATTCTTCTGACCCTTACGCAAGAGATGAAGCGGGTCCTTCCCGTCCAATTTCCCTTTGCCACCCACGTTGCCCCTAGTGCTTTGACTACTCCATGTTATTGGACGAGTGTGAAACTATGAAGGGATACTTAAAACACGCTGAACACCAGGTGGATCATCTTAGGGAGGAATTAATGGCTGCTGATCGTGCCGTGTCCGTTGCTCACTCAGATGACATACATGATGGCTTTAAACAAGGCATTCACTATTTCTGCTCTAAGGCTAAAGTGACATTTCCCTCCATAAAATGGGATAATCTCCTTATCCCATTAGAGTAGATGTCATTTTGCTTGTAATAAGTTGGGCCTTTAGGTCCAACCACTATTAGGATATTTAGTAATGATGTTGTCCTTGTTTTCACATTCTACTAGTAGGTTTATTTCTTCTTTCACTCTTATCTTTTATCGCACTATGTATCCAACATCCAAGAGGTTTTCATCTTTTAAATAAAAGATATTCCTTTTTATGGGTGAGAAAAACAATGTCCCACTGCTTGAGCTTTTACTTTTGCACACGTAATGTTTTGCAAACACATGACATGTTCGAGGAGGAAAATCAGATTTATTTAATTCCCCTTTTCAATATCGATCTCAAAAACCGTTCAACCTTGAATTCTACTCGTAATCAGTTTTTTACCTATTCGATCTTGGTCGACCTTTGCTCATTCGATCTCGGTTTTCTTTTCCATCTCGATCTTAGATTTTTTTATCTTGATTGGGTCTTTAACCATGGGCTTTCTTTTCCCACTCGATCTTAGATTTTCGATCTTGATTGGGTCTTTATCCATGAACTTTCTTTTCCCACTCGATCTTAGATTTTCGATCTTGATTGGGCCTTTGCCCATTCGATCTTAGATTTTTTTTTATCTTGATTGGGTCTTTGCCCATTCGATCTTGGTTTTTCTTTTCCCATTCAATCCTAGATTCTTGATCTTGATTGGGTCTCCGTCTATCCGATCTTGGGTTTTCTTTTCCCACTCGATTTTATGTTTTCGATCTTGATTCGATCCTCAATCCATGGTTTATGCTCTTCAGCTTTAGAATTTAGTCGAAGATTCGAATGAAGTGCAACTTTATTTATCATACAATAAGGAGATGTCAACAGACATCCAGGGATACACCCTTTGACATGCAAGGAAGATAAGAAAGGATTTACCCTTCAACATTGCTATTTCAACATGCCTGAGTTTATAATCTTCGTTTCCGAAGGCCTTGGTCACCTCATATGGTCATTTCCGTATGCGTCCAAGCTTCCCAGCATTCAAATCTTTTGTGTTTTCCATGACCTTTCTCAATACCCAATCACCTACTTTGAACCTTTTCGACTTGACCCGTTTGTTGAAGTAAGTGGCAACTTGGTTCTAGTAGTTCGTAAGTCGTAATGCGGCGATTTCCCTTTCTTCCTCGACTAAGTCGAGGTTATGGGTTAGTTGTTGATCGTTCTTGCTATTTTCCACAACTGATGTTTTGATCATAGGTAGACCGACTTCTGTGGGGATAATCGCTTCAGTGCCATAAGCGAGAGAGAGTGGGCTTTCTCCTGTTGGCTTCCACTTTGTGGCACGATAAGCCCACAGTACAGTGAGGGGTTCCTCATGCCACTTTCCTTTGCGTTGTTCCAACTTTTTCTTTAAGCAATAAAAAATCGTTCGATTTGTCTTATCCGCTTGGCCATTGCCCTGGGGATAACTTTTGGAAGAGAATTGTAATGTGATCCATTTCTCTGTGCAATAACTTCTAAATCTTCGATTGTCAAACTGCGTCCCATTATCTATCACAATCGCCCTTAGTATGCCAAACCGACATATAATGTTTCGCCATACGAATCTTACAACGTCATCTTGCGTAACGGAAACGTACGCTTCTGCTTCTACCCACTTAGTGAAGTAGTCTGTGGCGAGAAAGACGAACCAGTTATTCCCGGGCGCCTTCGGCAATAGGCCTACGATGTCTATGCCCCATTTTGCAATGTTCTAAAAAAGGGCCTAGGCGGCGGTGAGTCAAGACATTTTCTTGCAAATTAGTTGGAAAAATCGGATGGGCTCTAGGCGGTGCTAGGCGGTTCTTTTTATTTTTATTTTTTTTAATGAAATTAAAAAAATAAAATAAAAAATCCTATCTACGTCTAAGTGGTTTAAAATTTTGAACTTATTGTACATGTGTCATCCTACAATACTCCTCACTATGATTATATGGCATATAAGCTTAATGTGTTTTTAAATTTTGGACTTGTTG
The DNA here is from genome assembly GCF_041283825.1 of Pyrus communis. NCBI lineage: Eukaryota > Viridiplantae > Streptophyta > Magnoliopsida > Rosales > Rosaceae > Pyrus > Pyrus communis. Next base: position 7,354,247 of record NC_142570.1, read on the forward strand.
GATACTCTTTTTGCATTTTATCATTCTTTTATTATCTTATCCATGGATTTCATATAAGTATAATTTTTTTTAAGTGTCAATATGCATTTATTTACAAGATGTACAAGAAATTTACCTAAATCTACCTAGGTGCCCGCCTAGACCCCGCCTAGCTGCCTAGGTGCTAGGCATTAGCCTGCTGTTTGACTAGTGCCTAACGTTTTTTAGAACCTTACTATTTTGAGAATGGCCAAGGTCCTACGATTAGATTGAGTTCTTCGGCGGGTTGTCTAAACCGAGGCATATTTCTGGCATTTGTCGCACCTTCTTAAATACTGCTATGTGTCTCGAGCCATGTACGGCCAGAAGTAGCCTTGAGTTAATGCTCTATGTGCTAAACTTCTTCCTCCAGAGTGATTCCCACACATTTCTTCACGTAATTTTCTAAGGACCCATTCAGATTGCCTTGGATTTAAGCACCTGAGGTAAGGTCCTGAGAATGACCTCCTATAGAGCGTATCGTTGAGGATTGCATATCTTACTGCTTTCATTCAGAGTTTTCTCTCTTTCACATGATCTTTTGGCTGGATCCCTTTTGTTAGGTAGTTTACGATTGGCATCATCCAACAGTCATCATCTTCAGCTTGATCCTGCTCTAGCAACGGGTTATCAAGTCTCGCCCCTTGCCCATCTATCTGCATCACATCTGATTTCACCGCTCCGATACTCAGGGAGTAAAGACATTCTACTTCGGTTTCCCGTAGGTTTTCTTGTGCCAATTCAAAGGACTTTGATCAAGAACTGAAAATCAATAAAGTTTTAGCTAAAGAACATAAGGACTGCATCCAAAGTCTCCCTAAATACAATTACAGAAGAATAACAAATTAAGAATCAATGAGTTTCTCTACAGATCTAGGTCTTTCATATATGCACTAACATTGAGTGGCTGGGTAGCAGTGTTGCATGCCCATCCTTGTTTTGTGGTGAAGATTAACGTTTGGTGTTTAGTGATCATTTATATACCTGCTGCTATCTGCTACAGCATTGAGAGTTACATTACAAAATGTTGGTTTTATTCCGTCCAAAAAATGGAAACTTTTCATCAGATAATGTTGTTTTGCGTGATAAATGGTCGGGCAATTAGTTTGATTAGTATAGTATAATTAATAAAGTTGATGGACAATGAAAGCAATTGACTGAGAGGCCTAATTTATCAGTAGATACAACCAAAACGTACCGCCGGCCGATGTTTGTACATCTTCATTTATCCACACACTTCCACTACCGATGTATGAAACCGAAACCCTAGAGTAGATGCAATTGCAGGAATTACTCTGGACCTAACCTACGAACTAATTAGAAGAAAAATGAAAAATAATACAACTCTTCATATAAACCCTAGCATTTGTATATGAGAATTTTAACGAAAAGTTCACGGTATTGTTTACTTTAATAAAAAAAATCATATTTTTACACTAAAAAGTCAATCATGATATTATTTACTTTACCTTTTATTTTATCTTTATCATTAAAACTCAAAGTTTTCCAGCTATTTTCATTAATTTTCTTTTTGCATATCCCTCCTTCTGATTACCAGTTCATCCCTTAGGCCCCGCCCCATTCATGATAACACGTAAATTTAGGGAAATATGGCCCATATTACAAACGCTAATTATGGGGATAAGAGTACAACTTTTGTGCAGTGCCTTTTTTTAGTTAAAGAATGTCTTTTGACAGAGTACTAAAACCTGTCTGAAAACCTGTCTGATGAAAGGGTAACGATATAGAATTTAATGATTGAATTATTATTTAAACGTTGATAAATGTGATCATTTTTTATTTATGACACATCATTTAATTTGTAAATTTATTTATAAATTTAGTCTTTTTAGCATTACTTGTGATAAAATTATAGAAGTGATTTCGACTTACTCTATTTCACCTCCTACATACTTCTTTTTAATTCTAACCTTATTCTCTTTTGATAGTTCAATCCAACATCCGAAAAACCAAGAGGAGTGTGTATACAAAAACCTCCTTTTGTAAACCATACCATGACACTGATTTTAATTAAATATTTCATCGTCTAGACCACGACACGGGGAGTGTAAACTTTATAACTATTATAATAAATTCTAATTAGAATAGGTTTATTAACCACTCACATTTTGTTGAATTAAAAACCCTACACCTATTTTTGAAATTAAAAAATTATCTTAGTACTCTCATTTGATAAGTATGTTTATAAACTATCAAAAAAGTATGTGCATGCAGAAATGATCAATTGATGGGAGAATTTGTCAGCGGGAACATAGTTTGGTGCAATAAGTGTAATAATATAATTGGTTCGAAATTTTAAAAATTTCAACTAATTGTATTATAATTTTTAAGTTTTCAACTAATTGTATTATTACATTTAGTGTACGAAACTGTATTTTCGACACATTAAAAAATCTCTTCAATTGATCGTATAATTAATGTAGCCTTGCGGACATGAAAGGAGCGTTCTACATCAGATAATTGAAGCGGGCGCGATAGTCAAAGGACTTAATTCTGCACACCAACTTTGCAAAAAAGGAAAAGATCACAATAGGCTTTCCATCAGATTGATCTACAGATCCAAGGCTTCATGCATTCCTATCAGAGCAAACATGATAGCTACTTAGGATGATTTGTTTCATGCATCTTTGGATGGGCGATGGTGATTGGACATGCACATGACTCTTTGTAGGTAAGTCACTGACTTGTGGTAACCTTTCTTAACCCTAGATTCTAGAAGCAAACAAATGCAAGGATGTCGATCAAACTCTCAAAGCTAAACGAGTTTCAGGCTGATAGCCGATTGGCTGAAGAAAGTTGAGGTTCTGTCATAAAATTATTTGGCAATGTAAGGAATGGTCCAACTTCTTATAAGCACATGCAAGGTCCTTCTTTTCAACGATCAGATTCACTCTCAACACGCTCCCTCACGTGTGACAAATTTTTAAGCCTATAACACGTAGACAACATAAACGGGATGACCTGAAGTGCGTGTGGCCGTTGGGCTTTACACATGGAACAACTTTGCTCTGATACCATGAAAAAAGTTGAGGTTTCACTAAAAAAACCAATTGGCTATATGGAGAGTAACTCAACCCTTATAAGCACATGCAAAGTCTCTGATTTTTTTTCTTCGATGTGGGATTCACTCTCAACAACTAGAGACGGATTCCGTGTGTTATTAAGTTAAAAATTTGAAGATTTGTTAACTAAAACGAGGTGGTTAACCATCTTTTGTTTAGTGTTGTGATTTAAATGAAAAGGTATCCTCTTGATTGGGAGGTTTGAAATAAGGTATGCATCTCATTTGATTGGTTGCCTAACCAATTCATAAAGTCACTATATGTGGAAGATTTCTACAAGAAATAAATAACCTAAGATTATAATTTTCGTTCCTCCATCATTAACCAAAATTTAGAGACTATTTTCTAGAGTCTAGTTGCTAAGCAATCTTGAGCATCCTTGCTTTCTCGTGTATTCGGAGTTTACCCTAGGAGTATGCAAAACTTTGACATACAAAAGGTGTAAGGTCATGCTTAAATACATCTTCATGTAGGCACATATTATGGGTCAAATAAAGTACCAAAAAAAAAAAAAAATAGCGTAGTTAATCTGTGGTTTAAGCAATCTTTCATTCCTCATCATAACCATAATTCACAAGATACCTAACTTTTTTCTGACAATCTTGTCCACCACCATTTGTGATTAGCGTATTTTTACTATACAATTTCATAATCATAACAATTCATTTACTTAATCATCATTGTTTAAAGATTATATCTATATATATAACTAATATATATGTATATAATTAAATAGGAGATCGTATCTGCACATGTATCAAATAAATGGTGGCGGTTCATTATGAGTATGTTATAAATTTTATTCCATGAACATATACTAAAAAAAAATGATGAATAAAGTGGTTGACTTCATGAGAATGGATGAAGTATTGTCTTTTTAAATTACTAACGCAAGACGTCCAGCAAAGCAATACAGCAGTACTTTGTACAATATTCAGATACAACTAAATGTTAAGAATGAATTTCACATTGATGAGAAAAAAAATTTTGCATGTGTTTATAAGTAGTTGAGTTACTCCTCATATTGCCAATTGGTTTTATGATGGAATCAACTTTTTTCATGGTATCAGAGCACGTTGTCCCACGTGTGAAGCCCAAGGGCCACATGTGCTTCACCCGAATTGTGTTGTCCATGTGTTAAGCTTGAAAATTTATTACACATGAGGGAGTGTGTTGAGAAAGAATCCCATATTAATGAGAAAATGGACTTTGCATGTGCTTATAAGTAGTTGAGTTACTCCCCATATTGCTAATTGGTTTTATGGTGGAACCTCAACTTTATTCATGGTCTCAGAGCAAGTTGTCCCACGTGCCCAAATTGTGTTGTCCACGTGTTAGGCTTGAAAATTCACCACACATGAGGGACGTGTTGATAATGAATCACACATCGATGAGAAGAGGGACCTTGCGTGTGCTTATAAGTAGTTGGGTTTCTCATCGTATGGCCAATTGGTTTTATGGTGGAACCTCAACTTTCTTCAAGGTCTCACATGTGAAGCCCAATGGCCACACGTGCTTCACGCCACCCGAATTCTGTTGTCCACGTATTAGGCTTGAAAATTCCCCACATGTGAGGAAGCGTGTTAAGAATGAATCCCACATTGATAAGAGAAAAAACCTTGCATGTGTTTATAAGCATTTAAGTACTTGTCATATCACCAATTGATTTTATGGTAAAACCTCAACTTTCTTCACCAATAACACGGAAAACACAATAAACACAACAATATATGAGTTTGTTGCGGACATATCAAAAGGCGTGTAGAGTTTCGAATTGGGTGTTCACACCACAATCTTCCCTATCTTTGTTGTTGCAACATTGTTGCTAGTGGGCTGCATACAAGGTTCTAAAAAACGGTCTAGGCAGCCGCCTAGGCTCTCGGCGAAGGGTCCCCGACCCGATTTAGGCCAAAACGGTTGTTACATCCCACATCGACCAATGAAGAGGGGATGATGTGCCTTATATGTACATGCTCCCTTCCCTATAGCACGAGGCCTTTTGGTACCGTTTGGTACGTGGGACGGGACAGAACAAAGTGGGACAAGGCGTTCTGTCCCACGTTTGGTGCGCCTAAAACAGGTGGAACGAGCTGTTCCACAGGACGAGTTTTGGGTGAATTTTCGTTCCACGTCACCCCCCTGGAACGACTCGTTCCACATCCGTGGAACACAAAATTATAACCTCTCTGTCTCCTTCTTCTTCCTCCTTATTTCCATCCGAGGGCATCTTTGCTCTCGCTCCATTCCATTCCGTCCTGTCTCGTCCCATTCCGTTCTATCCCGTCCCGTCTGCATACCAAACGATACCTTTGGGAACTCACTGGCTTCGGGTTCCATCGGAACTCCGAAGTTAAGCGAGTTCGGGTGAGAGCAATCCAAGGATGGGTGACCCACTGGGAAGTTCTCGTGTGAGTTCCCAGAAACAAAACCTTGAGGGAATGGTAAGCCCAAAGCAGATAATATCGTGCTACGACGGAGTTGAGACTGGGATGTGACAACGATCATGTAAGGCAGGGAAGATTTAGGCAGCCGCCTAGGTGCTAGCTAGGCGTTATAGGCGGTCTGGGCGGTTCTAAGCGGCTTTGCAACTAATAATCTGCAACTCCCAATCTCAAAGTAGAGCCTCGATTGAAATTCTGCAGCTCACCGTTTGTGAGTAGAAGAGGAAAGAAAGAATGCAAAAAGAGAGAAACTCTTAACTTTTAAGGTATCAATCCATGACAGCGCGATCTGAATTTAAGATCCAGTTCGACGTTCTGATGACTGAAGGAAGAAGAAGAAATGGAAAAACTCATATGGGAAGACTATTTCGTTTTCCAACGGGTCAAAGTGTGATAATGATATGGGCTTTGGAAATATTGGGTGGCGTGTTAGAGGTGGGGTGGAGGGGTTAGAAACACAGGGATATTATTTGGTTTTTAATCTTTAATAAACCACCCACTACGTGGGGTTTTTATCATTTCAAACAGCTTGGAATATATACATACATTATATATACATATATATATGTTATATATTTATATAAATTATTGGGATAATGTTTTATTATTTTTTTACTTTATAGAATCACACTTATGTATATATATAATTTTTAATTAATTGTGTGCTTTTTTATTTTTTTTAGTTTCATAGTGGTATACATATGAAAATGGTGTACCTAATTTGCAAGGGATGGATTGACTAAAATTTCATCCAATTGTGAAATGAATTGGAGAACTTTTGAGGGGATACATACAAAAAAAGAAGAAGAAATAAACTAGATACAACAACGTTAAATAATTTAATCTATGTCTAATCCAATGCAAGGATCATGAACAAGAAGAATTTAGTCTATTATCCAAGAATACTCCTCATTATGATTACATGCTTACTGTTTTTTTGATATTGAACTTGTTGGATGGATGTACTTTGTGTATTCTTCTACTTCTATTTTTTCATTTTATCATTCTTCTATTATCCATATTTTTTTAAGTGTAAATAAGCACTTATTTACAAGATATATAATAAATTTACATAAATCCGTTTAGGCCCCGCCTAGCCGCCTAGGCGCTAGGCACCTACCTGTTGCACGACTAGCGCCTAACTTTTTTTAGAACCTTGGCTGCATATTCCCATTGGCTTCTTTTCGTTCATGGCTGCAGATCCGATCATTGTGGTGCTTGTTGAAGGAACATGGAGTCTTCTCTCTTTTCGATTATGGGGCTTTATCTGGTTTGATCTCCGACATCTGTAGACGGTGCAGGTTCGTGGGTTTGCTCCCCAACTAGCCGCCTAGGCACTAGGTGCCTGTCTGCCGCCCAACTAGCGCTTAGCGTTTTTTAGAATCTTGGCTGCATATTCCCATTGGCTTCTATTCGTTCATGGTTGCAGATCCGATTGTTGTGGTGCTTGTTGAAGGAACATGGAGTCTTCTCTCTTTTCGATTATGGGGCTTTATCTGGTTTGATCTCCGGCGTCTGCAGGCGGTGCAGGTTCGCGGGTTTGCTCCCCAGTGTCCGCTGGTAGCAGTCTGCTTGGTTTTCTTTGTTTCAGATCTTCTTGTTTGTGAGCTTGGTAATATTATTCACCTTTGTCCATAAAAAAAAAAAAAAAAAATAAAAAATAAAAATCTCAGATTACGTAATTGATATTTTTCTGCAAGTGTATGTTAAAATTATATTACTAAAGACTTATATCATCAATCCACATATGTAATCATTAGGTTCATTAGGTTTCTACAGAAAATACCAAGTTTGCAATTTGGGACGATAATTTTATCGTTGAAATCTCAAAACAGTATCGTAGATTGTAGATTTGACGCTGAATCCAAATAATATAATCCAAATTAATTTTCTTAACTTCAAAGAATTCAACAAATGACTGTTTAAGAGAAAAAGAAGCTAGTTACGTCGGCTGAATGGGTACTGCCGACTACTGCTGTTCACGTAAACTAATTTCCTTCCCTAATAATTATATGCTACTTTACTTAGTAGAAAATTAAATGGAATTTGTTGGCTGTATTGAATTTTAAGTCAAGCTTAATTATTTAGACAACAACCCTTCTTGCATGATTCGGAGGATTGATTAGTTATTCAATTACAAACTTAATTATAAAGTTAATCATGTTGAGAAGTTAACTAACTATAGAACAAGACCAAGCTCGACTTAGAAAAGTCATCGGTTTATAAGATTCTCACAGTTAAGAGGGGACACTTGAAATAAATAAAATCCAGAAACAGAGAGAACGATCAAAATCTGCAAAACCATCAAAGAGATGGTTTTTCTCTCTTCAACAATTTTGTTGAGGGTGTTAAAACAATAATTTGATAATCGGAGCACTATTATCATTGAGATTCTAAATCATTTAGGTTCTGGTTTTCGTCTAAATTCGATATTGAACAGCATAACAGCATAACATGACATAACATGTTAGAATACTAACAATGTCATTCACGTACACTATAGTGTCAACAACGCCATATCCATCAACTGATGACAGTGACTCGTACGTGAGCAAATGACCCGTTAGATGAACAAGGCGTATGAAGAGACAATGAACCTTTGGGCCGATTCATGTAAACAGAAATTGTGATGGACTGTAGAAATTAGATTATTAGAAACCAGAAGGCCCATTGTCTAAAACTCTAAAGTTGTGGAAGCCGAAAACCTTTTGACTGGAAAGGAAAGGAAAGCAAAGGAAAGGAACGCAGTCCTCCTAACGCTGTAACGCAATGATTGGCACCGCTCTCCGTCTTCGTAACACCCATGCACAATAAATTTGAATCAAATTTTAGCGCTCAAATCTCATGTGCCACAGAATCCCCATTTCAAAATTATATAAAAAAGTTCTTTAATTCCTTCCAAATTTAGAAAAAAACATTAAATTCGACTCCAAAAAAAGGTCTCACTCCTCCGCCACTTCACAGTTAGCAATCGAAGCTCGCAATTCCAGAAACGAGAACATGGGTTGTGCTTCTTCTAATCTCTTCAACCACAACGACGAGTTCTCCCAACTCGGCAGCTCCGCGCTGAGCCACCACATCGTCTCGCTGACTTCCTCCACCTACGGCCTCCTTACTCTCGACCCGCCGCCGCCTGCGCCCACCACTCCGTCGACACCCCCTCCTCGATTCACTCTCGGGTCCATTTTCCCGAGCCCCTTGTCCCAGCCCAAGTCGCTCGAGTCCGAACCCAAGTCACTCTTGTCCGACCCGAGACCGCTGCCTTCCGACCCGGAAGTCATTAACTCATGGGAGCTTATGGACGGGCTTGACGCCGACAGCTTCAGATTCTCGCCGCTTCCGCCGCCCAAACCCTTCGTTTCCTTTGACCCAAAAACCCTCGATAAAGAAAACTCCAACCCGAATCGCGCAATTCTCAAATCTCCGTACGAAAGCGTCTTCCGGGTGAACAACAAGGACCCACTTGACCGGTTCGAGAAAATATGCCCGCCGGGCGGGGAAAACAAAGTCGTTGTCTACACGACGACGCTGCGAGGAGTGCGGCGGACTTTTGAGGAGTGCAACGCTGTCCGGGCAGAGATAGAAGGCCTCGGGGTGATGATTGTCGAGCGTGACGTGTCAATGGATCGCGGGTTCAGAGAAGAGTTGAGCGACTTGATGAAGGGGAAAGGGAAGGAGGCGGCGGTGCCGCCGCGGGTGTTTGTGAAGGGGAGATATATAGGCGGCTCTGAGGAGGTGCTGAAGATTTTGGAGGAGGGTTTGCTGGGTGAGATTCTTGCTGGGTGTCCAAAGAAAAAAGCTGGGTCTGTGTGTGAAGGGTGTGGGGAGGCAAGGTTCTTGCCCTGCTTCCAGTGCAATGGGAGTTCAAAGATGGTGCTGATAGTGAATGATGATGTGGCGGGGCAGCGGAAGGGGACGACGGTGGTGACGAGGTGTCCTGAGTGTAATGAGAATGGGCTGGTGCTTTGCCCAATTTGTAGCTGAATGGTGAAGAACACGAGATGCAAAGATCTCTGTTTTCGTGTCGAAATTGTGTTTAAGCATTTTCTTCTATCTTAAAGTTGGGGCTTCTTTTGAGTTTCTGATGGAAACCAAAGGCTTCTAATTCTGTACTCTACTCTATTGTTTTTATGTTGATAGTTATATAACTTATATATATCTGCTTTTGATTTGTGAAGATGTATTGATTTGCTGGTGTAGTTGTTTTCTGTGAAGTTATACTAATCTTCTGGACTGATTGGTGAGTGGTTTTCATTTGAGGGATTAGAAGAGATTAGACATGAGGGAAACTTATTCTTTCTAATCCTGCCGTTTTGTGAGGGACAAAATTCCTTAACAAGTAATCCATCTTATGCCTGTAACTTAGACAATGTTTCTTTATTTCTTCTTACAACATATTTTAAATAGAGCGAGTTATCCAATCTTAGGCACCAAACGAACACTTAAGAGTCTTCTGATAAAAGAAAAAAAAAAAATCCAAAAAACCAGTCTTCAGTTGGTACAATAAATTACAGATTCTTTGGAACTCACTTTAATCTCCGGAATTAGTCGCCTTTCGTTGAATGTGGAGAACATAGGCACACCAGTTGCATAGTTAGTGATGTCTTAGTTTCGCTTATCTTTCAGATGACTAGTCGTAACGATTTTCAGAAAATCCAGTGCGATGAATGAAAGATTTACTATGATAGTACAGGGTTAAACTAGTAGTTACCCTTCAATTGTTTGAGAACTGTTGTACCATGATAGAGTTCAACGTGGATTTGAAGAATATATGGAGAATGCTGATGCTTCTTGGCTGCCACAAGTTTGTGGCGAAGAGTCCGCTGGTTTATCAGTGGAGAAACTAAAACAGTTCTTCAGTCCAGGGAAGTACCGACCGTGAGAGAACGTACAGAATCTTTAAAACACCTTTAAACACAAACTTAGTCAATGCCGACTTGTCATTTCCCTTCTCTTCTTTTGTATTCTTCTCAAGAAAATAATTGTCCAAAAGCTTGTCCATATCTTCCCATCCAAATTATGCAAAGTGATTTAACTGGCAATCTAGCATGTTAGTGGAAGAGAGGGATCAATCTTTAATAGCACTTCCACCCCTACCAAATTGCCCAAGCAATTAGGCTATTGAGCAGGACAATTACTACCTTTACTATAACTGTTTAAGTGCATCTCCATCCCTAAATTGAATAGAACAGACTATTGGTTTAAAATATTTTTTATTATAAAATGACAAAAGATAATTTTATTTTTAATTTCAGATATGTTTTTTAACCAATTTCATCACGTCACGTGTCATTAACTAAAAGTACAATTTGATTGCCCAATAACCTAGGGTACATTCATGGGGTGGAAGTGCTCTAAGATTAGCAAGGAACGACATAAGTGGCGGAAACCTTCTAAATTAGATTGACATAAACCAGTGGTATCAAGCTTAAATTTTGCTTAGACTGCTTTGTTCTCCAGAAAAAAAAAAATATATATATCAGTTTACGGTGAGTAGGTGGAACTCCGATTGCATCATGAATGTTTACATTTGCTTGAGGAATAATGAACATATCATTCCTAAGTATAAAGTGTTTTAGAGGCCTCTACTTTTTCTGTGGAACTTTGGTCCTGAAAAGGGGTGACGTGAGTTGGCGAATATGTACTTTTCTGAAGCTTTTTCACTTTCTTTATTGTTTGAAGTTTCACCGAGGATTGAAGTGGATACCAGGAAAGGATATTTGCGTTATCTAGGGTGAATCACAATGATTGTGAAGGGGTAAAATTTGCGTGTTGAATCGGGAGTAGGCTCAAAATTTTCACATGCGACTGTTTGGTTTCAGTTGCAAGGTTTGGCAAAGTTTGGTCTGTCTTGTAACCCACTTTATCGTTAATGGTAGTAAATCTTCACGCTCAGATTTTCTCCCTCTGCATCCCTCCTCGTGTTTTTGTCCACTAATTCTCTTTTATTTATTTAGTCTAGAGGCTAAAACAAATTAAAAAGAAAAAAAGAGCATAGGAGGACAAAAGGGTATTGCTCATGTGATTTCTTTTTGTATAAGCCTACATAATCCACCAAAGGTCATAATATTAGAAAATCCTTCAATAGTTTCCACAATCAAATCCGAAACACGAAGAAAACATTTCTGAAATTGGGGGTGGTTAATATTTCCAGTTCCTATAGATGATTCTTCTGTCTGCCTAGAGAAAACCAGTAAGGAAGTTGATGAAGAAAAAGCTCCACACAAGATTAATAAGGGGTTGATTATGATGAGTCCCTTATTCTCTTTTTTGTTTATCATTTTTCTATTCTTTATTTTTTATAAGAAAATTTTGAATTTAAAAGAGAGATTTTATTGATAACGAAAAAAAGAAGTTACATTAGTTAGGAGGATATTAAAAGAAGTTACATTAGTAAAGGGCCATAAACCTTACATTTCATTATACGGAGGAGGATGTCAAAGAATGGGAAGAGCATTACATAACTTAGTCGAAATCCAAGAGAGATTGCTTGTCTAAAACTTTGCGTACATGATGACGAGAGAAAGTCCCCAACTCCCTAATCCAAGCAAAAGTAGAACAACATATACATAAAAATGAAGGGAACTTGCTCTCAAACTTCATTTTATTTCACATCTTCCAAATAGGCATTAGCAAGAAAAACCCTGCAGCCAACCAAACATTTCGAAGATGTGGAGGAAACCATTTCGACATAAAAGAGAGCTAAAAATCCGAAAACAAGCCAATAAGCGGAAGAACAATGCCAAATTGAGCATCAAATCAAAACCAAGGACGTTGTGCAAACCCATAGCTAAAAAATATGTGATCAACGGATTTAGAGTTGCGGCAACATAATCGGCAGTTAAGTGCTAAAAAATACCCCATCGTTCAGTTGATCCTCTGTTGGAAGCTTATTAAAGAGTATCCTTCAAATCAAAATAGAGCAGTAGAGCAAGATAAACGGACGTCAAATAATGAAATGTTATTTATTTATTTATAATAGTTAAGTTTTATTCTCATTTCAAAAAAATCTTGGTAGTAAAACCACAGTTAGAGAAGAATTTTCATGCAAGGGAAAAATTACTATGAAAGTATTTCAAATTAATTATAAAATATCATACGAGAAAAATTAAAATGCAAGATATTGCATGATTTGACTTAAAATACCAATCGAGATGTTTTGAGTTCAACCTCTCTTCAACATGTACAAGCAGCTTTTAATTTGAGTCTGGCCTAGCCATTATCAAGGTGTAAATATGACGTGACACTGACACTACTACACATATTGGGTCGGCACAGATTTTGAAGATTTGTATGGAACTAGTTACTGGTAATTTTTCCCATTTAATCTCAGAAAAACTAGTAGAAATTCACATGCTTCGTAGTTATTTTCATGCAAAGAAAGGGAGAGTTCTGGTCCACTGTCTGATTGAATATGTGTTTTACTTGAGCAAGTAAAATTAACCTAAACAAAAAATTGACGAAAGGAGAAACCCTACCAAACTAGTTTGACTGAGCTTACTGGGAAAATGAAGCCCCACTCTGTTTGCTTTTACCCATGAATACGAGCAGAGTTGGTGGTCTTCGAGGACTTCGAATGCATGCAAATGTAAGATGCAATATAACAACAAAACTCACATTTGGCCACATTCTCTCACTGTAAATCTCTCTCTCTCGTCCCTTAGTTGTCCATGTCACGTGAAACCATTAGATTTTCGTCAGTGAAATTTAAAGCCATTGATCAATCAAAGAAGCCCTAGCTAGGATGCTTTGGATTCTTCTTCCTACATTGAAACCTCTCCCTCTCGCCGTTGTGTCCACTCTTTCTCAAACCTTATTACTTATTGCATTGTTTTTTACAATATCTGACACCTCCCCTGCATTTTTGTTTTATAATGTTTCGCATGCCACCAAAAAAAAAAAAAAAAAAAAAAAAAAAGAACCGTCGTTTTTTACAATATATTGGAGACCTCAGAGCTCGTACTTTGATTCCTGCATTGCATGTAACCAAACAAACCCCTCTCTCTCTCTCTCTCTCTCTACCAACTTCACCTTCTTCTTTTGCCTTCCTCAGCTTAAATTCATGTGATGCTGGAAAATTTTGCTCAAACACTCAAATGGGAAAGAAGAGTGGTACTTCATGGCTGACTATAGTGAAAAGGGCGTTCAGGTCTCCCACTAAAGATTACGATCAGCCAAAAAGTAGCAGAAGAAGAGATGAACATGAACCAGAAGAGGAAGAAAAGGTAACAATATTGCATACGATTTTTTCATAAGACGATATTATAAACTATTCAAATCTATGTTTTTTTTTTTTTTTTTTTTTACCTTTTGAGTACTCAATGTTTGGTTTGTGTACAGAAGAGAGAAAAGAGAAGGTGGCTTTTCCGGAAGCCTACTCTTCATGTTCAACAATGTGAAGCAAGGACAGTGATTGTAGATGCAAGTGCGCCTGTGAATCCTGTTTTGGATGCTGAGCAACGGCATGCAATTGCTGTGGTCGCAGCAACTGCAGCTGTGGCTGAAGCAGCAGTGGCTACTGCCCAAGCGGCAGTAGAAATTGTTCGGCTCACTGGACCGAATAACTTTGCTAGAGAACACTATGCTGCTACACTCATTCAAACAGCATTCAGAGGTTACTTGGTAAGTAACTTACTAAGAGCATGTTCAAGATTGCTTAGGGAAAGGCCAAAATTACTTTTTAACAACAAATACGCTTTTGACGGCGTTTAGAAGAAAATGTTTGAAAGTGTTTGTTCAGAATGAACTCCCAAGTCCTTTTTAAGACGCACTTGGATTTTCGATAAAAATTTCAACGTAGTACTTTTAGCAAAACCGCTATGAACAAAAGTGATTCTTATCAAAGCAGTCCCAAACCAGTCCTAAAACAAAACAATAGAGCACAATATGGAGATGTGATTACTTATAGAGGTTATGGTCGTTATTTGAATTTTTTTTACATATTGCAAATGTGGTTTTTGACTGAAGGCAAGGAGAGCTCTACATGCACTCAAGGGGCTGGTAAAGCTTCAAGCTTTAGTGAGAGGTCATAACGTTAGGAAGCAAGCAAAGCTGACACTGAAATGCATGCAAGCTCTGGTTCGAGTACAAGATCAGGTTCGCAACGAAAGATCAAGGCTTTCGCATGACGCCGGTCGAAACTCCACGTTTGCTGAAACAGACCTTCACTTGTGGGAATCCAGATATCTTCGGGACATTCGTGACAGGAAGTCAATAGTATGCAGCAGCTGCTACCTCTTCACCTTTTTAGCATAATAATATGAATTTTATTTTCGTGTTTTTGCTTGATTTCGATAAAACTCGAGGGTTTTCTCAGTTACTAGTTTCCGGTGCTTGTCTAATTCCTCGTTCTTATATTCCGCTACGTCAAGCAGTCTAGGGAGAAAAGTCTTGGTGAGGACTATTGGGACGAAGGGCTTGAACCCGTATTGCATAGTAGAAAGGAAGCTGCTTTAAAACGTGAAAAGGCTCTGGCTTATGCTTTCTCTCATCAGGTTGATCAATTTTTCATCACTCAAATATATGGTTCTTTTAGTACCTGTGTGTTTGTTTTAGAAGAAAATTTTTCTCGAAATGACATGGCAGGCGTTATCCCAAGCTAATCATACAATGCCACGTCAGAAAGTTGGTGATTGGTTTAGGACACCGTCACATGCATGCATGTAAGTTTCTGTCTAACAAGCTAATGTCTTTAGTACTTTGATGACTAATTGAAGATATGGAGGCCTGGGAGGAACCCGTCTGCAGGGAATGATGCAGAGCTAGAAGAGAGAACAAGATGGCTAGAAAGATGGATGGCCACGAAGCAATTTGAGAGCAGAAACCGAGCTTCAATTGACAAAAGGGACTCCATAAAAACAGTTGAGATCGATACGAATTCAAGGCCTTCCTCATGCACATCTTCAAATGTCCCAATTTCATCGTCATTTTCGCAACATCAAAAGCAGCCGGCCTCCTACGCCATTGCTTCAGCTTCACCCCTGCACAAATCACAGTACATGAATCATCTCTCGCCTGCAACACCCTCTCCTTCAAAACCAAAAGCTCTGAAAGTGAGGACGGCGAGTCCAAGATGCCCGAAAGAGGAAAAATACTATTGTTCATCAGCTGCACACACACCAAGCTTATCAGGCACCAATGCTTATTGCAGCTTCAGGGGTGCAATGTGCCGTTCTGGAACACCAAATTACATGGCTTCTACTGAATCTGCAAAGGCCAAGGCTCGATCGCTTAGCACACCAAAAACAAGGCCTTCTACACCCGAGAGAGAAAGAGGCAGCGGTTCAGCCAAGAAGCGCCTTTTGTACCCTGTCTCGGCTGAGCCACAACAGCATGATTGTGTTGGCATTGATTGTAGTAGCTTTAGCCAGAACTTGAGAAGTCCTAGCTTCAAGAGTGTACAAAATAATGACTACTATGGGAGGGAGAACTTGTCGTCGTACGCCGATACCCTAGGGGGAGAGATTTCTCCATGTTCAACCACTGATCTGTGGTGGTTAAAGTGAGGCAAGTGATTATGAAAGTGAACCTAGTTTTTAATTTGTTGTCTGGTTTGGAACTGGAATGGAAATTTTATTATTGGTTTGGTTGGATGAGATGCTTTTTTCTCTGTTCTGTAATGTTCTAGCAATGAGAGGAGGTTTTTATCAGAAAAATTTATGATACTTCGGAGTATAGGATATTTCAGATTGTTTTAACTATTAAATCTTGACTTCCGAAATTTTCAAAAATTATAACATGAAAAATCCGAAGTATGGAGTACTTTGAAGCACCATAGAAAATTTCCTTTATCCCACATCGGTATCATTGCTTTGACAATCGATGTAGGATGCAATCCCTTACTCTTCAACGGGATAGAAACCAAGGAACAAAGATTACCAAAGAGACCAATGAACAAAGTGAAGAATACTCAAATGGATTTTGGAATTTGGGTTCAAAAAGGAGAAAATGTAGGAGATTTGAAATCCTAACTGAATTTTTGATTCATTTTGTGGGCTAATTACAATAGGAGGTTGCAAGGGAATTTAATGAATAAAAAAGGATGAAAATGGTGATTTTGAGACGTCCCATAAGGTTAATTTTTTGGGAAACTCAAAATGATACATCATGGTACAAGCCTAAAGTGAAATATTATTACAAGCAAAATTGGTTCGACTGGTTGGTTAAAGTAGTTTGCCCGTTCATGCATCCAAGCTCATATACTCCTTATAAATTAAAGTTGCTTATTATATCATTTTTTTTTTCTAAAGTAGACTATTACAAAATATATTTGGAATTTACAACTCAAATAATGTTTGAACTAGAAAAGGAGTATTCAATCATGTTGTGATGCTGGCCCAGCCCCACACATCATACGGATGCACGTAGGCAGAGATGCTGGCCTCTCACCCATCTCTTTTTCTTCCTAGTTTTTAAGTGTCACAAGTTTTGGTAGATTCTGAGAATTTGCAAGTTGAGTTCAATTGAGAGTAGGGTGAGGAAGAAGCTGATAGTTGTAATTGTTAGCGGACCATCGTCATCATTTGTCGATGCTGATTCTGAGTAAGGTTGTTTAGCCTCTGAAATTCTTCAGCACCAAATGTTTCTCAAGGCTGAATATAAGTTTGGTAGAATACGAGGTTTAGAACGTCTGCAATCTGCATTGTGAGTCTTGCCATTATCTCTTTCACGTCTGAACAAGGTATGAGATAAGCAAGTTGGACAAATTGCCGCGACGTTGAGTGAAACTCAATCTTCGTGGGTACGATCTCGTTCTTATCTCTGTACTGTTATTGATTCGTACACTAGTGAGTAGTTTAGTTTAAGAGTTCAAAATTTTCATTTTAGGATGTTCTAAAATCTAGAACATAATGGCATAGTATGCAGGCAACAAAATCAACTAAAACAGTAACTATTTTCCCATTCATGATCAACCTCAAGAGTCAGACACAAACGTTAGAACTTCAAACATTTAGGTGAAAACAAACCATCACTACCCTCCTCAGTTAGTCAAATCAAATTCTTGCCTAGCATCTCCACTAGAGCTCTTACAGATGGTGGAGCCACTGTTGCAGCCATTAGAACCACCAGCAATGCCAAGGCACAAAGCTTCAGCCAATGGTCCACCAGGTGGTGACCCCATCATCCATGACATAGGGTTCATCCACTGGGACTTCAAACCCCCAACACTTTCCCTCTCTTCCCCCAAAACTCCAAGCCCCATTTGGGTATTTTCCCTCTCTTCATTGCTTCCTTCCCCTCCAGACATTGATAGAGTGAGAGATGAAAAGGGCAGCTTCTGGTTTGGAGAAACAAAAACTCTATCTTCTTCTCTTTCTGCTGATGTTGATGTTGACCATGCATCAATGAAATGCCTTGTCTGTTGAATTTGCAGGCCTTGGATTTCACCGCTGTAATCTGTGTGCAAATTCAGTGAGCTTTCAGTTTGTTGCCTTGGAACATCCACATCTGTGTTAGTAGGCTTTGTGTAGTTGTGACTGCTGCTCTTTAGGCCCAGCTTGAATTGCATCATTTGCCCCCACTCTTGGTTTGAGCCACCCACAGCTGGGGCTTCCCCATTCATGAACCAAGCCAAGGACCTTCCATGGTCAAGGACAAAAACCTCATTTATTACACAAAACAAAGGAAACATCCAAGCAAGAACCACATCACATGAGAAGAACTTCTCTGCAACGAGATGCCACTGTAGTAGTATCACAATTCATTTATGTGATGCCAAGTAGAAAAGTTAAAACACATCGCAGTGATTGATAGAATTCAAATACCGCTGCAGCGGCATCTTGTTGTAGGTATGTTTCTCTAGAAACAACTTTCTGTCACGGGATGGTACAATGACGGTATTACAAGCCAATTAAGCAATGCCAAGTGAAAATGTTAAAACACATTGTAGTGACTAATTGCTTGAAATACTGCTATGCTACAGTGACATCCTGTGCACATTAATAGGGAACGGATAAGAACAAAGCAATAAAATACAACCGAATTAATGAGTTTTGGTCCTAAGTTTCATAGCATTAAAAAATTGAATCCAAACCTAACCTAACCCAAAACCAAACCCACCTGGGTTGGACATGTGATCCAGCAGCAGCGGCAGCACTAGGAACCATGTTGCCAGAATATGGACTTTGCCGGTTGGTGATGTTGCTTTGTCTGAAAAAATTAGCCGTAGGACTTCTCATGTTGTTGTTGTTGGTGAGGAAGTTGGGGTTTAGGGTTTGGGATTCCACAGGCTTTCTTGAACGGTTCCTGGTCTTGTGAGCGTGTCTCTCACAGTACTTCAGATCCGGAGCTACATCTCTGGAACACCTCCATTTTTTTCCATCTGTTCTTTTGCACCTCCATGGCTCCGGATCCGAGCTCCCAGAAATCCCCAACTCCAGTGAACCCTTCACCACTAAACAAAAAACCCAGTAACAAAGTAAAACAAAGGAATGGTTTTTTTTGTATTTTGAAGACAAAGGAACACAAACGTTGTTAAAATAGACCTAACGATGGAGTCTGCCTACAAATACATCGGAATTCACGGGCACTTAGAGCCGTTGGATCCAATCTACGGGTTGAATGTAAGGGCTCTAAGTGCCGAAATATGTAATACTCCAGTGTATTGTAGACAAATTCCAAAAGATGAAAAAAACAAGGAGAAAGATTTACAATTTGGGAACAAACGAGGGACATTTGATGTGTTCTTGGAAGTTGGTAAAAGTAATTGGGGAGGGACAGGGGAAGAGTCCATCATGTACTTGTAAATCATTGTCTGTCTCTCAAGCTCTTCCCTTTGAGCTGCTGTAAAAGGGAGTCTCACATTCACCATTCCACCTATTCAAATTCAAAAATTTCATATAAAAAATTTAAAATTAAAAAAACCCAACAGAAAAAGGACCAGAAAATAACTAAACTGTTCATCAAGTATGGAATCTTTGTTATTTTTTTTAAGAAATAAAGGTGGGAACTTTACCTGAGGAACTGAAAGCCAAGGTGTGATCAGAGCCAGGCAGATGGTGCTGCAGAGACTTTGGGAGGACAAAATCAGAACCGACAGGATTGTATAAATCAGTCGGACAACTCGGGACTGGATTGCTTGTGTTGCAAAACAAAGGTCCACCACCAGCACCAGGACTGTTATCCCAAACCCCACAAGCTTCTCTTCCTGCACTGGCAAGCAGAGGATCATGATGATGAGGATGATGATGCATCACCGTCATCGTCTTCTTCCGAGGAAATGATTGCTGGGTTTGTTGGGTTTGCTGGGTGTTTTGCATCATCAAACCCAGCCACTCTGTTTCTGCTGCTGCTCCCTTCTCAGCAAACCCATTTCTTTTTCCCATGATTTGGTATTAAAAAAAACTCAAAAAATTGAAATAAAAAAGGGCACCTTTTCTGAGTTTTTCTCACCGCCTTCCCCTTCAATGTTCAACCCCACAAAACTCCAAAAAGGAAAATGGCCTTAATTACAACCCACGCTAGCTTTACCTCTCTCTCTCTCTCTCTCTTCTGTGGGTGCGAGTGTGGTGGTGTTGTTGGGGGTGGGGGGGGGGGGTGGTGGGGGTGGGGTTTTGCTAGGGTGTGGCGGTGCCGCCATTTTTAGCCATGTGTTGGGCTTTGCTACCCAAGTTTCCAACATTACTTCCTCTTATGAATAAGGACAAAACTAGTACAAGCAGCTGGCAACAAACCCAGAATAACATCTCTCTCTCTCTCTCTCTCTCACCGTGGCACATAACGTTTACTTCACGCCTAATCTAACAGTGTTAAGTTTCTAAAAGTAGGGGATTATAGCCTTATAGGTCCCAATATTTGGCCATAAAAAGGAAAAGGATTCTTTTTTTCTCTTCCCATCCCCTCTTCTCACATTCTCTATTTTGTTTTTTTCATTCTATAAAAAATTAATATAAGATGTTGACGTAATTTAACCGTGACCATTCAAATAGGAGGAGAGGGAAAACAAGAAAAAGAGAATCCTACTCCCATAAATAGAGGGCACCACTTGAAAAAAAAATAATTAGCTACAATAGTGTGTTCTCTCAACATTAATTATTTTAAGAAACTTTTAACGAAAATAACATTTTTACTCTAAAAACTCACTTTTGATACTATTCACTTACAAAACTTTTTTGTCATTTTGATTAAAACTCAAAGTTTTCAAACCTTTTTCATTGGTTTTCATTTATTTTAAATAGTTGTTTCTTTTTCGTTTATTTGTAAGTATGAGGTTTTATATTCAATTTTATTGATGACGAGTTCGATATCAATTTATTATATATGACACGTGTAGCTTAACCTACATCCTGACTCTTAGTATAAATATATTTTTAATTCGAAATGAATAGTTTAGTGAAAAGCGAACAAAGGTTTGAAACCTCCAAACCAAATAAGAACTTCACCGGATGCATTCTTTGGGCCGACTTTACTTTAATATTAAAAGTATGTTACTGCCTTATGTGATACTGAAACTCCATAAGGAGGTGCATTAATATGCTATTAATGTGTGGTAGGAGATTTATATTAAAAAGAATGTTTCACATCTTTCTCCTTGTAATTTAGAATAATTCAGTATAGGTGCTTGTTTAAAAAAAAAATTATATATGGAAAAATTATTATTATTAAGAGAACGAGAGAAAACTCGAAAATTTTACATTAATTTAGAAGAGCAGAGAATTTCGAATGCAGAACACATAGGTAGAAATCCAATATTTTGTCCAGCAAGTTATTAGACTACATGCACACGAATTTAAATTGCAACAAGCGGCTATTAAGATAAGATTACATACATTCGGTAAATCTAGGAGTGTGACAGCCTGTCCCGGATTTTTTCGTATCGTAGGGGTGAAATGACGATTTTGCCCCTAACATGGTTGTTTTGTTGTGTGGTTGTTTTGGGTGTTGCTTGGGTGGTTTTGGACCACACACACACCACACTCACTCACCCTTTCTCTCTGCCCTATCCCGAGCTCTCTCTCTCTCCCATTTCTATTCTTTTTGTACGGACGACAACCAAAACCCTTGAAACCTTCACAGATCGAGGAAACAAATTATATATTCGTGCTTGTGAGGTCCTTAGGAGATCAACCATACCCATTTCAGGTAAGGATACCTTTGTTTTCACGTTGAACTCGGGATACCCCGATTTGGTCACTGTTCATGCACACGTTAATTCTTGTGTTTTTGGGAATTTCAAGCTTGTAGGAAGCTTGGTGAGGTCCTTAGAAGGCTCGAGGTGGTTCGTTTGAAGGTTTTGGACGTCGGGATCGTGAGTTACAAGGTTGGCCGGAGTTGGTAGTGTTTTCCCGGTGAGATTCCGTGGGTTTTAGTGCTTGAAAGTGGTATGGATTTGTTCCTCTTGTTGTAAGCTTCATTTTGGTACCAATTTTGTGAAATTTGGTTGAAAAACGAGTGAGATACAAGGTTTTAAAGTTTTCCCGGTTTTCCGGTTTTCCGGCGCCGGAGTTTGGCCGGAGAAGATGACGGAATATTCGGTCAGTTTGGACGGAATATTCCTAACGGCGTTAACGGCATCAGTTAGATTTAACGGAATATTCCTGACCGCGTTAACTGACGCCGTCAGTGTGCCAGGCACGTGCCTGCGCGTGGGCGGCACACGTGGCCGTGCCTTGGTCGGCGCGTGGGGGCGCGTGCGGCAGCGGAAAATTTTTCTAAAAATATGGGGATGTTCCTGAGGTTGAGTAGATCACGTTGGTGTATTCATACACCCCATTTGAGCTTTGTATGAGAAGTTATTTCGTAAGGTTGGTTATGTGCTTTAAAATTAACGTTTTTATAGTTGTTTCGCATATAGGTGAGACCAATCCCGAGGACGAGCGTGGTCACTCGAGGCAAGGCCCTTCTACTTACCAGTGAGTGGGCTTTTGGTTTTCCGTATATACCTATATACTTATGTTTTTCCCAGAAAATGAATTGAAACGTTTATACGTTTATATGCCATGCATTATGTTGCCGTTTGTTTATGCATTATTAGTAGCATATATATATTTGTATGTTGGTGCTGCGGACACACAGGTAAGTGCCAGGTAAGTTATGGTTATATTCATGTTCAGTAGTGATTTGAGATGCATAGAGAGCTCATAACCTGCACCCCCGGTGTTAGTGCTCCCGCCCAGAGTTGGGCACAGTCCTTCACGTGATGTTCACCTCCCACACCACACGCTCATCTTGGATACAAGTTAGGTGCACAGTCCTGTCGTACATACCACTTTAGGTGGTTCCGACTCGTAGGTGACCCGCGATTATTCGCCCAGCCTTACGTGATCGTAGCACTTGAGCGTACTTATTATACACCTAGTCCTGTCGTACATACCACTTTAAGTGGTTCCGACTCGTGTGCAGGTATAGTTAGTGAGATGGAGATTTGAGTTCTATATTCAGCCGTACAGGTCACGTTAAGTGACTCCGGCTGACAGATTACATTACATAGTTTTGACATTTCCTGAGCACTTGCATTCTATTTAGAAGCATTTGACATGGTATATTTCTGAGCATGATTTATATATATGTATATTATATTTTCTGGGAAGTATACAGGTTTTACGGCGAGGGGTTAGAACTTTGTTTATAAAAATGGTTTTTGAAAAGCTTTGTTTTTGCCCACTCACGCTTTCTGTTTTGCGCCCCTCCAGGTTCTAGTTGGCTAGCACTTTTGGTGGCTCCCCAGAGGATTTTTCCGGCATATCTGACAGAGTATCACCAGTGTAGGACCACCTTTGGGTGTGTTTATGTAGTGTTGTTTCTCCCGGACTGCATTAGGTCTTCGTGCTTTGAACTTTGTTTTCACACTTACGCTTGCACATGTATGTTCTTACGTTGTGTATAGCTGGTTTTTATTTATTCGTACTTTTATTATTATTTTATTAGCTCCGCACTGTGCACATGGTTACGTTACTTCCATGTGACGGCCAGCATGCCCTGATCTCGGTCGGGGTGTGTCAAGGAGTGTAGTCAAACTAAGATTTTAAAGGATTTTAAAGGATTTTAAAAGTGATATATTTGATATGATTTAAGAGGATTAAAGATTCCTATAAAATTCATATGGAGTTTTAAGAATTTGAATGGACTGTGGTGGATTGTGGTGGAAGGATTTGAAATCCTAAGGGGTGAGGTTGGATTCTTTTTAGCATTGGTTATATATACTTTTGGCTCTCAAATCCCACAAAATCCACAACTTATTGAAATCTTCCAAAATCTTAATTTTTTGAATACGCTTAGATTTGGATGGATTTTAAAATCCTTTAAAATCTTTTAATTGACTTCACCTAGATTTTAAAGGATTCTAAAATCCTTTAATTGACCACACCTAGATTTGAATGGATTCTAAAATCCTTTAAAATCTTTTAATTGACTACAATAGGATTTTAAAGTCTTTTAAAATCCTCTCAAATCTAAGTTTGACTACACCCCATCCACCTCCGCTGTTGTTCCACCAACTATGATGACAGCGTCTGACGAAATTGTGCTACAATTCCTTGGATATTGTTCGACTTCACTAAAAATTATTGGAATTTTGTAGTTCAAAAAAATATATGAATGTTGATATTTTGAAAGAGCTAAATTGGAAGACAATTGTATTTTTTTATAATGTTAGGAAGAATAAACTTGTAAATAAAATTTTATAAACTAAATGACATGGAAGTTGATGATTGGATTATTACTTTAGTATTGATAAATGTGCTCATTCCTATTAGTTGCACATCATCTAGTTTGCAAATTTTATCTACAAATTTAGTATGCCTAAAATTACCTTTCTGTAAAACTCTCAATTAGATTAAAAATTTTAATTTGAGAAATATTAACGAGACTCTCTTAAAAAATGAAATATCTCATGAACTCTATGACATTTTATATTTTTTTGCATAATATTTTATAATATTATCACAAAAATTAATGTAAAGATGCGGGTTGATAGAAAATTCATTGAAAATTCTCCTAGCATTTTTCTTTTTATTTATTTCAATTTGTTCGATAGCAGACCGTAAGCATTGACTACTTCCAGAGAAATGAGTCAAAATATTTTCAGTGCAGAAGCAAGGCTCTCATTGGTTGTCTGTCATTTTGTACAACTGACACGTTGAGACTCTGACGTAAGCTTGACGGCATCACATCCCGCCGTTAACAAATGTCAAGCATTGGGAAGCATCAAGTCATGTGCATGTAGTGTTTCGTGCCGTATTCTAAACACACTGAAAAATCTTTTGCTTCAAGAATTATTGGAAGTTTTGAAAGGAAAAAGGCTGGTGAGATGTTGATGCAGTAACCAACTTCGCCATGGTTAATTGACGTTCGCCCATCTCACTCGCCCTATTAATTTAGACCCCACAAATGTTGAGACATTTAATATAGCAAATTGGTTTAGGGAATGTTTTATAACTTATGCAACACATTGATTTGAAACCTTTCGTTCTCTCTACCCAAAAATGATGCATAAAAGTTTAATGTGATGGTGTGAATAATTAATAAGTTTTGGTTAGTTTGGTTATGTCTGATATGTTGTTTATATATCTGGGTGGAGCCCAAATCATTCATGTCTTTGTCTCTCGGATTTGTGATTAGTGAGTTTACTAGTGTCATGGTCGATGTTTAGTTGCACGAGTAAGGATTGTGGACTGGACTTGGATTTCGGATTAAGGTTTGAGAAAATGAGGTCCAATTGTCTCTACTTAAGAATTGAGTGTTGACGATACATAATGAGTATAGTCGGATTTCAATTAGTCATATCCAATACTTAAAGCTCGATTCATTATTATTCAAGGACCTCCAATGTGATCTAATTTAGAAGAGATTCTTGAGTAGGCCACTTGTGTCACAAAGATTGTGGACAGAACTCGTATATTGGACTAATGTTCGAAAAAATGGCCAATTTGTTCCCTAACTGAGACTTGAGTGTCAAAGACACATGATAAGTCTAGTTAGATTCCAATTAGTCTTATCGAATGATCAAATCACAATCCAATGCTATCCAAGTGGTTCGACCAAATGGGACCAAATTTAGAAGAGATTCTTGAATACATCTACTCATGCTACGTCACTTATCCGCTAAAGACAGATAAGAAGAAATCATATCTTACACAAGCCCATTTTGGGGAGCTTGAATGCAAGGATTTGCCATTATGTGTCTTGAGCGGATTGGTGACTTAACACAGTTGACCCTACCTAAAAATTTCTCCTAATATATATAGAAATTTTTTGCCAAGTAAGGGAGAATCAGAGTGAAACATTGTGGCCAAGAGAAATATTATATGGGTACATATATAGAGTTCCTTGGTGTAACATGAAGAGCTGAATTAAAGATTACAATTACTTTGGCAGCCTTGTCAAATATCATGGTAGGGTAAAAATCTTGAAGCTGATTTCAAAGTACATTTTCATGTCCACGGTACAACCTTGAAGACTGAAGAGATGAGAAGAGAGTAATATGGACAAGGAGTCGTACGCAGTACCATTTCTGATAATTTCAAAGGATAAGATTCATGCAGTGTAGAACCAGTACTTGTTTTTGTATTTCTTGCTTTAAGACCTAGAGATCCTAAATTTTTTATCTCATGATTTTAGACGGTGAATTGCTTTGTTGTACAATGTGATCGAAAAATACTCGTCTGTCTTGTTTAGATATTATTACTAATTCCCGTGTTAAACGATATAATTGATATCTCATAAATTTATGATATAATGTTGATAATAAATTTACATAAAAATAATAATTAACATGTGTGATAATATCTTACGTCCGTCTTACAATTAGACTAAAAATCTTTTCATTTGTTTAATGCTTTATAAATTGTTTGCTAATTCGGGAATGATAGTTACCTTCTATTATATCTTCTTTTTGGCGTTCTCATTATACTACGTCGTTTACTGATAGAAACCGTCTTATCTCAAAAAAACCATCTTTGTGAAACTTAAACCGGATAGAAAATAGTTTATCTTTTTACCTGTTATCTATTAAACAGACGAGCTTAGTGTTTTGATTACATAGCAATGATCCTTTAAGGATAATCCCAAAAAAATGAACAGCTTTGCAGATTAGAAATGAGAAGGTAAAACAGCAAGTGGCCTTCTACTACAGTAGTAGAGAGAAGTATCACTCTTACATCACGTTGTAGGTTCGAATCCCGTTGGCTTCCTATCCTAACATCTAATCTAACAAATGTTATTGTTTGATTAAAAAAAAAAGAAAAAAAAAAGGAAGGTAAAATGGAAAATTACAAAGGAGAAGGTATGTAGCATTCTTTAGCGGTTCATCTTAATCATACATGTACTAGATGAAAATTTTAAATGCTGACACAAAAATTGATGTTAAACTTTGAGGTGACATAAAGTCTATAAAGAGTTGCACTTTAAAAAAAATCTCCTTAGCATTTCTCTATCTTAGTATTAACCTGGTTTAGTCTTCCTAACAGTTATGGACCCTCTAAATAGAAACAATTTTGTGCAGAGCTTCCAGGGTGTAATACCATCACAAATCGGTTAATGATTGCATTCTTCTCAAGTGGCAAAGTGAATGGTTTTAAATCATATATGTTATACCTTTTCTGTTTCCCACAAAGTTGTTTAATTGGATGGTAATCTTCTCTAAACATCAAAGAATCTTCCCTTCCCAAAATGATAATCTAACACAGATCAACCCTCATGTGCTGCACTATAAGCATGAACATTAATATATCTAGTTGTTACTTCTATATGTAAAATTGACAATAATCACTGATACTAGTTGTATACAAGGTAGAGGAAGGATGGGCGGTGGGTTTCCGGGTGTAATGGTCCTCACCCCTTCAAGGGAGGGTAGGTGCCTCGCATCACACGTGACCATTGCCGAAGAATTAATCTCACCTAATCTTTCTCTATTTAAAAATAAAAAGGCCTAGCCATGCCGAATACTCTCATTAATCATTGATATCTTTTTTACCCATCTCATTAGCCACTAATATGTCTTTACTCACCTGATTATCACTATTAAGTCTTTTATATATCCTTATTTTATGCAACTAATGTTACTAACTATTGTCGGGTTTTTATAGCAAATGTGGGTTGTTGACATTTCTATATCATGGTCCAACCTCACTATGGACCAAGTAGATATGATCTGAAATTTTTGGGCATGTCATATACCATGTGTGGTCCTTTCCTTGTAGATAAAGGCATGTGCGGTCCTTTTTGGGAAAGGAAACCAACTGTTCATGCAACCCTCCGGCATTTTCCAGTCTCCTAATTGATCATCTCCTAAATCCACCTCCAAATAGAGAACTAAAACATTTCCACATAATCTGTTTTACAAACCATCTAATTATTTATGTACTAAAACTCCAGAATCTCAAGTGAAAGAAGAAGAAGAAGAAGCATGTGCATGTGTAGGTGTATTCAAAACTAAAAAATACACTCACTTGAGTGGACTGAAAAATGAAGCATGTGCATGTATTCTGACAAGTCAAAAGCATCACAGATTTAGAATAAAGTCAAATTTTTTAATTTAAAGCCTTGATCAGATCCAAAGCAAGACTTTTTCTGATTAATTTCATCATACACAAAAATGTGCAATAACCATAAAAATCATACCACTCTTTCAACAATCCACATAAAAAAAAAAAAATAAAAAAATAAACTAACATGAAAAATGACGTAAAATAATTAGAAATCAAATTTTAATTGCTGAATTGATCAACGACATAGAGAGCAAAAAATTGATCATTCAAACAATTAAAATTTGAAAAATGATCATTTTGACGGATTTTCCAATTCACATTACGATCTTTCAACTAATAATGAAACTATTGGATCTAATGGGGCTCTTTTGCTTCATAAGAATTCTGAGCTGAGCTTTTTGGCACTCAAGCTTTGTGCCCCAATGCCTACTTTTTGATCCAATTGCTCTGACAACTCTTGGGAATTCAACAAACCCCTTGATCCCTCTCTTTATGTGAGGATTTTCTGGTTCTGGTGAGGCTCTTTTCTGAACCGCCATGGATGAAAATCCACCGCTGTTTTCACTGAAAGCTGCTTTTTCACCCAAAAGCACTTCCCTTGAAGTTGCAGTAGAAAAACTGGAAACAGAATCATTGTTCCGATCACCACAAAAAGCCCCAGACATTTCACTGGAACTATCCAAACTAGCAACGTTAACAACCTCATTTTTATGTTTGATCTTGAAATGTGAGTTCTCGGCGGCACACAGCATTTTTTTACACCCCTCCAACTCTAACACCTTCTCTTCGAACAGAAGTCTCGCCTCGGCGAGCTTCATCTGAACTCTCTCCTCCCTCAGCACCTCCGCCATTCGAAGCATTTTCCTCTCCTCCTCGATCTCTTTCCTCATCTTCGTGATCTCCGACTTCCCGAAAGAAATCTCTCTAGCAAGCTCCTCGCAAACCCTCTCGATCGCTTCTCTCGCCCTCCTCTCCTCCCCCAACTCCTTGGCCAACCTCTTGTTCGAGCTCTCCAACTTCTTGCGCGCCTTACGCTGGTACTCGAGCTCGGCTTTCATTTCGATGATCTGGGCTCGCGTGTAATCCATCTCGGACTCCATTACCGGCTTGAAGAAGGTGAGATCCCAGAAGGAAGCGGCGAGCTTGCGGGCGGAGATGGGGAGGTGCAGGCAATGATGAACTTCTTGTTGCGGTTGCTTGTTGCTAAAGTCTTGGCATTGCCGCTGCTGGTTTTGTGGTTGTAGGGGAGGATTTTGATGGGGTTTTTGAGAATTATAAAAAGGGTTTTCGTACAGTTTCCAGGTAGGGAAAGCGGAAGTGGTGATTTCAATATTTCTGGTATTTCCTGGGCTAGGAGGAGGAGTACTATTGGTGCTCATCATCATGAACATCTTCTCCATATCTTCTTCTTTTGTGTGTAGTCTTTTTCCTTCTCAAATCCCTTTCTTTGCTGCTTCTTTCTTTTTACCTTTCTCTTTATTTTTCTTCTAATGGGGACTATCTCAGCCAGGAAAGCAATTGGGGTAGGCCCATTTGATCTTTGGAGGGAAGTTGCTTTGGAGATCTGGATGGATTGTGTTGTATCAAAGAAAAAAATTATACCAGATCACATGCACCTCCCACTCATCAATACCATGCTTGAGGTGACCTTAAATTGGAAAAAAAAATTTAACTACCATGTCCGTACTGCCACATAGTGTTGCTAGTTTATATATGATAATACAAGTGAACGATATAATTGATATTTCATAAATTTATGATGTAATGAAAATAAACAGATTCGACTAATGCTTGGTGGTTTAAGTGGTAAGGAGCTTGTTCCTCTTAAGCAAGGTCTTGAGTTCGAACCTTGTGAATGGAACAACCATCATTGGGAGAGCTTGCCCTCCGAATGAGGTCCGACCCGGCTCGAGGGATTAGTCCTCGCTTAGGGAATACCCTAGATTCATCCAAAAACAAGTAAACAGACTCGTATATTACGACATAAATAGTTATTACGTGATAATATCATAACCGCACGGGATAAAATTTGTCCTTGAATTGGTCTCTCTCTCCTTATTGATGGATCACCTCTCTTTTGGACTTAGAGTGACTTAAATTAGTGGTGGAATGTAATTAATGAGGCCACCAACATGCCAGCCATAGGCTGTCCAAATGGTCAACACAATTGAATGAAGTCTCATAGCAATTTGGCATCACCAAATTAACTGAGTCTCTGTTTCAATCATACACAAAGTTACTTAGTTGGGAATTCCACAGGACGAATCGATGGTCATGACACGAACACTCATCTCATCACTCAAATTCTTAATAGAGTTGTATATTCGATATGTATTTGATCTAATATCTTAGTAAATAGGGTGTTTGGATTTTTTTCCATACATTTTAGGTTCGAAACTCTCATAATTCTTAAATTATTGTAATACTTTCGAACTCTCCCCCTTACCTCCCCATAATAATAGTAAAATTAATAAAAAACAGAGTTGTATATTCGACGAGTAGAGAAAGTTAATGGAAAATCTCATCTCTATTCATTCTACAAGCTCCACATGGTTGGTCTCCTTTGTGTTGTTTGTTTTCTCGATCCATGGCCCCCTCCACTGGTTCATAAAAAACTAACTATATTATTTGATTACTCCCGACGTAACACTTAGATGACAAGATAGACTACTCATAAAAAAAGTGATGCTAGCGACACTTTTTTTTATCTTCCATACATTCTCTGTTAATTTATGTCCATTAATTATATTCACTTCATTCGATTTGACACTTACAAATTAAATTAAATGTGTAGATAGTACCACCCATAAAAAATTGTACAATGCACCTTCGAAACTTGGTTATATCGGTCCCCCTTAGAACCCCACTTCAACTTTACCCATATGCAAGAGATATTAACAAGGACACCAAGACAATAAAGGTTGGAGCAACGTATGCGGTCCAAATCAGAGGTCGGAGCCCAAATATGCACGGGTTGAATTTTGTTGTTTTACTTGTCATGATTTACTCTACAATCAACTCCAACATATGTTTTATTTGTTGTATGTTACAATTGGACATATCTCTCTTCATGTAACTGAATTACTAAATCATGATACGTAAATTTTTCCATCTTAACCCAAATTTGAAAAGGATAATGGAGAGTTGAAAGCATATTTTTCAGGTGTTTCTTTGCCTACTAAGACTTCCATTAAATATCATGACCATGAAATGGCAATGAATAGACATAGAGCACATGCACTTAGAAAATATCCTAGAAAAAGTTAGGATTTAGAGAACCATCTCTCAATTATTTATAGGCGGTTAGAAAAATACCCATGTTCTATTTGTTTTCCTTAAAGCAATGAAATCTAAGGAGAAACCCACATGCTCTATTTTAGTCCAAAATAGTCATGATGCACTTTTATTATTCTAATTTCTCATTCGTAGAACAATAATAGACGGGTGGACGATGATGTTTTTGAAGTGCAAATATTTAGATATGGAAGCCCTAATTGTGCAAGCATTCCATTTGGGAAGTCAGTGGGATTAGCTAGCCCAGGTGGTGATGAAACATGGAAAATGAGTTGCGATTAAATTAGATCGAGGCTCGATTCCCTTTCATCGTAACGAAACAAGACGTATGTTTGGACAACCAATCAATCGGGAGGGGGAAATTGGGCTTCTCCCTAACCCTTATTGGGCTTGAGGAGCATACTAATTCCTACAGAGCTGGAGGCCCAATCACTAGATCCGACTGAACCCACAATACGAAAACGATCACCAACCGACTCATAAAAATTGACCTGCTAACTGCTAAGCAGGTCGATTCACCTATCAAAAATTGATGACCAAACCAACAAGATTCTTTCTTGTTCATTTGATTTGGTCTTTGTCCTTAATTCCATCTAAATACTTGGAATTTCCGAAAAGATAAAACTAAATTGGCACTTGATGAAATGGTCAAGATAAGTGTGCTGCTACGGTGCATTGGACATGTCTACTTTTGCGTATAATACAAAGCGGCAACTTCTCCGAATTGACTGCACGACAAGGAAATGCAATTACGAATTGATTATTATTATCATTTTTTTTTTTGTAAATCCAAGTCAAACTAGGCACCGCGGGCGAACATGAACGAGTTCACGAGTTGCCGATGGATTGTCTGGTGGATAGAGCTTTTCTTTTCAATTCTATTGCGTTTCGGATTTAAACCTTTCAACTTCAACTGATCAAGTTTAGAGTAATAATATCGCTTTGTAATAAACTAGATGAAACATGCCATCTAACAGGTTTTTAAAAGCCATTTAGTATTACGATCTAGTAGTATTCCTCTTTACTTGTAAGTAAGAAGTCTCAAGTTCAATTCTTGCCAAAGGCAAATTTGAACCCCATTATTGCTAGCCTATTGTGAAACTAAAGCCGACTCCTCTCCCTTAACGTAGATAATATCGTTTGTTCAAAAAAAAAAAAAAAAAAAAAAAAAAAAAAAAAGGTTTCTTCTCAAATTCTAAGTAGACTGATGCAAATATGTCATCCCAACCTTACTGAGAAAAAAATAGGGTTTCGGAAAAGGGTGAGAATCACACTACTAGCAATGTAGCGTAGACACAACCCGTGGTTAAATTTCTTTCGATATGAAACAGAAAAAGGTACAGAAATGGGGATGAAGTTTAAACATCACCTCAAATCGGACAAACTTTTAAATTTAAGCTAAAATATATAGATATCGTTGATATTTCTGTTAAATATCAAAGAACCTCTTATATTTCATCCAAACCAATGTTTGACAATCCCTAAAATTCCAATTTAAATTTCCATCATTTCCATTGAAAACAATCGATATCAATATCTACATTCAATATATCCATCGATATTTCCACAAATTTGCACATCGATATTTTCATTGCTACCAGTACATTTTAAACACTGGCCACAACGCAAATTACGTTTTTCACTACTAACTCGTATCAATTTTGCAGTTCACTAGCAGAACATTTGTGTATCATACATGAACTTGTAAAACAGAAATTTAAGTGTCGTAGCTAAGTTACTCACTAACTATAACCTAATCTCATCATGCTTTGTATAAAGACAGTCAGGGGATGCCTTCTTTCGTCTTGATCACTTTGTGTAAGTTTAGCGACGTGCTAGAGATTGTTTTACGTATTTCTAATCCGCTTAAAGAAATCACAGTTTAGAATTAATCACCACTTGTATCTCGCTACTTGCAGTTTGCTATCTCTACTCTCTTGCATTAAGCTTAAGAGTTAGATTGATCATGTTTCTTCTGTTTTCCATATCCCTTCTCTACCACAAGAAAGCTACCACACTCTGCAGAAGTAACTCCACCACGAACCAAATTTATGCAGAATCAAAGGGCACCTTAAAAGTAGAATTCGATAAACAATATGAGGGAATCACGCACCCTTTATGCAAAAATTCATGCCAGACATTATCTTTTGGTAGTTACACATATTCTTCGATTCACAGAAAAAATGACGAGGGTGTGACATTATCCTACTAACTACTAACTTCAATTATAAGGAAAAACAGACGGTAAACAACATGAAACACAAACTATATTCCACTGTAATGAACGATACTCTACCTCGGCCTTCCCAATTGGATCATGGAGTCTTCTCTACAATAAAATCACAATTCAAACTCATCCTCAAGCTTCAGCTGCTCAGCTGCAGCCTCTTCCTCCTCATCATCGATCACAAAGTACGGATTGTGTGCCTCCGGCTTGAACTTGTACCCTGTAAACACATAGAAAGCAAGCGTGGCCAACTCTGCGGCAACCACACTGGTCCAAAGGTACCGGTATGATGTGATGGTCTCCAATGCATAAACCACAACTCTTGTGAAGTAAATGTAGCATATAACTACAATGTAGTACTGCCTGAACAGAGTCAACTTCATCAAATTCACCGCAGCCTTCCCATCGGTCCTAGCCGCCTCTCTCAAGTTTTTAATAGACCACACAATCGGGAACAACACAGCGCAGCAGCAAATAACATCGACAAGCAGAAAAACCTGCTTCCAAGTAACCCAATCCTGCCCGAAGGGCCCGGTCTCATCAATCACAACCTGGGCAATGTTGGCTATCACCTGAAGCGGAATCACAATCATCAAAACCTTCTTCTCCTTGTCTTGCAAAAAGGGTTTCAAAAACGACCACCCGGTTCCGATCAAAACAATCAAAGTAAATAAAGTGACACCCTTTAAGAAGCTAAAGATATAGAACAACACATCCCAGCCGTGAGCACTACCGGTGCGCTTAATATATGACTTGTCCTCCGCCTCACACAGCAAGTTAAACGCCTTGAGAATTACAACAGCGAGCATAAAGAAATGGATTCTAAAAACGGTGAGTCGTTTTTTGTACAGAACGAAAACCCAAAGTCCGGCCAGAGATGCGTAGACTAAAGATAACAGGAAGTAAACCCTAGGGAGAATCGTTTTACCGGCCGAGAGGTAATCGCGGCGGTCGTTGTTCTTCCCCTCGAGGTTGTACGCCGCCGATTTGACGTCCATGGAGACCTTGAGCGGCTGGAGGCAGTTGGCGAAGAGGAGGGTGTACTGATCGGCGTCGGTCTCGGAGAAGACGGTGGAGAATTGATCGCCGCCGTTGAGGGATTTGAAGGTGCAGACGGGCTTGACGAGGGTGGAATCGAGGGCGCAGCGGATTTCGCCCTCCTCGAGCTGCTGGAAGACGTGGATCCAGGAGTCGCGGGTGCAGAGAAAGAACCCGACTTTGGAGAGGTCCGGATCCCCGCTGGGAAGATCCGCGAGGGCGATTTTGGAGACGTTGAGCTCCAGGCGGCCCTTGTGGGTGAACCCGAACTCGTCGAAGGGGATGATTTGGCGCCAGTCGGATCGGATCGAGGAGAATCGGATCTCGGCGGAGCAGAAAGAGAAGAAAGCGAGGAGAGAAAGGAGGAGGGGGAATTGGCGAGGGGTGGACGACATCGTTTAGGGTCGGATCTGGGATTGCAACTCTCAGTGTGAAGTGCTGAGATTTAATCTTCGTGTGGAGAAGAAGATAGGAGGTTCTGGGGGTGTTTCGTTGTAACTACCGACTACCCGACTCGCGCTATAAAATATGAAGGTTGCTTCTTTTTCCTTTTCTTTTTCTTTTTCCTTTTTTGTTTTTTGGATGAGATTCTATTTTTCTTTTTTTCTTTCTTTTTTTGTTGGGGTTTTTTTGTTTAATTGCAATTTACTTTGTTGCCATGGTTGGTCTGATTTATTTGTTTTAAGTTGGAGATTAACTTTGAGTTGGGGATGTATTATTGTTTGGTTTACCATATTTGTGATTGTTGAGATTTTATTTCAATTACGATTGGTTTAGATTTTTTGCTGCGGTGGTATGGTAAGATAAACAACATGCATTGTCAGTTAAAACATAGTGTCACAAATTTTTTTTATTATAATTAAATTTATAACACCTTGTTATGTTTTGATTTAATAATGTGTCAGTCATTTTATCACGTGACATGGAAGTCTGCATCCAAAATTTTAAAGTCACAGTATTTGGTACTCATTTCGTGTCGTGATAAGTGGAGAAGTGTGCTAAGCCTCACAATGAGATAGTAATAATGTGGTTCATATTCGCCTTTGGTAAGAATTAAACCTAAGACCTTTCACTTACAAGTGAAGAGGAATACCACTAGAAATTTAAACTACTTTGCACAAAGAGTATACTATCAAACTTGACAACGGCCAAGTCTATTTTTTAAGGAATGCAACACGAGAACTTCCTAGGTCCTTCGTGAACTAGTCATTTTCTAGATATATGGCTTTAGATAAAATAAAGTTCCCATCATTTGCCACCAAGAACAATTTCCCAACATTTCCAACCTACACTTTATACTATGTGACACAGCTCATGGACATGCTAAGGGCACACTCTTTAGAGTGTGATTGCTAGTGCATGGTCCTCTAAACAACTAGAGAAATACTAAAGTTTCCATATTATTCATACAACTCTTCCTTTTTGTGGTAACAACATTCTTCTCTCCAAATCCACTTCTTCTAACCCTTTTGAGCTGAGAGGAAAGCAAGAGCCCCAACAAATGGTGC
Source organism: Pyrus communis (assembly GCF_041283825.1). Lineage (NCBI taxonomy): Eukaryota > Viridiplantae > Streptophyta > Magnoliopsida > Rosales > Rosaceae > Pyrus > Pyrus communis. The sequence goes on from NC_142570.1 coordinate 7,390,280, forward strand.
ATTGATGTAAGTAGCCGGCTCAGACTGCTGATAATTGTTCCGATCGTCGGCAAAATTATCCTTACTGTCAGGTCCACCAACAACAGCTCCAACAAGAACATTTGGATTAGGTGAACCAGAATTCAGGTACTGAAATCCATCGTTGCAGCCAAGGCGATTGGGATGTTGATGGACTGATGGGAGAGAAGAACCCCTGTGGTGCACATGCTGCGGGAACTTGTCCCCAAACCCTACCATGTATGACATCTTTGCTGGATTGTCACCGAGAATGTAGTCCACCTGCTTCTTTGCCTCTGAGATTAGGGTTTCTGCTGTGACTTTTGATGATCCACATGTTGCCACTCCTCCATTTAAACGTAGATACTTTGCATATGTTAGGAGGAGTAAAGATGCTGATGTGACATATTGGAGATTGCTCTCACTTGCCTTGTAGATCAATCCTCCTGAAAACGACGTCGTTTTGGATATAAGCACAATATCAACACGTAAAAGATAGCGATACTGTTAGAAGTTTTTTATGAAAGAGGACGCACATTCCATAGCCAGACTAATGATCATATTTCTATAAAGAAATGAGGGCTTACCAGGGGTATTTTGGCCCTGAAAAGTAGATGTCCCTGGAATTAGAGAGCATATGTAGTTGTCTGAATGTAATTTGTATAACTGGAATTCCTCATCATTTTTCTCTAGAAAGCTCTACACAAAATTCAATTGTTATAAGTTATATCACCTCTAAGAGTTTCTAGTTAGTGATTTTCACACGTCTCGTTTGCTCTTTTGTACTTCACTTTTGACTGTAGAGAAATTAAAAAATATTCATTTTAGAGTACAAACCGAAAAAGTAGGAGTTTCAATAAGAATAAAACCTTGGAAAGGAGAACTTTAGTTCCAGGTCTCTTGTCATCCCAACTGAAGGAATAGTCATCGTCTTCTGCACCCAATGTGTGGCCATTGGACTTGATGTAGGCAAGATATGAACTGTTCTGAGAGGCTCTATGGATCCATGATGCACCCCACAGAAGCTCATCCTATTTAACAGCACAATTGGGGTCATGAGAGGAACTTTAACGGGATTAAAATGCACGTAATATACACAGATATAACTGGTTACAAATTTTAAATAAAAAATAAAAGTGAGAGACTATATAAAATATTGTATGTTCGAAGTCCCTCCAGTTCTATCTTTTTATTAAAAGATTGTGACTGTTCCATTTGTGCATATTTTTCGTAAAAGAAAGCAATTAGAAGCAAAATTATATGCATTTGGCTTACATGGTATCCTGAGTATGAGCAGTAAAAAGGGCAGACCACTGAACCAAGTGAGTCACTGTAAGAACCTCTGTACTTGTCTGCAAAATCAAACACCTGCATGGCGATCAAAATTTAAAATTAACGTTCTTGTTAACACATGGTAATAGCGGAAAAATTGTTAAAATGAAGTAAAATTTTTGTTATAGATGTTTACTTTCATTGCTGTGTGAAGCAATTTTGCAGAGTAAGAAGAGTCGGAGTCTTTGAATACTATGGAAGCGGCAGCCAATGCAGCAGCAGTCTCAGCTGCAACATCTGATCCTGGATTTTGGGTTGACACCTTGTACACATTGCGTGGCGTATCCATGTCTTCTGGCCTCTCCCAGCACCGGTGGTCCATGTTGGGATCTGCCACCTGCAACCACCAAAACATGTGACTATATTTAGGACCTCTCTTCAGCTCCAAACCAACGTCGTTAACAATGAGTCAATTCTTTTAGCCTTCAGTACCATGATTTAGTGCCATTTTATCGTCTATTTAGTATCCCAGTTCTATTTTTTATTAAAAGTTTATAACTCGTTTTTATTTGTGCATATTTGCTTGTTTATCTTACTTGGACATATAACGTTCCGGGGGTTGCAGTGGCTGCTTTTAGAAGATAATCAGTGCTCCAACGTACGGCGGCTTTCGCATTGTCAATCTGGCTATGCATAGAGTCACCAAATTCAATCACACTCCATGCCAGCAATGTAGTGGTGAAGGCCATTGGCAGGCCAAACTTGACATTGTCTCCAGCATCATAGTAGCCTCCTACTAAGTCCACCTGAAACACAGTTCACCTCCAAAATGTTACATTATATTGTAAATGTACTAAACATAAAGTTTAGACAAAAGAACACGATTTAATTAGTACATGGTAGGAAGAGCCATCGGACAAGCCGGAATTCCCCCTCCAACTGAGCCGCTGGTTGTCGGGCAGTTTCCCGGACCTCTGACCCTCGAAGAAGAGAATCGACTTTTCGAGAGCATTTGAGTAGTCTAGAGGAGTGAAAGCAGAGCAGCATAAGCTCAGCAGACAAAGAGTTAAGCATAGAATTTTTGCCCCTAAAGAAAATGTGACAGCAGAAGCCATTATATGATTGCTAGTGACTGCAGCAATATCAGCAGAGGCCTAGTAAAAGATAGGGTGGTGGGTTTCAAATGTGTTGAGGTGGAGACTCAAATTTATAGGCAAAAAGGGAAGGTTGGGAGAAGAGGGAAGTTGGTTGTTCGGTTGGTCACGGGATCAACTGCGCCAAAAATGGGACATTTTTCTGTGAGGAGTGAGGACAAACATACTGTTGGTGCAAAGTTACAAACTTTTATCCTCTAGAATTCGATGTTTTGAAACTTAGAAGTCACAAAAGTGAGATAAAAAGGACGCAGTAGAGTTCATAATTCTCACATGGTTAAAAAACAAGAGAAATGTTAAGAAGACTCTTCCAAAAGTGAGACTTTGCATAAACTCTTTGACACCTTATAATTTAATGTCAATATTTGTGTCAAAATTATAAAAGATTGTGACAAAAACATGAGGTGACAGATAGTCTATAGAGAGTCACACTTTGAGAAAATCTCCTTAGCACTTCTCAATAAACAGAAGGTTCCATTCTTCAACCTTTTTATTGGTAATAATTTCCGCACTTCTCTGTTTAATTCTTGCGCTACTATGTGTTTTTTTAGTCTTCGATTTGACTGAATCAAAGAAAAATCAAACACCATAGGCAAAAAAAAAAAAAAAAAAAGTGTGAAAATCACTATTCTTTTGCAATTTGCTTATCCCTTTTTTTTTTTTCATTACAAGTGAGGATAACAAAAAATCTTTGTTCACGAGGATGAGTCATCACTTTCAGAACTTCACTACATGCCAAAAGTCTTAGAAGAAAAAAAAAGACGAGAAAAATCAAAATTTACAGATGAGTAATGTTATACTTACAAAATATTTGTATCACTCTATAATAGATATGGACTCACAGAGTAATGTTATACTACAAAATATTTGTATGATCATCTCTCTAATAGAGATAGAACCCACCAATAAATAAGAGTTTTAATAAATGTGAGTCCATTTCTATTATAGAGCGATACAAATAATAATACAAATATGTGATAAAAGTAACATTTTTAGTTATATAATTTGCTTATGGACTTTGATGCCATAATTTAAGGCGCGTGTCGTGTTGGGACGTTGTGGAAATTTGATTTGTCTGTTGTGGCAAAAAAAGTCACGGATACTTGCGGAGATGGACAAAGCAAATCACATGGGCCGCCAAAGCTTCAGAAAAAGTTTGAAAGTCACGGTTTGAATTTTGCATGAGCGGTTTTATTAGTTAAAAGGGTGGTCCAACCCATACGTTTCACGTATAATCGCATATCATGTGATTGGGACTTACTATATGAGAAAATTTACATGCAACGGCCGTAACAGTATATTTAGCTAATCATATTTTATATATTTAAGTTTTTAATATGTACAATGATGTATGGTTGATTTTAAATATCGTCACAATGACATATTTTGCATGAAATTTATTCAACTCGCAGTACGAAATATTGACTTAAAGTCTCACACCTCTAGTCAAAGATTAGAATAATACTTTTGGGATTGAAAAAAGAATGAAATAACGTGAATTGAGTGTTTGAAGAAACAAATCGGTGAAGAATTTAATAGTGGGATTAAAACCCCAATCAAGTGAAGCACATTTTTTATTTTATTTTATAATTTAGCATTGTTTGGGTGATTGGAGTTTCGGTTTGTCAATATAAGGAATTAGCACAAATTAAGGGGTTCTTGATGTTTGCTTGTATTCTTGGAAATCTTTCCACAACATTTTCAAAGGTGTGAAAGTAACTTGAGCAGATTTTCCCAATTGCAAGAGCTGAAAAATCATCCCCTTTTTCATGTAAAGCCCGAAAGGCAGGCTAAATTTCGGCACCATCAACTACTTACATAGTTCCTGCAATTAATTCTGCAAAATTAACTATACATTTCTCATGCAAATGTTACATCCATTGACTAAGGTAGTGAACCCGCCCCCTTGAACCTAATTTCCAGTCCCCCTCCTAATAGTTTAGAATAGACTACCGAATAGTAAAAAAAACTACTATGTCGATGCAAATTGCTACTTGATAAAACCTCATGGAGGATCGAAGATAATTTCTCCTCAATACGCCGTTAAAAACGAAACGGAAAATCAAATGTGCATGTTGGGTTTATTAGATATATTGTTGGTTCACAACATTCTTCAAAATGAGATGTGACCTAGGGGATTATATAACGAGTGATATTTCATCCTCTCAAATTTACAAACATTCCCTTCTGTAATGAGACAGTTTTCATCGGAATAAACAAATTGTAACTTCCATGCGTCGCCATGTTCAACGTGCGCAAAGGATATGAACTGCTGTTAAACTGTATAAAGATGGCCGTGACATATGGCTTGAAGCGTGTTGTCGAACTACTTCAGTATGGTAATGAATAAAGTAAGAGCATGTATCTTTCAATTTTGTAGTTTCGGACAAACACTGGAGCTGGGATTTGCAATGGAACCTGCAGATAAACGCATGGTGGAAATCAGGATTATATATCTCCATTGATCAAATAAATATAGAAGTTGTACAAACTTACATGTATCAGTAAACATGGCTTTTTAGAGACTGGATCCTCTTCAAACGGCGGTGGAACTTCGCCATACACCATTTCACAACTCCTATCTTCAAAATCTGTAGCCAATTCAGACACTGCTATCCACTTGGAATGTATTTCATCAAATTATACAAAAATTTCAGCCTTAAATCCCAGTTTTTGGGCACAATAAAACCAAAAAATCAGACATATTTGGAATCATGGTTAAGGAAAGTTCAAATTCATTGGTGAAGAAATCTTGTGCAGGAAACTTGCACATATTCACACACATTCCTACACACCCATTGTTCTCCAGGTATCTTGATGAGCAAGAATGTCAAAGTTAGAAAATTAGTTTTTGCTTCACCCCATCACTTTAATCTGTATAGTTGCAGTTCTCCAAAATGATAAAAAACCGGTTTTTATGTGTGTGTTTCAATCGAGATTCCAATCTAATCTAACTACAGAGGGGAGATTCGGATGCAAAGTGATAATACACTGCTCTAGCCAACTTGGATATGCCTAGGTTTGAAATTGGTATGTGTAAATGTTAACCTAGATGAATTTAATTCAATTTATACATAATGAAATATAAAACAATTCCACCTGCATTTCTTTATATGAACTCTACTGCTTTGCTTCACCCCATTTATCTCAAGTTCTTCAACCTAGTAGTTGCCTATAGATTAGTATATCAGAAACAACTCCAAAAAGAAACAGCAAATCAAAGATTTAAATTTGACATTGACCAAAACCAAATTAATCTGTCAAATGATAGAATAATTGTGCAACTTCTAGTTTTGTGACAAAACTACACTCATGCTATGCACATAGAGTCTGGCTTAAACAGTATAATTACCTCAGAAGGCCCAACCAACCAGTGGAAGAAAGGCACTGTCAATGCAGCATTGTACTCAGCTGCCCACTTTGTTGGTGGAAATAGTTTCTTAAACCGCAAGAACAATAGGTTAATAGTTGATTACCTACTGAAAACGATCTTATAACAATTGTGATTAGATTAAACTGCATTCACACATGAACTTTGAGCACTTAATCACACTGCCTAAAGTGGTTAATCATATATGCTTGTTCAATAATGTAGACAACAAATTGAACTAAACAAACCAAACCCGATTCCCTTCACATGGAGCTCGGCACGTCTATATACTATGACTGAACAACATGGTTGATATGTTATGGACTTAGAGTATAATGTTAATAAATAGATACACGTGTTATAATATGAGTGAATTTGTAACATCATGTAGCCATGCAACCATTACACTACAAATTTATACCCAACTATCAAGTTTTTGAAGGTAAATGATCAAATTAATGAATGGATATGATCATCCAACAGTACATTAATCACTAAATATTCAAATTAATAAGATATAAGCCAACATTAGAGGACTGAAAACTTTGCATTAATCCACGTGCGCTGGCGCACCCGGAGGCAGCATAGACAAGAGCACTTCTCGAACCACTTTCTGCTGCTGACTACGAGACCTTCCCTGCATCACTCTCTTGGAAACATCCACATCCACAAATCTCTCGTAGTCATATCCCACCACGGCTTCTCCTTTGTATCAGTTTTGGCATTCACCGGAGCTGCAGACTTCATCATTTTGGTGAAACATCCACAAAGCTCTCGTAGTCATATCCCACCACGGCTTCTCCTTTGTCTCAGTTTTGGCATTCACCGGAGCTGCAGACTTCATCATTTTTCGAGCAAAAAGAGTCATGAATCCCCTCTCGAAAAACCCATCATTGTACATTGTTTTTTGCCCCATTGGAGCTGGCTCTCCTGATGGCTCCGAAATCCGATTTCGGACGGAACAACCACAGACACTCGGTTTACATGATGATAAGTGTTTAGGCGTTGTAAATTGGACAGGTTGAAGGCTTAGAACCACCATGAAATTATCCAGTTTAGTTTTGTTGGTGCAAAGAAAAGAAATGGGATTTAAAAAGCTCAGGAAAACTATGGAAAATGCATGACTCAGACTTTTAATGGGACTGGATTTTGGTTCACACAATTTACCCGAATAGATCATTTCTGGTTGAGTTTTGCATTGTTTTCGTGACAGAATATTATGGGCACACATGCCCTTTTCTCTTTTTCGTTTTTTGAAAGAGATTTTATGTGATTATACCCATTCCTATTTATTAGTTCCTATATTTTGTCAAATTATAAGAGAATCCCAGATCATAACCGATACTCTAAACTATTCTAACTTGTAGACATACGGATTTAAATTCAATGCAAGAGAACGAACACATTGTCCTGACCAAGTGACATTTACGTTTATATATCAAGATTGCATATGTTATCACAATGAGGGGGTTATTTGTAGATTCAATGCAGACAAGTAGGTTGAGAACTCTTTGGCTTGTCCCTATTTTATGAAGTTCTAGACGACCACAGAGGTTTATAATAAAGGAAAACTAATGAAAAGGGTTTGAAAACTTTGAGTTTTTACGTTTTTTGTTAAAGTGAATAGTACCGGGAGCTTTTCGTTAAAGTTCCCTTATAATAATAGTTTTTGGTGGGTGGATTTGAGTCTAAGAGCACTTCTTCTGTGGGCAATAGCCCTGTGGATAGGCTTCAATTTAAATCCAATCACCCCCTCTCCCAAAACCCTTCCAGCCTACCTCGGGCAATTGGAATAAGGAAAGCTCAAGCAACTAGTTAGGCGATAATACAAGGCCCGAAAGCATGGATGGATGTGACGTCAGATTGACATCAGCATGACATCAACCACGTCTCAAATTTTTTTGCATCAGGTGCGACTGGCAGCACGTCACCGACAGGGTTTCAGATAGTGGGGCTCGTGTGATAGACCACTAAGGTACCTGTAGAAAATGATTTCCCTTGTTTATTCATTCACTGAATTACAAGATATATAGAACCTATTTGATACAATAATTAATTACAATTGAAATCACCAAGTCAACCCTATACAATCATTCTAAATATAACTCAATCAAGAGGATTGAGGAGAGATATGTGGAGATGATGGAATCTTGCTAACACCCCCCCGCAAACTGGACGGCCTCGGTTGGACAAGTTTGGAGCAAAGAAAGGTGTGACGCGACTTGTGCAGTGCTTTAGTAAGAACATCAGCTGGCTGATCGACGGATGGCACAAAAAATACACGATGACTCCCAACAGTAACTTTTTCACGGACGAAGTGGTAGTCAAGTTCAATGTGACGAGTGCGAGCATGGAAGACAGGGTTGGCAGCCATGTAGGTGGCGCTCAGATTGTCGCAGTAAAGGTGAACAGGAAACTGTATAGAGACACCTAGCTCATAGAGAAGATAGGATAACCAAGTTGTTTCTGCACAAGAGTGAGAGAGGGACCTGTATTCGGACTCGGCACTGGATCTAGCAATAGTGGGCTGTTTCTTTGAGCACCATGAGACAAGATTCGAACCCAAGTAAATTAAGTAACCACTTGTTGAGCGGCGTGTATCAGGGCACCCCGCCCAGTCGGCATCGGAATAAGCACAAAGGCCGGCAGTTCGTAATTGAGGTGTAAAGATAAGACCATGATCGAGGGTCCCTTTGACGTATCGAAGAATACGCTTGGCGGCAACAAGATGAGGAGCACGAGGGGCACTCATAAACTGAGAAACTGTATTCACCGCATAAGTAATGTTGGGACGTGTCAAGGTAAGATATTGAAGGCAGCCAACGAGTTCGCGAAACTCCGTGGGAGAAGAGAGGAGAGGACCATCAGTATTGGACAAAACAACCTTTGTAGTGATGGGTGTATTGACGGGCTTGCAATGTTCAAGATTGTGCTTTTGTAACAAATCATGAGCATATTTTAATTGACTGATGTGTAGGGAATCACCATGAGTAAGAACCTGCAATCCCAAAAAATATTGAAGTGGACCAAGATCTTTGATGTCGAAACCACTGCCCAATGCATCAATAAAACTTTGTAGCAAAACAGTATCACTACCAGTGAGAACAATGTCATCAACATATAAGAGCAAAAATACGGTGTGAGGACCAAACCGATAAATGAAGAGGGATGGATCAGCAACACTTTGTGTGAAACCGGCAGTGAGAAGGAAGGAGCTAATGTGATGGAACCATGCTCGGGGCGTTTGTTTGAGACCGTAGAGAGATCTGTATAACTTGCATACATAATGGGGACGATTAGGGTCAACGAAACCGGGAGGTTGAGTCATGTAAACATCTTCTTGGAGGTGCCCGTGAAGGAATGCGTTTTTGACATCGAGTTGGCGTAGTGACCAACCACGAGAAATGGCAACACTGAGAACCGTTCGAATGGTGGTAGGTTTTACGACAGGCCTAAAGGTCTCCCCATAATCAACTCCGGGCTGTTGATGAAAACCCTTGGCGACTAAACGAGCTTTATAATGCTCAATAGATCCATCAGGCTTTCGTTTTATCCGGAACACCCACTTAGAACCAACCGTGTTATGATGAGGTAAAGGAGGAACGAGAGACCATGTATTATTTTTAAGGAGAGCATTGATCTCTTCGGACATTGCAGAGCGCCAAGCATGACTCTTGGAGGCTTGAGAAAAACAGGTGGGCTCAAGATTAGAGAGTGTTGTGAGAAGGGCTTTGGGCAGGGGATAGCGGACGGTGCCATCGGTGGAATGCTTGGGCTTGGTGATGCCAAGTCGGAGACGTGTGACCATGGGATGCATAGGTGGAGCAGTTGTGACAGGTGGTTTGTGGTCCATAGGACTAGCATTGGAAGGCACCATGGGATCTGCATGAGTTGCATGCGATGAGACAATGGGCTGTGCAGTCGGTGGCGGTGCAGTCGGTGCAGGCGGTGCTGTCTGTGCAGACGGTGCAGTCGGTGCAGTTGTGGCATCATCACATGATGCTTGCGGTGGAAGATGTGTTGTCGGTGAAGGCTGTGGAGCTGCAATAGAGATAGCAGCTGGGGCCCGCGAGGTGGGGGGTAAGCTCGGCAGATCACTGGAGGGAGAAGTAATCTGCGGAGGAGGAGGAGACAATGGTATATGAGGGCTTGGCAGCGGGGGCTGCGGAGGTGCGATAGGTTGAATGTCCAACAAAACGGTGGGAGAGTTATGAGTGATCTGCAATTTAGTAAAAGGAAAATAATCTTCTTGAAAAATTACATGACGGGAGATATAGACACGACCGGTGGAAAGGTGGAGACACCTATAACCTTTATGACTCGGACTGTAACCGATGAAGACACATTCTAAAGAGCGAGGAGAAAGTTTGTGGGATGTATAAGGACTGAGGTTAGGAAAACATGAACAACCGAAGACACGGAGATGAGAATAAGAGGGAGATCGATGGAAGAGTTTGGCATATGGGGATTCCCAATTTAGGAGGGGTGTAGGAAGAAGATTAATGAGATGAACCGCGGTGAGAGCCGCTTCAGTCCAATAGGAAGGTGGTAAATGAGCAGTATGAAGAAGGGTGCGAATCATGTCTGCAATATGGCGATGTTTGCGTTCGGCGACGCCATTTTGTTGAGGGGTGTGAGGACATGAGAACCGTTGTTGGATACCCAAGGTGTTACAAAAATTGGCAAAAGCATTGTTCACATATTCGGTACCATTGTCACTTTGTAAGATTTTAATACTAGAGTTGAAGAGATTCTGTGCCATGGCAACAAATGTTTGAAAGTGTGTAAAGACTTCCGATTTACGGCGCATGGGATAAATCCAAGAGTAACGCGAAAAATCATCCGTAAAAAGAACATAATACCGAAAGCCACTAAGAGAGGGCACAGGAGACATCCAAACATCGGAGTGAATGAGGTGAAAAGAAAATGAGACTGAAATATTACGATTCGAAAACGGTAATTGAGTGGATTTGCTTATAGCACAATCCGTACAGAATGTCTTATTAAATTTTATTTCTTTTCCTAACAAGGGTCCTAGGTGGGAAAGAACAGAAGACGACGAGTGACCGAGACGACGATGCCAAGTAGAGGAGTGAAGAGTGGTAAGAGCATGAGGAGCAAGGGGTTGACGGGTGGAGGAAAGTTGAAGAGGATACAAGCCATCTTCACAAGGGCCCTGAAATAAGAGTGCACCGGTGAGCAAATCATAAATTTGATAGAAATCTGGAGCAAAAAGGAAAAAGACACGATTATCTTTAGTGAACCTAGCAACAGAAAGTAAATTTGTGCGAATGGCGGGAATGCAAAAAACATCACGAAGAGTGAATGTAGAAGAGCCTAAAGAAAAAGGGAGAGTACCGGTGTAGGTAACATGCATGGAATCTCCATTACCCATAAATACATTTTGATTACCATTGGAGGGATACGGGTTGTGAAGGGATGTGCCAGGACCTGTCATGTGATGAGTGGCGCCGGTATCAGGATACCAAACGGGATCGGCCGCAGCCGCGGCTTGAGCCATATGTGCACCAGCGAAAGGAGGGAACTGAGCAGGGCCGGTGTACCGGTGCGGGCAGTGAGCCTGGTTGTGTTGATTGGTGTTGCAATTGGGACACCAGGTGGGAGGAGGACCCAACAGTCCATTAGTTGAAGCAGACCAAGGAGGGGGGCGAGGAAGCCATGGTTGCTGACCTTGCGCCGGGGTAAGAGAGGAGCCATAATTATTGTTGTACCGGCGGTGAGAAAACCGGTTGTTACGGTAGTTACCACGTCCAGTATGGTTTCGATGGAAACCCTTGGGATTATGGGGTTTATGGCCCGGGGAAGGTTGAGGTGGGGCTGGGTTTTGAGAAGCCGATGGTGGAAGGTGGTTATTAAAGAGAGCATGGGAGGATGGAGATGATGCGTTGAAGTTGGGGTCTTGGGCTTCAAATGCAAGGATGCGAGAGCGAAGTTCAGTGAAGGTTGGAAGGGAAGAACCTTGAAGAATGGCGGTTCGAAGCATGAGATGGTCTGGACCAAGGCCGCGAAGAGTAAGGGTGACTAAGTACTCAGGATCCACAGGTTTGTTTATGGCAGCCAAGGAGTTAGCAATGTGTTTGACTTGGAGCAAGTAGTCATTAAGAGATTTGGTTCCTTTTGTGAGGTCGAGGAGTTGAAACTGAAGTGAGGCGGAGCTAGCAATGGAGGTTTGTGAAAAATGATGATGAAGACATTCCCAGATAGCCTGGGCTGTTTCGCAACCAATGGTAAGTGAAATAATAGGCTTGGTCAGCGTAGTAGTGATGTAGCTCACCACAAGTTGGTCTTGTTGAATCCATGGGAGCAAAGCCGGATTAGGGACAGTAGCAACAGGAGCATCGGTAGGGGAAGGAGGGGTGGGGAGCACGGTAAGAATGGTAGCTGAAGGTTTTGGGTGAGAGCCATCAACAAACTTGTAGAGTCCTTGACCAATAAGGAATGGTTTCATCTGGCGAAGCCATTCAGGATAATTGTCTTCATCTAATTTCAGGAAGCTAGCAATACTAGGGCCGGAGGTAGCCATGGAAGAAGAGGCAGAGATCGGCTAGGGTTTTTCGAGAAGAAGAAGGCAGAGATCGGCTAGGGTTTTTCGAGAAGAAGGAGCCTAGACCTAGGTGATACCATGTAGAAAATGATTTCCCTTGTTTATTCATTCACTGAATTACAAGATATATAGAACCTATTTGATACAATAATTAATTACAATTGAAATCACCAAGTCAACCCTATACAATCATTCTAAATATAACTCAATCAAGAGGATTGAGGAGAGATATGTGGAGATGATGGAATCTTGCTAACAGTACCTTTGTTATGGCTTCTTCCAAGTTGTTGGATTTTCAACAGCTATTTGTTCTGGGCCATTGGATTTCCAACAGTATAAAAAATTTCAAAAACTCCTACAACGGCTAGATGACGTGACACATTCTGGACCGTTGATTTCCAGATCAACGATCCACGTTTTTTAGCTTTAAAAAATGTAAGAAAAATAAAATAAAAAAAGAAATAAATCAGAATGTTACCGTTGGGCCACGTGTTGAAATCTGGACTATTGCATTTCAATTTTTTTTTAATCCAACGATCTAGATTAATTAAGTTAATAAAAAATTTTAAAAAATATTCAAAATTAATAAAATAAATATGATAAAATAAATTTTTTTCCCCTATAAATACCTTATCAAATAAAATTACATAAACACAACAAATACAATTACAAAAACACACCAAATAAACCTCATAAAAAAACACACCAAATAAACTTAAAAAAAAAAAAAAAAAAACACACTTGTTGCAATCATATTTAGAATAGGAATGTGATTGTGTAAATCCTAGTATATCTAGGGATGTCTTGAAATATTCCTCATAGTAGTTATTATCCTATTAGAGTTGTAATCCTATTAGGGTAAAGATTTAACCTATCCTACTACTATAAATAAAGACACAATGGGGTGATACAACACACACCTCACAATTAAATCTATCTTTTCTCTCTCTCTTGCGGCCGACCTCTCTCCTTCTTTAGTCCTAAATACAGTTCAGTCAAATAGACCTACAACATGTTATCAGCACATTCTTGTTAGAAGCTAAGGAACTAAAGGATCATAGGAGGAGGTTTTCTTCTACAAAATTCAAAGGCTTTTATTTGTTTTCTGCCAATCAGGTACGCTAAGATATTTGAAACATCAACGAAGCATGAAAACATTCCCCATGATGTATGAACCCTCTATATTTATATTTTCCTTCCAATATATATATATATATATATATATATATATATATATATTGTATATGATTCATATATTTGTCAATATATATATACACATGTCTCATGCATTGCACAATTATTTTGCTCTGTGGAATTTGTGAGTCAAAGCATATAAATAAATTACAAGCAATTTAGGGTTCTTAAAACCCTAGAAAAGTTGAAAAAAAAAAATTTGGGAGTTTAATGAATCATGGCCGTCGGTTGCTGGCACTACCGCCAAGCATCGCACTGGCTTGCAACCCAGCTGCGTCGAGCACGCCCCAGGATGACATCGTTTTGACGTCTAACCCATGGTAGCATCCATTTGGGTTTGTTGCGAGTAAGAACAACCGCTCTTTTGGCCTGGATTTGTTTGGATTGGGCTTGCAGCTCCAGCCTACCTACTAGCACGGCCTGTAGCAATTTGTTAAGCTCTACCCTCGTACCCATGGCCCATCACCAGCAACCCACATGTTGCTGGGCTTGGTCTTGCGTCCTTGGCCTACCTGCAACAAGCCCGTGTTGCTTGTTGGGATTCACCACCTATCGCCCTACTTGCTCGCAGCCTTTGCTATTGGGCTTGACCTGCCCCGACCAAAAAACCCAAAACCCAGCCTCAGCTGGGCTTCCCAACACCAACCTGCAAGCCAGCCTTGGGTTAGGCTTGCCTCGTGCCTTGTTTTTTGCCCAAACCAGCAGTTTTTGTTGTTGGGCTCACCTAGACCACATGGCCCAAAGGCCTGTAGCCCTCCTCGAGGCCTAATGGCTTGCAGCCGAGCAGTAAGGCTTGTCCTCGCGTCATTACCAACCCACTTTTGGTTGGGCCGCGTTTTTTTTGACCCAATGCTAATTTTTGGCATCCCCGCGTTATAAATCATGCCCAAATATTTTTTTGGGGTACTTTGGTTTACTCTAATTAATTCTAATTTAATTATTACTTGGTTTATCACCAAATGAAGCTAATATGATATCTCTGTCATTATTTTGCTTCCCTGATCGACTCTATTTAGTCTCGATCTATTGAATTAATTAAAGGTGACTTGCAGTCCATTAATCTGATAATTAATCCAAAATTATTGACTTAAAGATCACTTTTGGACATTAACGATTCAATAATTTATTTTTCTACTTTGAATTGTTGACATCGTTTCGTAGTTCCAAAGCTCTCACACTTGAGTTCCCGAAACAACTCAAATCCAGTACACTTAAATCAGCATATTGCATCTTTTTTTTATTTTTTATTTTTTTATGAACTAATCGTTCATAAAACTAATTTGAACCTATAGTTTCATATTTAGTGTCCTTGAAACCCTAAGTTTTCATTCAAAACTTACCGCATGAAACCTGTAGCTTTCATCTTTAAATTAAACCAATACATGTCTATAGAACCCGAATGTTCTATGATGTATGTCTATGGATTACCATATGAGTAACTACGTTTTGTTGTACCTTCTGTTTTAGGGACATGTTGAGCTTGAACAAGCTCGATTTCACCACTCTGGAAGTATCTGAAAGAAACTACCTAAAGTAGGTTCAAGACGTGAAGCTTCGTCTTACTGCAAATGGTATTAGAGCCATCATCGAGGAACTTATCGACGCCAAACTCGTCAATGAAGCTCAGAAAGCTACTACAATGATCTTCATTCGAAGACACATCTATGATGCACTGCAAATCGAGTACCTTGCTGAGGAGGACCCACGCACCATCTGGCTTACTCTGGTCGATCATTTCGATCACCAGAAAGACATTTACTTGCCTGAAGCAAGACACGACTGGTAGCATCTACGCTTCCAAGATTTTAAGTCCGTGAATGAATACAACTTTGAAGTTTGTAGAATTCGATCACTGCTTATGTTTTGTAAAGTGGACTTAACAGATACAGATCTTTTGGAGAAGACCTATTCGACCTTCCATGCTACCAATATTATCTTGTAGCAATAATATAGGGCGTAAAATTCACCAAATCTTTGAAGTTGATCTCTATTTTATTTATTGCTAAAAGAGAACTAGTTTTTGATGAAAAATCATCAAGCTTGACCCACTGGCTCGAACGCTGTGTCTGAAGCGCATGTGACTAATTATAGTAGCCACAAATGACGAAAACATCATTGTGGCCGTGGTAATGGCTAGTAAGCCTACCCACGGGCCCAAGGTCAATAGAGCCATGGCCCACCCAAGGAAGGAAATTTGACCCAAAAGCACCAACATCTTGCACCTAAGGCCCCAAACTTCAAGAACAAGTGAAAAGCTACAGTTCAATCAGCTTCCACTGAAATAGACATGTGGTACCGCTGTGGATCAAATGATCATTGGTCACACGTATGTCGAGCTAGCCCCGAGACTATTGCCAAGTATCACTCCCGCCGTGAGTCTAACTTTGCCAATGTGGAACATCTTGAAGATGCCACTACATCCATGGAGATATCAGATTTTCAGGAGGTATTAGCTCCTATGGACGAATAAGTTTTATTCTTCTAGACATTTTTAGGGTGCTTTTACCCCTAGTGGCTGAACCCACTAGGAATAGCCGAACCCTTCCTATCTTTTTAGGTTTGTGGTTTAATTTTTGGACAATTTTTCTACGTCTTTGGAATAATTTGTTTGGTTTTTGTTTGTATTGAATTATGTATAATTATTTTATGGATATTATTTCTTGATTGATTAATTGAATGAATGGAATTATATTTATGCATGTGACTAATTCAATTAATTTATTTCTAGGTATGACTAATGGGGAAGTTAGTTATCTGGCTGATAATGCTACTACGCATACCATATTGCGTGAGCGACACTATTTTACTAACTTCATACCTAAGAAAACACCTTTGACAATCCTCTCAGGCTCATCCAACCTGATTGAAGGATATGGAAATGCGCGTATAATGTTGTCCAATGGTACTGTCTTAACAATTAAAGAGGCCCTATATTCTTCACGTTCTGCAAGAACGCTGCTGAGTTTTAGAGACATTTGAGATAATCAATATCATGTTGAAACCACTGAAGAGAATGGTTCTGAATTTCTTTGTATCACTTCTTACGAGTATGGCCAGAAGTGTATTCACGAGAAGCTAGAACGTCTCCTGAGTGGATTATACATCACAACCATTCGCATGACAACCCAAGTGGATTGTACATCACAACCATTCTAGGGCACTTTGCTGCTTTGGCATGATCGTATGGGACATCCCGGATGTGACAAGATGCACCGTATTCTCAAATCATCATATGGGCATCATTTACTTCACTACGTTGTATTCCTGCCATGCAAAGCTTGTTCTTTGGGGATGTTGAATACTCAACCCTCAATTACAAAGATTATTCACAACCCTCCAAAGTTTCTTTAGAGGATTGATGGGGATATTTTTGGACCTATCCAACCAACATGCGGGCCATTTACATACTTTATGGTGTTGGTTGATGCATCGACACATTGGTCACATGTCTGTTTATTGCCCACACGCAACGCTACATTTGTGACATCCCACATCGCCTAGGGGAGTGATCCTTAAATGTATATTCCTATCCCTACCTAGCACGAGGCCTTTTGGGAGCTCACTGGCTTCGGGTTTCGTAGGAACTCTGAAGTTAAGCGAGAAGGGGGCTAGAGCAATCCCATGATGGGTGACCCACTGGGAAGTTGCTCGTGAGTTCCCAAAAACAAAACCGTGAGGGAATGGTAAGCCCAAAGCGGACAATATCGTGCTACGGTGGTGGAACGGGCCCGAGAAGTGATCTGCCCTGGGCCGGGATGTGACAAATTGGTATCAGAGCCTAACCCTGGCCGCATGTGTGCCGACGAGGACGTCGGGCCCCTAAGGGGAGTGGATTGTGACATCCCACATCGCCCAAGGGAGTGATCCTTAAATGTATATTCCCATCCCTACCTAGCACGAGGCCTTTTGGGAGCTCACTGGCTTCGGGTTCTGTAGGAACTCCAAAGTTAAGCGAGAAGGGGGCTAGAGCAATCCCATGATGGGTGACCTACTGGGAAGTTGCTCGTGAGTTCCCAAAAACAAAACCGTGAGGGAATGGTAAGCCCAAAACGGACAATATCGTGCTACGGTGGTGGAGCGGGCCCGGGAAGTGATTCGCCTCGGGCCAGGATGTGACAACATTTTCAAAACTCCTATCATGAATTATTAAGCTTAGGGCTCACCATCCTAATTGTCTGATTAAGTCGATTCGATTAGATAATGCTGGAGAGTTTACCTCACAAACTTTTGACGACTATTACATGTTAGTTGGGATTGAAGTCGAACATCATGTACCCCATGTTCACACCCAAAACGTCTTGGTAGAAGCTTTCATAAAGGGCCTGTAATTGATAGCTCGGACCTTGGTTATGTGAACCAAATTACCGGTATCTGCCTAGGGCTATGCAATATTGCACGCAACTATTTTGGTTTGCTTGAGGCCTACCGCTACCCAACCTCATTTCACCGTTACAGTTGGTTATTGGATACGAGCTTGATGTCTCGTATTTACGCGTGTTTGGGTGTATAGTCTATATGCCAATAGCACCGCCACTACGTACCAAAATAGGTCATTAGAGAAGAATGAGAATCTATGTCGGTTATGATTCGCCATCAATTATTCACTATTTAGAGCCATTGACAGGAGATTTCTTTACCACACATTTTGCAGATTGTCACTTTGATGATACAGTCTTCATATCGTTAAGGGGAGATAAGAACACTAACGTTCCTATAGAATACTGCTAATTGTTATGGTATGCTCTCACTATGTCTCATTTAGATCCCCACTATGTTTAGTCTGGAATTGAAGTACGACATATTCTAGAACTTCAGAGCATTACTCAAAGTATGCCGGATGTTTTATTGATCTGGTAAACGTGACAAGATCACATATATCCGCTGCAAACAAACCTACAAAGATCGACGTACCTAGAGTACACAACAATATCGCCTGGGAAGGTCGAACGTCCCTAAGGGTGGGGTAGTCGCACATTCCACGCGGTCCGATACATTGGTAGCTAGCCAATCATTTGCTTTTACCTTGAAACGTGGCAGACCCCCTGGTTCAAAGGATTCACAACCGCATAAGAGGAAAATGATACAAATTAGTGACCCTAGTCTGAATCCAACCATCGTTCACTCATCTGTTCCAATGCATAAGGTTATTCTAGATTATAATGATGTCTTAGATGAGATAACCCTGCCTTAAGAGAATTGTGAGGTTTCGGTCCATTACGTAGTATTGGATGAGGTTTGAAATTAGAATGAGATGATCATCGTCGATGCATTTGCGTACACAATAGTTACTGACATCATACTTAGCGATGACATTGAACCACATTCCGTTTATGAATGCTGACGTAGAACGGATTGGTCAAACTGGAAATAAGAAATCTAGGTCGAACTTGATTCGCTTGCGAAACGTAAGGTGTTTGGGCATGTAGCTCCTACTCCACCACATGTGAACAACGAACTATGCCCATGCGTGTTCACAAAGAAGTCATATTCCGGATTAGTGATCGCTGCAGTTTATGTCGACGACATAAACCTCATTGGAACTCCTGCAGAGCTTGAGGAAATTATTGTTCACTTGAAATCAAAATTTGAGATGAAAAATATTGGGAAAACTTGATATTGTCTCGGCCTGGAGATCGAGCATTGTTCGGATGGAATCTTAATACATCAATTGAATTACACCCAAAATATGTTGCGACGTTTTAATGAGGATAAAGCGAAGCCTTCGAGTACTCCATGGTCGTTCAGACTCTATATGCTAAACAAGATCCTTTCTGTCTTAAGAAGGATGAGGAAGAGATTTTGGGCTTGAAGTTTTATACCTAAATGCAATTGGTGCTTTATTGTACTTGGCTTAATGCATTAGACCTGACATCTCCTTCGCTGTTAATCTTTTGGCTAGATACAGCAATGCTCCTACATGCAAACACTGCAATGGTGCTAAAGACATTTTTTACTACCTCAAGGGTATGATGAATTTGGGTTTTTCTATACCTATGAATCCTCAAGAAGAACTTCCGCCCTCTCGGTTCTCAGGTTCATTCTCGCCTTGTTAGTTAGCAGATGCTGGATATCTGTCTGACTAGGGCACATTTTCAAACGGGTTATGTCTTTACTGTTGGAGACACTGCTATATCTTGGAGGTGTATCAAGCAAACGTTAGTTGCGACTTCTTCGAATCATGTTAGGATTTTCGCCCTGCATGAAGCATCGCATGTGTGCTTTTGGTTAAGAGCAGTCATGGAACATATTTCAAGCACTAGTGGTCTTACTACCATTGTTGACCTTCCTACGATGGTCTTTGAAGACAATGCAACATGTATTAAGGAGTTAAAGAAGGGATACATCAAGGGAGACAACACTAAGCACAAAACGTCGAAGTTCTTTTATTCTCACCAGCAACAACAACATCAGAACATTGAAGTCAAGCAAATCCGCTCCCAAGACAACCCGGCCAATCTCTTTACCAAGTCATTGTCTAAGTCTACTTTTCAAAAGCTCGTCCAAGGAATCAATATGTGTAAATTATCTGAGTTGAATTGCTTGCAGTTCTCTTATTTGAAAGTTATGTCTAACTTAGAGGGAGTATTCTGAAGCATACTCACTTGATCTTTATGTACTCTTTTTTCTACGATTAGGAGCATTTTCCCACAGGGTTTTTGCTACCTAACAAGGTTTTGATGAGGCACCCATCTACTCGATTGAGTTCATTAATTTCGTCTTGTTTGACGTTTGTTTTAAACATTATGCATACTTTTCACTTTTCTCCTTAGTTTGTGGGTTTTTACCCGCCTTAGGTTTTACCATAGCGAAGTTTTGTGAGTTTTACTACCAATGCATGCTTTCTTTATATTTGAGACTCGCATTCACCCGTTGTGTCGCCAACTTCATCAACTGTTCTACCTTATCTGTTGAAGATTTGATGCAATATTTTGTTTGAGTATTTCCACACTCAAGGGGGAGTGTTGCAGTCATATTTAGAATATGAATGTGATTGTGTAAATCCTAGTGTATCTACGGATATCTTGGAATATTCTCTTTAGTAGTTATTATCCTATTAGAGTTGTAATCCTATTAGGGTAAGGATTTAACCTATCCTACTACTATAAATAAAGGCACAATGTGGTGATGCAACACACACCACACAATTAAATCTCTCTCTTCTTTCTCTCTTCTCTCTCTCTTGCCACTGGCCTCTCTCCCTCTCTAGTCCTAAATACAGTTCAGTCAAATAGGTCTACAACAGCACTAAATAAACTTAAAAAACACACCAAAAAAAAATTAAAAATCTTTCGAAATCTATTCTCAAAGATTCTAAACGATAGTGACATGTGAAGCGACGAGATTGGTTAAAAATTTTATTGAAAATCTAGTCTCAACGATTCTAAATAGGTAACGACATGTGGTGCGACGGAATTGGAGATAATGACATGTGGTGTTATGAGATCGATTAAAAATCTTATTCGAAATTACAAATAAAATTAATTTTTATTATTTTATAAAATAAAAAATATTAATATTTTAATACGAATTGCTTGGGCTATTCAATTTAGTAGTGGAGATGCAAAAAAAATTACTGTTCATTAAGGGTAGTTATTATTCACCTGAGGAGATTGAATTGCCCATTCATTTTTTGCAGAAACGATCTTTATAGAGTAATTATATCATTATAATAAAAACTGTTTTGACCATAAACACAAAATTTTATGAATCAATAATGAGCAATTTTGAATAAGAACTTCTACTTATCCTTTGAATAGCCAAACATTATTTACAATCTTCCTTTTTCTTTGGGCGGTGAAAGGATGGGGAGAAGATATTTTAGGCAATGACTTTGTGCTAAATCCCTTACTTAATCAATCAAATTGCAGCTCTTTTTCATTGCAAGTGGATTTCGGGCGGTGGATTGTTCAGCAAGTGACTGTTTTTTTTTACTAAAATTTGTTCTCCATGTAAAGAAAGCCAAGGCATGAAGACGAGGGTAAATAAAATCAAACGACCGATCAGAACAAGCTCAAAGAAGAAAAGCCTTCTCATTTTTAGATCAGAAACCCTTTCTCTGTCCAAAACTTTTCCAAGCTTTAGACTATAAACCTTTGATCCCAAAAAGCTTTCAAACTTAGAATTAACTCTGCCACTTCTCTTAGTGGTATCGATTTATTAGCCTTAGGAAGAATCCCTTTTAGGAACTCTCTTTTTCTCAAAGAAACAAACTTGCAGGAGTCCAATCCGATCAGCACAAAGGCCAATCTGATGGCTTGCTTTGTCACACTTGGGTTGATCACTACAACTTTAGTTGCTTATGTATTTACTTATTTGTAAATTTCCAATTCAGTTTATACATATTTTCTTTGGAGCAAGATGTATTTTTTTCGTTTATGTTCAACTATTTTAATTATGAAGCATTTCAATTGAATATAAAAAAAATAAAAAAAATATTGAGTTAAGCCTATTCCGCTCAATGTCATAATCTTTTGGTTAGAAGTTAAATAGCGCAATTTCATTACAAACACACCATTTACTAGCAGAAACTAGTAGTGGCACACTCTTAATCTTTAACTATAGGTTCATATATAAGTTCCCGACCCACAACCAAAGCTAATTAAATTTTATTTGTCGAACAACTTGCATAAACTGCACCTGAAACTGGCATCTCATAATACCCAACACCTTACATACCCTTTTCCAGATGAGGATCCTCTCCGGATCCTCACATCATGGTCGTTCATTGTATACCATGCCGTCAATTTTCGTTAAATACTATTGTGTTTAATTTTAAATAAATAAATTTAAAATGACATATAACTGCACGATGTACGATAAACAGTTAGGATGTGATGATCCCTAGAATCCCCACAACTTGGATCCGGATGGGATCCAAATCCCCCCTTTGCCCTCAATTTATATAAAAGTCAATGTTTTCTTAATGCATAAACATGTGGGAGTTTTAACGAAACACTTTCGGTACTGTTCACTTTTAACGAAAAATCACATTTTTACCTTTCCTTTGTACTATTTACTACACCTTTATTTGTCATCTTTTATTAAAAGTAAAGTTTTTATTTTTTTTTATTTTTTTAACTTTTCGTTAGTTTTCCTTAAACATAAAACGAGGGAATAATATTTACCCAACAATAAACATGGGGAAATTATCTTGATTTTCATATTATCATAAAACATTGGATAAACCAGTGTATTATCATCAATATATCGATATTTTATCGATATTATCGCGATAATATCGAATACGATATTTTCAGCATTGTTTCAAGTATATTTGGGTAATATATCGCGATATTATTGATAATATCGCGAGATGAAACCCAAAAATACTTGAAAAATTCTGAAAAGTCTTAATTTTGCGCATAGAGGGATTCGAACCCCACCCTTTGTCAATCACGCACTTGGGCCTTATCCAACTTGCTACAGATGTGTTTGTGATTACATATTCAGCCTGTAATATTTATATGGTCGTTACGATGTCTGCAAGGCTTGCAAGCTAATATATAATAGGGTTAAGTACAAAAAACTACCTCAACTATTGGCGTAATGACATTTTCATACCTCATCTTTTAAAATTGACAATGTCATACCTCATCTTTATAATTTGGTCCAATGTTATATCTCCGTTAACTTGTCCGTGAATTGGTCTGTTAAATGCTAACATGGCATAATCCGAGGCCCAGATCCTTGCCTAGATGGATTCCACGTGGCACCACACCCAATGTTTTCTTGCCAAATGTCATCCACGTCAGAAAATATATTTGATTTTTTTTTGGTAATTTGAATTTTGAATTTTCCCGCCAAAAAAAAAACCTATGATATATACCATTTTAAGCACAGATTATCATCCTTAAGCACATATTATATCATCCTTGACCTCAAATTTAAAAAATCTCACCCAAAAATAATGGATATAACCACAACAACAGCAAAACAAGTGTATTCAAGCACAAACTACTCATCATTTGCAAGAAAAATATGAAATAGACCAAATTAAGCATAAAACCTGCTTAATTATCCATAAATTGTTAAACCTGTGCAAAAAATTAACAGAATTCATCTAGCATCTCCAACCAACATTACAAAACCTACTGAATTCATAAAACCTGCTACATCATCCATTCAATTCACAAAAGGCCTATTGGATGCATAAAACCTGTTCAAACTTTACAATTCCTTTACAAAAAACAACCATCTGTGCAAAAAACGTGGCTGTGGCTGGGTTGATTGGTATTTCTGTGCTTGGTGCCTTTGGATGATTCAGTTAGTGGATTGCTTGGTCTTTCTCTGCTTGGTGCTTCTAGGTGATTCAGCTACTGATTGTAATGCCTAAATCCAAAGTTCATTTAGAGACCAAGCAAGCTTTTTAACTAAATCCAAATGTTTTACAACTAAGGAAATGGTTAAGTTTTTACCTTTGTTTTCCTCGTCCTCTTTTTAGGTGCAGTTTGTCCTTGAGCAGATGTGGATGCCTACAAAGTAGAAAATGATGTTAAAGGATTAAGAGTGTAATATGATGTTAAGGGATTTAAAAAATCATATAAAGTAGAAAATGTTACCTGTTTGTCCCTTGGAGGAAGATGTCTATGATGGGTTCTTGCATTATGACCTTCATTTTTGCATACGGTACATTTCAAAGTGCCTTGGCCTTTCCTTCCTAGCTTAAGTGGTTGAGGAGGACCTTGAGGATTATTGGTTGGGTTTGTGGGAGTTTGTTCACCCTCATTGTCCATCTCAGCAGCTTCCTTGTTCCTCTTCTTCCTCGGCCTTCCAGGTTGCCTTGTATATGTAGGAGGCAATATTGGCAGTTTATCAGTTTCCTCCCACATAGACATCCCATTCATCGGCATTACTAAATGAGAATACAGCTCTAAGTATCGCGCCCTCGAATAATAAGCATTGACATAGTCTTCCGGTTTTTCCCTCTTGAAATTTATGGCCGATATTACATGGTTGCATGGGATTCCTGTAGAGGCATACTTTATGCAAGAACATGTATTCTCAACCAAGTCAACAACATATTGCTCCCCCCATCCAGCATCAACTTGAAATTTAGAGCCCCCTGACCATTGTGCAATGCACCGGCCACTCTGAATTTTGGCTTGCTCCAATTATTTCTTGATTTTAGGACAGAGATCTCCAACTTTGTTCGCCATTATATCCCTTATCATCTGAATTCTCTTCATCAAGAGTGTATGAATAAGGAGCAACATGGTGACAATAGGTTTTTGTCTTGGTATAAGTATGACAGCATTGAAACTTTCACAGAGATTGTTCAGCAACATGTCACATTTCGGATGTGTTTCAAAATGGGACTTGCTCCAATGATGTGCAGGAAACTTCACCAACCAATCGTAGGCCTTTTCATCGAGCTTCTTCAGATCCTTCATTGCTTTTTTGAAGTAGGGAACTGTTGTTGTTCTGGCTACTGACCACAAAGCATCCTTCAATGTTTTCCATTTGAATAGATTTCTGAAGTTGGTATACAGATGTCTCATACAAAATCTGTGGTGGGAATTAGGGAGGACTTTTTTAAGGGCCGGAATTAACCCTTTTTGCTGATCATTGATAAATGTCCATCCCCCTTGATTGACAATCCCAACATCAACGGCTAATAACTCTAAGAACCAAATCCAACTGGACTTATTCTCCATTTCTACAACTGCATACGCTATAACCCATGTTTCATCATTTGGGTCAATGCTAACAGCACAAAGTAGCTGACCTCCATATACATTCTTTAAATGACACCCATCTAATCCTATCATTGGTCTACACCCTGACTTAAACCCCTCTTTACAAGCCCCCAAGCATACATATATCCTTTGGAACCTCCCTTTATCCAACTTCACCTTCACTGTGCTTCCAGGGTTAGTCTTCTTCACTTCCTCGGCAAAGTCCCACAACTTTGTGTACTGCTCTGCATGTTTTCCCTCATTGATCTTTAAAGCCCTATCTAAAGCCCTGTAAGCCTTCCTCTTTGTACAACCGTGATTCCACTCTGATTGGACAGTTGCCAAAAAGGAATCCACAGGCCATGTGGGATTCAGTTTTATCCTGTCCATGTACAAATCAGTCAGCAAAGGGGACTTCATGTTCTTGTTTGCCCAAGTTCTCCCACATGTGTGTTCATCAAGTATGGTCTTGATCTGTATGTTATTCGAACCATACATTTTTCCAGCACAACACTTCCAAGAGCACCCCTTTGCACACTTTGCTACGACTTTCAATTTCTCATTCTTAGGAAAATGGATTTCTCCATATCCATTCACTAGGGAGTACATGATGACAGCTCACTTGAATTGGTCATGATCCCTGAAAACAAGCCCGAGTGTAAGAGTGGGATTCCTCATATCAGTTTTCTCATTGAACTCTGGAAATCGCTCATGTTTTTTGCCTCCTTCATCATCCGAAGAGTGTACACTCTCAAGAGCATCAGAGTTATAATCTGGATCATCAACCACATTTTGTTCTACATTTGCAGTATCAATTTCTTCTTCCCTTTGCTCTTCTTCTCTTTCCCGGCTTTGCTCAGATTGCCTTGCACTTCTTTGCTCAGAATCCCTTTCATCAAACTTGGAAACACTGGGTTATCAGTATCACTCCCATATTCACTCTTTTCAAAGTCACATTCATTTTCTTCAGTAGCTTCTTCATTCTCTTCTTCAACATTCCCCTCCAAACTAATATGTACATCAAAGAATACTTCAGTATCCCCCTCGCCTACATCCCCCTCTCCTACATCCCCTTCACCTACCTCAGCCACAGATTTCCCCTTACTCTTCTCTGGCCCTTCACAATTTTTCTCTTTCTGACCATTCCCTTCTTCAGCATTTATCTCTCCTACCTCAGTCACACATGTTTGCACTACTTAAGATGTGCAACAATCATCCACTTCTGGCCCTTCAATAGCTAGCAAGCCCTTGTATCTTATTGGTTTAAGTGATGTTGGCCCAACATCCTCTTCTGAACTGCTTATCTCTTCAATAACCACTTTACTTGGACCTATCACTTCCATGGACTTCAGAAACTGTTGCTCTTGGGTTACGGCTTTTTCTGTCGTCAATTCTTCGATATACATCTCAATCACTTTATCTTTTGGAACAAAATTGCACGTGGACTGAACATTGGAATCACTTTGAATTTGCTTCAAACCATTGGAAAGGTCCATGTTGGGAATCTTGAAATAATAGTTCATGAACCGCTCAATGTATCCAACTCCCTCCACCATATCATCTATCACCGGCAGTGACATGAGGTCTTTATCACATTTATCTATATATGTCACTTTTCCCCCAACGTACATGTCATAACTTATCTCCCCACCATGATGCAATTCAATAGAGAATAGTTATGGAAAAACTGAAATTCACAACAACAAACCCTAATTAAAAGCCAACAACAAACATAAGCAATTGCATTTTAACCTAACAAATCATTCTATATGCAACTAATGCACAACATTCTACATGCAACTAATTGCATTTTAAAAGCCAACAACAAAAATCAATGCACAACATTTTATATGAAACTATATGCAATTGACAACTATATGCAAACAGGCAATGCACATTAACCATTTCTCAACAACAACAAACCAAGCAACAAACCACCTTATCTTCACAAGAATAAACAAAGCAACAAACCCACTATCCAACCACCTTATCTTCACAACAATAAACAAAGCAACAAAGCAACCAACCCATTATCCAACAACTCAGTAACCATTTCGAATTAAGAAAGCATAAACAACCTTTTCAAACAAGAATAAACAATGCTAAAAGAATAAACAAAACCCACATTCAACCCATTCCAACACACCGTAGGAACCATTTCGAATTAACAAAGCATAAATCCACCTTTTCAAACAAGAATAAACAATGCTAGAAGAATAAACAATACCCACATTCAACCCATTCCAACACCTTAGGTACCATTTTGAATTCACAAAGCATGAACCCACATTTTCAAACAAGAATAAACAAAAAATAAGTCCACTATACATTTGGAATCATCAAAAGCACAAAAAACTTACAATAGGTAGGAGTTGTTTCGTCGGGATCTTCGCGCACGTACCACCCCATGACGAATCCTTCGATTTTCCTTCGAAGCCAATGGAACCCAGATGAAAGCCCCTTCGAACACCAACGAAGTCAGGGAAGCGAGTCGACAAGATGATTTGGGTTTTTCGTTGAATTTCTGATCGAGATTTGGAGCCGCGAGAACTAGGGTTAGGGTTCTTGATATTCTGGAAATGGGAATGGGGAATTAGATCGACAAGATTTGGGTATCGGGGGGAGGGAAACCAATTCAATAGGCACACTTTACAACGTTCCCTTACTTTTTTTAAAATTTTTTAAATTTAAATTTAAATTTTAATGGAATATCCACGTGTCGTCCTGTGAGAAAGCCAGGTGTATTAGGAATCTAGCTGGATGACATTTGGCAGGAAAACATTGGGTGTGGTGCCACGTGGAATCCACCTAGGCAAGGATCTGGGCCCCGGATCATGCCATGTCAGCATTTAACAGACCAATTCACGGACAAGCTAACGGAGGTATAACATTGGACCAAATTATAAAGATGAGGTATGACATTGTCAATTTTAAAAGATGAGGTATGAAAGTGTCATTACACCAATAGTTGAGGTAGTTTTTTGTACTTAACCCTATTTATTATCTAGGATAAATTTCTATATTTAAAAAAACACCAAGGGGATTCGAACCCTTCCCATTTTACTCCTTCAACACCTTGACCACCATATCACTTATGTTTTTGTGAAAATATGCTAAAATATATATATATATATATATGGTTTTGTTTTGAATTCTTTTTGCAAGAAACAAATTTGCACATGACAATGAATCTTTGACAATTTCTTTTTAAGTATCTACTTTTGAACTACTCACCACGTTCACTCACCTAACTAATTAGTTGTAGTCATATTTCTATATATATGGTTAGGTAGTTCTATTTCTATATATATAAATAAAATCAAATGGTCCCATGCCGTCCCTTATTCTCAACATTTCTCCAAAACAAAACATAATGCTCATGTTATTCTCAACATCTATCAACCTCAATTTCCCCCCAAGTTAAAAAAAAATTGAACTATAGTAAGTTATTCTCATTCATTATTGTTATTTAATTTGCATGTTTGTTATTATCTATTCCAAATTTTTGGTGGTATTATATTTTAAATTGTGTCAATTAATTACTTAGTCAATGGCATGTGGTGTTTAATTTTTCTATTTTTTATTTGGTCACTTACATGTGTGTTTATTGTCTCTTAATTCATTATTAAAGACTTTATATGTTTTCATCACATTTTGTTACATTTGTGTAATTATTATTTTATTGTTGGTCCACGCAGATTCTATTTGGCCTTTACACAAAGGATTCCATATTTAAGGTAAGTTTACAAACTTATATTTATTTTATTGTAATTTATACAACAACAAAAAAATTTGTGTGGACCCGTGCATGTGATCTAAGAACCAAATAATATTTGCATGTTAATTTTTTGAAGTAATTAAGTAATATTGTATAATTATTCCCTAGGATAATTTTAATAAGTTTAATGTTATTTATTATTTTATTATCAAATTGGATTATTATTCATTAATATTAGGTTTTATTATTCCATATTATTTTTATAATTACTTAAATTCTTACAATCATTTTCTTTACTTCCTATTTAATTCTTCTGTAGAATAACTTTATTATTTAGGTTCTCTTATATAATCGTCACTACTATATTTTTTGGCAAAAAATAATTGCCTAATTTCCATGAAAAATAAATATAGGTACATTTAAGATGTCTAGTGGAGTTACTAAACGTGATCCAGCTTCGGAACATGGAGACCCAATAGACGGAAACAAACATGGCACAATTTGCAAATATTGTGGTCGGGTAATGAAGAGTGGCGGAGTCACACAACTTAAGTACCATCTTAGTGGATTAGATCCATGAAATAATGTCCAACGATGCAATAATGTCCCCCCAGAAGTGAAGGCATTCATCACCACATTATTAAAAAATAAAAAACACCAGAAGGAAAAGAAAACACGTGGAATGGAAAATATTCGAGTTGGGCTACGAGGAAAAGTCATTGGCCAAGCGGTTGATAGTGATGATGATGATGATGAGGACGAATATGATGATGACATGGGACCTGAAAACGACCAATTTCAAACAAGCATTATGTGCCTCCAAACAATCAGCATGGGAAAGATAACACCTTCATGAAATTCCTAATAGAGCACAAGGTTCTGGGACCAGTGGTGGTGCACAAATGATACGGGGATCAAGTGTTAGAGAATCACAACCAACACCACCAGTAGCCCCAAGTTTATATAAGTTATCCAAAGCACATCAAAAGAGTGTTTGGAATTATTTCACTGGAGGTAATGTGAAGGAGGGAATGGGGCGTTTAATTAGCAAGTTCTTTATCTATGAAAATGTCCTTGCTAAGAAGGCATCATCACATCATTTCAAAAATATGGTATAGTCCCTGCTAAGAAGGCATCATCACATCATTTAAAAAATATGGTGTTGGGATGTCAATAGGCCAGTGTTGGAGTACAACCTCCCACTCCCTATAAGGTAAGAAACAAATATTTGGAAATGGAGTATAAAAACATTGGCGAGTATGTTAACAAGTTGAGGTCAAAGTGGGAAACTAATGGTTGCACAATCATGTGTGACGGATGGATTGGCCCAACCAGATTGTCTATCATAAACTTCATGGTATACTCCAAGGGAAAGACAATTTTTTTGAAGTCCGTTGATGCTTCAGACCATATAAAGAACTACAAGTATATTTACAAATTATTGAGGGATGTAATCATGGAGGTGGGAGAGCATAATGTTGTCCAAGTCGTGACCGACAACGGTTCTGCATTTGTCAAAGTTGGAAAAAAGTTAATGAAGCATGATAATGTGTTTTGGACATCATGTGCAGCACATTGTATTGATCTCATGTTTGAGGCAATGGGGAAGAGAGAGAATATTGCTAATGTCGTAAAAAGAGCTAGAATGATCACAAATTATATTTACAATCACGGTTGGTTGTTGCCAAAGATGCGTGAATTTTGCAAAGGAGAAATTATTCGTCCAGCTACCACTCGATTTGCCACCAACCATATTGCATTAGACAGCATACTTAAGAAGAAAGCAGGGTTGAAGCAAATATTCACTAGTGACAATTGGGCCAACCATAATTTCAGCCGCTCAAATGCAGGTCGTATAGTGGAAAGTATAGTGATTGATCATGCTTTTTGGACTCAATCAGAACATGTGTGCCAAGTGTTTGAACCTCTTTACAAAGTTTTACGGATCATTGACACAGAAGTGTATCCTACTATGGGGGTAATATATGAGTTGATGTGTGTAGTGAATGAGGACTTGGAAAGAAAACATGGTGCAAGGTGGGTCATAAAGATAATTGATGATCGATGGTATAAAACATTATACGATGATTTGCATGCAGCAGGTATAAATTATGTCATAATTTGCAATTCATTTCTTTAGTTGCATCAATATTATTTCTCTTATTAGAGTATGTGTTTCTTTGAATAGCATATTATTTGAATCCTTGGTACCAATACAGACCCGATGTTGGAGATGATGGTACCTTTATACGTGCTGTACATAATGTATATACTCTAAAGTAGACCCTACATCACCAGCAGTTAACCAATTTGGAAATGAGGAACACAATTACTTAAATTATAATAATTACATTGTTGGATTAAACTAACACGATTTATTGAATTCAGCTAACATGGTTTAAAGATGCAAGAACAACTTTTGGAGAACTAACATCAGTTGCTGCTTGAACAAAAATGTCTCCTAGTGAGTGTAAACATATTTCACTATCAGTTTATAATAGAATTTGTTGGAGTTATTAGGCTTATCAACATTGTTTTTCATTATAGCTGAATGGTAGATCATGTATGGGACTGATGCACCAACTGTGAGAAAGTTAGCAATCAAAGTATTATCACAAATAACTTCCTCATCTGCTTGTGAAAGAAATTCGAGCACATTTGCACTCATACACACAAGGCAAAGAAATAGGTTGGCTCATAGTAGGTTGGGAAAATTAGTTTATTGCTACTACAACATGAAGCTTCAAATTCGAGATAAGGAAGTAGAAATAGATCATGTCGACCGTGGTGACCCACTAGATGTGTTTGATATTGTTGCTGAAGATAATGATACAGAGGGTAACCAACTTTATCAATGGATTAGACCTCTTCATTTAGATGATAATGAAGGTAACCCAACTCTAAGAGTTGCTGAAAAAACACGTAATGAAAGGATAAATGTAGAAAGAGTATTAGAGGAGGAGGTGGGATCTAGCAGCGCTGACTCTTTGGAAGAACTTTTGTGCCTAAGACCAAGAAACACTGGAATTCCACCTTCTTCTAATCTTACACAACCACAAGATCCTACTGCTACTAATGATAGCTCTAGTACAAGATCAGGAGACTCACCTACCACCGAAGGTGGGAATGATGAAGGATATAGTGGAGCTGGAGGTAGTGGTGGATATGGAAACTATGTTGGACCACCTCCCGGATTTATGAGCCCCTTCACTGGTGAGGCAAACTTCATGCATGCAACACAGGATGAGGACCATGGCAGTAGGCGGGCAGGACTAGGAATTGGTGCCATAGGGAAGGACTATACTCGTAGAGAAAGAGGCAAGGGGACTTTGTCAAGTCAAGAAGATGATTCATTATCTATAACTTCGGACTTTGTTGGAGTGGGAAGTAGTAACTATGGTTATACTTATAACCAACCATTTCCCTACCCTTCATATCCCATTTCTGTTGGGATGGAATTGAGACTCATGGAAAGAATCTGAGACTCAATCTTCAAATGATTTTGCTTATGGACAACGTCAACCAATCTTGGATCCATATGGGTGGCATGTTAACAATTACATGCAAAAACTATTTTGGGGATTTATCATTTGATGACTACTCTTCACAATACACTTAATCTACACATAGAGATGATGAAGATAGTGAAAATTTTGAACCTCATAGGAACTCTATGTGGTACTAAGTCACTCATTTATCTTACCATGCAATGTATAAAGTGTAAAATATTGTACTAATTCATTATTTATAAATGATTATGGTGTGTTTAAACTTCTTTCATTAATTACTACATATTTTCTACACAGTTAAATCCATCATGCAATGCATTTCCTTCCAATTTTTTGTGATAAACTAATAGATAATTGACTAAATAAACATCCAACAAAGTTTCAATAAAAAGTTCCAAGTTTTTCTTACAATTTCCGTGGTTTTTATTCAACTTTTATCGATATCGATAATATTCTGATATTTCCATTAAAATTTCCGTGTTTTTGGACTACCAATATTTCCGATATCATCGATATTTTAGACCTTGGTTGCAGTGTGGTTTTGGAATCTCATTCAGCTCCATTACTACAGGTGAAAGCCAAAGGTCTGCAGCAGGGCCATGCAGTTTGACTAGTTAGTTTTCATTTATGCACGATTTGATGGACGATAGTCGTTGGGGAAACAGAATTAGATTGTAATGGAAGGACCATATGCATATATGGCCTGTCATATTTCTTAGAAGTAGTTTTGGTATAAAAAAACCTCTCATTGATCTAGAAGATGAATATAATATTAGGGAAGATGTTACAGAGAAAAGCTGATTATTTTTAATTTTATTCCTCAAAATTAGTGTCAGGGAGAGAGGATTGACTTCTTTGGACTTCATTTATGTGTCAGAAAAACTGATGCTAGCGTTGACATTTGTAATTGAAGGCTTTCAATTTGAAATGATGCTTATTCTTACGTCCTCTGTTTTTCTACAACCTTTAAAGTTCTGGTGTGGTACTTAACTAGCCTTCTTCTCTTCTTTATCTTGATTTTATCTAAAGTAGAAGTTTTTAGTGTCATTATCATACTATTACATAGTATTATTTACGTCTATATAAAGTGAAATTTCAATTTCTTTTATGGTATCAAAGCATGTTAATAAGTCTAACATCACTTAATATGTGTTGTTTGTTCGGGTTTAAATGGCTCAACATGTGAGGGGTGTGTTGAGAGTGTGAATCTCACATTAGAGAAGTAAGAGACTTTGAATGTGCTCATAAGGAGTCTGACTACTTGGTGTTATATAGTGGAATCTCAACATCCTTTAACACAATCATTCATGTTTTAACACATGTATCTACACCTCATTCTATGAATTTCAACATTATCGTTTCCTTATATTTTAAGATGTGAATTAATTCCAGTGATGTGACCACCACATTAGTCATATACATTGTTATTTTAACTCAATGTTTGAACAATACTCATTCAATGATTGAACAATAGGATCATCCATAAATATTTTACTTCAATTCACTACCTACATTACAATCTTTTAATACCATGTTGCAGTAGGCCAGTTTCACTATGTCTGACACTAGGAGTTATAGTTGTAGAGCTCACGGATGTTAATGGGAGAGCTAATACTTTCATCTCCATCAAGTAACCCCTCTGCTATGATCATATTAGCAGCTTCTGTAGGATGATATGCATCCCAAAACACGTACTTCGATCGATCGTCACACAATGCAGAGCTTCTGCTTGCATCGCGGCTCTTAAAGCAAACAAACGGCGGAAAGTACCCTCCACAGCATGGTCCATTTGCATTCGTAAACCCTAGCAATATCAGATTCAAAAACCAAAAGAAAAATAGATCAATGGCCTTGATCATATACTAAAAATGAATGGAAGGGCATGTCTACTTTTAAAACCCTAGTTACCAACCTACCATATTGATGATAATTTACTATGATCTTCGTAAAGATATCAAAGGAGTTTGCATAGACAAAGATCGCTTCGGGACCCAGCTCTTGGTTAAGTTGATCCAAAACTCCATTAAGCTTCGTGTTGTAGCCTTGGATTAATTCATTCACCTCAGCAAAACACTGTCCACTTGGTAACAAATGGATGGCACGAATAAATGGTATGCATCCTATGGGTCCAACCCCTACCACAACGAACTTTCTAGCTCCCAGCTCGTGCAGTCGCTTCACAAATCAAAACATTAAGGTTAATTAGGGTTTTTAGGGGTAGTTTATTAAGCATTTGTCATTATATTAGAGAGACGGACAGTGACTCTTTAAATTTGTGTCTTATGACATGTGTAGTGGTTAATCACAAAAAATCTTGGTGTCACTAAAAGTTAAACCACTCAATACAATTCATATTTAATTAAATTTGTCAATAATCTGATATGTGATTGCTGTATTCTTCAACATTTCAATTAGGTGATTGGTTTTAGACTGTACCTTAAGCTGTATGGTTAAGTTAGAGACCATGAAATCTTGGAACATGGAAGGAGAGACCTTGTCATCACCAAAAAATGGTATGGTTGGTTGGAAATAGTTGAGAACATCATTGGATCCAATTGTCACCGAGAAGATTGCCTTCTTTAAGAATTCCTTTGTTTTATTCTCTCCCATTATTTTCACCATGTCATATCTGCTTTCCTCAAAATTATTCACTTGCTCACGCAGTGGGACTCTTCCAATCTGTATACAACAACTTCAGAATATTTTTAAAAAAATTGTATATATCGTGATTAGTGCTAATTAAGTATTACTTACAAACAAAACTCCTGTTTCATCCAATATTCCAGAGGCTCCAGAAGCATAATTAATTCCTTTGAGGATTGAGTTTGCTTGAGTGTTTGGGGCTAGATAAGGTGGAGGAAATGACTTGGCACCAAGAGCTTGACCTGATGGCATCATGCAAATTAAGCTACAATTAGTGTTAAAAATGTTTAACTAATTCTGAATTGATAGTCAACAAACACCAATTTAAAAGTCAATTTTAATAAACTTCTGGGCCCTGTAAAAATAAACCTTGTAATCAATGGCTTCTGCATTATCACGTGACTCACTGAAATAAATAGCAAAAACTCATGTGACCCAATTTAAAACTCATGCAGTATGATTAAGCTCCACTTAATCTTCTGAGTGTTTCGTCTTATTGGCTTAAGAGATGACTATTAAAACTCGTTGAGTTGATCATCAAAACGACAACTTCGTATATAAAATTTGCACTCAGAACTTCATTAATAAAATAGACTGATCGATGATACTGAACCAAACGATCATCCGCGCTATATTAAATGACCGAAATTTGGTTGACGGGCTGTTAGCAACTGAGCTATAAGTGAACAGTATGAAAGCTACAAAAACCAATTAGCTGTGGAAATATTCCTACCAAAACTGAAATTTCTAAAACTAGTAACCGTACCTCCAACCTCAAAACCATTTTAAATGAGTAGTTATACCAAGTGAGGCTAAGTTGGTGGGATTAATCAACATTTGGTGCATTTACCTACAATGTCCGATATGGTTCGACCATTTGTGAATCGTCCAGTTGGTCGACCGCCAGAAGGCTTGAAATCTATTCCATAAGGAGGAGAATCGGCCTTTGAGAGTGTAAAAATGTAGTCATTGTTTCCTGCGTCCACTAGAGAATCTCCAAACACAAATGAAGTGAAAGCAAAACATGGAAAGGCACTGAAAAGCACAACAAAATTTGGGCAGATTGCACAAAGAAGAATGAAATGAGAAATATTAAGGGCCTCCATGTTTCAATATTGTAGCAAGTTGGTTAATTAGTTTTACTTTCATGGGTTATTATAGATGCTTTATTTGCATGTCCTTTTTTAGGAGATATTTTTTTTGTCATCAATTCACCACTCGGCAGACATCTATTGGATGGACATTCACGTTTTTTAAAACAAGTATCAAAACGTCTATTGAATATTCAATGCCATTAGAATGGTTCATTGGTGTCAAGAAAGTTTCTCCCCATTGAAGTCACATGATCTCTGAATAGGTCATTGTATCATTTTGGATGACTTAATTAATATTTGGAATTGGTCATGACCTAACTAGCCATGGTGGTTCCATAATTTATTCAGTTTGATTGATTTGGTGGGCTCTCACCAACGGAGTAGTATTCTCTTCACTCATATTCCTATCCTCTTCCCTTCTCTTCCTTTTACATATTATTTTTTATCTTATTGTTTCTATAAAAAAAATCAATATAAGATGTCGATATGATTAAACTGTAATCGTTCAAATAAAAAAAGATGGAAGAAGAGATAAATTAGGAAAGAAGAGAATCCTTTTCCCTCACCAACTATGTGCTGCAGAGAAGTAAAGTACCAAAATTAAATCCGCTGCCAAAGGGGATGCATATGACAAGATTGTTGGATTTATTATTATTTTTAGCAGATAATGATTTCGTATAGATCTGTGGATAATATGATGCTTTTGATTTCTGCAGGGTCCCGTTAATCGTTATTTCGGGAATTAAATTTTCTCCAGATTTAATAAAACTGAGTGTGCTGAACAGGCGATCCGGATCGTTGAAATTTGATCCAACGGCTACAAACAGGGGACCCTCTAAAAGTTATAATAATTGTAGCCGTTTGATCCAATTTCAACGGTCTGGATTGCCTGCTCAGTAGACTCAGTATATATGGATCCGGACGAGATCTGGTTATGTTATTTCCCTCATTTGGGTTACTTGCAATTGAATCTCTTGGGACACGTTTATGTAAGAGTAATCGGAATAAAACGGCGGAATTGAATTCCCAATACAAAATAATTAGGTGTTTACCAGATATTAGGGCTAAAAAATTTGATAGGACTCACGTAAATTTAAGAATCCAACTCCAAAACTTGGAGAAATTGGATTCCATACAATTTGACAAGAATTGAATTCCGGGTTATTGAAAAAATAAGAATGGATTTTTCCTCCCTTTAGACTCTCAATTATTGAGTTTGTGCATATAAGCTGTTTGATTGATTGAAGAATCACTCAAGGTTTTGTTTAATCGTAGAGATTAAACTTGATGAAGGTCCGGAGTTTGAAGGCCTTTGGATCTATATATAGGTAGTGGAGAAGGAGCAACCTCGATCATATCAATGAGCTGGATCAGGACTAGATCGGTCATTTGACATTAACAATGACTGTAATTTCTGGTAGGTGACCTTCAGCTCGGTTTTTGTGGTGGTTCATATGATCCGATAGTAACATCAGCGTGTCATGATGACGCGTGCATATGCATTTAAGAATGAGAGATATTTCCAGGTCTAGTTGTTTGCGTGGTAGACATGCCTCAGTGAGTACCCTAGGCCAAGTCCTTAGACGTGTTGGAATGTAGTGAAGTGGTCATCCGAGCCCTGGGATAAGATCCTGAATTGAGCTTCAAAGTTGGTGGGCCAAAGTCATGCAACTTTTGCATAAATAAAAATAGTTTGGCCCTGTAACAAACCTTATTTCTAATTTAAAAAAGAAAAATCTTTTAGTCAATTGATCTATTTTAAAGATTATTATGGCGAAAAATAGCAGTCGTGAACAATTGGTTTAATACTGTTTAGAACCTAAATTATTAATTAATCTAACTGTCTTAATTGCAGATGATTTCTCAAAAGGGTTTTTGAACATTGGTCCTTGCAAAAGATCAAAAATTTTAAAAAACTTGGTGCTAGATTTTATATTCAATTTAATCCCTTGAAGTGTACTTTTATTAAATTTATATTAAATTTTTGTTATTTAATGTGTATTTTTATTTAATCTCTCCACATTAAAATTTAATTTTATTAATATGCACATATTTAGTTCTTTAATTATAAATGAACATAAATGAGAAAATATTAAAAAAATTTGTGATACAAAATATGTAAATACATAAATGTACATAAATAATTGTACTGAAAAAAAAATACTATGTACGCTTTCACTACTATAATATTAGCTTTAGGTGGCGGATAATAGTGGCGGATATTAGAAAAATCATGTCGGTTATATCCGACACAAAGTCATGGCAGATATTTAGTGGCAGATTCTGACGGTTTTTAAGTTAATGGTGGAGGTTATAACCTACAGAAATTGACTATTTCATTATTTTATTTTCTGGCGGTTATTATTTTAGTATTCTGGCGTTTGTAACCGACAGAAATGAAAATTTTATTAGTTTAAAATGTTATATTGATTAAAAATAAATAAATAAACACATATTTTAATTTTTTTTTTCACTCATGACCCTAAAGTCTAATGAACCCAATTCCCATGGGCCATAAATTTTCTGAGAGAATAATAACAACAGACTACAATCTAAAGCTCGATCATTTTTGTAATAAGGATTATACTCCCTCACAAGCAAGCAACAAGATACAAAGAAATTCAAACAATTTTTTTCGATGCATCACAAAGCATATTGTTTGGCACATAAACACACATGAACATCTAGTGTACTCTATCATATCTGATTTTATTATTTTAAAATGTTATATTGGTTAAAAATAAATAAATAAACATATGTTTTAAATATTTTTTTTTCACTCATGGCCCTGTCAGATATAACTGACACGAACAAAGCAAAATTTTGGACAGCCGCCAAAATAATCTCTGAATGTTTATTTTTTTGCGATTTTTTAAACATGCTATCTCGGAGTATATACAAACATATTTGACAGTTTGATCGTAGAAACTAGTTTCATAGAATGCATATCCTATCAAATTGATAGATTTAACAAACACTTAAGAGTTAATGTTATACTTCCATTAAGTATAAAATAAGATTTATCCACTAGTGTAAATATTTTAAATTGAAGATCGAATTCATTCATTGCATTCTTATAGGGTCGAGGAGTGTAACTGTAAAAAATCATTAAAATCAGAGCTAAAACAACCGTTAAATTGTGATTTTTTGTTTATAACCGTCGAAAACTTTTGTTCTGTTATGTAATCTCTGAATGTTTGTTTTTTACGATTTTTTACATATGCAATCTGGGAGTGTACAAATAAGTTTGAAGGCTGGATCGTTGAAAAAAGTTTCGTAGAATGCATATCGCGTCAAAACAATAGATTAAACAAACACTTAGAGTTAATATTATACTTCCATTAAGTATAAAATAAGATTTTGTGGTATCCACTAGTGTAAATATTTTAAATTGAAGATCAAATTCGTTCATTGCATTCTTATAGGGTCGAGGAATGTAGCTGCAAAAAATCATCAAAATCGGAGCTAAAATAACCGTTAAATTGTGATTTTTCGTTTATAACCATCGAAAACTTTTGTTTCGTTACCTAATCTCTGAATGCTTGTATTTTGCAATTTTTTACGTATGCGATCTTGGAGTGTGTACAAACAAGTTTGACGGTTGGATTGTTAAAAATGTTTCGTAGAATGCGTATCGCATCAAAACGGTAGATTAAACCAAGAGTTAGTGTTATACTTCCCCATCAAGTATAAAATAAGATTTTGTGGTATCCACTAGTGTTAATATTTTAAATTGAAGATCGAATTTATTCAATGCATTCTTATAGGGTCGAGGAGTGTAGCTGTGAAAAATCATCAAAATCGGAGCTAAAATAATCGTTAAATTGTGATTTTTCGTTTATAACCGTCGAAAACTTTTGTTTTGTTACTTAATCTCTGAACGTTTTTTTTTTTTTTTTTTTTTTGTGATTTTTTTACGTATGTGATCTCGGAGTCTATACAAACAAGTTTGATGGTTAGATCATTGAAAATAGTTTCGTAGAATGTGTATGGCGTCAAAACGGTAGATTAATTAAACACTTAAGAGTTAATGTTATACTTCCATTAAGTATGAAATAAGATCTTGTGATATCCACTAGTGTAAATATTTTAAATTGAAGATCGAATTCGTTCATTGCATTCTTATAGGGTCGAGGAGTGTAGCTGTAAAAAAAATCATCAAAAGCAGAGCTAAAATAACCGTTAAATTGTGATTTTTTGTTTATAACCGTAGAAAACTTATGTTCTGTTACCTAATCTCTGGATGCTTCTTTTTTTTTTTGCTATTTTTACGTATGCGATCTTGTAGTATCTACAAACAAGTTTGACGGTTAGATCATGGAAATTAGTTTCGTAGAATGCATATCTGTGTTAAATTTGCCTAAATTTTGAAGTGAGAAAAGTAATTTGTGCTAAATTTTTATTTATGTTTTTCAAGTATTGATTAGACAATATTTAGTTTGTGTGATGACATTTTCATTGTACAATTCTCTTTTTGTTTCTTTATCGCACATTTTACATGGGCTATTATCTATTAAACCAAAAGTGTAAAAATTATCTATTAAACCAAATAATTATTTATTTAATTTTTAAAAATGTATTCTATTTAAATACATATTATGTATTTATTTATTAAACCAAACAATTATTATTTTATTTTTTAAAATCGTAACAAAATTTTTGGGGAGGGGGGGGAATTTAAAATTTTCCGTGTCACATCCCGGCCGGGGGGGGGACCATTTCCTGGCCCCGCTCCACCACTGTAGCACGATATTGTCCGCTTTGGGCCCCGACCACGCCTTCACGATTTTGTTTCTGGGAACTCACATGAGAACTTCCCGATGGGTCACCCATCCTGGGAATGCTCTCGCGCGCTACTCGTTTAACTTCGGAGTTCCGATAGAACTCGAAGCCAGTGAGCTCCCAAAAGGCCACGTGCTAGGTAGGGATGAGAATATACATTTAAGGATCACTCCCCTGGCGATGTGGGATGTCACAATCCACCCCCCTTAGGGGCCCGACGTCCTCGTCGGCACACACGCGTCCAGGGTTAGGCTTTGATACCAAATTGTGACATCCCAGCCGGGGGGGGGGGGGGGGACCACTTCCCGGGCCCGCTCCACCACCGTAGCATGATATTGTTCTTTTTGGGCCCCGACCACGCCCTCACTGTTTTGTTTCTGGGAACTCACACGAGAACTTCTCGATGGGTCACCCATCCTAGGAATGCTCTCGCGCGCCACTCGCTTAACTTCGGAGTTTCGATAAAACTTGAAGCCAGTAAGCTCCAAAAATGCCTCGTGCTAGGTAGGGATGGGAATATACATTTAAGGATCACTCCCCTGGGCGATAGCCAGCACGGCTCGATTCAGGGTCCAAGTGGACTTTCTGGGTCGGGGTGTGTCATTCCGAGGGAATTTTACCGCCATTTTGTTTCTATCAGTTATAACCGACAATAATGAAAATTTTCTATCGGTTTTTATTTTTAAAAAATGTTTATGTTGGTTTTAACCGACAATAATGAAAAATTTCCAAAATGAAACCCCTCCATCTCTAAGCAGCAATAATGGCTTGGTTGCTTGCTGAGTCGTTCGCAGAGTCCATGCTTTTGCCTTCTGGGTATGTGTCTGTGTTGGGCTACTTGGTCAAGCAGTACTTGTTTGAAAGAATGGAGCTTCTTCCCAACACCGCCACGCTTGTCGCGTTTTACAGAAGAAGAAAAGAAGAAGGCAAAGAAGAAGAA
Organism: Pyrus communis; assembly: GCF_041283825.1. Classification (NCBI taxonomy): domain Eukaryota; kingdom Viridiplantae; phylum Streptophyta; class Magnoliopsida; order Rosales; family Rosaceae; genus Pyrus; species Pyrus communis. The sequence continues at coordinate 7,432,193 of NC_142570.1, forward strand.
GAACAATGATTGGAAGAAGTAGAAGAAGAAGATGAAGTTGAGTTTTTGGCGGGGACTGTGGAAGTTTGCTTTAACAAAAAGGGTGCCGTTGCCTCTCTTCCTACACCAACTCCTCTAAAGAATTCGCCTTATATTAGTAACATGGCAATGAAAAAATCGCTTCGGAGGTTTGTTTTGCTTCCCCAATTGAAGTTTTGCTTTATCAAAAGTTGTTTCTTGGGCATATTATGTGCTCGGCATAATTGCATTGCATTGTATTCTTGTCGTAAAAAATCGCTTCGGAGGTTTGTTTTGCTTCCCCAATTGAAGTTTTACTTTATAAATGTTGTTTCTTGGGCATGTTACGTGCTCGGCATAATTGCATTGCATTGTATTCTTGTCGTAATTCATCGATTGAATGCATTTGGTTTTCGTAATTGTATTGTTTTTTGAACTAAATGATCACAAAACTACCCACATATAACACCAGATTGGAAAAGACAAAGCTTTAGTTCACTGTGTCTCAAATGAGACTTGATTTAAGATTATGACTTCGTAAATTTTAAGGAGGGGCATTGGATGGCATCTTTTAAAGGCAAGTGAGGAACTAACCTCACAGATGAGTTCCTCAAGAGAGGTGTACTTGCATTGCATGATGATTGATACATCTCCATTCAACATGTATAAAAAAGCAAGATACGACATTGTAAAGACGGATACCATTTTGGTTTTGTTGCTGTTGCGGAGGCGCAAACACTTAATATGCAAGAAACTTCCAGTCTTAACCAACTTTTCAGAATCGAATACATTCTGTTCACAAGAGGAATTAACACCATGAATGTTTATGTGAAAATCATAATATGTGTCTCTAAGGTACATGCAATTGTTGCCATAATCTTTTTTGTGGATTTGTATTGATAAATCATTATGCAGTAAATCTCATACTATTGCCTTCTTTGAGCATAGTGAAAAAAAACTACGAATTTTGTGTCTTCTCTAAGTAGCAGTAATGACTTGGTTCTTTATTGTTATGCAGAAATTAATACATTTGAAAGGGAAAGAAATAATTCAAAAAGTGGTTTATATATTTTTTTTATTATTAATATACTTTTTGTTGGTTTTATCCGATAAAGAATGGTCTTATTAATCGTTATTAATAATTTCTCTATCGATTATATCCGACACAATTTTTGTCGGTTTTAGAGTATTTTCTGTTGGAAAATTCATTTCCTGACGTTGGCAATTTTGTCGCTTATTATATTTGCCACTGCATCCGTTTTTTGTCGGATTTTACTTAATATCCAACAATAATATATATTTCTTGTCGGTTATTATAGCGACACTAAGAAATGGTTTCGTAGTATTGTTTATTTATCGGGCTGGTTTGAAAACTTTCAGCTTTTAGTTTTTAGTTACTGTTTTCGTTTTCAAAGCAGTAAAACAAATAAATTTTTGAAACTCGGAAAAATAGCTTTCGATTTTCACATATAAAAAACTGAATACTGAAAATAAAATGATAATCAAACAAAGTCTAATCAAAAGGTCCTTTAATACCTCATTTCTTTGTCAAATAAGTAATAACTAGCAACATGTCATTGATCAAAGTAAAATAAGAAAGCTCTTCAAACCAATGAACTAAACCCTAGTCGATAGACCCAGATTATTTAAAGCAACAATGGTAGCAAGTCGACCAATATGAGCAAGAACTCACGAATATCCTCAGTAATTCTGCAAATTGCTTGAGTGTCGAGATCAATCCGTTGAATGGGAGTGGCATCTTGGAAGAAGTCGCACTCAAAAACCACAAAATCCCCTCTTTCGTAGAAGCAACTTCAACTCGTGAAGCGTGATGCACACTGACACTAAGTCAACTTCATTGAAAGGGCGCCTCATACCGCCCCCTTATCATCACAGACAATTTGACATAATTATAAGCTCCATAAACACAGTCTAATCAAACGGCCCTTTAATACCTCATTTCTTAATTTGTCAAATAAGTGACAACTAGCAACATGTCATTGATCAAAGTAAAACAAGAAAGCTCTTCAAACCAATGAACTAAACCCTAGCCAACAGACCCAGATTATTTAGAGCAACAATGGTAGCCTGTTGACCAATATGAGCAAGAACTCACGAGTATCCTCAGTAATTCTGCAAATTGCTTGCGTGTCGAAATCAGTCCGTTGAAAGGGGGTGGCATCTTGGAGGAAGTCGCACTCAAAAACCACAAAATAGTGGTATTCCTTTAAGTAAGAGTTTTTATGTTTGATTTTCGCCAAAGGTGAATTTGAACCACATTATTGCTAGTCCATTATGAGGCTAAACCAAGCATCTCCCTTTAATATAGATAATATCATTTGTTCGAATCAACAACAATATATTATCAAACCTAGTTATAAGCTGCATCAACATTAATTAACGTCAACTTAATACTCATAACCTTCTTACGTTTGTCCCAATGTCACTCTCTTAGAATAGGATGTGATGATTTGTGACCACCACAATATAAAAAGAAATTGTTTATAACAACTTGAATGTATATAACAGAATATATATGTCGATTATTTGGTATTTGTTAGTTTTAAAAGAAGTTGAGGTTTCATCGTAAAAATTAATTAATGGTTAGTAATATGGGAATACATTCACTCATTATATGATATGCAAATTAAGTTTGGTAAACTTTCAGTATGAGATTTTTCTTTACATCCTCACACGCTATGTGCCGAATTTTCAAGTCAAACACCCGCGGAGCATACAAGTTGGATCACAACATTCAGCCCCAAACCATATAATATACTCTACGTACAGATTAAATTGTAATACACTTTTTTTTATACGATGTATTATTATTGTAAGGGAATATTTCTATTATGGTTATAAAAGTAATTGGCTACTTTTTTTTTTTTTTTTTTTTGAACGAATGATAGTATCTACACTAAGGGAGTGAGGAGTGGGCTAAGCCTCACAATGGGCTTGCCGTAATAATATTGTTCAACTTCATATTTGACAAGAATTAAATCTAAAACATGTCACTTACAAATAAAGAGAAATACTACTAGACTAGACTGTAGTACTAAGTGGCTAATTGATATATCCTCAGTAGTTCAACTGTTCGAGTGTTTGTTTTTCTCTTTAGTTTTTGGTCGAAGCAGATGAAGCTATTTATTTCATACTTTAGTTGTCATTGCTGCCGGAATGAGATCAATTGGTACTTTATGTATCATAGAGTTATACTTTGTACCATACATAATTGAGTTACTAAGATTGAGTTCCCTTAGTAACATTTTGGGTTAAAAGTTCCAACCCCTCTCTATTAATATATAAGTTATAATAGGCTTGCTAATTGATTAAAATCAGGTATGGGATAATTACGAGGGTTGTTGACTCCTCATGCACAACTTTTCTCATCACCGTACCAAATAAACATGTTGTAACTTAATTATTTATGCATATATATTGTAAAAATCCAAGTGAAGAGGTTAATCCAATTGAAGAGAATATTAAGAATATTAAGGGTCAAACTAAATGACAATTATCAATAGATTAATGAATGAGTTGTTATAAGTTGTTACAAGTTGTTAGGAATTATAGTTGAGATGAGGAGGAGAGTTAGTTCTCTAATTTCAGCTAAGTAAGAAAGAAGAATATAACCACTCTTGTAATCATAATTTCAACATCAAGAAATCAATACAGTTTTTACTTTCTCTCTCTCTCTCTCTCTCTCTCTCTCTCTCGAGTTCTCTCTCTCTTCTCTGCATTCTGTGAATTCTCTCAAGAACACATTCATCAATATTAACATGGTATCATCGCCGAGGAATGAACTGATGTTTCCGCACCTCCATTAAAAGCATTCCTTTCTTTCTCTAATCCTTTGTTTTGCAAACTATTGTGATTCAGGGTCTTATCTGATCTCCAAGTTCTTCACAATCTTGTTCTTCTTCGACTGCCTTCTACGTGTTTGATAAACAGTCTCAGCGAAAGTTTCTTCTAAAAAAATTCAACAATGGTGACTGCAGATCAATTGAGAATTGTTCAATCTCCGATCACAAACCTCATTTCCACAGTTTCTACTTCGGTTATAGTGAAGTTGGATGACTTTAACTATCTTACTTGGAGTTTCCAGATCAAGTTGCTATTCGAAAGCCATGGCATCATGAGGTTTGCTGATGGATCAAGAAAATGTCCTCTAAGATTTGATGACGATTCTGAAATTTAAGGGGTTGAAAATGATGATTACTTGGTATGGAAAATGCATGATCGTGCGCTTATGCAACTGTTGTTTGCAACATTGTCCACTACAACAATGTCATCCATAATTGGAAGTCAAAGTTCTCATGAGATGTGGGCGAATCTCATTGAAAGATTCTCCATAGTCACTAAAGCTACAATCTTTTAGATAAAAATTGAGCTTCAAAACATCAAGAATGGGTCTTAATCTGTGTTTGCTTTTCTTCAGAAGATCAAGGATGCAATGGATCATCTTGCAGCTTTAGGAGTAATGTTTGAAGATGATGAAGTAATAATTCTTGCGCTGAAGGGTTTTCCTGCAGAGTTCAACACCTTCAGATGTGTTATAAGAGGAAGAGAAAACGGTATATCTCTCAATGATTTCATATCACAATTACTTGCAGAATAAGTTATAATTGGTCAGTTCTTTGAATCTTTTTCTTCTTTACCATTTGGAACTGCAATGGCTGCTGGCACTCAATCAAACAAGGGAAAAACATTGGTTCTTGATCAAGAATCATCACAGTCTACTAAAATTGGGTCTAGTTCTGGAGGTTCTAGTCAAAGCTTTAACAATTATGCTGGTGGATCAAATACCACAAAATACAACTATGGGAATAACTCTTTTAATAACTATAACAATTTATATCAAGGATCCTACAACTATGGGGGTTATAAGGAGAACAATTTTCGAGGAAAAGGAAAAGGCAGATCATTTAACTATGGTCCAAGATCTTATAATCAGCCACTAAATGGAAGCCCTAGTATTCTTGGTGCACCAAAATCCTATCAATCTAACTGTGTAGAACATCATTCTGAGATCCCTGCTTGTCAAATCTGCAACAAAAAAAGGGCATGTTGCTGCTGATTGTTTTCAAATGCATAAGTCTTTAGATTCTACTGCCAACATACCAATTTAATGTCAAATTTACTAGAAATTTGGGCATTCAGCTTTGCAATGCTACCATAAAGGCAATTTTGCATATCAAGGAAAATCTCCTGCTCGAACACTCACTACTATGCATGCTCATCATCAACCTTCTGCACCTGAGGAACAATTTTAGATTGCAGATACAGAAGCTACCTCTCACATGACCTCTAAGTTAGCTAATTTAGATCTAGCTACTTCATTCCAAGGGAATGATACCATAACCATAACAAGTGGTGCAGGTTTTCATATTTCATATTGGCACATCAAAGTTATATGTTTCTAATAACACACTTGTCCTAAAGAATGTTCACAACACTTGTTATCCATTTATCAATTGTGTAAGGATAGTAGATGTCAATTCATTTGTGATGATACTTTCTTTTGGGTTCAGGACATCAAAGGGCTATGTGGAGAGGGCTACTATCCTATTCCTTTCAGCATACCAAAGAAGCTGCCACCACCTGCATTACTTCATAAGCACACATGTTGTCTAGTAAAACTTGTTCATATAAGCTTGTGGCATAAAAGACTAAGACATGCATAAAATGTCATTACTTCTGCCATTATACATCAAAATAATATCCATGCATCACTTAATACATGTCAATCAATATGTACACCTCGTTTAAAAGGAAAGTTTACTAAGCTGCAGTTTAATTTTCCTGTAACCAAATATATACAACCTCTAGAGATCTTGAATAGTGATGTATGAGACCTGTCCCCTTGCTATCTCATGAAAGATTTAGGTATTATGTGAATGTACTTGATATACATGAGTTTTCCCTTTAAATAATAAATCAGAAGTTTTTGGAACATTTGTGCACTTTTATCCTTTTTGAGTACTCAATTTTTTGCACAACCAAAAATCTTACAAAGTGATGGTGGGGTTGAATATGTAAGTACCTAGTTTCAACATTTTTTGTCACAAAAAGGCATGTTACACCAAAGATTTTGTCCCTATACCCCAGAACAAAATGGGTTGGCAGAGAGGAAACATAGACATGCTGTAGAAACTGCAACCACATTGCTTCAAACTGTAAGTTTACCTGCTAAATTCTGGTTTCATGTTTATGCTACAACTACATATTTGATCAATAACATGCCATGTGTTGTTTTACAAATGAAATCTCCTTACCAATTATTGTTTCAAAAGATTCCAGACATTAATCATTTGAAAATTTTTGGTTGTGCATGCTTTCCATGTTAAACCATACAACAACTCTAAACTACAACCAAAAACAAAATCCCATGTTTTCTGGGTTATGCAAGTCATTATAAAGGCTTTCTTTGTCTAGATATTAACACTTAAAGAATCTATATATCTAGACATGTCTTGTTTGATGAAACAACATTTCCATATTTCAATGCTGCACACTTACCCAATTTAACAAAGTCATCATCTGCAAGTGCACATGAGCATTCTCAAAGTCCTCAAACAACATCTATTTCATTAAATAATCTGGTAGTATCACTTACATCTCATAATCATTCATCAACATCTCAGGCAACAGAGTTGTTAAACTTGCATTCATCTAGTGCCTTGGTAGCATCCAGAGCCTTAGGTTCCCTTGAATACACTTGCATCTAGTGCCTCAGAGTTTATTCATTCACATTCTCAGAGTTCCAATATCAATATCATACCAATGTCTCACTCTCCTACACAATATCTCATTCTTGTGGATCCTGGCTTTCAACATAAGCAATTACATGTTGTATTGCCATTACCTATGAATGTTCATCCTACGCAAACAAGGTCCAAAAATGGAATCTTCAGAAGGAAAAAAAAAAAAGCTTTCTTAGCACCTGCCAGTTATTCTTAGCCATCTGTCACAGGACCAAAAACTTTCAAAGCTGCTTCAAAAGTCTTAGAATGGCAAGATGCCATGAAAGAAGATATTAGTTCTTTACATACATAGAAGACTTGGTCTTTTGTTCCACTACCACCTGACAAGAACCTAGTTGGGTGTAAATGGGTATACAAAATTAAGAGAGATGCAAATGGATTTATTGCAAGGTATAAAGCAAAACTGGTGGCAAATGGGTACATCGAGGAAGAAGGAATTGATTATGGAAAGACCTTTATCCCTGTGGTAAAGCCTAAAACTATCAGGTTGATTCTTGCATTGGCTACACAGTTTAATTAGCATTTTGGACAAATGGATGTGAAAAATGCATTTTTGCATGGAGTTTTTCAAGATGAGGTGTATATGGAGCAACCTCCAGGATGTCAAAGTTCAACATATCCACCCAATTATGTTTGCAAGTTACAAAAGTCTTTACATGGACTTGAACAGGCTCTTAGAGCCTGGAATGACAAGTTCACAAGTTTTCTACTAGGTTTGGGGTTCAAAGCTTCAGAAGCTGATCATTCTTTGTTTGTTTAGCATTCATTTAAGGGCATTATGATTTTGCTGCTATATGTTGATGATGTGATACTTACTGGTAGCAGTTTTGAGTCAATTTCAGATATGATTACAGGTATCACAGATGAATTTGATATGAAAGATTTGGGGAAGTTGACTTATTTCTTAGGGTTGCAAATTAGTTATACACCAAAAGGGTTCTTTGTGTCACAGACAAAGTATATCAATGAATTGGTTGAAAAAGTTAATTTACAAGATTATAAGCCTTATGCTACTCCATGTCTCCCATATCACAGATTGCTTAAGAATGATGGAAAACCATATCATAGCCCTGATCAATATAGAAGCATTGTTGGAGCTTTTCAGTATCTCACATTTACAAGACCAGATATAACATTCTCAATGAATCAAGCATGTCAATTCATGTACAATCCTATGGAATCACATGGTATTGCAGTAAAAATGATCATCAAATACCTAAAAGGAACTTCAAATCTTGGAATTTAATTTAGACAAGGACCAATATATCTGCAATCATATAGTGATGTAAACTGGGCTGGTGACCCAAATGACAGAAGATCCACTTCAAGTTTTGTTATCTATCTTGGTTCATATCCAATTTCTTGGGCATCAAAGAAGCAGTACATAGTTTCAAGGTCTTCCACAAAAGTTGAATACAGAGCTTTAGCAATCATGACTGCAGAATTAGCTTGGGTTAAGCAATTGTTTTGTGATTTACACATGTTGACATTCATCTACCTCCATTGTTATATTGTGATAACATCTTAGCCATAACTCTTTCAACAAATCCAGCATTTCATGCCAAGTCAAAACACATTGAGATAGACTATCACTTTGTGAGGGAAAGGGTCACTTAAGGAGATCTTCATATACAACATGTTTCTTCTGTTGAGCAATCTGCAGATATACTTACAAAAGGATTGTTAGCACCTTTGTTTCAGCAACATTGTGGCAATCTTATGTGCAGTTCACTTGAGCATACGATGAAAAGAGGATGTAAGGATCCAAGTGAAGAGAAGATTAAGGGTCAAACTAAATGACACTTGTCAATAGATTAATGAATAAGCTATTATAAGTTGTTACAAGTTGTTAGGAATTATAGTTGAGATGAGGAGGAGAGATAGTTCTCTAATTTCAGCTAAGTAAGAAAGAAGAATATAAACACTCTTGTAATCATAACTTCATCATCAAGAAATCAATATAGTTTTTACTCTCTCTCTCTCTCATTTTCGAGCTCTCTCTCTCTTTTTCAAGCTCCCTCTCTCTCTATTCTTAGCATTATATGAATTCTCTCAAGAACACATTCATCAATAGTAACATATATGACCAACTTGCAATTAATCCATCATGCACGTACGCCTAGTGTTTCTACGTTGAGAGTGTTAATTTCACATCAACAAAAATTAAGAAACCTTTCATGGACTTAAAAGACTTGGACTACTCCTTATATTGCAATTTGTTTTTATGGTAAAACCTCAACTTCTTTCTTAGTATCAAAATATGTTATCCATGCATTGAGCCTAATGGCCCATGTGCTTCCATGTCACCCAATATGTGTTACCCAAATGTTAGGCTTAAATAAGCCCACATGAAAGCGAACGTGTTATCCCGGATTCAAAATCTCCCTCCTCCCCTTAATATAAATTAATGTAGAAATAGAATATTAATTTTCAAGGATTTGAGCTATTTCTCATATTGTTATTTAGTTTCATAGTACACTTTCAACTTCCTTCACAAACTGTAGAATAGAAAGGGATCTTTTGATATAAACACCTCAGTTTTGAATTTTCTAGATTAAACATCCATACTTTTTAGTGATTCGATTAAACTTTTTTTTTTGTCATAATTTTGGTGCTATATGCACATTGTATATCGTAACAAATTTCCTATAATCTAGTCTTTTGATTACACTATCCTCCGTTAGAGATAATTGTAAAAAAAAAAAAAAAAAAAAAGTTGGTTAGATTCAATTTATTTTCTCAATAATGCTACAATTTAGCAATAATTATCTATGATTTAGTTAATTTTCTTTCCAAAATTGTTTAAAATATTTTTAAATCCCTCAAAATCAAACGTACCGAAATAAGTTTTTCTTTTAGTACGTTAAGAGAAAATAGGATTGAAAATAATATAAACGTACCAATACACAATCTATACAAAATAAAATGTACAAATATTAACAATATGTATCAAATCAAATGTACCAAAATTGTAAATAAACGTATCAATTAATGATTTTTGTAAATTCAAAAGTACCCACAGATAATATATACGTAATGTATTGTACCTAATAATAATTTGTCAACAAATATACTAAAAAAAAGCAAAAAAAATTGAAAAAATCATACGGAGTTTTTATTACTAACGTTTGGAAGAAGAGAAAATATAGTTTAATTACTAATATCTCCACTAAATAAGGAAAAGTGCATCATGCAGATAAAAGGATAAATTCAAAAATTATTTTAATTTAACTTGAAGTGACTATTGGTCAAAACACTTTAATCAAATTTTAAAAAGGCACAGATTTGTTTAATCTAAATGATATAGAAAAACTGTAAGGGATTTTAATTCTCTCGAATAGAAACGATAAATCGTTGTCAGTTAATTTATCTAGATTCTAGCCTACTAATAATTTTTTTTTTCTTTTCCAGTCAACTCAGTGGGAAACTAATATATGTATATCTTGCACTAAATTGCAGGTTAATTCTATTCACGAAGTTCAAAATTGTGCATTCGTAGTTTCCTTGCTTAAATATACAAGGGTTTGTTTAAAGTTTTACAAAATAAGTTTTCGTTTTGTACATACAAACATGAGTGTAAAATGTGTTTGCATGTTATTTTTAACATAATATACGGTATTTGGTTTAGATTCTTCAAAACATCAAATTAATGTTTCTAGTGATTTTCAAGGATACAATTTTAAAAAGTTAAAAACATAAAAACAAATATATTGTTTTAAGAATACAAAAACAATGCACCCCAACCACCATTTCTGCTACCATCACTACCACTGTCACCATATGTCTACCATCTCACACCATTGCCACCACCATCACTTTATCACCATCCTTACCACCATGGCCTCCATCACCATGGCACCATTACCACCACCTTCACCATCTCCACCATCTAACTCTCTCCACTTCCCAACCACCATTGTTACTAGCACCCCACAACCATCACTCTCACCACCATCATTTTTCCTTCTAATTCTTGCCGCCACCCGTAGCCCCCTACAATTAATATTATCACCACCACCGCTAGGAAGTCCATCCACCATTGTCATCACAACTGCCATTGTTGTTGCAACCACCTTCCCTGCCACAACCTTGACTGTGTTAAAATTTAATATTACAAAAATTAGTGTTCTACAAATCAGCCTAGGTGGCCGCCTAGGCGTTGGGCAGCGAAACTCTGACTCGATTTAGACCAAAACGTTCAGTTAGGCGGGGATGACATAGACGGCTGCCTAGGCGCTCACTAGGCCCCTGAGGCAGGCTAGGCGGCGGTAGGCGGCAGTCTAGGCAGTTTGAATCTCACTGCAAATCCCAAACTTGCTGCAATTTTCTCAAAGGATCTACAACTTCCGATCTCGTACGTAGCAGTAGAACCCCGGAAAATTTATGTAGCTCATCTCTGTGAAGATGAGGGAGGAAAGAGTGCGAAGAGAGAGAGACAGAAAGAGATTGCCGATGAATTTTTGCAGCTCGTCTCTGTGAAGATGAGGGAAGAAAAAGTGTTGCCGATGAATTTTTGCAACTCGTCTGTGAAGAAAAAGGAAGAGAGAGTGCAAAGAAAGAGAGAGACAGAGACAGAGACAGAGAGACTTGAACATTTCATTGTGTGGTGGTGCAAGTTGAGGACTCGGATCTCAAATCCAAGGTCAAAAGCTGATGATTTTAATTATGCAAACCATGGATTTTGATGGTTTTAATTATGAAAACCACCCAAGGTGGACGGGTGATGTGAAAGAGCAGAGGTAAGGTGGATGGCATGGTTTTAATAATGAAAACCACCCACTATGTCGGTTTTTTATATTTTTTTAAATTTGGGATATTATATATATATATATATATATATATATAAATGTTATTTAAATTATACATTATTTAGATAATATTTTGTTTTTTTTTCCCCTAGGCAAGCATATTATATATGTACATAAAACATTCCCATATGTATGTTCTTCTACAAGAAATAACATATTAGTCAATAATTATTTACATTTGATACAGTAAATTTAATTAATTCATAAAATATATAAGAAATTTACCTAAATACCTAGGCGCCCGCCTAGATCTTGCCGCCCAACTAGCGCCTAACGGTTTTTAGAACATTGACAAAAATACTTTAACTAAACACGAATTTAATAGTAATTAGTAATTGCCATGGTAGATTGGGTACCAAAGACATTTCCAATATTTTCTTTCTCATAAAATCTTTTTCTTGGATTAAACTATCATATGCATTTTCAGATCATAAAATTACAAAACTGTTGCAGTCATATTTAGAATAGGAATGTGATTGTGTAAATCCTAGGAGATATGGGAAAGTATCTTATATTTCTATTAGGACTAGATTACCTATTAAATATTGTAATCCTAAAGGGAAAGGTTTTTACCTATCCTACTACTATAAATAAAGGCACAGTGGGGTGAATCAAACATACCTCACAATTAAATCAATCTCTCTTCTCTCTTATTGTGGCCGACTCCCCTCTCTCTTAACCTTAGATTGTTCAATCAAATAGGCCTACAACATGTTATCAGCACGCTCTTGCCAGAAGCTGAGGAATTGACGCATCGTAGGATGAGGCTATCATCCACCAAATTCAAAGGCTTATTCGTTTTCTGCTAATCAGGTATGCTTAAAATAAAAGAAGATATTTGAAACGTCCACGAAGCATGAAAATATTCCCCATGATGCATGAACCCCTCTATATTTATATTTTCCTTTCGATATATATATATATATATATATATATTGTATATGTTTATATATTTGTCAATATATATATTTGTTTCATGCATCGCACAATTAAATTGCTATGTGGAATTTGTGAGTCAGACTATACAAAATAAATTAGAAGCATATTTAGGGTTTCTCCTAAACCCTAAGGGATTTTTGAAAAAAAAAAAAAAAAAGGGATTGGACATGGTGCGGCATACCACCGCACCATCACTGTGGAAGCAGCCACTAGGCCTCAGCAGGACCTCAAGTCCTATGCCCATCCTGCTGCATTGGCCCGCAGCCATGACCCCAGCCTTTTTAAGGTTGGGCCTTCACTCGAACCCATATGCCAGCCCACGGGGATGTGTTTTTGTCTTCTCGTGCATTACCCACAAAGCCAGCTCTTGCTGGGCTTTGTCCCGTGCACCCTCCTTCGGCCTAAACGAAAACCCAGCTACGGCTGGGGGATTTCTTCCACCCTGTGGCCTGCAGCCATGACCCGAGGTCCTTTTTTTGGGCCTTCCCTTATACTTAAGGCACCCAACCTGTGCCTCTTACCCACAGCACCAAGCCCAAATTATTTTGGGGCTATATTTTCGATCCAATAATATTATTTTAATATTATCTAGCTTCTACAATCGACCCTGTATAGCCTGATTTATTGAATTAATTAAAAGTGACCTGCAGTCCATTAATCTTATAATGAATTCAAAATTATTGACCTGAATATCACTTTTGGACATTAACAATTCAATAATTTATTTTTATACTTTGAACCATCACATACTTTCGTAGTAATGAATCCCTCACACTTGAGTTCCCGAAGAACCTCAAATCCACTATATTCAAATTAGTATATTGCATTCTATGTTTCTTGCAGGAACCTCTCATTATGAACTAATTGTTCATAAAACTAAATTGAACCTGTAATTTCAAATTTAATGCCTTCAAAACCCGAAGTTTTCATTCAAAACATACCACATGAAACCTGTAGTTTTCATGCATAAATTAAACCAATACATGTCTATAGAACCTATATATTCTACGATATATATCTATGGCTTATCATATGACTACTCACGTTTTTCCCTTTGTTTTAGGCATATGTCGAACTTGAACAAGCTCAATTGCTTCGCTTTAGAAGTCTCTGGAAGAAACTATCTAAAGTGGGTTCAAGACGTGAAGCTCCATTTAACTGCAAAGGGCATTAGCGTTACCATCGAGGCACCTATTGTCGACAAACCTGTTGACGAAGCTCAGAAGGTTAATGCAATGATCTTCATTCGAAGACACATCCATGATGCATTGCAGACTGAGTATCTCGCTAAGGATGACCCACGCACCCACTGGCTTGCTCTGGCTGACCATTTCGATCACTAGAAAGACATATACTTGCTTGAAGCAAGACACGACTGGTAGCATCTTCGGCTCCAAGACTTTAAGTCGGTGAATGAATACAACTCTGAAGTTTGTAGAATCTGTTGTTTGTTGAAATTTTGCAAAGTGGAACTAACCGAATCAGATCTCTTGGAGAAGACCTATTCGACCTTTCATGCCACCAATATTGTTCTGCAACAACAATATAGGGCACATAAATTTACCAAGTTTTTGAATTTGATCTTTATGTTACTTCTCGATAAAAAGTAGAACCAACTTCTGATGAAGAATCATTAAGCTCGACCTACTGGCTCGAACACCGCGTCTGAAGTGCATGCGACCTATTCTAACAGTCATAAACGACAAAAGAATCATCGTGGCCATGACAATGGGTGACAAGTCCAACCACGGGCCCAAAGTCAACAGAATGCCGTACCTAAGGGGAAAAAATGACCCCGCAACGTCTACCACTCATCCGTAAGGCCTCAAACTTCAAGAACAAGGGCAAAGCTCCCATTCAGCCCGTTTCTACTGAAATGGACTTGTGTTATCATTGTGGATCAAGGGATCATTGGTCACGGATATGCCGAGCTTCCCCTGAGGCTATTGCCAAGTATCATTCCCATCGTGAGTCTAACTTTGCACATGTGGATCATCTGGAAGATGCGACTATATCAATGGAGATATCGGATTTTCAAAAGGCGTCAATGCCTATGGATGAATAAATTAGACATATTTTTAGGGTGTTTACCCCTAGTGGCCGAACCCACTAGGAGTGGCCAGCCTTACCCATAATTTTGCTAGGTTTATGGTTTAATTTTGAAAAATTTTCCTAAGTGTTTGGAATAATTTGTTTGGTTTTGGTTTGTTTTGAAGTATGGATTGTTACTTGAATGGATATTATTCTCTCGAATTACTTAATTGAATGAATGGACTTATATATATGCATGTGACCAATTCAATCAATTTATTTCTAGGTATATCTAGTGGGGAAGTTAGTTATCTGGCAGATAGTGCAACCACGCACGCCATCTTGCGTGAAAAACACTATTTTACTAACTTCATACTCAAGAAAGCTCATTTGACAACTCTGTCAGGCTTATCCAACCTGATTGAAGGATACAAAAAGGCATATATCATGTTGTCCAATGGTACAATTTTGACCATTAAGGAGGCACTTTATTCTCCACATTCCGGAAGAACGTTGCTGAGTTTTAGAGATAATTCAAGATAATCAATATCATCTTAAAACCACTGAAGATCATGGTTTTGAATTTCTTTATATCACTTCGTATGCATATGGCCAGAAGCATATTCACGAGAAGTTGGAACGCTTGCCGAGTAGGTTGTACATCACAACCAGTCACGGCACAGAAGCCCACAGTGTGGCCGCCCCTATGCCTAAGTTCCAGGACACTTTGTTGCTTTGGCATAATTGTTTGGGACATCCTGGACGTGACATGATGCGCCGTATCCTCAAATCTCCACACAAGCATAAGTTACATCCCTATGTTGGACTCCCGTCATGCAAAGCGTGTTCTTTAAGGAAGTTGAATACTCAACCCTCATATACAAAGATTATTCACGACCCCCCTAAAGTTCTTTAGAGGATTCAAGGGGACATTTGTGGACCTATCTAACCAACCTGTGGACCAATTAAATACTTTATGGTGTTGGTTGATGCATCAACACGATGGTCACATGTTTGCTTGTTGTCCACAAGCAACATTGCGTTCGTTAAACTTCTAGCTCAAATCATTAAGCTAAGGGCTCACCACCCTGATTATCCGATCAAGTCGATTCGACTGGATAATGCTGAAGAGTTTACGTCACAAACTTTTGACGATTATTGCATGTCAGTAAGGATTGATGTGGAACATCATGTGCCCCATGTTCACACCCAAAACGGCCTGGCAGAAGCTTTCATAAAGCGCCTTTAATTGATAGCTTGGACTTTGGTTATGAGAACCAAACTGCCAGTATCTGCCTGGGGCTATGCAATATTGCACGTAACTATGTTGGTCCACCTGAGGCCCACCGCTACATAACCACATTCACCGTTACAGTTAGTCACTGGATACAAGCCTGATGTCTCCAATTTACGAGTGTTTGGGTACACCATTTAAGTGCCAATAGAGCTGCCACTACGTACGAAAATAGGTCATCAGAGCAAAATAAGAATCTATGTCGGTTATGATTCGCCATCATTTGTTCGATACTTAGCACCCTTAAAAGAAGATCTCTTTACCGCAAGTTTTGCGAATTGTCACTTTGATGAGATAGTCTTCCTATCGTTAAGGGGAGATAAGCATGCTAACGTTCTCGTAAAACACCGCGAATTATCGTGGTATGCTCCCACTATTTAGATTCCCGCACTGCCCAGTCTGAAACTATGGTGTGATGAATTATAGATCTTCAGAGCATTGCTTAAAGCATGCCGGATACTTTTAATGATCAAGCAAATGTGACAAGATCACATATACCCGTTGCAAACACACCTGCAAGGATAGATGTACCCGGTGTACATCAATAACCTGCTTAGGAAGACCGGCCCGTCCCCGATGATGGAGAGGTTGTACCCTTCACGCAGCGAGGTACATTGGCTAGCCTATCACCTGCTCCGACCCTGAAGCGTGGCAAACCCCTTGGTTCAAAGGATTCACAACCCCGGAAGAGGAAAATGGCACCAACTAGTAACCCTAGTTTGAATTCAACCATCGTTCACTCTTCCGTTCCAACGCATGAGGTTATTCTAGATTACGGTGATGCTTCAGATGAAACATGCTGGCCTCTCAAGAATCGTGAGATTTTGGTCCACTACACAGTATTAGATGAGGTTTGGAATAGGAATGAGATGATCGTCGACGATGCATTCTCGTACTTAGTAGCTATTAACATCATGCTTAACGAAGACATTGAACCATGTTCCGTCGATGAATGCTGACGTAGAACCGTTTGGTCAAATTAGAAACAAGCAATCTAGGTCGAACTCGATTAGTTCGCGAAACGTAAGGTATTTGGACTTATCGTTCCTACACCACCACACGTGAAGCCTGGTGGCTACAAGTGGGTTTTCGTGATGAAGCGTAATGAAAAGAATGAAATAGTGTAATAAAAGCACTCCTCGTAGCGCAAGGCTTCTCTCAGCGCCCTAGGATTGATTACGAGGAGACGTATTCCCTGGTAACGGACGGTATAACGTTCCGCTACCTAATCAGTGTGGTAGTTTCTGAAAAACTGAATATGCAGCTTATGGACATGGTAATCACGTATCTCTATGGGGATCTAGATACAAAAATATACATGAAAGTTCCAAAAGAATTTCTATTGACTGGCTCAAATAGTTCTAGACCACAAAACACTCTTTCAATTAGGTTAAGGAGGTCACCTTACAGATTGAAACAATCCGGGCGAATGTGGTATAACTGTTTGAGTGAATATTTGACAAGTTAGGGTTATATGAACAACGAACTATGCCTATGCGTGTTCATAAAGAAGTCACATTCCGGATTTACAATCATTGCAATTTATGTTGATGACATGAATCTCATTGGGACTCCCGCAGAGCTTGAGGAAATTGTTACACACTTGAAATCGAAATTTGAGATGAAGGATCTTGGGAAAACTCGATATTGCCTCAACTTGGAGATCGAGCATTGTTCGGATGGAATCCTAGTACATCAGTCGAAATACACCCAAAAGGTGTTGCGTCATTTTAATGAGGATAAAATGAAGCCTTCAAGTACACCCATGATCGTTCGGACTCTAGATGCTCAATAAGATCCCTTCCGTCCAAAGGAGGATGAGGAAGAGATTTTGGAACTCGAAGTTCCTTACCTAAGTGCAATTGGGGCTTTATTGCACTTAGCTCAGTGCACTAGACCTGACATCTCCATCGCTGTGAATCTATTGGCAAGATACAACAATGCACCCACACGCAGACACTTGAATGGTGTTAAAGACATTTTCTGCTACCTCAAAGGTACAATGGATTTGGGTTTGTTCTATACCCGCTAATCTCTAAATGTTGCCGCCCCCTATGGTACTTGGTGATTCTCGCCTAGTTAGTTATGCAAATGCTGGATATATGTCTAACCCACATAGAGCACGTTCTCAAATGGGTTATGTCTTTACTGTTGGAGACACCACTATATCTGGGAGGTCTACCAAGCAAACGCTAGTTGCAACTTTGTCTAACCATGCTGAGATTCTCGGCCTACATGAAGCATCGCGTGAGTGTTTTCGGATGAAAGAAGTTATGAGACACATTCGAAGCACTGGTGGTCTTACATCAGTCGTCGACTTTCCTACGACGATCTTTGTAGACAATGCAACATGTATCGAGCAAGTGAAGAAGGGATACACCAAAGGAGACAACACCAAACACATAACACCGAAGTTCTTTTACTCACACCAGCAACAGCAGCATCAGAACATTGAAGTCAAGCAAATTCGTTCCCAGGACAACCTAGCTGATCTCTTCACCAAGTCATTGCCTAAGTCTACTTTTCAGAAGCTTGTCCAAAGAATCGGTATGTGTAAATTATATGAGTTGAATCGCTTGTAGTTCTCTTATTTAGAAGTTATTCTAACTTAGGGGGAGTATCTAGAAGCATACTCACATGATCTTAATGTACTCTTTTTCCTACGATTAAGAGCATTTTTCCCACTGGGTTTTTGCTACCTAACAAGGTTTTAATGAGGCACCCATCCTGCGATGATCATACTCCATTGAGTTCTCTACCTTCATCTAGTTTGACGTTTGTTTAAAGACATTATGCATACTTCTCACCTTTCTCCTTAGTCTATAGGTTTTCCCCATGCCTTGGGTTTTACCATAGTGAGGTTTTGTGAGTTTTACTACAAATGCATACTTCACTTAAATTTGAGACTCACGATCACCCGTTGTGCCGATGACTTCATCAACTATTCTACCTTATCTGCTGAAGATCTGATGCGATGGTTTGTTGAGTATTTACACACTCAAGGGGGAGTGCTGCAATCATATTTAGAATAGGAATGTGATTGGGTAAATCCTAGGAGATATGGGAAAGTATCTTATATTCCTATTAGGACTAGATTACCTATTAAATGTTGTAATCCTAAAGAGAAAGGTTTTTACCTATCCTACTACTATAAATAAAGGCACAATGGGGTGAATCAAACACACCTCACAATTAAATCAATTTTTTTCTCTCTTATTGTGGCCGGCTCCCCTCTCTCTCTCTCTAAATCCTAGATCGTTCAATCAAATAGACCTACAACAAAAACATCATTTATTAATTTTGTTTTACAAAACTATTCTTCAAAATTCGATTTAGTAAAATGTTTGCTAGACATGCCCTAAAAGTATGAAAGCTATTTCGTTTTCTCCTTTTGTTTGTTTTCTCCTTTTGTTTTGCAAAAGCTACGTTGGTAGTATCCAATAATATGAAGCGTCAAGTTAAGGCTTGAGAAATATAGTGTAATATTTTATTTGAAAAAGTTCGGCAGTGTGAGGTGAATTTTATTAAGTTAAAAAAAAAAAAAAAACATTACACTAAGTCAGGGAGTATAAACCTGACCCTTCTTAATACAAAGAAGATGAAAAAAAATATATATAAATTACAAGTAAAAGAAGGAGGATATAAATCCGACCTCTCTTGAAAACAAAAAGAAAAATTACAAGAAAAAGAGGAGGGACATAAAACCCAACCCCTCTAAAATAAAACCTAAAATATAAAAGCTTGCAAAGCAAGAAAAAAAAAATTAAATCACACATCATACTCATTGTAAATCGGGATACGCACTAATTTGAAAATCAAAATCAGATAAGCTAAGAAAATTCGAATGCAGTTAAGCTAAAACAACTGGCAGAGGAGAAGCATGTTACACCAAAGTTGAGAAAGATAAGTCCATGTTAGAAATATAGTGTAATATGTTATAACATTTACATTATCATTTTAATCGATTAACCCGATCAAGCAAGTATATGTACCTAGCCATCTTTTGCTAATAAAGCCATGCATGCACGACTCAACTAATATTTAATCACCTCTATACGTATATGTGTGTATTAATTCTAATCAGCTTTCAAGTTACGATTAGTACTACTACTGTGTCTTTATTATTACGCGACCGACCTATCAATGCAATATTCGGATCAGCCAACCATGCATACATTAGTACTACTACTGTAGATTCCAATCCCGGGTATTACACTCCCAACAATAAATCAACTTATGCGTTTCATCGGACAAGGATATCTCAACCGATCGATGCTCACAAAAGTACTTTACTTCATTAAGTCCCCATGCAGTGCCAGTGTGCTAGCAGTTAGCACCCTAATTGTTTCCATCGACATGCATAGAAAAGTCCTCCAAATACAGCGTATGCATTATGCACTTCTTATTTTCATTTTATATTAACCGATTTTATTAATTGGAACATGAGAAATTGGACACGTAATTTCTGATGCAATGATAAATACTCTTAATTACTTGAGTTGCAACAATTTGCAAAATAATACACAACTCAATTTCCGCATGACCAATTAATAAACATGTTTGAATTATTTGTATGATCATAGGACGGTGGAGGGAGGTTTGTTACTTATTGGTTTAGGGAAGTCATGTGGTCTAGACAGCATGCCATAAATATTAGAGGTTTGGGAGTACCTGATTTATTTTCAAACAAATAAATAAGTCTTAGGGTACATTAATGAGTTGGGCAACTTCGAGCCACATAGGATGAGTTGTAACCTAGTGGATGAGAAAAATTGTACCCTAGAATTTCTCATGGGCAAGCAATGTGACCAATTTTTTTTTTTTTTTTTTCCCCTCTCTTGTGGCACGGTTTTGTGATGCACAGAAGAAACAACTTGGTCTGTCTGTCTAGATCTATGATTTAATTAAGCTTAAAATAATTATACAACAACATTTTATTGGGTAATAATTATTAAAGTATAGACCAAATCTTTGCTGATGAGGAGAATTTGTTGCTATACCTGGGGGGTTCAACCACCACCTACTTTTTATCTTGGCCAACAAACCATGCTTATGAACAATCAATTCCTTTTAACTCCCATCTGTTGCTAACTTGGATTGTCAATTGCCATTGCAATGCAAGCCATCCCTCTCTCTCTCTCTCTCTCTCTCTCTCTCTCTCTCTCACACACACACACACACACACACACACACACGCTTCAACTCGCCCACACGCTTAAATAAAATGTAACACGGGTTATTTCTTTATAACAGAGATAGGGAGAGTGAGCAAGTTTGTCCCATGGTTACTTTCACCTGCCATCTGTAGATACTAGATAGTGAAGGTGAGGCATGCCCCACCTCCTATATTTCTTCTCTTATTTCAACTATTGGGTTGCCCCACCTCCTATATTTCTTCTCTTATTTCAACTATTGGGTTTTCTATTAAGAGAGAGATCAGAGGAACAAGGAGCTCTCAGCTACCGCATTGCAGTCTGCACACCGAGACTCTTCTCTCTCTAACCCTAAACCATATTTAATCCATCGCCACTAATACTATTTAGGGATTGGTGTGTTTTTTGGGTCCTTATTAGCTTTGCTACATATGGTTGCAATGAGAAAAACCAAATTGGTTTTAACGTTGGTCGGAAGAGTCATAAACGAGGCTGTGAGCTTCATTGTGTTTTCGGTTCTCGACCTTGTTGATTTCATCCTTTGTTTTGTGTATAAAGTTGCTGATTTTTTCATCGAAGCAGAATGGAAACCTTGCTATTGCTCCTCCTCCAAGGAAGCCATTACCGGCAGTGGCAAAATCTTGGTCTCCGAACAAGGTGAGTCAAAAATTGTGTGCCTTAGCTCAACCAAGCTGCAGCTTGAGGATATCTCGGACACGCTCTACACTCGCCCTTCGCTCTTGTCCGAGGTCTCAAAGCTGAGCATGAAGGAGATCAAGAAAGGAACTGCGAGATCCACCTTCTCGGTCAACTCCACCATTGTTGAAATGCTTCAAGGGAAGATTGGAGGCCAACATTTGCATCCAATCCCCAGGTGGTCGGACTGTGATTGCAAATTTTGCACATCTTGGACCTCTAATTGCAAAGAAACACTCTTTGTTAAAACCGATGGACCTAGAGGTAAATTACCGCTAATATATTTTTCATTTTCTTCAGCTCTACAAAAACATATATGTGACATTTTTTTCATTTTCTTCAGCTCTACAAAAACGTATATGTGACATTTTATTTAATTTTGTGATTTCAGAGTATAAGGGACAAGAAGATGTGCTATTCATACATGGGTTCATTTCATCATCAGCATTTTGGACAGAGACACTGTTCCCAAACTTTTCAAGTGCTGCAAAATCAAGTTTTAGGCTTTTTGCTATTGATCTGTTGGGGTTTGGGAGGAGTCCAAAGCCAACCGACTCCATGTACACACTTAGAGAGCATCTGGAGATCATCGAAAGATCTGTGCTTGAACCCAACAAAGTTAAATCCTTCCACATTGTGGCTCATTCTTTGGGTTGCATTCTTGCCCTTGCTCTTGCTGTCAAACACCCTTCCTCCATCAAGTCCCTCACCTTACTTGCACCTGTAAGCTTTGTTAACATATTTATGACCCTTACACTACTCAAATCTTAAAATTAGATTCTGATTTAAAACCGCGCAGTTTTAAGGACGTGGATCCTCTCTGGATCCAATTGTCCTAATCCTAGGGATCAAGGAATCCGGACAATTAAAATTTGATCCAATGGCTACAAACAGGGGCTCACTCTAAAAGTTATAATAACTTTAACCGTTGGATCAAATTTCAATGGTCCGAATTCATTAATCCCTAGGATTAGGACAATTGGATCCGGAGAGGATCCATGTCCCAGTTTTAAATATGACAACTGAATTCAGCGTACTTTTTTTCTTCTATTACATATTTTTGCTTATTTTTTGGCATTCTGATTGAAGACATGAAAAGATAATCAGATGATAAAAATACACTGTACAGAAGAAAAAAAAGTATGCAAAAAAAATTTTTGCTAAAAATAAGCAACATTAACCCGTAAATTGTTTTACATTCTTCAACAGTTGTATTATGTTGTCACATCCAGTAAAGGTGTACGTTTATATGGGTTATTATTTGTCCACAAGTTTGTGCAAAATTTTGGCTTTAAACCAGCTGATTTGAGTATTTTTTTAATGTATATTTTCTTAACATGTGACGTGGCAGCCATATTACCCAATACCAAAGGGAGAACAAGCAACACAATACGTGATGAGGAGGGTGGCGCCACGGCGGGTGTGGCCGGTGATTGCATTCGGCGCCTCCATTGCTTGCTGGTACGAGCACATCTCAAGGACTATTTGTTTGCTCATTTGCAAGAACCACCGGTTTGTGGAATTTCTTACCAAACTAATCACCAGAAACAGGTAAATTTTCATCAGCATCCTTTGTAGAATATTGTTGTTGTGTTAAAATTCCTAACCACCCAAAAAGCCTATTTTTAGACACATGAAATCATGTTATATAATCTTATATGCCATTAATTTCCCAACCTTCAAAACGGTAGTTGTGGGACAACTTTTTAAATTTTCATGTGTGTTAGATTGATTGGTCCAACAGTGATGGCTAAATAGATCCTAAACCCACCCATCTGCAACCAGTAACTGCATGCTGGCAATCTGCTTGTGTGATGGTTGGGCTACCATAACTTTAGTAACTTTGATTTTTACCACCGTAATACAAAAAATGAAAACTTCCTTTTATTCATCAGCGTATTGTTTTTAAATTGACACGTTCATTTTATGTTGCATTAAATACAACGCAGTATTTGGTGAAAGATGTTAAGGTTCAAATTTATATTTGCTTGGTTGATAAGGAAAAGAAAATTTCTAGATAATACTTGCATTTCTTATTGAGGATGAGCTCATTCCCCATTTATTAATGTATCTATACAGTACAAAAATTATATCAAAACCTTTTAATTTCTTAATTTTCATTGGAAGATAGTCATTACAAAAAATCATTTCAATAAAAGATTATTTAGTAATTTAAATGCATAGAACAAATTGACGGTGTAGGTATAAAGGAAGATATTCATAATGAGCCGTCCATTTATTTGAACGTTCGAATGATTAAACGATTTCCAATTCAAATGATTTTTTGTAGGATTGATCTTCAAATGAAGATTAATAAATCAAACGATTTCGATCGTTGATTTTATTTGGTCAAGATACATTATTCGTCAATGAAAGAAAGTATTATCCAAAATCTTTTATTTCACCACATATAAACCTCATAGATTTGATATACTTTTTTATTTTCTCTGAGTAAACTTTTAAAATTAGGGAAGTTATAGTGCAATGGAATAAGACCATATAGACGGGTCCAATTGTCATATTTCTTCTTCGTTACGTGAGGGACATGGGTCAAATATATGTGACCAAATGTCACAACCGATGGAGACTTAAAATTCCAAGTTCGAATTTCCCATATAAAAGTCGATACTTGCAGTGTGGCAGGTGGTTCAATAAATAAATATATGTATGTAACATATTTTAAACATATATTATTATTCTAATGCAAGTAGTAATTTAAACAAATTAAAATTAAATTACATTCGGTTCTTTGTCTGCATAACATACTTTAAATATTAACATTTTGTAGACATGCATCTATGTTAATAATTCTGAATTTACAAAGAAAGAGTCACTAAATGTTACAAGTAAATATACCAACTTTCATAGTGAATTAATTAGTTTTCTTTTGTACACTACAGAATAAGGACTTTCTTGCTCGAAGGTTTCTTCTGTCACACCCATAACGCAGCATGGCACACATTGCACAACATTATATGTGGCACCGCCGGTAAGATGGAGAAATACCTAGACGCTGTCCGAGACAATCTAAAATGCGACGTAAATTTGTTTCATGGCAAAGATGATGAGCTTATCCCGGTCGAGTGCAGCTATAACGTGCAATCCAAAATTCCTCGGGCACGTGTGAAGGTGATTGACAAGAAAGATCACATTACCATCGTGGTCGGAAGACAGAGAGCTTTTGCTAGAGAGCTTGAGAATATTTGGAGAAATTCATCAAGGGGTTAAGATAAATAACTAAGACCTTTAATCTGATGAGGGCATGTTGAGTCTATATGATTGCACGTCTTAATTTCCAAATAGCAGAGAGGACGTGGATATATAAAAGTAGCCTGAGTTAATATGAGATAATGGGAGGCTCAAATTTATTCCTCTTCAACTGCGGAAGTCTCAGGTAGGCATTCTAGCTAGCTAGCTAGACGATGTGAAAATCGCTACGCTATGTATTGTCGGGTTGTCATGGCCGAAACCCTAAGTCATAAAATTATCAGCAAGTTGATAAGATAAAAGTGAACATGAAATTCTGTAAAATTAAGCCTTGTTTTTATTTTTCTCCAGTTATTGGTTTCAAGTGTAAGATTACATGCATGGTAAATAATGGTTTCAAGTTTTATCATATGAATAGAATCTTGACAGGTATATAATAAGAACGGAAGAAGTTGAGCAATAAACCACGTCCATTTTCTCTCTCCCTCTCTCATGGGTTCTTAGCGCGCGCGCGCGCGCTCTCTCTCTCTCTCTCTCTCTCTCTCTCTACTGTTCAAAGTGAGATGAATTGAACACTAGAATCGAAATTATGACAATGAGGAAAAGTTGGAAGTGGCAAATTACAATAACGAATAATCTTCTTTTTAATTTACTATGTTTAGGGTTTAAACTCTCATTTTTCCAATAGTTTAAATGAATTTAGTGAAGTCATTTAGTACTACGGTTTAGTAGTATTCCTCTTCACTTGTAAGTGACAGATCTTAGGTTCGATTCTCGCCAAAGGAGAATTTGAACCACATTATTGTTAGCCAATTGTGAGTCTAAACCATTCCCCTTCCCTTAGTGTAGATAATATCATTTATTAAAAAAATGAATTTAGTGTAGAAACATGGAAATTCACAAATCCTTTTGAGATTATTGCAAGTAGCAAAACTCTCCCACGGCTTATATTTATTGTGATGGACGATATCATAAGGGGTTTGATGAAGCCATGAGCTTGCTTCTCTAGGGAATAAAAAATATAACGCTTGTATTGTTAAATTTTCGCATTTTCCTCTCCTAGTATAGCTCATAAAAAGAAATATAAATAATAGGAAATAGGTTTCGTCTTTATAATTTTTTAATGGGGACCGTGACACCACATTTTTATACAATTTTTAACATAAGTTTTGGTGGGGTCTACTACGTAATGTATTTTAAAGATCCGAACTGTCTATTTTTTAGAACATAATTAATAGGTCATCATTGCAAAAAAATTAGACAAAACGAAACCATAATACATTCATTTGTAGTGAAGAAAATGGACGAATATGGCTTTACACAGAAACTCAAAACCCTTAATCCAAAGGTTATATGGTTTTCGATTTGAGTGATTTTTGATAGACATAATCGATCTTTGAGAGAAGATAGACAGTTTGGATCATTGAAATACTATTTAAGGAGTGGGTGGGCCTCACAAAAACTTGTGTAAAAAATGTGTAAAAAAAGTGGTGCCCTAGATTTGCCCTCATTTTATTATTATAAAAACGTATATGGCGATTTACTACAGTGACAAAAAGCAATCATGTGTGTCTATACACTCTAGTGTGGGTTCAATCCTCAACAATCCTCTTTTCCCCTACTAATTGCCAATTTAACCTACTAACAATATAGTTTGTCAAAAAATTACTAAAAATATGACTTTATCTCCTGAAATTTAATTCCTCTAATTAAAACTCGACATATAAGTAAATTGATTTACAAAGTAAATTGATTTATATATTTTTAATTTTTTCAGAATTTATTATAATATTTATACTTGGAATTTCTACATGGGTTACTTGTTGAAGAAAAATTGTTCATCATAATTATAGTGAGAATTTATATTAATTGACATGACTAGCTATAGTGTTGTGGCATAAATGGTAAATATTTTGTGATAAAAGGACACTATTTGTCTGCATGGTAACTTATTTGATATTTGAGTTTTATTCAGATGTTTAATATTAGGTGGATTTACCACTTAGTACTATGATCTAGTGGTATTTCTCTTCACTTGTAAGTGAGAAATCTTATGTTCGATTCTCGTCAAAGGGGAATTTGAATCACATAATTGCTAATCCATTGTAAGGCTTAGTTTATCTTTCTTCTTATTATAAATAATATCGTTTGTTAAAAAATAAAAATATTAGGTGGATTTTGTTTAAGGAACATGAGTCGCAAGACTATTTCTAAAGAAGTCAAAAAATTATTATACAAAAGCAGTTCTTTAAAATAACTGTAAGCATAAAATGTCTCCAAAGTAATGACTCAAGTGGGGAAATATTGTTTCTAGAAGATAGTTGCTCAATCATGTGCTTCCAAGTGATGACAACTAATACATACATGTATTAACATTAAACTCTTAAAATATTACAAAGATTAAAACGTAGCAATTTAATCATTAAAACTTTTGGCACCTGGTGTAACTTCAAAACATTTCAATGATTAGAAAAATAATGACCCCTTTCTTTTTGTTTTGTTGTGATAGTCATCAAATATAAATGTGGAGATGTCACACTACTAAATTACTAAGTGGGTGTGGAAGACTCAATGCACTTCTTTAGTGAATGAAATATGTCAGTGGTAGATTATCTTGATGGTTAGGGTCTTTCGTTTCAAACTATTATGTTCCAGGTTTAAACTCTCTTTCTTCTCTTAATGTAGATTAGTGTAAAATGCCGCTCATACTAAAAAAAGTTGTTTCCTTTAAAAAAAAAAAAACAAAGAAATTTGATTTTAGTGGTTACATGACGACCCATACAGGTACGAGGCACATGATGCTGTGGAGAGACAAAATTCCAGTAACCAAATTCAGAAATTTCTTGGCCAAAACGGAAAGGAAGTATGGTTGTAGTAGTAAATGCATGGTACTCTGTTAGGTATAATATACCAGGTCATATTAATTGTTGGCATACTAATTTCTAAATTCTGATTGCTACACGTCTTCTACAGTTCAAACAAACTACGAACATGTTCATAATAATTCAAGTACACGATTTTGACTTGTTGCACCTAAATCTTGACATGAACGCGACTTCGGTGGCCCAGGATTTATATTTGAGAGAAAATCGGCTCCCAACTTTGACGGCATGATGTGCGCATTTGAGTAATGTTTTACTTTTTCAAATGTCCGACTGTGAATTTTGTTCATGCATGCTAAAAAGTTGACGGGATCAAATCTTCATATTCACACCGTTCAAAGAAAACATTCACATTAGGAAGACATAATTTACATATCTCACCCATTGCGAATAAGATATATTCACCGTATAAATTATATACTTAAAACAAATTTTATTTCTTAATTTCATTTGAAGATTATGGATCATTTACATCTAAATGTATCTATTAAATAGATGTTT
Source organism: Pyrus communis (assembly GCF_041283825.1). Taxonomy (NCBI): domain Eukaryota; kingdom Viridiplantae; phylum Streptophyta; class Magnoliopsida; order Rosales; family Rosaceae; genus Pyrus; species Pyrus communis. The sequence continues at coordinate 7,460,465 of NC_142570.1, forward strand.
TAGATGACTAAAGATATCCAATTTGAACAATTTTTTAGAGATGATCTTTAAATGAAGATTAAGATATTAAACGGTTCTGATTATGAAATTTATGTGATAAAGATACCTTATCTACCGAATGTCAAATGAAGATTATCCAAAGTATTATATAATATATATATATATATATATATATATATATATATTAGGGTTGAATTGTTTCTGATATGTAGTGAGTAACTGAAGTGTGGGTAGTTGGCGTAGGAATTTATATAAATAATAGTAAGGCAAATAGTTGATTTTTAATTTGTTCAGACGGCTAGTATTCGTGCAGGTTGTTGAAGGATATTACCTAAATTTCTTGCTGGTGAAGGATATTACCATATCGCGAGTCAGATCTTACGGTTTCTTTTGATACAAAGTACCACCAGTAGTTGCTAAAATCAGCATATGGGCCAAGCCAACTACATTGGCGGCACTGTAGGTTTGTACGTAATAGGTATTGATGGAAGCACACAATATAGGTTTACAGGAATTAAGAAGGGTATTGTACATCAACTAAAAGGAATGAGAAATTTTTAATTGTGACGGGAATACGGATGATACATCACTTGTTTTTATGCAAATAATGGAAAATTTTAATTTTTAAGTTATTAACCTTTTAATACACATAACCCACCATTTATATAGAGACATGTGGTGTACCATTTCATGTGACGGTCACATTGAAAAATCTCTAAGAAAGAAGGAAGGTGACGGTGGAACTACGAATTAATGTCATTATTCTAATTACATTGTACATGATAAATTTTGGCCCAAATGCCCGTATGTCACATCACAACAACGAGTTTGATGCGCTTTGCGTTTTCTACGAAATGATGGGTTATGGTCCCAAATCAGACACTGGAGCACAAATATGCAAAGGTTTGTTCTTGCTATCCAATACGTACCTTTTGACTTGATTTACAATCCATTTCACCATCTGATTTACATCAGTTTTAAGATGCACAGTTTTACAACTTTTTCTTTTGTCAAATAATTCGGCAACATACAGAAGCATCCGTCTCTCAACATTAGCATGACAAGAAACAAATTACTACCCTGCGTTCATTAAGCATCATAATTAAAGATATCAGGATAACAATCAATCGATGATGAGATGCAAGTTTCATAGCATAAAAGGATATGATAGAAATAGTCCAACTATAAAACAAACATCCGTTGGTTTTTTTAAAGAAAAGAATGTTGATGTGTCATCACTAATTGTAAATATCATTATCACTAACAAGTTTATTAACATGAGTAGCAAAAAAGTATTTTGGTGCCTATCTACAAGAGTAAGGGCACGCATACAAAATTACGTAAACTATAGGGGTATTAAATTGATGAGCCATACAATGAATCCTTGGGAGAGAATAAATGAGCATAGACTGAGACAAGACACACGGGTTTAAGACAATCAATTTATGTTCATGCTAGGGCGCTCGACTATGGAAGCAATCTATCTCCTACGAAGATTGATGGAACGATATAGAGATATGCAAAAGGATTTGCACATAGTCTTTATAGAATTGGAAAAAGCGTATAATAGGGTCATAAGAGAAATTCTGTGGAGGATTCTAAAGAAGAAATGAGTACAAATAGCATATATCCAAGTAATAAATGATATATATGATGGGACTGTAGTGAAAACTCATGAAGGACAAACTGAAAGTTTTCTCATAACCATACTCAGCTTTAAGTCCTTACCTTTTTGCATTGGTAATGCACAAGTTAACGGGACATATTCAAGAAGATATCTCTTGGTGTATGCTTTTCATAGATGATATAATGTTGATAGATGAAACATAAAAGGAAGTAAATGTGAAGATTAACCTTTAGTGGGAAGTGTTGGAATTTAAAGATCTTCATCTAAGTAGGTCAAAAATAAAGTATATGGAGTGCAAGTTTAATGGGGTGAGTGAGGATTGGAGATCATGAAGTACCGAAGAGATCTTGCAGAAAGTATTTCTTGAAATAGAGGATCAAGTCCATCGATTAACCAATAATGCAAAAATGTGAATTAAAAAGCTAGTACCACTTTCTGCAAAATTTACCCGTGCATAAAATTGAGGAATGGATGGATGGCACAAGAAGGTTTTATTGTCCGTACCTCACCATGGAGGGGGAGGAGAAATGGGCCCTGCTTAGAAGTTCCTGAGCGGCTACTTGAGCTAAGCCCAATATTAATAGTGGCTCATTCTTCAAGCCCATAGCACCTATATGTTCCCAAACTTTCGGCCTAACAAGGAAACAAATACAGTGGATACATGATGCATTACAACTAATTAACCAACTAATCTATATAAACCCATCAATAAAGTGAACAGTGTTTTATGGGGTCACAAGTTTCACCAAAAATTTTTAGACAAAAATGCTCCAAAAACAAAAAATTTCAAAAGCAGCCCAAGATAATGTAGGGTTATTTTTGTCATTTTAACATTGTTTTTTAATAATTAATTTTTTTTTTGTATAGTTTTTGTTTTGTTTTGTTTTTGTTTGTTTTTTTTTTTTTTTAATTAGTACCTCACAATAGGCTAGCAATAATGTGATTCTATTAGTTGTTCATTAAATATTATTTTCTCCATTTTTAAACACGTTCAAAACATCTTGATAGGCGTGTAATGTCAGTTATAAAAAAAAGTCTTTTGCACGCGCATAATAATGTGATTAAATTAGTTGTCAAATGATTTTTTTTTAACAAATGATATTATCTGCACTAAGGGGGAGGAGATGAGCTTAGCCTCACAATGGGCTAGCAATACTGTGATTCAATCAATTGTTTATTAAATATTATTTTCTCTATTCATAATGTAAATTCAACAGAATGTAGATGGAAATTGAAAGATTTATTTTATTATGTGAATTCAGCTGCATTGATTAGTTTATGAGGGGTTTCTTTTATCAATTCACGCATATTTGACTTTCCTTTTGTCAATTCACGCATATAAATACATTTAAAACGTGTAAGTCACCCGTAACATGTTGTAATTCAAAAAATGTCTTCTGCACGCACAAAGGCTAGTCAAATGTATATGAGGCTAATGGAGGCAAGTTTACACAAACAACTAATTAGCTACTGGCTTGTTCTAGACCCGGCAATTTCTGACACGACACGGTGACACGACATGAAAATAACGGATTTTGGGTCGACATAATGTCACATCCCGGCCCGGGGCGGACCACTTCCCGGCCCCGCTCCACCACTGTAGCACGATATTGTCCGCTTTGGGCTTACCATTCCCTCACGGTTTTGTTTTTGGGAACTCACGAGCAACTTCCCAGTGGGTCACCCATCATGGGATTGCTTTAGCCCCTTTCTCGCTTAACTTCGGAGTTCCTATGGAACCCGAAACCAGTGAGCTCCCAAAAGGCCTCGTGCTAGGTAGAGATGGGAATATACATTTAAGGATCACTCCCCTGGGCGATGTGGGATGTCACAATCCACCCCCCTTAGGGGCCCGACGTCCTCGCCGGCACACCACGGCCAGGGTTAGGCTCTGATACCAATTGTCACATCCCGGCCCGGGGCGGACCACTTCCCGGGCCCGCTCCACCACCGTAGCACGATATTGTCCGCTTTGGGCTTACCATTCCCTCACGGTTTTGTTTTTGGGAACTCACGAGCAACTTCCCAGTGGGTCACCCATCATGGGATTGCTCTAGCCCCTTTCTCGCTTAACTTCGGAGTTCCTACGGAACCCGAAGCCAGTGAGCTCCCAAAAGGCCTCGTGCTAGGTAGAGATGGGAATATACATTTAAGGATCACTCCCCTGGGCGATGTGGGATGTCACATTCCGGCCCGGGGCGGATCACTTCCCAGGCCCGCTCCACCACCGTAGCACGATATTGTCCGCTTTGGGCCCCGACCACGCCCTTACGGTTTTGTTTTTGGGAACTCACGAGCAACTTCCCAGTGGGTCACCCATCATGGGATTGCTCTAGCCTCCTTCTCGCTTAACTTCGGAGTTCCTACGGAACCCGAAGCCAGTGAGCTCCCAAAAGGCCTTGTGCTAGGTAGAGATGAGAATATACATTTAAGGATCACTCCCCTGGGCGATGTGGGATGTCACACATAATAACTAATCGGGTCATTATCGGGTGACCCATTAATAACGGGTTCTTAACGGGTATACACGCAGGTAACACGTGGATAACCTGTTTCGATCCATTAAGAAAAAAATTATTTTGATAATTTTAAAGTTTAATTACTAAAAGATTTATTATAAAATACAATAGCCATATTAATATATATACAATATATTCTATATTAAATATATAGTTTTGTATTATTATTCTATATAAGTTTAAAAAAAAAAAAAAAAAAAAAGAAGTTTTAGTCATTATTTATTTTTATTATGAGAGTTCCTTATTATCATTACTAGGATAAATTTTACTTAACATGTTGTTGTCCGAAATTAAAATAAACTAGTATAGTATTTGTATAGGCAAGAACTAAGAAGACATACATACAAGTACAAAAAATGTAAAAGAATATATAAACACTCATGATTCATCATTATTCCTACACGAGTAGATAATGGTTACACTTACATTATCGTTTAGATTTTTAAAATCCTCCAAACCCTCATGAATATTGTTTTTTATTTGAGGGCAAAATTAATAAAATTAATAATAATTATTGTAGAAGTGTAAAAAATGTAAAAAAATATATTCAATCACTCATAGTGATAAGCTTTACAACTTTCATGAAGGGGTTAGCTTCGAAATCCAACACTATAATCCATAAACCTTAAATTTATATTTAACCATTGATTGTCATTTACGCTTTATTCTTCTTAGTGAATTTCATTTTTAAAATTTTCTTTTTTGAAAACATGATCATCTGGTGGATGTAAGAAAATGAATGGTGTAGATCTTTGATATCACGTTTCGATATTTATGGTTAACTGAAATATGAGTCGATGTCATATAGTTTGTAGAAACTTTAACATCAAGCGATATTTTCACTAACCGTAAAACTCTACATATAATATCAACGATCCAAACTGTTCATCTTCCTGCATCCTCTAATAGATCATGTTTTCAAAAAAGAAAATCTGAAGAAAAAAATAAAATAAAATTTGACGAGAACAATGAAGCGTAAATGTAAACAACAATCAACGGTTAAATTTTGATCTATGATTTATGTGATTATAGTGGTGAATTTCGAAGTTAAGCTCTTCATGAAAGTTATAAAGCTTGTCATTACGAGCATTTATATATTTTTTTCTATATTTTTTACACTTCTACATTAATTAAAAAACTATTAAAGACTTTACTTAAATAACAATCGTAAGATAAATGAGAGTAAATATGTACCGTTGGATTCTATTTCACTTATATTATTAGAACTTTTTTGGACGAAAAACCCCCTTCTCGATTCCAATATTTTCCAATTTTACCATTTGATCAATTTAGGTAAGCGAAAATATACTTAAAAGAAAAATGCGTTTTTTATGTTTTGGATGTGACAATATGGTATGTATATACTTATTTAGTATTATGTTTTTCATTTGATTATTTATTTGTTTAAAATATATTTTCCTTAACGGGTAACAGGTTGGGTCATATTACCTATTAATATTATTGGGTCAATTTCAGGTCGGGTCATTTTACTTGTTTATTTTACCAGGTGTTAAATGATACGACCTGTTAAGATATCAGGTATGACACGAACACGGAAAACACAACACTAATGCTAGGTCTAGCTTGTTCCAAGGTTGCCAGGTAAAATTACATGAAAAACCCACCCAATTTCAAAGGGGTCAAAACAGGTGGGCCGTTGGATGAAATTTGAAAGGTCCGGATCACTTGATCTGGTGGCCTTGGTAGAAGAGATCTGAAGAGGATGTCTTCTCCACTTTGGGCTTTGTCTTTTTAATATAGTACATAGCTTAATTGGTTGCTTAAAAACAAGCAGGAGTTCCTGCTCTCACCTAATAACAATTTGACAAGTGTCCAAGTTGTTAGTTCAAGTTTTAATTTGTCAAGTTGTAGTTGAAGGCCAAGATGTTCCCCAAAACGGCAGACAAATGTAAGCTAGCCTCGAAAGTACAAAGCCAGTCGGATTCATAAGCAATTCCTTCCTGCTTGTTTTTAAGCAGCGAAGCTTTGTTCTTTAATATAAGTGGCCAAATTAGGCGTGTTGGGCCACGACTGATAACTGATTCTGTATTGAGTTTTGTTCTTGTTATTAAACAAAGTTTTTTGTGTTATTTGTTAAGAAAAAGATTTGTGAAACTTTTTTTTAAATTAGTTTACAATTAAAATAGGGAAGGAAGACTAATCTAAATTTAGGGGATAAATGGGGTTTAGGGAGGGTTCTTGCCTTCTAGGGTACTTTAAGGAGAGTTTTAATAACAACTCACTCTTCAAAATACAAAGTTACTACCTTTTCAATTTAACAAATTGGTGTCCACGATATACTAATAAAGAATATTATTTAATTATGCACAGCTTAATCATAGAATACAAGCTGGATGGATGAAGTGGAATAGTACATCGTGTGTTGTGCGACTGTCGTATGCCACTAAAACTCAAGGGAAAACTTTATAGGATGACGATAAGGCCATCAATGTTTTTATGGCATGGAACGTTGGTGGTGAAGCATCAATGTGTACACAAAATGAGTGTAGTAGAGATGAGAATGCTTCGTTGGATGTGTGGGTACACAAGAAAGGACAAGATTAAGAAAAAGGATATCCAAGGTAAATTAGGAGGTGCCGAAATTGAAGAAAATATGAGAGAAAATCAATTAAGATGGTTTGGATACGTGAAACGAAGACCTACAGGCGCTCCGCTTAGAAGATGTGATTACGAGACAGGGGCTCTAAGCTAAAGGGGTAGAGGAAGACCTAGGAAGACTTGGAAAGAGACTCTAAGAAAAGACTTGGACTACTTGGATCTAATGGAAAACATGACACAAAACTAAGCGCAGTGGCATTCTAGGATTCATATAATTGACTCCACCTAGTGGGATAAGATTTTTGTTGTTGTTGTTGTATTCACCCACTCACGTTTAGGGAATGCTACTTTTCTAAAAGTATAATATTTAAAAAGAAAAATAAAAATTGAGAGCATGTTAAATCGTTGAAGAGCCGATTAAGGTCATAAACTTTAAAGGTAATTAAAAAGTGTAACGTAAGTTAACAAATGACACTTTTAAAGTGAATATTGGGAATCCCTTAGAGATGCTCTAACAACGACGCATCAAAATGAAGGACTGAATGTACTGTTATATATGGGACTATGGAGGTAATTAAATCCTCTAGAACAATTTATGTTTATGTCATTGGTAAATGATCAGTGGCAAAAAAATAAAAAATTAGGGTTTGCGATAACCACTGATGCATGCGCATGAGCAGCCCACGAGGCTGAATTTTCAGCACGTTTTCCATAGATGAACAACGTTTCAAGATTCTGGTTTTATTTAGTAAACGCTGGGCTCAACAAATTAGGACATGTCAACAAAAATCACACATGTTTTTCATTTTGTATTTTCAGTATTTTTCTTAGCCCATCTAGAATCTTTGTTTCTCTTTCATCATGGGTTTAATGTGTGTTTTCAAAGTCTCTTCAAGATTCATGAATATTTGTATGAATGAATTTGGTCACCTGGTGTCTTATTCCAAACATCATACATAGACCTAGTGATCGTGTCGTGTCTGTCGTATTCGGATCGTTTTTATAACATCTCAATATCTTAATTGATCGTGTTGTGTCAAACTTGTTAAAATGAATGGATAATATGACTCGCTTGCCCGTTAAAATTAATGGGTAATATAGCACGAACCGTCACCCGTTACAAAAAATATATTTTACTTAAAAAATAATCACATGAAAAATGTCATACTAAATTAGTATCTACATACTACGCTATCACTAAATAATATGTACATACCCTAAACCTAAACTCTAAAAATCCAAATGACAATGTAACCATCGACAAAGTGTAAAAGATGTGATCACGAGCGTTGGCATAAAGTTTTCACATTTTTTGCACTTGTAAATTATTTATTATGAATTATTACACATTTTCAACTCCACCTAAAAACACAGTTCATGAGGGTTTGGAGGGTTTTAAAAATCCAAACGATGATGTATCCATCATCAAAGCGTTTTTCATATTTGTTTCACATTTTTCAAACTTGTAAAAATTATTATGAATTTTAAATGTAATTTAATTTGTAGTTAAAATTTACCAAACTATTTTTTTTGTTTTACAAGAATTGAAATGGGTGACCCGATAATGATCCGATTAAATAAAATGTTGATTCGAAATCTGCTGTTTTCGTCTCATTTCTTGTCAAGTTTATAGGTCATGTAAGAAGTTGGCAGATCTAATCATACAAGCATGGTACATAATCTGTCGAAGAATAGACATTTCAAAATTTTAGTAGAACTTATGAGCCGTTTGAGAAATATCATTTCATTTTCAATTTTCGTTTTTGCGCCAGAAAGAAAGTATATGAAATAAATGAGATTATAAGAAAATAAATACATAAAAATTATAACACTTCAAATAATTTTTACATTTTTTGTTTTAGTTTCGATTTGTTTCTCTATACACATTCCTTTTTAATTTCTTCCCGCATCCTTCCTTCTATTGAGATAGCTGAAATATGTTTTAAGAAGAGAGATAGAGGAGATGAGATAGAGTTGTATCAGTAGAGAATGTTTTTCTTCATTTGAAAACGATATGATTTACATAGTTCATTTATATAGAAGTTTTCCAAACTTGCAGGACAAGTACTCTTCTTTAACTACCTCCTTATACCAACTAATTCACTCTAACAATATTCTAACTAACCAACTATATGTATAACCACCTATTTAATCGTTTGACAAGTGGCTTTGTTTTGACCATCGATAACTTCCTCACATGGATCACTTTTATTCTTCTTACACCTTCATCATTATGCATTCTTCCTAACTTTAACATACTTTTTCGGAATCTATTACACAAAAGACTGAACAAACACTAATTAAAAACGAAATAGAAAGAGGCCTTCATAATTACGATTTTGTCTATTCAATAAAAGTTTTTATTCTTTAGAATGTAAAAGTACTTCGTTTTGACTTTCATAAATTATCCTTCATTTCTCGCTCATTCTTTCCACCACCCTCCCTCTGTCATGCTTCATCCCTCTTTTGTCACATATACGATATGTTTATCTCTTTAGCACAAAAACTAAAAAAAAATAAAAACAAAATGTATACAGTCTTAATTTGGTATTGTATTGCAATGGCAGTAAATTTGCATTTATCTAACAAAAGTAAAAATAAAGTCTAAAATTATCGAATCCCCAGTCTCAAAAAATGGAACTTGGTGAGAAGCTACCATTTTATAATTAAATTACTGACTGGTACTTTTCTTCTTTCTTGTAATGGTTTTTAGTGCTTATATTTTTAATTTTTGGGACTGATTTGCTAACTTTGGTCTTTTTGCTTTTTTACATTTGCGTGTTTTGTGCTTGAGATGTGAGACTATATGTAGGAACGAACGGATGGATAAGAGTGGTGGGAGAAAGGAAAATGTATAAAGAAAAATGAATGATAACCTAAAAAAAAATAAAAAAAATAAAAAAAAACTTAAAATAATTATTTCTTTTTTTGTCAGAAAATAGTTTTTTATTTTTATTTGTTGTTTTCATTTTATATTCCTTTACCTATATATTTGTTCACACATATTTTTCCACCATTTTTTTTTTTTTATATATCTCCAGTTTCTTCTATGTATTTTCCTCCATCACTAAACAAAAATAAAACTAAAAACCAAAAAATAGCTATACGTAGACCAACATATTTCATGTAAATATTCGACAAGTGATGTTAAATAGAGAGACCATATATTTATACTAGATTGGTGTACTATATATATATATATATATATATATGATGTAACAAGTGATACATACAATTAATATCCAATGAGGTAAAGTCATTAGTTAACGTGACATGTACAAGTTACCCATTAGTTTTTTTTCATATTCGATACACCAATATCGCACATGGTGTATATAAAGATATGCAATAGTTTCTCACATATTCTTCAGAGAGAGATATAGGAGATGAATAGGTTAGCTTATTAACTACTGATATCATCGTTGCAAGAAGAACCAACATTTAGGGACTTGGAAAACAATCCAATACATAATTAATTTACGCATATTTCCCTCCTAAAACTTGGCCAAAAGCCTAAAACATAAAACTTGGAGGACACAACTTCAATTTTGAGTTACAACTATAACAAGGAATAAAAATGAGTTCGTCACCAATACCCAAAATCATTCCTCATTAGCAAGGGAAACTAATTATTGAATTATAACTTCTAGTTGTACCATCTATTTATAATAGCAATTCTCAGGGCCTCCTCACTTGTGAAACCCTGAGGCACTCTTGCCACAACATCTTGAAGCATCAACCCTTTCACACTTGATATGCTTGCATGATAAACTTGTAACTCCAGGTCTTTGAGTGCATTCATCAATCTAGCATTAGGGTAATCGCAATCCGGACACTGAACTCGTATCATGGCTTCTGAGCCTACGATCTTCACATCTATTTCCATAACCCCAGCTGCTTTATTATCATAACTTGATGATAGCCGCGGCCTTGTTCGATGATGATCAATTATGGAGCTGGTGGTTTGGCCTCCAATGTCAACAACGGGCTTCAGATGTTGTGCTTGGATTTTGGCCTCCAGTTGCTCAACCCTTGCTTTCAGCTCATTGATGTATACAACTGCATCAGAAAGTAAAGAAGCTTTGTCCATTCTGGACACATTGGGAACAACAGCGCGGAGGGCATAGAATCGACGGTTAAGCTTCTCTCGCCTCTGTCTCTCTGCCTCAACATGGTTTATTGGTGTTTCTGATCTACCAGTTTCACGGTTTGACGAGCGTCCTCTCTTTTTCAGTCGTATGTTCTCCATATTCTCAGAGGTGAAATTTCCAACAGAGTCGGAAGGTCCTGAGTCGGATGATGATCCACCTATAGTCACAGGAGGTACTTCTTTTGTACCACCTTCACGTCAAAATATTAAACATCAAAGCAGTGAAAAATTGGGAGGAGTGTACAAATACACAAATATCAACAAGATATCGTTATTTAGAGAAATTAGCTGAATATTTTAAGTAAAATGCCCTAAATAAAAGATCAGGAAAATATTTTTAAGTGAAGGGAGAAAAGACAGCTTGGTACTAATAGTAAGAATCTACTGTACCGTTGTCAATAGACCCTGGATCTGTAAATTGGTATTTGGTATTGTTACCATCCAAACACTCATGGTATTGAAAATTTTCGGACCAATTTCGTTACCTTGTGTTGTCCAGTCTCTTTGTTCAGCTTCCGAAATCATTCCACTTTCTAGTAGCGGAACAAGTACATGGTCCTCACGGCTGCTGCTCAGCTGCTTTGAGACCATGTTGTTGTTGTTCTTTGATCCGAAAAGTGATTTTGATATCTGCACAAGACCCCAATCAACTTTGATCGCATCCAAAGAAGCGAGTTCAAGTACTCCGCATGAAGTTGCAATACAAACCAAAGTTTGAATTCCATGCATTCTTGCTTTCTTCACTCTCTCACACTCATAGAATTGAAGCTCATGATCACCTGCCAGCCAAACAAAACCACCAGAACAAAACGTACGGCCCAGAATGTTACTATTACCGTGGCCGGCAGTAAATGACTGGGTTAAAGAGACAGTGTAAAAGTAAAACCACTCAGCATCGGTAACGTCTCCACCGTCCAAATCCATGCCTTCATAGAAAAGAGCGTCAACTTCTCTGCTAATCCCCTTCTTCCTCTCCACAACTTCGAAAACATTGGCTTTGTTGTAACTTTGTTTGGAGGCCAAGTCCCCAGTGCTTTGAAAATGGCCACCAGCCCACGACAAAGAAACTAGGTCATCGCTGTCTTTTGATGAGGCTTGCCAGAAAATTGAATAGACCCACCGTTCGGGCCTATTCTGAATTATGAACTGGAGGCGTTGAAGTGTGGGTGAGTTTTCTTGAGCAAAATTGTATGAAGAACAGGAGGAATTAGTTCCTTCCATGGCTCTCCGGCGCTCTCTCTCTCTCTCCTCTCTCCTCTCTCCTCTCTCTCTCTCTTCTATACAACGAATATTAGGTAAGGCGACTAAGTAAGTCAGAAATGAACGGTAGAATCCAATACATATAATTTTTTAATGGCTTTTTAGCTAAAATGGTCTTTGAGATTTGTCTGACTCCTCACTTTGATATCTGAGATTTGAAATCAATAGAAATGGTCTCTGAGATTGTTCATCATCAATCATTTTGGCCATTCGGTGAAAAATTATGTTAAATAAGGATCAAAATGATAAAATTACCCTTAATTTAATAAACAATAGCTAAAATGATTTGACAAAAATTGAGGGTATTTTTGTCATTTTATTCTTATTTTGTGAAGACTTTTTGTGGAATGACCAAAATGATTGATTGTGGACAAATTCAGGGACCAATTATATCGATTTCAAATTTCAGAGACTAAAGTAAGGAGTTATGCAAATTTTATGAATCATTTTGGCTAAAAACTTTTTTTTTTATTTAAGAAATTTCGGTGCGTATGGGTCTCCGATTGATATGGAACATAGAATTGAAGCAAGAGGATGAGAACAAATGGAATAAGAAACTGATCAGTGAGCGAGGTTCCAGGACTAATAAAGGAGCATCTAGTGTTGAATAAAACACAAAGTCTCACATCGATCATCTCACAGAACAAATTACAACCTATATCAAATAGTTTTACTTTTAAGTACATCGATGTACTTTTTTTGCATAAAAACCCTACACATATTAATTTCTTGATTGATTAAGTGGAGATAAAATCAAAAGAAAACTAAGAAAAAAACTTCAAATTTTTTCATTTTAATAAAAAATTATCCTCTAACTTTTATTTAATAATAAGAAACAAAAGAATAAAATAAAAAAAAACATAAAAAAGCCAACTTGCTCTGGACGCGTCCCCACCCGCGCCCCCTTTTTTCCACACTGCACTTTTTTGTCCCATTGTTAGTTAGCTTAATAGATTTTTTTTTTAATTTTATTTTTTGGCTTAGAATAAGAAAAGACTTCAATTTTTGTGGTGTTGTTTTTCAATAGTAGTCAAGATGAAGAAAGATTTTTCAATGTGTCCGGAACAGGGAGTGGTACACCACGTGTCTCTATACAATTTGTGATATTCTTATGTTAAAAAATTAATAACATAAAAAATAAAATTCCACTTATATAATAACATGTGCTGTACCATTTGTGTTACGGGTACAAGGAAAAATTTCTCACTTAAGCTCAATAAATTGGATGAAGAGCTAAATTTTGTAGGTATGTAAAAAAATGTGAGGAAATTTTAATTTGGTAATTGAAAATAGCTTTTTAAATATAATTATTGAGAACATAATCTTTTCAAGGTTTTGATCTAAAGGATCACCTTTAGGTTCATCGTTTTTGGCGTAATGGGTGCTTTTACAAAACCAAAAAGGGACTAAGTTTCAAACCTTATGAAACTGAACCAAGAATTAAACACTATTCATAAAACTTGATCAATAAGTAGACATTATTTATGAAACTAGATCAATAAATAGACACTATTTATGAAACTAGACCAATAAGTAGACACTATTTATGAAATGAAACAAAGAATTAGGCACTATTTCCACAACTAAACCAATAGGTGGAAACTATTTGTGAAATTGGACTATACATTATTTATGAAACTGGAGTAAGAAATAGAGTTTTGTCGACAACCGGCCGGGGGCAGCATCTTGCTACCGACATCAGCATTGTTGAGTGTTCTGGCATCGTCTTCGTTGCGTCTACCAGAGCCTTTGCATCTTGGTTGGGTTCTCTTTGAAAGGCCTCGTTGATTCCCACTTTGGTGATTATTTTGGCTTCCCTTTTCGATTTCCATTGTGGTGGTTTTGAATTTGAGTTTTTCTCTCGTATTTTCGTGCTTTCTGTGGCACTCTAGTTGCTCTCCGAAGCTTTTACATGGTCCAATGGTTGGGGGTTTCGTGGTCGCTCAGAAAGGAGGCTAGATCGTTCTTTGTATGATATAAGTTGGTTTGATTCATGGACTCACTCTAATTGCATAGTCTTGCCAAAGGTAGTTTCTGATCATAATCCTCTTATTTTTTCTGCTTCAAGAATTTTGAGCAGTGGTCCTCGTCCTTTTCGTTTTCAATCAAAGTGGGTTTAACATCCATCTTTTCGGGAAACTGTTACTCAATGTTGGTTGAATACAGTTGTCTACAGTTGCCCTATGTTTATCATGCTGCAAAAATTGAAAGCTCTAAAAGTTTGTTTGCGCCAATGGAATTCTTCTGTTCTTGGTGATGTTCATAATAGAGTGATTGATGCTTGTCATAATCTCTCTATGATTCAATAGCGAATTTCAAATGAGGGTATCAATGACGTTCTTTTTGAAGAGCAGATTGTTGCCAAGGATACAGTAATGGAGTCTCTCAAAATGCAAATGCAGGAGGCCTTTTGGAAAGATAGAGCTCGTGTTAAATGGTTGACTGAAGGGGATCGAAATTCTTCTTTTTTTTTTTTTTCATGCCTATGCAAGCATCAAATCCTCTAGCTCTCGTATTAGTTATGTCCAAGATGAAAATAATATTCTTACTGATCCGCTGGTTATTGAGAACGTACCATATTGTTAATTTTTATAAGACTTTGTTTTGGTTCTTCTGTTACTTCTTCAGGTATTGATGAGGTTTGTGAGGTTATTCAGCCTATGGTCACTAATTCGGAAAATGATCTTTTATTTGCATTGCCTACTGATGAGGAAATCAAAGAGGTAATTTTCTCCTTAAGTGCTTCTAGTGTGCTTGGGCCAGATGGTTTTCCAAGTTTTTTCTATCATCATTGTTGGGATATTGTTGGCTATGATGTTGTTCAATTTGTGAAACAATTCTTTGAGTCAAATTGGTTATACCCTAATGCCAATAATAATTTCTTGGTGCTAACACCGAAGGTAGAATGAACTATATTGATTACCCAATTTAGACCTATTGCCTTGGCAAATTTTCTTTTCAAGATTATACCTACAATTTTGGCAATTCGTCTTTCTCATGTTGCATTATTTCTCACAACAAGCGGCTTTTATACCTGGGTGACGTATCACAGATTGTATTAGCCTAGCTTCAGAATGCTTCAATGTGCTTGACAAAAAATCTCGTGGTGGTAACATTGGAGTTAAAGTTGATTTAAATTGGTCTTTCCTATTGTGGGTGCTTACTAATTTTGGTTTCTCCAATTGTTTTGTGGACTGGGTTTCTACCATCTTGAGATCTGCTAAATTGTCCATCTTAATTAATGGTTCCCCGCGTGGCCTTTTCTCTTGTTCTCAGGGAGTGCGGCAAGAGGATCCTCTCTTTCCGTTGCTTTTCTACGTAGCTGAGGAAGCTTTATCCAGAGGTTTGAGTCGGCTCCAACTTGATGGGCTTACAAAGCCATTTTTTGCTCCAAGAGGTTGTATTTCTCTTTTTCATGTTCTTTATGCAGATGTTCTCTTCATTTTCTGTAGAAGTAATGTTGTCACTCTGTGTAATCTGCAAGGTTTCTTAGACAGATATAGTAGGGCCCCTAGTCAATATATCAATAAGGATAAAAGTACTTTATACTTGGGCTCAACTTAAAGGCATCGCAAAGTTATGGTCGAGCGATACTTGGGATTCAAAGAAGGTAAAGTACTAGGATGCATGGACACGGATACGGATACGGCGATACGATACGATACGACACGGGGACACGTCAAATTTCTAAAAATGAAGACACGATACGTCAAGGATACGGCAATTAAAAATATATATAAATAAATAAATATATCTAAAATATTATAAAATAAACATTCAAATTTATTACTCAAGTTTAAATTTATTTCAATAAACTCCTAACAGTTAGAAAGACAGTCCATCCAACAAGCAATTAGTCTTCAAACTTGAAAAATTAAAATGAAAATCCAAACAAAAATTAAAAAAAGCAAAGTCTCATTCAACTTCCACATTCATGATGTCTCCTCCAGTAACTAAAGTAGTCTCCAATGACGGTTCATCAAGTGAAAGGTTAGCTATTTCAAGCATCCCGACACTTTCTTCACCCAAGTTTTCAAAGCCATCTCCTCCAACATCCCACAATTGAGTAATACCTTCCTTGTAGGTTGAGCTATTCCTTGATAAAAGACGAAGATTATTATGCACAAATACCAAATCCTCAGCTCTTTGTGGTGTAATCTTGTTCCTTCTTAAAGAGTGAACAAAACTATAAGTGCTCCAATTTCGGTCACAACAAGAGGAGGAACAAGGTTGTCCAAGTAGCTTCAATGCTATGGATTGGAGACTAGGTGTAGAAGCTCCATGGACAATCCACCACATCACTGGTTCCAAATGAAATCTATCATTCATAGAATCAATAGCTCCAAAGTCATTCAAGCACATAGAGAAAGAGGCATACTCCACATTGATATTTCTTCTAATTTCCTCATTGGAAAAGTATCTCTCAAAGCACTGTTTCCTTTCAATTGTAAGTTCAACATCTCGGTGTGGAGCAAGACGACTAGGGTCTTCTTGGAGCCATTCTGAACTATAATACCTAAAATAAAAGAAATAACAGTTTAAAAATGTACTCATAAAGCTAAAAATTAATCTAGAAGAATTTATAAGTAAGTTAGCAAAATCATTACCTTGGATTTAATGAATGTGCCAAACAATGAAGTGGTGTGCTACTTTTAGTCCATCGCTCCAATAAAATGCGATACACCGCATCAAAAAAGCTGCTTTTTT
Source organism: Pyrus communis (assembly GCF_041283825.1). NCBI lineage: Eukaryota > Viridiplantae > Streptophyta > Magnoliopsida > Rosales > Rosaceae > Pyrus > Pyrus communis. Next base: position 7,477,287 of record NC_142570.1, read on the forward strand.
CATGTAATGCCTTGCGCTCATTCCTGTATATAGCAGCTTTCACCTTTTCAATCATAGCATCCCACCACTCATACACCAAGTGAAGACAAGGTTTATCTGTGTCAACCATTCTAATAACCTCATATATTGGAGCTGTAAAGAAAAGAATATAATCAATCTTCTCCCAAAAATCCTCATCCAATATCTTTTGCTTCACCATCATTGCTTTAACCAAATCATCTTCTTTGTACAAAGCCCAATTCATGCTATGGTTCATAATGAAATTTTTTATGGACCAAGCATCACTAGCAATAGTTGAAATCCAATTGCAGTCATCGTAGGAAACTTCTGTTTGTTTCGGAGTACATATACTCTTCAAAGCAAGATTAAGAGTGTGAACAACACAGGGTGTCCAAAAGATATGGGGATAGTGGGCCTCAATAAGTAACCCAGCAGCTTTACAAACAGGGGCATTATCAGTGATCACTTGAACAACATTTTCATGACCAATTTCTTTAATAGCTTCTGTAAGAAAGTTGGCAATACAATGCTTGTCTTTGTATTCACCTTCATAATCAATTGCTCTCAAGAACATTGGCCCACTTTCACAAGCTGCCATAATATTAATAAGTGGTCTCCTTTGAGCATCTGTCCACCCATCACTGCAAACACTTACACCTTTAGTGCTCCATGTGCGCTTGATTGGTTGGAGGCACCGCTCAATGTGACTCTTCTCTTGTTGTAGAAGAGTAGTTCTTAGTGCATTGTAACCTGGTGGAACATACCCTGGAAGTGTAGAAGCACGAACATATGAGTTCCGATAGTGCGGATTTCTTGCAAGGTTAAATGATAAGCCACTTGTATAAAACATCCTTGCAACTTCGGCATCACATTGATCTCGAGCCTCCTTGTTAAAAGCTTTACTAAGAGGCCCACTTATTCCCTTTCTCTTCTTTGGATCAAGATTTGCTTCAGGTAGATCATAACAGAATGAACCAGTATTGGGCAACAAAACATGTTTAGGAGCAGAATTCTTCAACTTGTATTCACACTCTCGAACTAACTTATTCATTTCCGCAAGAGTTTCATCAGTAACCTTGTTGCAAGGCACGATCCCATTTCCAGACATTTTTAACAAATGAAACTTGACCCTAGAGTAGGATCCTTTATAAGTTTTTTGACAATAATTGCACTCAAATTTAGTATTTCCTCCTCCTCTATTTCCCACTTTTTCGAGCTTTTTGACATACTTCCATAGCGGAGCATTATAATTTTCAACAATCTCATCCAGATTAGCATTATCATTCACATGATTATTAGGGTGATTCATTTTCCTAAATTAACAAACATATAAACAATAAAAGTCAATTCATCGTATAATCGTATAGACAAAGACTAATACATGAAAAATTTATATTAACTTAAGAAATAAAAAATGCATCATGAAAGCATATACATAAAATATTATAATCTAAATATCTAGAACACTGTATTCCCAATTTACATAACAGATTAAGCTAAATATCATGAAAGTACAATAATATGTAGAACAATGTATTATAATCTAAATATCATGAAAGGCTATTCCAATAGAAAAATGTTGGCGTAAGGATATATGGAGGCTCTTTTTATTATATTATATACAAAGAGCAAAAGAATATAAGCAACTTCTCCCAATAATAATATTAATATATTATATACAAAAAGCAAAAGCGCTTTTTCCAATCTACACATTGAATCAGTCAAAGCAATAGCCTTTTAACTTCGAAATTAAAAACAGGAAAGCAAGCTTTCCTTTCAGCTGCAGATCCGGGTTCTGCTTCTGGGAACCAGATTGAGCTTCAAAATTAACATAGTGAAAACGAAGTCGAAAGCTCTTACCAGCAGTTGCAGACGGAGACTATGGAGACGACGAAGCAGTTGGACGGAGACGACGGAGCAGTTGGACGGAGACGACGGAGCAGTTGCAGACGACAAGTCTGATTTTTGAATTCTGATTTTTGAGGTTCAAGTGAAGAAAAATAGGTAAATCATTATTTTATACCCAAAATCGTTTTGGGTTTTAGCCAAACAATCGTTTCAGTTTAGCTAATTGGAATCAATCACGATTCTATGCGGATTTCTTGATTTATTTTTTATTTTTTTTCTTCTGATTATCCTCTGATTTAGTTGGATTATCCTCTGATTTAGTTGAAAACGTATCCGAAAAGTGTGATACGCGTATCTCGACAGTATGATACGCGTATCTCATCAATAAATAACGTATCCCTTCATTCCGATACGTATCGGGCTCGTATCCACAAGTATCCTATGCGTATCTGTATCCCTGCGTGTCAGATACGGGATACGCTGGCTGTTACCCGTGTCCATGCATCATAGGTAAAGTACCATTTGTCTATTTAGGTGTTTCAATTTTTCGTGGCAAGCCTAGGAGGTGTCGTCTTCAGGCTTTGGCAGATAAAGCTAAAGCTAAGTTAACAGGTTGGAAAGGGAAACTTTTAACAATGGTCCGAAGAGTTCAACTTATTCAATCAGTTTTCCAAAGTAAGCTTTTGCATAGTTTCTTTGTTTATCCATGGCCTTTTTCGTTGTTGAGGTCTCTTTCATGATGTGCTCGGAATTTTATAAGGTCCGGTGACGAGACTTCAAAGAAAATTGTCACAGTTTCTTGGTCTCAGATTTGTGCACCAAAAAATGAGGGTGGTTTAGGATTACGTGATCTTTGCTCTCTAAATACTGCGGCTCTTTTAAAGCTTGGATGAGTTGTTATTACTTCTGATTCTTTATGGAGCGTTTATTTTCGAGGGCGATTTCAGGTACATGGTCGTTTATACTCTACTTGTTACAAACGATCATCTATATGGCCTGATATTGAATCTATTATCCCTATCTTGTTTCAAAACTGTCAATGGGTGATTGGGAATGGTTCTAGTACTTCTCTTTGGGTTGATAAGTGGTTGGATACACCTATTGTAGAGGTCGTTGGTGCTATTGAGCTTGCTTCTTATTTGTCTTGCACTATGGTCTCAGACATTATATGTGGAGGAAAATGGGTTAATCCTTCCTTTTTTTCTAATACTTTTCCAGATTTGCCTAATATATTTTAAAGGTGCCACTTCCAATCGATGAGGAAAACGATATATTAGTTTGGGAAGCTTCTACATCTGGAGTATTTTCACTTTCTGATGGCTATGAAATTGTTCATTGTCGATTTCCTATTAAAAGTTGGGCTTCCATTATTTGGCGTTCTTTCATTCCACTGCGTTACTCCATTTAAGTTTGGAGGATACTTTTCAATAAGCTCCTAACGGAGGATCAACTTCAAAGACGGCGCATTCCTTTGGTTCCAATATGCCAACTATGTTACAATAATTTTGAATCTATTAAACACTTATTTTTTAGTTGTGAATTTGCACAACATACTTTGTTATGGCTTGCTACTCAATTTGGAACTATTCTTCCACTTTCAGGCTCATTCTCAGATTTATGGCTTGATTTTGTGTCAAAATGATTTTCTTCGCAGCTTCGCAATGTCTTGATACCATCATTATTTTTCTTATTAATGGCTATTTGGAAGATGTGTAATAAGGTGAAGTTTGAAAGTGTGCCTCCTTCACTTCCACACATTTGTTGCTCTACTTTGTCTTGGATTAGGTAGATTGGAGTTTTCACTCTTGGTCATGTACGTGGTATTTTGGATAAGCAGCTTTTAGTATCCTTTGGAATCTTAGCTGAGTCTTGTAAAGCTCCTTCTATAGTTCCTGTTCTTGGCATCTCCCTCCATTTCCTTAGGTCAAAGTGAATACGGATGGCCTAGCTAAAGGTAACCCAGGTCCTGCGGCTTGTGGTGGGGTTTTTCGAGATTCTACGAGTTATTTTCTCTGTGGTTTCTCCTTGAGTTTAGGGCATCATACTTCTTTCTATGCAAAACTTCATGTTGTCATCCTTGTTGTGGAGTTGACTCTTGCGCGAGGTTGGCAAAATTTATGGCTTGAAGGTAACTCTTCTAGTGTGACATCTTGCTTTGCTTTTGGATCTCTTTCTCCTCCTTGATCACTCTGAACTCGTTGAAAAAATTGTATTTCACGATTATAGCACGTGGATTTCCGTTGCTCTCATACATTTTGAGAAGGGAATGTCATTGGTGAGAAATTGTCCAATTTAGGCTTCTTTCGTCTTCTTTTGTTTGACATGCAACTCCTCCTATAGAGATTCTTCCTTTTCTACATTCAAACTTCTTAGGCATGCCAACTTACATGTTTATCTCCCTTTCTTGATGTGTGATTTTCTTTTTTACTAATCCTTTTATGTTTTCCTTTCTGTTTTGTAGCTTATCTTGCAGGTAACTTTTTAGGCTTTATTTTAGATGGGATTGATTTTATGACCCCTATATCACTTGTATTTTCTTTTCCCAAAGGGGTAAGGTTTATTTCCTTCCTCCTTTCTTGTATTTTCTTTTTCAAGAAGGGTAAGGTTTATGTCCCCCCCTCTTTTCTTGTATTTTGGTTTTCTTGTTTAAATGAGGGGTAAGGTTTTTGTTCCCCCTTGACTAGTTGTCACTTCTTTTTTTCATATCAATAAAATTCCCTTTTACCATTGAGGTTTCCTTAAAAAAAAAAAAAAAAAAAGCAATTTTTATGAAACATGACTAAGAACTAGGCACTACTTATGAAAGTGGATCAATAACTATAGGCACTATTTATGAAACTGAAGCAAGAAAGAGATACTATTTATGAAACTGTACCAATTAATATACATTATTTATAAAAACTGGACCCAATAACTAGGCACTATGTATGAAACATGAACAAGAACTAGACACTATTTATGAAAGTGGACCAAGAACTAGACACTATTTATAAAATTGGACTAATAAATATTGTACTACCGTTCAGTTTCATAAATAGTGTCTGTGATGGATGCATAGGGTCCACACATCAGGTTTTTTTTTTTTTTTTTTAATGTTAAAATTGTGTCATTTTCATTAAAATTTAAGTTCTTTTGTCATTTTTATTAAAATTTAAGGGTTTTTCATTAACATTTAATTTTTTTCATTAAATAAAGTTATAGCATTATTGTTGATTAAAATAAACTCAGTCCAAACCCTTTTCATAAAAATTCCCTAATATCAATACTATTAGTAGTGAACTGGGACCTCATCTCTCTAAAACTTTAATACAAAACCCTATCCTATTGGAATTGTTACTGTGACTTGTAGGACACGTACCACATGCTGCTGCGTGATAAAAAAACACACACACACACGGAGGAGAGAGTACGAATGTAGTTCAATTTTTGCGGGTTTGCTTGGTGCACTCGTCTCATCAGTCCTATTCCGGAAATTTATTGGACTTGAATTGTTTGTCATCATGTTATGTGTTCATATGAAAGATTGATAGAAAGTTTACTCTTTTCTCCGTTTCACTATGTGAAAGAAATTTTAGAACAAGAACCGAAGGACGTGAAACAGTTTCCTTTTGGATATCTGCTAGGTTGATACAATGGCAAGGCTTATTTTTTTGCATTTCCTCTTCGTCAGTTGAAATCAGCATGAATTCTTTCCCCTTTTTATATCAGTCACCTACGAAAGGCTAGAAAGTTTATGTGGAATATTGACTAGGGATTAAGGAGGTTATTCATTGTCACTGGATGAATATATAAATTTTGAAATTTGTGTAGCATATAGAGTATCACATTCTGTAGAAAAAGGTATGTAGGCTAAAAAATATATTTGCTATTGATACGTGAATGTGGAAAAATGGAAGAGACTGCAAATGGAAGAGAATGCTTATGGAAGAGAATGCAAATGGAAGAGAATGCTTATTTTTTCATTATCTTTCTCTACAAGATTACAAGGATATATATACATGATACAAATGTGTAGGTAGGACAAGGTAGCCGTCCTAGTGTGGAGGTAGGACAAGGTAGGACGGCTATAGAGGACAAGGTAGGACGGCTTGACGGCTGTAGGACGGCTAGTGTGTAGGTAGGACGGCTGTAGGACGACTTGACGGCTATAGGACGACTTATTCTTCCAATAATAATATTATATACAATTACACAAGGACTCCAACCATATTCCTTATTTGTCTAACACTCCCCCTCAAGTTGGAGAGTGGATGTCAAGAACTCCCAACTTGCGTAACATACCCGAAAACTTTTCTTTCCCAAGAGGTTTGGTAAACAAGTCTGCCAACTGTTGTGCCGTACCCACATGCTTGGTCTCTATTGTGCCATCTACAATCTTATCTCATATAAAGTGACAATCCATCTCAATGTGACGAGTTCGTTCATGAAAAACAGGATTGGCAGCTATATGTAACGCTGCTTGATTATCACAAAATAAAATGGAAGGACCATCCAAAGGAATGTTCAAATCCTTCAACAAAAAACGAAGCCAAACTATCTCGCAACAAGCACCTGTCATGGCTCTATATTCCGCCTCTGCTGAAGAGAGCGAAACGGTTTTCTGTCGTTTCGTCCGCCAAGAAATCAAAGAACCGCCCAAGAATACACAATACCCAGTAGTGGAACGGCGAGTGATAGGGCAACCTGCCCAATCAGAATCACAAAAACGCAGTTAACTTGGTCTGGTTGTCAGAACGAAATAATAAACCTTGACCTAGAGTAGCCTTCAAATAACGAACAATACGAAGCGCAGCATCCATATGAGATATCCTTGGCTCGTGCATAAAACGGCTTAGAACATGCACAGAATAGGTGATATCCGGCCGAGTGATAGTGAGATATATTAACCGACCTACTAATCGTCGATACTTTTCAGGATCCTTGAGAAGTTCTCCTTTATCAGATAATTTTGTGTCATCCATAGGAAAAGCAATGGGTCGTGCTCCCAAAAAACCATAGTCCTTGAGAATCTCTAATGCATACTTGCGTTGAGAAATATAAATCCCTTGTTTGGAACGAGAAACCTCAATACCCAAAAAATATTTTAAATCACCAAGGTCTTTTATCCGAAAATGATCACGGAGAAAAGACTTCAGAGAATTAATGGCACTAGCATCATTGCCTGTAATCACAATATCATCCACATAAATGAGCAAAGCTGTGAAAGAAATACCAGACTTTTTAGTGAACAATGAATAGTCAGCTTTGGATTGTTGAAAACCGACAGAAATGATGGCACTAGTGAATTTGGCAAACCATTGGCGAGAAGCCTGCTTAAGACCATAAAGTGACTTGTGAAGGCGACACACAAGATTTTCCCCCTGTCGCCGAAGACCAGGAGGAGGAGACATATGGATTTCTTCATGTAAGTCACCATGTAAAAAAGCATTATTAACATCAAGCTGATGAAGAGACCAAGACTGACTAGCAGCAAGAGCAAGAAGACAACGCACCGTAATCATCTTAGCAGTAGGAGAAAAAGTGTCATGATAATCAATACCTTCAGCCTGAGTGAAGCCTTTAGCAACCAAACGAGCTTTGTAGCGATCAACAGAGCCGTAGGAATTGTGCTTGAGTTTGTACACCCATTTACAACCAATGGGAATTTTGCCAGGGGGCAAGGAAGTTAAAGTCCAAGTACCATTAGCATGTAAAGTTTGAAGCTCCTCAGTCATAGCACGTTGCCAATTGGGGTCAGTGGCAGCCTCGGTAAAAGAGGAAGGCTCCACAGTCCGACTGACAGAGTTAATGTAAGAAAAATGCCTGGGAGAGTAACGGTGATAAGAGAGAAAATTACAAAGTGGATATCGCGTACCTTGTGTAGAACCGGGTTGCGAAGTCAAAGATGGGTGGGATGGCAGAATCATCTGCGAGCAAACGTAGTCTTTTAAATAGGATGGAGGTTTATGGGCACGGGAAGAGGTGTGGGGAAGGGGAGGATTGGTAGGTAGTGGGGGGAGGGGGGTAGGGATGTCCGTGGGTAAAAGGGTGAAAGATAAGGAAGTAGCCGCGGGGGGGGGGGGGGAAGGAGGGGATGCCGAGAGGGCAGGGGCATGGGGAGGAACGGGTAATGGGGCAGCAAGGGAATCTGTGGGAGGCGTGGAAGGGGAGAAAGGTGAAGGAGGGTGAGGCGTCGGGGCAGGAAAGGGTGGGTTATATGTAAAGTCCAGAGGGGGTGGGATGGGTAGTGTAGGCGAAGAGGATGGGATAAGAGGGTGAGAAACGGCATAAGGGAAAGTACTTTCGTGAAAGATGACGTCTCGACTAGTGAAAATGCGGTGATTGTCGAGATCGTAAAGGGTATAGGCCTTTTGTCCATGAGGATAACCGAGAAAAATGCAACGATGAGCCCGAGGGGAAAATTTGGTGGTGGGAGTGACAGAGGTGGCATATGCCAGACAACCAAAGACGCGGAAGTGGTCATAAGATGAGGTTTTCGAAAAGAGAACCTCAAATGGGGATTTATGATGGAGAAGACGGGTAGGGAGACGATTGATGAGATAAGTAGCGGTAAGAACACATTCCCCCCAAAACTTGATAGGAAGATGGGATTGAAAACGAAGGGTGCGAGCGGTTTCAAGAAGATGACGATGTTTTCTTTCAACAATGCCATTTTGTTGGGGGGTATAAACACAAGAAGTTTGTAAAAGCACCCCATGATCAGAGAAAAAACTACAAAGAGATAAAAATTCACCACCATTGTCAGTACGAATGCATTGGATGGTAGTGCGGAATTGGGTAGTGACATAAGCAAAAAAATCCTTAATTAATTGTTGAGTGTCGGATTTATGTTTCATGAGGAAGACCCACGTAAAGCGAGAGAAAAATCATCCACAATGGTTAAGAAATAATGAGCACCAGAAAGAGAAGATTGACGATTCGGGCCCCAAATATCACAATGAATTAAAGCAAAAGGGAAAGTTGATGAAATTGAACTCAAAAGAAAAGGTTGACGAGTTTGTTTTGCCAACGGACAAACATCACAAATATGACTAGAATCAAAAGTACAATTAAGAGAGCTAGATGCTAAAGCTTGCAAACGAGTGGAGGAGAGGTGACCTAGACGCCTATGCCAGAGGGAGGAGGGGATGGTAATGATGTTGCAGAGAGGTTGACGGGTGGGGAGAAAAGAGGTAAGGGCCACAAGGTAATACAGATCGCCACGTCGCTTACCCACACCAATCATCGCCTTCGAAACCAAGTCCTGCAAAACACACCAAGAAGGAAAGAATGTTATGGAACACGATAATCCATCTGTAAGTTTACCAACCGATAAAAGGTCCACTCGGAAATTAGGGACACATAAAACATCCTTCAAAGTAACTGAGGAATTTAAAGGAAGAGTGCCGGTAAAAGTAATGGGAGCGGAAACACCACTAGGCAAAGAAACAGGCGGCAAATGTGAAGGAGAACGATTAACCAAACATGAAGCGGAAGAAGTAATATGATCCGTAGCACCACTGTCAAGAATCCATTGACCATGACGAGAGGTGACAGGTAACAAACCTTGGGCAAAATCAGTAGTGAGCACGGCATTGGCCTGAGGAGGGGTGGTGGTGTCACGTAGAGCAGCTAGAACACGGGAGTGCTGCTCGGCAGAGAGGTTAGGCATGGCAAGCTGCAAGTCATGCAAAGTGGGCTGGGTCCCGTGCACTTGGTGGATCGCTGGAGTAGAAGAGGAGGCGGGGGCCTGGGTGCCTTGCACGTGATGAGCCTGGGTGAAATTATGGGGCCGGGAAGCAGAAAACCGTGGCTGCCGGGGAGGACTGGAAGGTGCATGACTGCGGGAAGAACTGGAAGCAGTGGCACGGCGCGGTGGTCACCACGGTTGGCCATGGAGGGGATGGCCAACGGGATAGCCATGAAGTGTATGGCAGGTGTCTCGGGTATGATAATCAAAATTGCAGTAGGTGCAGTGGAGGGGAGGACGAGCAGAGGAAGGACGGGACGGGCCACGAACAGCCATGGGAACGGCAGAGAAAGCTGCCGAAAAAAAAATTAGGGCTAGGGTTATAAACCTGCTCTGTATGCCATGTAGAAAAAGGTATGTAGGCTAAAAAAATATATTTGTTATTGATACGTGAATGTGGAAAAATGGAAGAGAATGCAAATGGAAGAGAATGCTTATGGAAGAGAATGCAAATGGAAGAGAATGCTTATTTTTTCATTATCTTTCTCTACAAGATTACAAGGATATATATACATGATACAAATGTGTAGGTAAGACAAGATACCCGTCCTAGTGTGTAGGTAGGACAAGGTAGGACGGCTGTAGAGGACAAGGTAGCCGTCCTAGTGTGTAGGTAGGACAAGGTAGGACGGCTGTAGGACGGCTTGACGGCTGTAGGACGGCTAGTGTGTAGGTAGGACAAGGTAGGACGGCTGTAGGACGGCTTATTCTTCCAATAATAATATTATATACAATTACACAAGGACTCCAACCATATTCCTTATTTGTCTAACACATTTATCTAATTACAAATATATAATAGTAATCCAATGCAATGATATTGATGCGCCTATCTAATAGGGGTGTTAGTTGGTTCAAACTGTCACATTTAACCAAATTTTCATTTGATCAATCAAAAATAGATTTCTGATGTAAGATTTTGCTGTAGAATACAGTCTACATATTGTTAGAATCCAATCCAATTTGATATATACATGTGTTCTAGGATCCAATCCAATTAATCCAATCCAATCCAATTTTGATCATTTCTTTGATAGATTGAGAATGATGCAGGTTGGCTTGAGTATGAAGCTCCCACCCCATCCTCTATAGATCTCTTTCCGAGGCTTGTTCTTTGCCTCTTCCTTGATTGTTGATGTGGCGATAACGCTTTATGCGGTGGAGGAGTAGCTAGGGTTCGTATGGTTTATTTAGTTTTGGATCCTATGGCTAGTCCATCCCTTTTATTGATGCTTTTTGCGGTGGAGGAGTAGCTAGGGTTCCTATGGCTAGTTCATTTCTTTTATTGGTGCTTAACTATGTATTTAAAGCTCGTTTATCTGTTTTATTGGTACTTAACTTTGTATTTAGACCATTTTATGTAACCTTGTTTATGATAACTTAATATCTTGTTTTAGCTACTCTGTACTATGGTCTGATGGTATTCATCTTCACTTGAAGTAAGAGGTCCTCTTCACTTGAAGTGAGAGGTCTTAGGTTTGAATCTCGTAGATGGTGAATTTAATACCAAATTAGGTTGCCCATTGTGTGGCTTAGCTGAACTTCCCTTCCCCTTAGTGTAAAAATATATTGATGTACTCAAAAAAAAAAAAATTCTTGTTATATGGTAGTCAATTGTGGCTTTAGTAGCATCATAAGGACATAAATTACTAGGGCTGGAAAATTTTCCCGAAAACCCCAAACCAAAAAATCCTGATCCCATACAGAAAAACCCAAACCTATAATACCTAAATTTTTGAGATCCATACTAAACTGATCCCAAACTTTTCAATACAAGAATCGGGAGTACATGTTCATGGTTCAAGAATCTCGAACTAAACCAAAAATGTATATATGTATATGTGTGTGTGTGTGTGTGTGTGTGTATATATATATTTGGTTTGGTTGCATGCATGTTGAATATTGAATTTAAGTAGTATGATAGTAGACTAATATTAGAAATAGAAGTATGAAATTAAATAGTTCGGAACTTTGGAAGGTCAATTTGACTTGGTATGAATGAATTGATATTTCAATTGGTATTAAATTTCAAATTGGTAAGAGATAAAAAAAAACTAAATTTCAATTGATATGAAATTGGGCAACAAAATTTCAGGCCAAAAACCCAAATTTTAGCCCACAAACAAAAAATCTCAAATTTCAACCCAAAAGCCCAAAACTCAAAATCCATTCCCAATACATCCCAAAATACCGAAAACATTTTGGGAATCCCGAAAATTGGGAGTACCAAAATTTTGATTCGGAATTAGTCTTCAAATTCATGTCCCAAAAATTTTCAGTTTGAGATCCCATACCGAACCAATACTATAAATTACTCCATTTTGTGGATGTACGTATAACCTTTCAGACTTTTTTCATTTAATTTTTTTACAGGTATTATTCTACACTACTTTTTACTAAATAGGGGTTGTTTTGGAATTTGAGACATAGTCTGCTCGGGAAGATGACCATAAATAACTACCAGAGTAATTCACCATTTACATAACTTTTCGACTTTGGAACTAATAAATTAATAACAATAATAATAGCTGTTTGATAATTATTTCAGTTTCAATTTTCAGTTTTTATTTTCACCCTTTTGAAAATTGAAAGCTAAAACCTCATTTGATAACTATCAATTTTTTAAGTTAAAACAAATGAAAGAAGCAAATGATGCTTTACCGTAGCAATGTAAGACCATCTTCAAATGAGATGTCAAATCCTAAGTGGAATATCATGTAATCAAATTTGAAAGTAAGAGCAAGCTCCAGCAAATATATCAATTCAATGTGGATTGACATAAAAGGAAAATGTGATGTCAAATAATTTTTAATTATTTTATTGTGTGGATTCTATTAATGCACAAATTATAGATCTTGAAAATTTATTTTAATTGATTTCTTTTTAAAATTGGTCTTACAAATACCATTTATAACAACAAAAAAAAAAAAAAACATATCGGTTGGAAAAAGAGAAAATCTGACACTGCCATGTCTATTGACATCAACATTGGAGATGCTCTAAAACAATCTTGTCGATACACCATGGTGTAGGTTTGAGCCCCACCGACTTACCTTATCCTTTAGCAACTAACAATTTAACTCATTAACGCTATTCTTTTCAAATTTTTTTCTTGAGTTTTCAAAATGGGACTTTCAATTTTCAATTTTCAATTTTTAGAAAACTAATAGTATCAAAAGAGTTTTCAATTTTCATAAATTAAAAAATAAAAACAAATTGATTTTCAAACAACCCCTTAAAAGCGAATGATCCCTTCATATTCTTCATGATCTTTGGACATTTGATGTTATTTTGGATGTTAATTTGATTTTCGAACTACAAAATTTGGATGTTATTTGGATAAAATTTGTGCTTTTGTATTCTGTAATGTGTGCTACTGTGCACGAAGCCACAATATATGCTACTTTTATTGTGAAAAGGTTGTGTTATCCACACGCTCATTTCTATTTCTCACACACGTTATTTTTTGTCCTTTGATTTTCTTCAATACATCTGACCCAACGGCTGAAAATTAAAAGGGTGTGTGAGAAGTAAAAAAGAGTGTGGATATCATATCCCATTGTGAACTATGTTATGTGCTAATGTGATGTTGCAGCATGTGTTATGCATTGCAGTTTAAAAAGAAGAAAAATAATTGGACTAGTGGACCAGGTCCGTTTAAAAATTGCCATGTTAGGTCCAGTTTTAAAACTCAAAATTTCAGAATCCGAACCATTTCCTCCAAATTTGGCCTTGGTCTAGCTCGTGCCCACCCCTAATGTCAGGTTGGACTGGTTTGGCATTACTGTGCTTTGAAAAAAAAAAAACTGTTTCTTCTGTGCTGTGAGAATAAGCTCATTTTTGCTGCTTCACGTTTTCAGTTTTTTTTCACCCAAATTTGTGAAAATAAGCTGTTTTTAAGTGTTTACCAAATACCTTTTTGAGCTCAGCTTTTTTTTATACCCACTTTTTATAAAAGTATCTCAGTACCAAACCAGTACTGAGACTGTCACGGAGAAGTTAGAGAGAGAAAGGAGTAATTGAGTTTTGTTACAAGTGTAAAGAGTATAAGCTACTCTCTATAAATACTGTAATAAACTTGTAATTACCAAACACCTTTTTTGAGCTCAGCTTTTTTTGATACCCACTTTTTATAAAAGTACCTCAGTACCAAACTAGTACCGAGACTGTCACGAAGAAGTTAGAGAGATAAAGGAGTGAGTGAGTTTTGTTACAAGTGTAAAGAGTATAAGCTACTCTCTATGAATACTGTAATACACCTGTAATACATTCATCAAGTCAGTAATACAAGACCCAAATATTCAGTCTTTCTTTCTCTTTCTCTCTCATTCTCTCGATTACTTTTGCCTTCATTTTTTGTTCTGCAAAGCTTTGGTTTTTCTGCATTTCTTTATTTTGTTCATACTCTTCATCTCTTTAGCACAAAATTAAAAATAAAAATAAGCCAAAAACAAAATGAATACGCTCTTAGTTTGGCTTGTATTACAATGGAAGTCTTCATTTATCTAACAAAAATAAAAATAAATTCTAATATTGTTGAATCCTTAATCTCAAAAATGGAACTTGGTGAGAAGCTAACATTTTATAATTAAATTGTTGAATGGTACTTTTCTTATTTCTTGTAATGGTTTACTTACCGTCCATTTGATAACAATTTTAGATTTTGGTTCTTTTAAAATTAAATTTTTAATGTTTAATTTTTGGGATTGATTTGCTAACTTTAGCTTTTGCTTTTTACATTTGCGTGTTTGTGCTTGAGATGTAAGGCTATATGTAGGAAGGAATTGGATAGATAAGAGGGGTGGTTCCGGACGGGATCCCAAACTGAAACACATAATTCAAATTCTGAACCAATCTATTTCAGGATTGGATTTTGAAAATCAAACCCGAACCGAAATTTTGGTTCAGGAATTTCGAAATTGTTTTGGAATTTTGGAAGGGTTTGGGATTGATCATTTCTGTGCAAAGATTTCCCTCGACGCCATGGACTGACAGGGGTGGAGAATAAGGGAGGGGGAGAGATCAAGAGACAAAGAAACAGCAAGCGAGTCGTGGTGGCTGCGTGACGTGGTGGTGGAGATGTGGTGGCTGCACGACGAAGTCATTTGGTGGTGGTGTGTGGTGGCTGCACTAGCTGGGCGAGTCAGAGGAGAGAGAGAGAGAAAAGGGGGGGGGGGGTGACTAGCTGGGCGAGTCAGAGGAGAGAGAGAGAGAAAAGGGGGGGGGTGGAGAGTGAGAGAGAGGAAGTAGGATTCTCTTCCCTCTTCTCACATATTACTTTTTGTCTTATTGTCTCTATAAAAAAATCAATATAAGATGTTGACGTGATTTAACCGTAACCATTCAAATAGGAGAGGAGAGAAGAAGAAAGAGATTAAGAGGGTAGAGAATCCTCCTTCGAGTAAGAATATGAACTGAGTTGAGAATATGCTAGAGTATCTGGGTATGAACCAAGAGAGAGGTCATTTGTACTATGAAGGCCTCTTTGCTTTATGTTTGAAAGTCAATATGCCTAGAGTCTAGGTGCCAACAAAGAGGTGGAAGTATTATGGTTCCAGACATAATAATGATGGCTAAAGATGTAGGAAGTTTTATGGAAGTGAGGTGACAGATTGGAGAGTTTGAAGTCACAGAGGAAGTGAGGTGACAGAGAGTAACGAACGGTTGAGATTCAATCTCAACTAAATCTAACGGCCATTATTAATTCAATTATATATATAATTGATTTAAAAAATTTATCGATTTGGTTCGGGATTTCCGAACGAAGTCACATGAGATTCCAAATTCCGTATCGAGCTTTTTGGGATCGGTTCAGGATCGGGTATTAAATGGTTCAAAATTTCTGATTCGGGATGTTTTCAGTTTGATTTTGAGATTTTTTGGATACGGTTTGGGATTTTTTTCGAGCCCTAAATAAGAATGGGTGGGAGAGAGAGAGGAATATATAAATAAAAATGAATGATAACCAAAAAAAAAAAAAAAAAATCAAAATAGTTTTTTATTTTTTGTTTTCATTTTGTATTGCTTTACTCTATATATTTCTTCAAACATATTCTTCGCCTATCAACAAAAATTAAAACATAATCTTCGATCATTTTTTATATCTCTAGCTTCTTCTATGTATTTTCCTTCATCAAAAACTAAAATAAAAAAATAGCTAGACGTGGATGTGTAGTTGCGAAGTCATTATGGGGTCATTGGTTGTCTTTGACCCTAACAACTTTAATGTATACTTGTTTGTGTATTGTATTTGACCTCTATAAATAGTAAAGGCAAACTAAATTACAATTGCCTTCTACTTCTTGTATTTTTTGTATCTTATTTGAATTCATTTTTTCTCTTCTTGTGTGTGAATCTATTGTATGCATCATCTACTCTATGAAAGGCCTTAGTTGACAAGTCTCGACAGTCTTCAACATTACATGATGGATCTCGCATTCACCCTCAACAAGCCTCTATAAATAATAGTAGTTGTCAACTTATGTTGGCATAAGCTTTCAGCATATGTTAGCAGGAATTGGTAGTTGTTTACTAGGTGCTCAACGAAATGTCCAATAATGCTTTTTTGGTTGATTTATAACACCATTATATGAAAATTCTAGCTCCGCCATTGTAGATGTTCTATATAATATTTGCAAATTTCGAAGGGTGATGTTAATTAGAGGGACTAGATAGTTATACTAGATTGGTGCACTATATACGATGTAACAAATGATACATACAACCATTATCCAATGAGCTAAACTCATTAGTTACCATGACATGTACAAGATACACATGTTTTATTTTTTTTATATTCGATATGCATATTTCCCTCCTAAAACTTGGCCAAAAGCTTAAAACATAAAACTTGCCCAACACATCTTAAATTTTGAATAACAACTATAACAAGGAAAGAAGAATGAGATCGTCATCCTTTTATAATAGCAAGGGAAACTAATTATTTAATTGTAACTTCTAGTTGTACCATCCTTTTATAATAGCAATTCTCAGGGCCTCCTCACTTGTGAAGCCCTGAGGCACTCTTGCCACAACATCTTGAAGCATCCACTCTTTTACACTTGATAGGCTTGCATGATAAACTTGTAACTCCAGGTCTTTGAGTGCATTCATCAATCTAGCATTAGGGTAGTCGCAGTCCGGACACTGAACTCGTATCATGGCTTCTGAGCCTACGATCTTCACATCTATTTCCATAACCCCAGCTGCTTTATTATCATAACTTGATGATAGCCGCGGCCTTGTTTGATGATGATCAATTATGGAGCTGGTGGTTTGGCCTCCAATGTCAACAACGGGCTTCAGGTGTTGTGCTTGGATTTTGGCCTCCAGTTGCTCAACCCTTGCTTTCAGCTCATTGATGTATACAACTGCATCAGAAAGTAAAGAAGCTTTGTCCATTCTGGACACATTGGGAACGACGGCACGGAGGGCATAGAATCGACGGTTAAGCTTGTCTCGCCTTTGTCTTTCTGCCTCAACATGGTTTATTGGTGTTTCTGATCTACCAGTTTCACTGTTTGATGATCGTCCCCTTTTTTTTAGTCGTATGTTCTCCATATTCTCAGAGGTGAAATTTCCAACAGAGTCGGATGATGATCCACCTATAGTCACAGGATCTACTTCTTTTGTACCACCTTCACGTCAAAATATAAAACATCAAAGCAATGAAATATTTGGAGGAGTGTACAAATACACAAATATCAACAAGATATCGGTATTTAATTAGAGAAATTAACTGAATATTTTAAGTAAAATGCCCTAAAATCAAATATCGGGAAAATGTTTTTAAGTGAAGAAAGAAAAGACCCGAGATCTGTATATTGGTCTTTGGTATTGGTACCAACCAAACACTCGTGGTATTGAAAATTTTCGGACCAATTTTGTTACCTTGTGTTGTCCCCTCTATTTGTTCAGCTCCTGAAAACATTCCACTTTCTAGCAGCGGAACAAGTACATGGTCCTCACGGCTGCTGCTCAGCTGCTTTGAGACCATGTTGTTGTTCTTTGATCCGAAAAGCGATTTTGACATCTGCACAAGACCCCAATCTACTTTGATCGCATCCAAAGAAGCGAGTTCAAGTACTCCGCATGAAGTTGCAATACAGACCAAAGTGTGAATTCCATGCATTCTTGCTTCCTTCACTCTCTCGCACTCATAGAACTGAAGCTCATGATCACCTGCCAGCCAAACAAAATCACCAGAACAAAACGTACGGCCCAGAATGTTACCGTGGCCGGCAGTAAATGACTGGGTTAAAGAGGCAGTGTAAAAGTAAAACCACTCGGCGTCGGTAACGTCTCCACCATCCAAATCCATGCCTTCATAGAAAAGAGCTTCAACTTCTCTACTAATCCCATTCTTCCTCTCCACAACATCGAAAACATTGGCTTTGTTGTAACTTTGTTTGGAGGCCAAGTCCCCAGTGCTTTGAAAATGGCCACCAGCCCACGACAAAGAAGCTAGGTCATTGCTGTCTTTTGATGAGGCTTGCCAGAAAATTGAATAGACCCACTGTTCGGGCCTATTCTGAATTATGAACTGGAGACGTTGAAGTGTGGGTGAGTTTTCTTGACCAAAATTGTATGAAGAACAGGAGGAATTAGTTTCCTCCATGGGTCTCCGGCTCTCTCTCTCTCTCTCTCTCTCTCTCTCTCTCTCTATATATAAAACGAATATTAGGAAAGGCGACAAAGCCAGTGAGAAATGAACGGTAAAATCCAATATAATTTCTTTATATAAGAAATTTCTGGCGGTACGAGCAACTCTTATTGATATTGAAAATATAATTGAAACAAGAGAATAAGAACAAAGGATAATTTTTTAAATTATATTACAAACTTATTGCACTTCTGTCATCATCATCCGATTCTGAAAACTTATTGCACTTGAATTGTTTGTCACTATGTTATTTGTGGTTCCTTCGTGAACTCGTGTCATCATCCGATTCTGGAAACTTGTTGCACTTGAAACTCGTGTCATCTCCAATATAATTTGTGGTTCCTTCGTGAACTCGTGTCATCATCCGATCTTGGAAACTTATTGCACTTGAATTGCTTGTCACCAAGTTATTTGTTCTACAGACAGTATTTAAAAGATTGATAGAAAGTTTACTCGTTTTCTCCATTTCACTATGTGAAAGAAATTTTGGAACAAGGACGTGAAACAGTTTCCTTTTGGATATCTGCTAGGGTGATAAGATGGCACTGCTTATTTTTTGCATTTAAATCGGCATGAATTCTTTCCTCTGTTTTACATGTCACCTACGACAGACTAGAAAGGTTATCATGTGGACTATTGACTAGGGTTTAAGGTTGGTCAAATTAATATTGGGAAGGACTAAGGAGGTTATTCATTCTCGCTGAATAAATATAAATTTTGAAACTTGCGCGGCATATAGAGTAAATCACATTCATCCAATCACAAATATGTAGGTGTTAGAGCCAGTTTGGAATTGCTGTGTGTTTAAAAAACAAAAAAATCCTACTTTTGGTATACTTTAAGAATAATCAGCTGTAAAATAAAGCAATTTAGTGTTTGATAAACTGTATTTTTAAAAACGATGTGAGTATGAAAAGCAATGTAAAAATGTTTGGTAAATTTTAATGTAAAAGTGACATAATTTTATATAACGACAAAAATAGATATAGCAGTAGGGGTGTGGCACCAACAACGGCGGCGGGGTTAGTGGTGATGATTGTAGTGGCAAAGGTGGGGGTCTATTGGTTGGGGTGAAAACGTAGCAGTGGTGACAACGGCATTGGCGACGATTGAAGTGTTGTTGACGGTCGTAACAATGGTGGTGGTGACGGCAACATTATTGTAAGGCTGGTGGTTGCAGTTGTAAGTGATGGTGATGATGTGGTGGGCGGTGGTATTAGCAGTGGCAGTGATCCTGATAATGGTGATGGTGATGGAAACAACAATTGGAAAGGTATGGTGGCGGTGCCAATAGTGCAGTGTGGTGGTTGTGGTGCACAAGTTCAAATGTTGGTAGAGGCATTGACAACAACCGTGGTAGTTGTGGTGATGGCGGTTGTGGTATTATTGGTTGTAGTGGTGGCGGTGGTGATAATTATAGAGGGGCCAACAACAACGATGGTGGTGATAATGGAAGTTGTGGTGCTAGTGATGGTGGCGGCGGCAATGGTGGTGGTGATTGTGGTGGTGGTAGTGGTGGTGATAATGTCAGGTTAGTGGCTTGGTAAGTGACGACAGTCACTTTGTTCTCGAAGGGATAAAATATATGTAGAAGGATAACTAATGTCATTTTTAAAACTTAGTAAGGGTATTACAAGAATGAAATATTCATTAAAGGCTTACCTCCACTTTTTATAAAATGAGCTTTTAAAAACAACCTTTAGATGCCACTTAGTACTACAGTCCAGTTGTATTCCTCTGCACTTGTAAGTGAGAGGTCTTAGGTTCGATGTCAAAGGCAAATTTGAACCACGTTATTGTTGCTAGCCTATTGTGAGGCTTAACCCACTCCTCCACCCTTTTAGTGTAGATAATATTGTTTGTTTCAAAACAAAAGCAACCTACAGACTGCTTTTAAAAGTTGCAGCATGGAAGCCATTGCTCTAAAAATATGCAAGATAGTTATTTTAGCAAACACTTTTTTATTGCTTAACTTAAAGATATAGCAGTTTTTAGTTTTAAAAAATAGCAATACTATACGGGGCCTTAGTCGGCTTGAAACTATTAGTTTTAATGAAATTTTCATTTGATCAAAATAGATTTTTGATGTAAGATTTTACTATAGAATCTAGTCTACATATAGTTAGAATCTGACTTGGTTTGATATATACATGTGTCCTAGGATCCAATCCGATCCAATTTTGACCTTTTCTCTGATCGACTGAGAATGATACAGGTTGGCTCGAGTACGAAGCTCTATAGATCACTTGTCGAGACTTGTTCTTTGCCTTTTCCTTAGTTGTTGATGGCGGCGATGACGATTTTTGTGGCAGAGGAGTAATTAGGGTTCCTATGGTTTCTTTAGTTTTGATTATTTTGTTGTTTGGCTAGTCCATCTCTTTTATTAGTGCTTAATTTTGTATTTAGACCATTTTATGTATCCTTGTTTAAAATAATGAATTATTATATCCATAAAAAAGAATTGATAGACAAAATTATCATCAAATTGGATACAAGACTAAAGTTAAATTTTAGAAAGTTAGATGTGAAACCATTTGTTTATAAGACCCCAAACATAATAAAACGAAGGGTTAATCTCAGATTACCACTCTGAAGTTTATTGGTTTTCAACATTTAGTACATGAAGTTTTTTTCATCTTAGTCTGATATCTAAAGTTATAATTCTGGGGCACTTTCATACATCTGTTAAGTTTTCCGTTAGAACCTCCGTTAACTGATGACATGTCGCCCACACAGACAATGACTAGATAACACATGTTAGTATAAGCCAACATAAATATTAAAAAATTAAAAATTAAAAAATTAAAAAAAAAAAAAAAATAGACCCACCCATTTCCTACCTCACCCCCATGCCATCCCTCATTTCTTTCCTATGCAACCCGCAGTAATCCAACCATGGCAGCCAAGCAGCACCAACAGCAACAAAGGAGAAATTTCTCCTTTTGCCGTTCTTAACCCATAGCCATTTGCGCCCGCAGCCCAACACCATCTTCAAGGCCAGCAAAACACTGCAGTGATCCCGTGCCCACCATCGCTGCCCAACCACTTGTACTGTTTGATTTGAGGTTAGCCAATTAGAGTTTAGGGGTTGCTGGGTTTGCTGTGGAATGAGGCGTTAAGATAGAGATGATGGTTGTTGGTGGATGGAGCTGACGATGAAGTGTTGGGCGAATGGGCAAATGGGTTTGCCGTGGAATGAGGCGTAAAAATAGACATGAACTTTAATTTTTTTTTCTAATTTTTTAATATCCACGTGGGACTATATTGACACGTGGCACCTAGCCATTGTCTATATGGGCGCCATGTCATCGATTAATAGAAGTTTTGACAGAAAACTTAACTGATGTATGAAAGTGTCTCAAAATTATGACTATGTACCAGACTGGGACGAAAATAACTTCATGTACCAATTGTTGACAACTAATAAATTTTAGGGTAATAAACTAAGATTAACCCTAAAACTAAATACGGGATTTTATTTAGGTCATTAAAAAAATGAGAGTTTTAACAAAATACTCCCGGTACTGTTCAATTTTAACGAAAAACCACATTTCCCTTTTTCTTGTACTATTCACGACACCTTTTTTTGCCATTTTTCATTAAAACTAAAGTTTTTTTTGGAATTCTGAACTCGGAGCTCATAGGGTAAAAGTCTAATACCCACTAAGATATTAGACCACATGCAAAAGAAGAAGTTGAAAAACATGAATTGTTGAATGACCAAATCCTAATATTCGAAATATTTTATTAAATGTACTCTCTTTATGTATAGGTGCACAGGTTAGAAGTGATCTAGTCCTCCCTAGTTCGAGTGGTTCTCTGATAAAGCAATATTTGTGAGTGGACCCTTTCTTAACTTGCATGATTTAATAAAATATTAGGTTGCATGCGTTGCATATTTCGTAAAATGAGCATGTTTTCCATTATATTTTATGGATTTATATACTTATGATTCATTTAAATTGTTTTATGGAATACTTGTGAATTATTGAATTTACGTTTTTCTAAAGGTTACAAATTATGGGGTTTGCGTATATGAAATACTTGGGTTTTATGAATATGCATTATTGTGATTTATGATATGAGATTTTGAGAAATGTTTTTGATGCTTATCTAGTGGGTTATCATACAGCACATACACACACCACGGGTATGACGTCTATGGCCATAAGACACGGTGGAGGAGTAGTAAGATATATATATATATATATATACACATATATATATATATACACATATATATATATATATATATATATATATATATACCCCCAGCTTCACCACCAAAAGCGGTGTCGGACAGCTCACTAGCCACGGCTAGTGTCGGTGTGTATGTATGCTATTATATTTAGCTTCACCTTCGGATGATGGGCAAGTTATTCAGCTTCACCTTCGGGTGATGGACAGGTACTGCCTTTGGGCGACTATGATACCCCTAGTAAAGTGGCGATAACATCATTACTGAGCATGGTTTTTACGCATACATGTTTTACGAACGATTTCATGGCATGTTAGAGTTTTCAAAAAACTTATTATACATAGTACTATATATGTTTTCAAAACGTTGGGGGGGGGGGGGGTTAATATGTCTAGAAAAATATCGGTTTTTCGTACTATTAGTATTATTATAAATTATGGTCTACTCACCTTTTCTGTTTTGCACCCTCTCAGGGCATAGTAACAACATGTAAGACCTGAGTATTGAGGTATTTCCCTACCAATGACCTTGCATCTCTCCACTTGAGTATGGATTCCTTTTATGATCATTGTTACTTGTTGTTTTACTTTGCTCTAGCACTTGCGTTTAGTTATATGCTCTGGACATATTCATGATCATTGAATACCTTGTTTCGTTCATGCTTAAATCGAATATATTTTTATTATTACTTCTTAAAGTTGTGTATTCATTGTGAATGTTGTTTCTTGCATAATTTTTGTGTTGCTTGTTCCTTCATGTTTTCACTGATTCACACACTCATGGCTTTCGTCACCCTTGGTTGTCGGCCAACACGTTCCATCTATGTGTCATTTGGATATCTGGGCTGGGGTGTGTCATTTGTGACGATCTTCACCAACTTATTGCGTCATTTTGGTGGAATGAGATGGGGGATGTTAAAAAGATTAATTGGATGGCTTGGGACAAGCTTTGTTGTCCAAAACGAAAGTGGTCTTGGGAAACCTCTACTCCTTTCATCTTGGTCTTCTAGCTAAGCAAGGTTGGAAAATAATACATGAGCCTTCTTCTCTTGTGGCATGACTGCTTAAGGCTAAGTATTTCTGTAATTCCTCGTTCATGGAGATGGAGCTTAAACTAAATGCATCATATGTATGGCGAAGCATTTACGCAGGGAGAAAGGTAGTTATGCAAGGATCAAAATGGCAAGTTGGTGATGGACGTTCCATTAAAAATTGGGAAGACCAATGGTTACCACTACCACTACCATCAAATTTCTAAATTTTCTCACCTAAGCCGGAAATGGTGGACATCTCATTTGTAAATGATCTTATCAGTGGGACGGGGAACTAGAATTTGCCTTTCATCAACTCTTTGTTATTTGCAGTGGAGGTAGATTTGGTTCGTTCTCTACCACTGGGCAAACTTCTTGCCAATGATCGCTTGGTTTGGCATTTTCACAAGAAAGGCAGGTTTTCTGTTAAAAGTGCTTATCATGTGACCTGGGAATACATTACTCATCCATCTGCTTTGTCTTCAACATCTGCACCTCGGTTCACTAACACTGATTTTTTGGATATGCTTTGGAAATCATGTATCCATCCCAAGGTTAAAATGGTTGTGTGGCGAGTGTTGTCTGACATCATTCCTTCTGGATATAACTTGTGCAAACGACACCTATAGGTGGATCCCTTATGTGTTCTCTATGGTGCTCAAAATGAAACCACCTACCACCTTCTAACCGAATGCCTTTTTTCTAAGTGTGTGTGGATTTCATCACTCTTGGGCCTCCGACCACCTTATTGTCGACCGGGTTTACTACTGGAATGGGCATCTCAACTCTCACTCAATTTGCAACCTGCTCAATTTGATTGTATGTTGATGTTGATTTGGGCAATATGGACATCAAGGAATTCTAAATTATGGGGGTGTGATTTGTGCCCTAAACCTCAAGTGGTTGTGAGGTATGTGATGGATTGGTGTCAAGAGTTTCTAAGAATTAACCACACTCCTACTTCGGTTTACCATCGGGTAGTAGTGCCACGGTGGGCTAGGCCTTCTCCGGGTAGACTCAAGGCTAATGTAGATAGGGAGTGGGTTCCAAACTCGATTGTTGGTGGTGTGGGTGTGGTAATTCGCGACTCTAATAGAGGTTTTATTGGGGCTGCCTCATTTAATTTTTAGGAGGTGTGATCTCCTGCTCAAATCAAAGCATTAGCGGTTAGAGTTGCTTTCGAATTAGTGATCGAAAGGGGTTTACAAAATATAATTTTTGAAAGCGATTCGGACTTATGATAAAAGATGCCAAGCTCTTTATGGAAATGATCGCTAAAGTTTCTATTGCCCATATTTGCCGTGATGCCAACTTTGCAGCCCATAGAATTGCTAGGCTTGCTCTTCATTCAGAGAGTAATTGTACTTAGTTTGGCAACCCTTCTCTGTTTATCTATGATCTTCTGGAGGAGGACCTCATCTTTCCTTGTACTATTTAGCCTAGTTTATGCCCTTGGAATGAAATATATCGTCTTTTTATCAAAAAAAAAAAGAACACTTATTTTTATTTAACTAGAAGAAGCCTCAGATTTGATAGTAGTTTATGCATGGCTCATAGCCCCCTGTTGTGAGTATTTTTTTTTTCTTTCCAATTATTATTACTAAGTGGAGAGCGGGATGAGTTTAAAACTATTACATTAATTTAATGCAAGGGTAGTTTCGAACTTGAAACGCATGGGGAGAAATTCAGCAATGTATCTACTAGGATAGTAGACCACATGGCCCGAGTATATTTATAGAAATCTCATATTTGTTAAAAACAAATAAAAAAACATTGACCAAGGTAATCACCATTTATTATTAGAGCACTCTAAATCTCCAATGGATTGATTTATGAACCCCCCTCACTCCTAACTTTCAATGTAGATCAGTAACATAGTATACACAGGAAAAAAGATTCTCCCCAGATCCATTTTGTGGGGATCTTAGGCCATCTCCAACTGAACTGGCCAAAAGGCTAAAAATAGCTTGTTTTGACATGAAAACTGTCTCCAACCGAAGGCTAGGCCAAAGGGTTTGTGAAACCCACCTAACCAAAAATCTCAAAACAGGCTAGCGGGCTGACCAAGATCAGTTAGCCAGCCAGCCCTCCTCTTGTTTCTCAGTAACCAAACAGACTAAAGTCAGCACCATTACTCCATAACAACATTAGGTATTTTCTTTTTCTTTCTTTAAAATTAACCTCCTTTATAATTCTTTTTCTTTTTCTTTCCAAGTCTCAAGTTCCTCCATGCTACTGTGCATTATCCCGTTGGTGATTCAATGGAGAAGCTATTTTCTTGTTGCAGCAGAACAAAGCAAGCTTTTTCCCTTTTTTGTGATTTGAGATCAAGAAGGCAAATAGGGAGAAGGGAGAAATAGAGGGAGAGGGATGGAAGCTAGTTCAAGAAGAAAAAGAGGGAGATGGATGAAGAAAACGAGGAAGGAAAGGTTTTTCCTTTTTCGTGATTTGAAATCGAGAAGGCAAAGAGGGAGAGGGTTGGAAGCTAGTCCAGGAAGAAAATAAGGGAGGTGGACAAGAAAACTAGGAAGAAGTGGTGTTCTAGAGTGAATAGAAAAACATAAGTATTAATCAAATATTAATAAATATGACTTTAATAATATAATATTTGAATTTGTTACTATTCTTTTTTTTTTTTTTTTAATTCGACACTACACCAAATGCTTTACTAAATCATATTAGCTTAGTTCCGAGGCCAGTCCAGTCCGAAGTAATATGATACAACAAACGTATCTTAAAAGTGTTTCTAATAATATTTGGAAGAAAAAGTTAAAAGTCGTCTTGTAAGTGCTTTTAGAAAAATAAATAAATAAATAAATAAAAACATTGCATTTTGATTAAAATATTGATGTGATTCTAAAAATGCCGCTTTTGAAAAACTAAATACCTCAAAACGATGGTTATAAAGATGCTATATCATAACTACAGTTGGTTATTAGTTTGTTATAAGTTTGTTACTCATGTACTTAGTTTGTTTTATGTGATTAGTTTAGATAGCTAAATGTAAATAGTCAAAAGGCTATATATATGTAACTATTTCATTTTTTCGGTAATTAATGAAAAGTCACACATTTCTTAACTCTTAAGAAATCTCTCTTTCTCTCTCTCTTCTCTCTCTTCCTTATAAGAATACAGAGTTTCTACATGGTATCCTTTGCCTTCTGCCTTACAGCTAATTCGATCCCTTCTTCCGCTTCGTCTCTCTGATTCTCGATGATCTTCTCTTGTAATTCTTATTTCTGATTGCAATGGCATCTCCATCAGATTCTTCATCTCATGAATCCCTTAAAAATTCTGCCCCAAACTCTTTGACAAACCTTAATTTGTCAAATTTGTATGCTTTTCTCACAATTCAGAACATTGGAAGGATGGTGCTGATTAAGCTCAAGAGATCTAACTATCTTCCATGGCGTACTCTGTTTACACCAATTCTCAGGCGCTACAAACTTCTTGGCATTGTTGAAGGTACTGAGCCATATCCACCGTCATTCCTTCCAGATCGATCGATTAATTCAGCCTTCGAGATCTAGTATGAAAAAGATCAGAATCTGTTGATTTGGTTGAATTCTACACTCTCGAAAGATGTCATTCCTTTTACTGTTGGTGTCTCTTCAGCTCGAGATCTTTGGATCAAGCTTGAACAACGTTTTGGTGGAGTTTTAGATGCTCATATTCATCAACTCCGGTCTCGTCTTCAAGCAATTCAAAAAGGTGCTCAATCTATGACGGATTATCTTCAATAACTCAAAGAAATCTCTGACTCTCTTTTTGCTGCTGGTACACCTATTTCTGATCGAGATCTAATTGCGGCTACTCTTGCTGGATTACCTGATGAATTCGAATCGTTTTTTGATTCTGTCATGTTACGTCTTTCTTCCACGTCTTTGGATGAGTTACATGGCATTATTCTCACCAATGAGCTTTCAATGTCTCGTCGCAAGAAGCTCTCTTCTTCCACTACTGAGTCTTTTCAGGCGTTTTTTGCTCAGTGTCAACTGCCTCTTCTTCGAACTCCACCTCCTCAAGTATATGTTGCACAATCTCACCAATCTTTTCGATTCAACTTTCACCGTCGAAGGAACATTAATAAGGGTCATCACTACCATAATCCTGGTTGGTACAATAACATCGTGGACATAAAGGCAATTATCGAGGTCAATCCTCTAATCGTGGTCATCAACAAGGTGTTCGTCACTCTTCATTCAGTAGTAATCATGTTCCTTGTCAAATTTGTGGCTCCACCAGTCATGAAGCTATTGACTGCTTCGATCGCATGAATCCTGAAATCTCTGGGAAGATTCCTCCTGCAAAACTTGCAGCAATGTGTGCACACTATACCTCCAAGACTTCTCCATCTTGGCTACTGGATTTTGGTGCCACATCTCACATCACTAATGATATTGCCAACATCTCTTCACCAACACCGTACACTAGCGAGGACAAAGTGTATGTCGGTGATGGTAAAGGTCTCTCTATACATCATATTGACTCTTCTTCTTTGCATTCTTCTACTGCTAAATTTCATTTGAGTAATGTGCTTCATGTTCCTCAAATGAAACACAATATATTATCTACATACCAATTTCTCAAAGATAACTACTGTGCCTTAACACTTGACTCTGATGGATCTATAGTAAACGATTGTATTACAAGGATGACGCTTTTGCAGGGTCTAGTTAAAGATGGCTTTTACACTTTGTAAAACTGTTCTTCCACTGATCAATCTCCTGGATGCTCTTATGCTCTTGTCAGTGCTCAAGGTTTAGTCAAACTCTGGCACAGCCGACTAGAACACCCATCCTCATCTATATTTCGCAAAATAATCTTTAGTAATAAGCTTGCTATTAAAGGTAACACCTCTGTTGACTTCTTTTGCTCCAAGTGTGCTATTGCTAAAAATCATAAACGACCATTTGGTTCATCAACTACATTTACCTCTAAGTCTTTTGAGCTATTACATTGTGATCTGTGGGGACCAGTTCCTGTCACTTCAGTGAGTGGTTTTCGATATTACTTTCTCATAGTTGATGAATTTAGCAAATACAGTTGATGTTTTCCTTTAAAGAACAAATCAGAGGTGTATACTACTTTTGTAACCTTCAAAGCTTATGTTGAGAATATTGTTGGTAATAAAATCAAAATCCTTCGTTCAGATTCTGGGGGTGAATTTACCAGTTTACAATTTAAATCTCTTCTACATACTTATGGTATTGTACACCAACTTAGTTGTCCACACACACCAGAACAAAATGGTTGTGTGGAGAGGAAACATAGGCATCTTGTTCAGATAGCTCGGACCTTATTAGTTGAATCTAGTGTTCTTCATTCACATTGGGTTGAAGCTTTTACTACTGCCATTTATCTTATAAATAGGCTACCTCTATCAGGAAATACTAAATCACCCTGGGAGTTGTTGTTTAACAAGTATCCCGATTATTCCAAACTTAAGGTTTTTGGGTCCTGTTGTTATCCATGGTTAAAGCCCTACATTTCATCTAAGCTTGATGGGAAAAGTAAAAGATGTGTCTTCTTGGGCTACAGTTTACAACACAAAGGTTATAGGTGTTTGGATTTGGACACCAATCAGATCTATATCTCTTGGCATGTTACTTTTGATGAGACTACTTTTCCATTTAAAGTTGTTACTCATGTTTTATCCTTTGTTGATCCGTCTACTTCTACATCTTCATCTATTGATCTTCAGTTTTCAATGCCTACATCTATATCCACTTCACCTATGCCTTTATCACCAACAATCTCACCTTCCTCACAACCCCCTATATCTCCTCCATCTGTGCATTCTTCTCCTACCATGCCTACACAACAACCTATGCATTATTTTGTTCCTAATGTTCATCCCATGGTTACTAGATCCAAAAATGGAATTCATAAACCCAAAGTCTTCACAGCTACCAAACATCCACTTCCTTCCTCCACTGATTACATTCCCAATACTTATCTTTAAGCCTCTAAGTTTGAAAATTGGAGATTGGCAATGCAAAATGAATTCAATGCTTTTTTATCTACTGGCACTTGGACACTTGTTCCCTCCTCACCCTCTCAAAATGTAGTTGGCTGCAAGTGGGTCTTTAGAATTAAAAAGAATCCTGATGGATCAATTGAGAGATATAAAGCAAGGCTATTGCTAAGGGATTTCACCAAAAGAAATGTCTTGACTATACAGAAACCTTCAGTCCAGTTGCAAAGCCAGTTACTATCAGACTTTTGCTATCCTTTGTTGTCCAATTTAACTGGTTCCTCAACCAACTGGACATAAGTAATGCATTTCTGCATGGTGACTTAAAAAAGGATGTGTTCATGGTTCAACCTCCTGGTTTTCAAGATCTCAACAAACCTCATCATGTGTGTAAGCTCAGAAAAATCTCTCTATGGACTTAAACAAGCTCCTAGAGCTTGATTCAAGCTCTCCAATCTCTGGGATTTAGTCAATCATCCTCTGATGCTTCTTTATTTGTTCTACATGCTCCCACTATGGTTATTGTCCTTGTTTATGTTGATGATATTCTGGTCAGTGGTCCTGATGCTACCATTTGCAATCAGTTTATAGCAAAGTTGAGCATTTTATTTCTTGTCAAAGATCTAGGCCCATTGCATTACTTTCTAAGTCTAAAAGTTCACCGAACCAAAGATACTATGCTTCTTCATCAAAGCAAGTATTTGTTTGATCTGTTACAGAAAACAAACATGACTGGTGCAAAACCTTGTTGCATTCCTCTTAGTTCTACTAAGTTAGATCACAGTGGGGATTTACTTGTCAATCCCACTGAATACAGATCAATTGTAGGTGCTCTCTAATACTTAACTTGGACGAGACCTGATATTTCCTTTGCTGTGAATCAAATCTGTTAGTTTATGCATGCACCCACTGTTCTTCATATACAAGCAGCCAAACGTATATTGAGATTTCTCAAAGGGACTCCAACTCATGGTCTCTTGTTTAAGAAAAGCTCACTGCATCTGTCAACCTATTCTGATGCAGATTGGGTTGGTTGTTCTTATGACAGAAGATCCACGAGTGGTTCATGTGTTTTTCTGGGCACCAACTTAGTTAGCTGGAGTGCCAAGAAACAATCCACCATAGCATGTTCATCTATTGAAGTTGAGTACAGATCCTTAGCCCAAACTACTGCAGAGGTTACTTGGATTTGCAAGGTGCTTAAAGATTTTGGTTTTCCTCTTTTTCACAAACCTACACTCTGGTGTGATAATATCTCTGCTATATCTCTTGCATCTAATCTTGTATTTCATGCTCGAACTAAGCATGTAGAGATTGATTATCATTATATTCGTGAGCCAGTACTTGCAAATTTGGTTAAAGTTAAATATGTGTGCAATCAGGATCAAATTGCAGATATCTATACCAAAGCCTTTTCTAAAAATAGGTTCCAGTTTCCACAGTCCAAGCTTTCACTTGGAATCCTTGATTCTTCCATGTTTAGCTTTAGGGGGTGTAAAGATGAAGATGCTATATCATAACTAGAGTTGGTTATTAGTTTGTCATAAGTTTGTTACTCATGTAATTAGTTTGTTTTATGTGATTAGTTTAGATAGCTAAATGTAAATAGTCAAAAGGCTATATATATGTAATTGTTTCATTCTTTCGGTAATTAATGAAAAGTCACACATTTCTTAACTCTTAAGAATCTCTCTCTCTCTCTCTCTCTCTCTCTCTCTCTCTCTCTCTCTCTCTTCCTTACAAGAACACAGAGTTTCTACAGGTTATACAAACGATATTTGATTATACCAACTCCAATGCATGGACCCAAACTCAAATATTTAGGTTAATATAAAAGATAGAAATTTAGCTTTATGAACAATGAATATCATCCAATGCTTGTAGGTTTTAAATTTAAGTTGTAGTTTTTAAATTAAAATAATAAATTATGTTTGGCCTTATGACCCTTTGACCCCCTTAGTTTGAGATGATTTTTTGTTACATGGCTATGTCTGGTCTATGATCCTCTGGTTCCTTAGTTGGAGATGATAAAAAATATAGTCTGACACTGTTTATTAAAATATTAATTTTTTAGAAGACTATAAAACTAAAACGAACCCTCTGACCCTCCTTTGATTGGAGATACCCTTGAGGATCTCCAGATCCGGATGAGATTTAATTCTTTATACACATACATCGATTAGAAGGTCAATAATTCAAACCTTTCACACATAAACGAAATATTCACGCAAGATCTCAAAGTCCTATTCTCGCGTCAGCGAAAACGACTGTGCACTATACATCATCGTAGTCAGTGTTAACAATAATTCGAGTCCCCCAGAAACTGTTACAGTGCATACTAAATTGTGATAAGCTAATATCTTGTTCCATTGTGGTCAATTGTGAATTTAGTAGCATCACACGGACAGAAATTACTCCATTTTGTGGATGTACGTAAGCTACGGTAGTGAGCAAATGTGATGCACGCATGCACAAAATCAAAGCTACAAATGGTCTCCATATTTACCTTGATTGACATAAAAAAACAGACTACATTGTTCAATTCCAAAGCACGATTGATCATTTTTAATGAATTGCATATTTAATCTTCAATACAATTCCCAGCTGATGATGTGATTAATATCTCCTTCTTAATGAAATTATCTCCTTTTATATGATAAATTTTATCAAATTGTCACACATAAATTTTATCAAATTATCACACATGCATTTTTGAATTTGATAGAAATTATTTTAACGAAAACCTTAAAATAGACGATTTGAATAATAAAATACATCTTGTTGTCCCTCAATTAATTATATATAAAAAACAGTATGTCTTCGATTTCTCTAAAACGGTCTCCAAGTATTCTTATGGCCAATGATTTTACAAGATATCTAATATTGTCAAAATTGGAACGGACTAAAATTGTGCAAAGCGGTATTTTGATTAGCTATTTTGTGGATATGCATGTTTCACTTCCACATGTTTGCACTTCAATGTAGGCTAATTGTCTCCTCGTACAATCGAGATTCTTCTGTCCCAAGTATCTGCGGTAGCTGACAGAAAAGTCTCACACATTATTGTCCTTGGTGCCGCTCCGACAAAGCAAACAAACAACGTTGGGCGTCATACATGAAAAGTTGATAGTTGCAGGACTTCTATTTTCAAATTCACGTTCCCAAGCCCAAGACTTTGGCTATCATGGTGGCTGGAGATTCTTTTTTTCGAAATAAAGCAATTGTTGTTGCATTGATCGATCTAGGAATGATACATCCACCAGTGGTGATTGGTGAAAGCTCCAGTAGGTGGCCACTTCTTTTTCAAGGAACCGTACGCACCAATCTACACCATGCAAAGCGCCAAACTCCGTGTCGGCATATGTGATGAGCTTGACAGAACCAATAGGATCTTTTAGAATTTTTTAATTTCTTATTTTCACAGTTTGCTATTTCCTACTTGCTTTTTGGGGCCCATCTAAATGATGTGCTCGGTACAAAGGCTTATCAATCAGGTAAGCTGGAAACTTTTTGGATTCATCGTATTAGCTCTACTTATCCTAAATAGATATTATATCTTCTAGATTATGTAAATTGATTTATATAGTACAGATATATTATTATGACGACGTTTTATGTTAATAAAATAAAGATGTATGTATATTTTTATCTACATGTTTTTATTTCATTAGCATATGAAATGTCAGATAGCTATACACCAGTATCAAAGGTCTTAATAATCAATGCTTAGCTCTCGTATTTGACCAATAATAATTAAGGAAAGGAAAATTTTTATGTTACATCCAGTTGTTGAAGTTAGAGAAGTGGATGATATTATGTATAGTTCAATGTATATACGTAAGGTTACTTGATTTACAAAAATAAAAGCGTGACAAGTCCAAACCCTAATATAGAGATATTTTTACACTAAGAGTGGGTAATAAGTTTATATCGAATTGTGGACAAAATTACGTGTAAAGCAAAATCCAATTGTGGACAAAATTAACTTGCTAAAAAACTTAATTTAGGCACCGTTGAAGGACTTTAGAATTCGTCGAACTTAGACGACATGCAGTAGGAGAGGCAAAACTAGAAAAGTAAACTACAGCAGTGAGCAAATGTGTTATACGCAATTACGCACACACAAAATCAAAGCTACAAATGGTCAAGTCTATCACTACTACAAAAGGACCTAATAGTGTCAGTTGTTGCGTCGGTTTAATATTATATAGTGGCGAAAAAGAGATTTGCGACACTCACTGAAGATGACGTCGTATTTACTGTCGTTTATAAGCGTCATAAAATTTCTATGTCGCTTTTAAACCGACGTAAAAATTTAGTGTCACTTATAACCGACATATATTTTAATATTTTTAAGTACTGGCGTCGCTTTAAATAAAATAGTGTCGCTTTTAAGCGACATAAACTATGGGTGTCGCTTCTAGGCGACACTAATTCTTGTTTTTAATATTTTAAATCCTGCGTCGGTTTTGAGCGACATATATTTTGAAAACCAGTGTCAGTTGTAAGCGACACATTGATGGTCTTTATATGCTCTCCCCCGTGTTTTCTTTTTCTTCTCTTGCATTTTTCTTATTCGTTCTTCCAATTTACAAAGTCTCCCGTGTTCTCTCTCTTTCAGCTTTCTCCTTTGGTTTTCAACTTCATTTGTTCCTCATCACAACAGTAAGTTTTTCTTGCTTATAATATTTTTATTTTCTCCTCTTATGTTTAATTTTTAGTTACAATTAATTTTTGTAGGAAATTTTTTTGAGCTGGTTGAGTACATAAAGAATTGTTGACGTCGAAATTCTTCAACAAATCAGGTTTGTATCACTAACTTCTTTAATTTTTAAATTGTATAATACACAAGTTTATTTATTTAAAAATTATAATTTAAGCACTTAGATAAAATTCTACTATTTTTGTTAAATTAATAAAAATTTAGTCGAATTAATTAATTTTGTCACTTGAATTGTTATGAGAAAATGGAATGAATAATATTTATAAGCATTTATGTTAAATTAACAATATTAAATATAAAATAAACTTATAATATTGAGTAAAATAAGAATATATTATGTTAATTTTTTTTTTGCACTCTAATTGTTATTTTAATTTGTTGTTATTTTGATAATTTTTTGTTGTTATTTACTAGAATGGATTAGATGAACATAATTTGAATTGTTATGAGAAAATGGAATGAATAATATTTATAAGCATTTATGTTAAATTAACAATATTAAATATAACATAAACTTATAATGTTGAGTAATATAAGAATATATTATGTTAATATTTTTTTTTGCACTCTAATTGTTATTTTAATTTGTTGTTCTTTTGATAATTTTTTGTTGTTATTTACTAGAATGGATTAGATGAACATAATTTGAATTGTTATGAGAAAATGGAATGAATAATATTTATAAGCATTTATGTTAAATTAACAATATTAAATATAACATAAACTTATAATGTTGAGTAATATAAGAATATATTATGTTAATTTTTTTTTTTGCACTCTAATTGTTATTTTAATTTGTTGTTATTTTGATAATTTTTTGTTGTTATTTACTAGAATGGATTAGATGAACATAATTTGAATTGTTATGAGAAAATGGAATGAATAATATTTATAAGAATTTATGTTAAATTAACAATATTAAATATAACATAAACTTATAATATTGAGTAATATAAGAATATATTATGTTAATTTTTTTTTTTTGCACTCTAATAAGAATATAACCTAAATTTATAATATTTAGGTATAAGAATATAACCTAAACTTATAATATAAGAATATCCTTTCATATAAGAATATAACCTAAACTTATAATATTTAGGAATATAAGAATATATTAATTATTTTTTTTTGCACTCTAATTGTTATTTGAATTTGTTGTTATTTTGATAAGTTTGATAACTTTTGGTTGTTATTTATTAGAATGGATTAGATGAGCATAATTTGTTTTTACTATAATAGGTGTTGAAAATTAAAAGATTGCAATCGTGATAGAGTTCGAGGGGTGAAAGATAGAAATTGAAAATTTTGATAGTTATGCCTACATGATAGGGATTGAAAGATTGTAGGCATCTTAGTGTCAACGTAATATTTTACCTTCATAAAGTGGTAAAATATGGACAAGAGTTGGTTGACAATACCCCGGAATTTTGAAGCGTATACAACTGGAATTAATTTGTTTTTGGATCAAGCAGTTGCAAATGGTGTTGGTCCTGATAAGTTTAGATGTCCTTGCAAAAGATGTTATAATCGATATACTTTTGTTAGGAACACCATTGTTGAACATCTCATATTGTATGATATGGATAAAGATTATAAAAACGCTTGTTGGCGACATCATGGCGAGCAAAACATTGGAGAGCAAAATGTGGGAATTGGAGAAGAAGAAACAGGAGATGAGGTGATTGGCATGCATGATTTTCTTAATGATGTATTTGTCCAACCATTAACAGAAGAAGGTGTTGGGCCATCTACTGAACCCCCTATTGGGGAAGGCCGTCCAGAAGAGGTGCAGACTTTTTTTAAGTTGCTTGAAGAGGCATATCAAGATTTGTGGCTAGGTTGTAAGGAGTTTAAGAAATCGGAAGCAGTTGTAAGATTGTATCTATTCAAGTGTTTAGCAGGAATGCCTGACGAGATCTTCACCACTTTATTGGAGTTAATTAAAAGAATGTTGCCTGAAGGGGATTGTTTGCCTGAATCCTGTTATAAGGCAAAAAAACTTATAAATGACTTGGGTCTGTCGTATGTGAAAATTGATGCATGTCCCAATGATTGCATGATCTATTGGAAATATACTTCAGATTTCACCGTGTGCTCAGTTTGTGGTAAATCAAGATATAAAATTACCAATGCAGAGGATAGCTCGAGGGAAAAGGTCGCAACTAAGGTCATGTGGTATTTTCCTTTAAAACCACGATTGCAACGATTTTTTATGTCGAAGCATATGGCTAAACATATGAGATGGCATGCAACTGAATGTCCTAAGGATGAGTTTATGAGACATCCTTCAGATTCTCTCGCATGGAAGCATTTGGATAATTTATATCTGGATTTTGCGTCAGAAATTCAAAATGTCCGATTAGGGTTGGCCAGTGATGGATTTAATCCTTTTGGGAAAATGAGGAATGATCATAGCACATGGCCTATGGTGCTTTCTGTTTATAATTTGCCACCTTGGATGTGCATGAAGCAACCAAATTTGTTATTGTCTTTGTTAATACCAGGACTGCGCAGTCCTGGTAAAGAGATTAATGTATACATGCGTCCATTGATTGATGAGCTGAATGAGTTGTGGGAGGTGGGCATTCCCACTTATGATGCGTATTCCAACCAAAGTTTTACGATGAAATCTGCCGTGTTATGGACTATAAGTGATTTTCCGACTTATGGAATGTTGTCAGGATGGAGTACACATGGCTATAAAGTTTGTCCACATTGCATGCATGATAAAGAATCTATTTACTTGCCAGCGAGTCGCAAGATTTGTTATATAGGGCATCGACGTTTTCTTGAAGATAATCATAGGTTTCGAAGGCAAACCATCACTTTTAATGGTCGTCGAGAGCATCGTAGTACACCAAGGCAGTGAACTGGTTTACAATGTCTCGAAGAACTTTCTACATTGAGATTTACTTTTGGAAAACCAAACAAAGATGCTTCAGTTGGGCAACGCAGAAAAAGAGCTTCGAGCAGTACAAGTAGTAACAGTCAGTGGAAGAAGAAATCGATTTTTTATGAACTACCTTATTGGAGGCATCTGTTGATTAACACAATCTTGATGTTATGCATATTGAGAAGAATATATGTGACAGTGTGGTGGGAACATTGCTAGATATAGAAAAGTCTAAAGATGGATTGGCTGCACGTGCAGATCTTGAATTCTTGAACATAAGACATAGTCAACACCCACGTAGAGAAGGAAATAGAACATTTCGACCTCCAGCATTGTTCACATTGAAAAGAGAAGAAAAAACTGCGTTCTGTAAAGTATTGTCTACTATTCGGGTCCCAGATGGATATTCATCAAATTTGTCGCGATGTGTGCACGTGAATGAACGAAAAATATATGGGTTGAAAAGTCATGATTGCCATGTTTTAATGCAGCAGTTACTCCCGCTTGCAATACGCCCGGTTTTGCCTAAAGCTGTTACTATGGTTTTATTAGAGTTGAGTGCAATTTTCAGACAGTTATGTAGTAAGAATGAGTCTGAGGAAGGATTTAAGCAACTGAATTCAAGAATTGCCTTGACATTATGTCAACTTGAGAAAATATTCCCTCCTACATTTTTTGATATAATGGTGCACCTCCCAGTTCACTTGGCAGATGAAGCAGCTCTTGCAGGGCCTGTTCAATATAGATGGATGTATCCTATTGAACGGTAATGAATAAATTTTTATAATTTTTTTACAATTGTAGTCATAACTTTAATTAATAATTATAATAATTTGTATTTCGTTTTATAATTGTAGGTATTTTCAAACACTGAAGCGCTGTGTTCGTAATAAGGGTCGTCCTGAAGGTTCTATTGCTGAAGCATATTTGGTGGATGAGTGCTTGTCATTTTGTTCCATGTATCTTAGAGACGTTGAGTCTCATCGTACCCGTAGAGGCCGAAATGAAGATGGTATTGGATGTGGAGTATCTGGTGGGTTATCAATTTTTGACTCGAAAGGATGTTATATGGGTTCAGGAGAAAATGTGGAGCTCGATCTAAATGTTCTTGATCAGTGCCATAGATACATTCTAAATAATTGTGATGAAGTTAACCCATTTAGAAGGTAAGAACGTTTAATCATACGTCTTAATGTTTTATTGGTTTTCTTAACTTTGAAAAAATAATTATCTAAATTGGACATAATTGTGTAGGCAACATGAAGAATTCTTGAAAACTAAACATCGTCGAGAAAGGTTAACTATGCAACAAATTAAGGAGCTAAGCAAGAAAGAATTTCCAGAATGGTTCAAGCAACATGTGAGTTGATATAACAATCATATTATTTATTTATTGTTTTGCATTTTAATTATAACATGTTTATAGTTATTCTGTCAATTTTTATCTTTATACTTATTACAGATGAATTCAAGATATGATGCTAATGACACATTGATATCTCAAGACTTGCATTGGCTAACTAATTATCCTAGTAGGGTTGTGAGTAGATACAAAAGTCACATTGTTCATGGATTTAGATTTCGTATAAAATCTGTGGATGATAACATAAGAATCAAAATTGTGGTGTCTTTGTACCTGCAAATATTCCTGGAGCAATTGGGCAAGTAAATTGTTATGGCAGAGTTGTAGATATGTTCGAGGTCAAATATTGTGGTCCTACTGAAGCAGGAGATAGGGGTCGAGCTGTGATGTTATTTAAGTGCGAATGGGTTAATAGTGAAAGTCCACGAGGAATGAAGACTGATCAATATGGATTTACTATGGTGAATTTCAATCAATTGGGATTTAAAGAGGATCCTTTCATACTAGCATCACAAGCATTACAGGCATTTTACGTGGAGGACACGATTGAAAAAGATTGGCACGTAGTTGTTCGAACTCAGCCAAGAGATTTATTTGACGTATTAGAGGACAGTGATGCTATTGATGATTATGCCACGCCGAACTTGGATGATCGAATTCTTGATAATGAAAATTTCCATACAAGGGTTGGCGTGGAAGAGACTCCCTTACTTGAATCATTAGCGTTGCCTACCGGGTTCGTTAATCATGCCAATATCGACGATGAGCTAAC
This sequence comes from Pyrus communis, assembly GCF_041283825.1. Lineage (NCBI taxonomy): Eukaryota > Viridiplantae > Streptophyta > Magnoliopsida > Rosales > Rosaceae > Pyrus > Pyrus communis. The sequence goes on from NC_142570.1 coordinate 7,516,485, forward strand.
CGATGATGAAGGGGAATAAATATATTAATTATTTTTTGTATTAATTAGACTTTGTTTTATTTTGTATGCTATGATATGTATCATAAAATTATATTTCTGTTTTTTTTTTTTTACTTGTTTTCTGTCGCTTTTAACCGACGGCGTATCTCATGTGTGTCAGAATTGGTGTCGGTTTTAACCGACGCAATATGAGACTATTTCGACGCAATGTTAACCTTAGGTCATATGGGCAGACTTGGCGTCGGTTTTAACCGACGCAGCCCTAGCCTATTTGGACGCCATGACATGTGTGTCAGAGTTGGCGTCGGTTTTAACTGACGCAACCTTAGCCTATTTCGACGCAATATGAGACTATTTCCACGCAAGGTACCTGTTGTCAATCATATGTATTAATGCGAAATAAGGACGATTATTTTTTATTATTTGCAGTTTTATACCCCTAATAATAATTATTATATATTAATTTAACTGTTTTACACCCCTAAAAACTATAATAATTATATATAATTATATATTAATTTAACGGTTTTACACCCCTAAAAACTATAATAATTATATATATAATTATTATACGCATTCTATAAAACTAATTTGAACGATGCAACCGTCAAACATGTTTGTATATAATTTGAGATCGTATTTCAACGATGCAACCGTCAACGAAAAATGACGATTTAACGGGTATTTTAAATCCGATTTTGATGATTTTTTATAGCTACACTCATTGACCCTATATGAATACAATGAATGAATTCGATCTTCAAATTAAAATATTTATACTAGTGGATACCACAAAATCTTACGTCATACTTAATGAAAGTATGAATAAACTCTTAAGTGTTAGTGAATCTATCGTTTTGATAGGATACGCATTCTACGAAACTAATTTCAACGATCCAACCGTCAAACATGTTTGTATATAATTCGAGATCGTATACAAAAAAAATCGCAATAAACAAACATTCTGGGATGAAATAACGGGTCAAAAAATTTTGACGGTTATGTAGTCCCACTATAACTAAATTTTCTGTAGTTACTTATGTAAATATTGAGAAATTCTCTAAATACATTTAACTTGGTCACAGAATCTCTACTATGATATCATTGTCAGCCATCACAATGCAAACTGACTTACTATCTCCATTTTTGGACAAAAACGGTGCGTTTTTATATATAAGATAACAACATTTCTGTCTTCCACCTTTGTGTTCATGTCCTAAGGTCCTCATCTTATAATTAATTCGGTCACACACAATTATATATACGTACGTGGTCAAAATGTTACAAGTTCATGACCCTGACAATCTTTGAGTTAATTAATTGACTTGATTAAAAACTGATATAACAAGTATTTTATGATCAGTGGAGTTCTATAAGGTAAACATGTGCTTTAGGTAGACATCTTATCTTACATATATCTTATAAAATAATTAACAATAACATAATTAGTACAAATGAATAGGCTGCGTTTCCTGAATGTTACATTGCACTTGATCAATATACGCACGCCTTTATAACATGCATGTAATAATCTGTCTCGAGATATGCAGACAACGATTAAACTGGTTTTATAATGTTCCATGCATCACCCACTCCGAGAATGTTTCATTTGCCCTCTTTAATTAGTCATGATCAAGTACATTTCCTCATTGCATGTGCTACCTTCCAGTTTCGATCAAGGCTTCAACAACCACTATATATATATATATATATATATATATTAGTTATTATCAACTATATTAATTACAATGGCAACCGCAATTTAAATAGGAGGTTTCTTTGGGAAGCTCCAAAAGCAATTGATCAACGTTATATACGTCTTTGCAAGGTTTTTTTTTTTTTTTTAACTTTCTAATACTAGGGACAATTCTATTATCAAACACACTCTTTCATGTGTGCCGAATATTCAAGCTTAAGACCTTGACAATTTAACAAGATAACATGAAGCACATGAGTTAGTGTACATAGGAGAATCTGATTAGGATTCCAAGTCTTCTTGGGTTAGATTTTTCGTATTCCCTATGAACTTAGTTTACTTGTACGCCAAGTCACTATTATGCTCTAATATTATGAATAAAGTTGAAGCGATAAGTAACAAGAGAGTGACTCAACTCTTCTAAGCCTTCTAGGGTAATTAACTTTCCGATGTGGAGCAACTCTACATATCACCACACTTCCAACTTTGATTTGGGTTCAATGGTGCTTAATCCATTCTAGTAAATAACAACCAAATGTTATCAAAGTTATCAAAATAACAACAAATTAAAATAACAATTAGAGTGCAAAAAAAATTAATTTAACATAATATATTCTTATATTCCTAAATATTATAAGTTTAGGTTATATTTAATATTGTTAATTTAACATAAATGCTTATAAATATTATTCATTCCATTTTCTCATAACAACTCAAATTATGTTCATCCAATCCATTCTAGTAAATAACAACAAAAAATTATCAAAATAACAACAAATTAAAATAACAATTACAGTGCAAAAAAAATTGATTCAACTTAATATATTGATTTATTAAAATATTATATGAGATAACATAACTAATTATTTTTTAATTTTGGGTTAAACTTTTTTATTTTTTTTGTTTTTGTTTTTATCCTTGTTCCTTTTTTTTTTTTGGTAAGTTAAAACTTTTTTTTTTATGTTGGGCGGGAGTTTTCCCGGTTTTTTTGCAGGGGGAATGGGTTGGAAGATTTTGTCAGTCATTGGCATGTCAACTCGTGCTTGTATTGGTTTTAACCGATGCAAAATTATACACTTTCTCGAGACTACTGCTACAATGGATTTTCTGTCAGAGACAATTCTTATTTCGACGCAAACTTTTTCATATTTCGACACAAACTTGCTCTTATTTCGACGTTATGAAAATCTGTCAGGCTAACGTCGGTTAAAACTGATGCAATGTGACCTTATTTCGACACAATGTGAAAACTATGTCAGGCTTTCAGTCAAAACTATGTCAGGCTATAAAGATAGGTCGAATCAGATATAGTGGCGGTTTTAAGCGACACAAACCTGTGCTTATTCCGACGCTATGCAAACTAACGTCGCTTTTAACCGACGCACTAGGTCCTTATTTCGACGCTATGCAAGATAACGTCGGTTTAAACCGATGCAATAGTCTTCTACTGAAAAGTATAGCAGGCTTTCTGTCAAAAGTGCAGGCTTTCTGTCAAAAGTATGTCAGGTTACGTGCGGGGAGGTTTAGTCAGACATTGTGTCGGTTTTAAGCGACGTAATGTGTTCATATTTTGACGCTAAGTTTTTATCCATATTTAATCTTCTTTGTCTCCCTTCACTTCCGTGTTTCCACTTCTGTCTCTCTGTCTCTATCCCCTATTTCTGGCTTCCTCTTTCCCTCATTTCAGCTATATTCCTTCTCCTTCCATTAAGTTTTGCAATGGATAATTCTCGTGAAGATCAACGTTCTGAGGAACTTCATTTGGAAGAGGACGAGGGTGATGTTGGTTCTTTTTTGAATTGTTATTAATCTCAGTTTTTTTTTTTTTTTTTTTGTGTGTTTGAACTATTATTATTGCTAAACTGAAAATATACATTTGTTTCTTGGTTTTTAATTGTGTGTTTGTATTAACAAGGTACATCTCAACGGAGGCGTGGACCCTCAATTCCTAAATGGACGAAACAGCTTTGTTCGTTTGATTCGTCCGGAAAATGCGTTAGTGATAATGCTAGTGCTTTTTCAAAACATGTAGCAGCGGAGGTTAGGGACAATAGAAATCTGCCGTTGGAGAAAGATTGGCGTAAGGTTACGGAAGAAGATAAGGAAGCTTTCTGGAATAGAATAAAGGTATAGGTGTTTTTATTTTTAGTTGAAAAGAGAAGAATAAGTCAATGATTGTAATAATAATTGACTAGCGTGATTTTTTTTGTTTTTTGTTTTTATGTATGTAGGGAAATATTTTTTTTTGAAGATGCAGATATAGTAAAAATGCATTTGATCCGTCATATGACGCTTAAGATTGCGGAGCATGCGCACAAAGAGTTTAGAAATAAGTTTAAAAAAAAGTATTATACTAAAAGAGCAGAAGAAGTGCGCAGCGAGCCTCTTTCTGATGTGATTCCTGCCCAGTGGGATGATTTGTTGGCATATTCGAATAGAGACAAAACAAAGGTAAACCTTACACGATTTATTTCGTTATAACTTTAAAGTTGCCTAATATAATCTTTTTTTTTTCTTTCGTTTTTTTTTTCAGGAGGTTGCTGAAAAAAATAAGATTAATCGGGGATTGAAATCAATGAACCATACTACTGGTACAAAATCCTTTGCAAGAGTGCGGGAAGAATATGTAAGGATTGTACATTTTGAAGAAATGATTAATTTTAAATAATTATATTTATTTTTAGTATGAGGTTTGCTTAAGTTGTTTGTATGAAATTTTATTTTTGATAAAGCGGAAGAAGCATGGGAAAGAAGCAGATCCTGTAACCTTTTTTCGTGAATGTCATACACGAAAAGATAAAACATGGATTGATGAAACATCGGAGCGTACAGGGGTAATTGATTTTTTCGTGTTAGTATTTGATTTTATTAGTATTTATTATCTATAGCTTATTTTTCTGTTTTACGATTGAATTTTTGTTTTTAAAAATTGTAATGCAAGTCAACAATGGAGAGCAATCTGCAAACATTGATTGAGTCGTGCCAGGAGGATAGTGAAGATCTTAGGACCCAAGTTTATGTTGATACTATGTGTCATATCCCGGCCCGGGACGGATCACTTCCCGGACCCGCTCCACCACCATAGCACGATATTGTCCGCTTTGGGCTTACCATTCCCTCACGGTTTTGTTTTTGGGAACTCACGAGCAATTTTCCAGTGGGTCACCCATCATGGGATTGCTCTAGCCCCATTCTCGCTTAACTTCGGAGTTCCTACAGAACCCGAAGCCAGTGAGCTCCCAAAAGGCCTCGTGCTAGGTAGGGATGTGAATATACATTTAAGGATCACTCCCCTGGGTGATGTGGGATGTTACAATCCACCCCCCTTAGGAGCCCGACGTCCTCGTCAGCACACACGCGACCAGGGTAAGGCTCTGATACCAATTTGTCATATCCCGGCCCGGGACGGATCACTTCCCGGACCCGCTCCACCACCATAGCATGATATTGTTCGCTTTGGGCTTACCATTCCCTCACAGTTTTGTTTTTGGAAACTCACGAGCAACTTCCCAGTGGGTCACCTATCATGGGATTGCTTTAGCCCCATTCTCGCTTAACTTCGGAGTTCCTACAGAACCCGAAGCCAGTGAGCTCCCAAAAGGCCTCGTGCTAGGTAGGGATGTGAATATACATTTAAGGATCACTCCCCTGGGTGATGTGGGATGTTACAATCCACCCCCTTAGGGGCCCGATGTCCTCGTCGGCACACACGCGACCACGGTAAGGCTCTGATACCAATTTGTCACATCCCAACCCGGGCGGGACGACTTCCCGGACCCGCTCCACCACCATAGCACGATATTGTCCGCTTTGGGCTTACCATTCCCTCACGGTTTTGTTTTTGGGAACTCACGAGCAACTTCCTAGTGGGTCACCCATCATGGGATTGCTCTAGCCCCATTCTCGCTTAACTTCGAAGTTCCTACAGAACCCGAAGCCAGTGAGCTCCCAAAAGGCCTCGTGCTAGGTAGGGATGTGAATATACATTTAAGGATCACTCCCCTGGGTGATGTGGGATGTTACACTATGGGTCCTGAGAGGCATAATAGAGTCAGAGGATACGGTTATGGTGTGACTCCTGATATGGTGTCTTATGCATCTTCTTCATCTTCTACATCAATTTCCTCCAAGAGATCATCTAAGAGTTCAATGGCATTGCTGATGACTCAAAATAATGAGTTGAAAATGAGGGACGAAAATAATAGTAAACGGATTTTGGACCTAGAGAACAAGCAAAATCAGTTGTTTGCATGGTTTTTTCAAAGATTTCAGCCACAACCACCGTATAGCCCGGGAACCCAACAATCAGGCCAGAGTCAACCTCCTCAACAGTCGGGCCAAAGTCAGCCTCCCCCTCCATATCCGTATGCTGGCCATAATTAGCAACCTCCATATCCTGTGTATCCGATGCCTGCGCAGCCCATGCCATACATGCAGCAGCCGCCCATGCCATACATGCAGCAACCACCTTATCAAGTGCCAGTATATCGACCTGAGATGGCTGCTCCTAGTGGATTTTTTCCTGAAGTTCCAGCTGGGGGGTTTTCTGGAATGCTTGCAAGTGTTGGATTTGATGTGGACTTGTCGAGGATTTTTGGATCAGATGGAGGATCTCAAGGAGGAGGATCTCAAGCAGAAGGATCTGGACGACGTTCAGGCGCAGATTCGGTTGGGTAGTTTATTTGGTTCATTTTCTTGTCAGTTAAATATGACACTATAGTCGTTCTGTCTTTTTGTTTTTTTTATGTGATGTTTGTAATGTTAGATTTAGTGTTTGTTACGACGGAAGAATTTTTGTATTTTATGTGGAATGTTAGATGTACAGTTTGACACTACTGTTCTTGTTATTTATTTTCATTAATGTTTATTTAGATCTTAAAATTTATTATTTTGATTATATAATTTATTTTAGTTGGAATTAATTGAAATTGCATGCAGTCCGTCTATTTTTATTATTATAAACAAAAATAGTGTCGGTTAAGACCGTTACTAGATTTTATATTTTATTTATTTAATTGTTATCTAACGTCGGTTTAAGGGATATTTTATTTATTTAATTTTATTATAATGTCGCTTAAAAGTGACAGTAGATTGTATACTTTAGAATTAAATAGCTGACGCAGGTGTAAGTATGCGTCGCTTTAAACCGACGCTGTGTTAGTGTCGCTTTAAACCGACGCTGTGTAGTGGCGGATTAAGCCCAAAAAGCGACACTGAAGCCCTTTCGCGAAGCTAGCAATAGTGTCGCTATTCCAATGCGACATTACATTGTTTAATGTCGGATTTGTGCCAAATTTCCTACAGAAATTTGATTTCTCGTCAGTTTTTCCTCCGCCGGTGATAGCATATATTGTAGTAGTGTATATTATGATTTATATAGAAAAATACTATATATACAGGGACACTTTGGATGGGGTCTCTAACTACTAATGTTTTTTGACTGAAATCTTTGTAGTTTTTAGTTTTTGATCGAAGTCCCTGACATTAATATAATAATGTATTTCTATGTAGGCTATATTTTTAACTTAAAAATGAAATTTGTAGTTATTTATATTAATGAGATTTAAAATAAAACCCCATAATTTATGGGACTAAAAATATTAAAGATAAATTATACTCTCCAATATTTTGTGTGTGTGTGTGTGTACACATGGGTACATTCATAAAAAAACTAACCAAAAAAACATTATACCAAAACATGGGTACATTTTTCAAAAAAAAAAAAAAAAAGGATATTAGGCTTAATAACATTATTATATATATATATTTTTTTCTATTAAACTTGACATAGATACATTCTCAAATCAACGAAATAAAATGTACCCATATAAGTTTAGAAATGGATTAGAGAAAAAATTGAATGAATTTTATATAAAAAATGGGTACATTTTTCATATGACAAATTGGTATATTAAAAAAATGGGTACATATCAATTTTTTTATAAAAATTTAATGGGTACAAACTTATTCTAATTTTATTTTTTATATTTTAGAAATGTTTGCATTGAAAATTAATTAGGAGTTTAATAAGGGTATGAGTATTAAAATTATAAATCAATTACTAAGTTTTATTATAAAAATTATGTAACTTACATGTAATTCATTAATATATTAATGATAGGAACTTTGATCAAAATTTAAAAACTAATAAGGTCTTAATCAATAAATATTAGAAACTAGGGACCAAATACTAATTTTTCCTATTTAATTTCAAAGCACGACTCATGTCTAATTAATATTCAATACAATTCCTAGCTGATGATGCGATCAATGTCTCCTTCATAATGAAGTTATCACCCACTAGTTAAAAAGACTACTTGCACAACTATACTTTAGGCGATGAAGCATATTTCGTTGCCCAAGTGACCTTTACACGACAAATTAAGGATATCGTCGTAAGACGACTTTGCATAACGAACTGGATAATTCGTCACAAACGCGGTAAAATGAAGATTTGGCGCCAAATTATTGCGCAACATATTCAAACTTGCACAAGAAAAATATCTTTTGCGCTGTTGATATTGTGTGACAAAGACTATCGTTTGTCGTGCAATTCATTTGAAATGGTCAGTGAAACATTTTAGGGATATGATTTTTTATCGACGGTATATGTATAGCAATAATGTCTCTCCCTCACTCATCTTTCTTCAAATTCCTCCTCCACTCTCTCCATCTCTCTCAAATTCATCCTTCACTCCCTCCATCTCTCTCCATCTCCATCTCCACCTCTATCTCTTCTCCTTCCTCGATCCATCCCTCTCTATCCGATTAACGATTTGATTTTGTATTTAAAATTTTCAATTGTGAATTCAAACTAACAAAATTAAATTTGTTTTTTTACGATTATTGACGAAGAACGAATTTGAAGGTATTTTATTAGCTAATTTATTTCTTATTAATTTAAGTTATTTAATTTATTTTTTGTAATTTTTGTGATTTAATTTATTTGTATGTTAATACTTTTGTACATCACCTACAAACTGTTTTGTGTTGCACGTAGTTAATAGTACTTCCCTTGTACACATTTGTTTAAGAAAAGCTTAGTTTTCCCTTTGAGAATTAGTTGAATTTCGCATATGGATGTCAAGGCATGATTGCGGTCCAAGTGCTTTATTTTTATTATTTTTATTTTTATTTTTATTTTTTTTGTAGTGTAATGGAATTATCTTCTTTCATACCATAAATTTTATCAAATTGTCACCCATGCACTTTCATATTTAAGTGACTTTTTATAGAAATGATTTTTAATGAAATACCTAAAACTAAATGAATTGAATAGTAAAATATATCTTGTTGTCCTTGAATTAATTATTTAAAAAAAAAAAAAAATTTATCACCAATGGTCTCTGAGATTGACCAAACTCATCATTTTGGTCTCTCACTTCCAAAATCAATCAATGTTGTCCTTGACATTCACCACTGAACATCAATTTGGTCCTTCCGTTTAGATTCCGTCAACTATTTCTGTTAGTTTGCATGTGGGATCCACAAATCCAATAAAATAGTGACGTGGATTACACAAAAGAAGGATTTTTCATCACAAATGGTCCCTGACATTGATCAAACTACTCATTTTGGTCCTTGAGTTTCAAAAATCAATAAATTTGGTCCTTAACTTTCACTATTGCACATCAATTTAGTCATTTTGTTGAAATTTCGTTAATATTTTTTGTTAGTGTGATAATATGGTCCTACTGGTCCAATCATATGATGCCACATGGATTACTTATAAAAAAATATTTTTTTAAGATTTAAAACTAAAAGTACTATAAGAAATTAAAAGCAAAAACTAAAAGGAAAAAAAAGACATCATCATCTTCATCTAGGTTTGATCAAAAAGAAAAGGAACACACCATGACACCACTAAAACTCTTGTCCTCCGCGAACTCTGAACTCACTTCTCATTCTCTCAAGTTGGTTATAATCCTACCAAATTTGAATCGAATTTGGATTCGATTTTGTTGAATTTAGATTGAATCTTATTTTCCAATTGGGATTGTGGGATGCGAGAGAAATGTCAGCGCGGAACTCACCAGTTGGTTCACTCTAAAAAAACAAAATTAGTTTCTTATAGTTAATCCATGTGGCACCATATGATTGGACCAGTATGACCAATTTTAACGGAATGACTAAATTGATGTGCAGTAATGAAAGTCAGAAACCAATTATTGATTTTTGAAACTCATAGACCAAAATGAGGAGTTTGATCAATGTTAGGTACCATTTGTGATAAAAATCTATTTTTTTGTGTAATCCATATGACACCATTTTATTGGATTTGCGATTCCCACATGCAAACTAATAGAAATAGTTGACGGAATCCAAACAGAAGGACCAAATTGATTTACAGTGGTGAATGTCAAGGACGACATTGATTGATCTCAAAGTGAGGGACCAAAATGATGAGTTTGGCCAATCTCTAGGACCATTGGTGATAAAAACCCAAAAAAAAAAAAAAATATCTCTTCGATTTCCTAAAACAGTACCCCAATTATTCTTATGGCCAATGATTTTACAAGATATCTAATATGGTCCCAATTGGAAAAATCCTAATATTGTGCTAAGCGGTACTGTGATTAGCTATTTTGTGGATATGCATGTTTCACTCCCACATGTTTGCACTTCAATGTTGGCTAATTATTCCCTCGTACAACAGAGATTATTCTGTCTCATAAAATTTGAATGGAACAGCATGAATTAGCATGCATCACAACGATGAATTATTCAGCAGAATGTACTACATTACATTGGCCCATCGGTTTGAATCAAAAGAAATTTTGTATCTCTTAACTCTGATGAATTTGTTGAGCGGATGCAAAGTCAGATCGTATGTGAATACACCAAAACGTGAACCCTCAAGTTGTTAATCTACAAAAAAATGTAGTGAGAGAAAGAAGATAGTCGAGAAATTCTAGAGAGAGAAGTAGAAAACAGAAACTTTTAGTATATTGATTTTCTTCATAGCTAAGCAATCTCATACAATAGTATTTATACACTTCTCAAAGACCCTAACAAACTCTCTAATATGAGTACAAGTGGCAGTATCTCAGCCACACAATATATGTTTATCATCCTCCCTCAATCTCGTGTTTGGATGATCCTAACATGAGATTGTTACAATGAATATGAAACAATGAGGACCTAAGGCCTTTGGTTAATATATCAGCAAACTGCTCCTTTGAGGATACAAACTGCACCAAAAGCTTGTTGTTGGCAACTCGCTCATGAATAAAATGTACATTAATTTCAATATGTTTAGTCCGTTAATGTTGTACTGGGTTGAAAGACAGTGTTATAACAGAAAGGTTGTCACAAAATAACACAGGAGGTGTAGATATCGGAAAATGCAGAAATGTAAGGATTTGTTGAATCCAATCAAGTTCTACTGTAGTAGAAGATAAGGCACGATACTCTACTTCAATGGAAGATTTGGATACGGTCTGCTGCTTCTTAAAGGACCATGAGATAGGGTTATTTCCTAAGAACACAACTGACCCTGTTGTAGATTGGCGATCATTGGGATCTCCAGCCTAATCAGCATCATTAAAAGCATGCAGTGCCAAGGCCCCTTTAGAGTAGGTAATGCCAAGAGTCATAATGCCTTTCAAATACCACAAAATCCTTTTTACCGCAGTGAAATGAGAGACCATGGGATTCTGCATAAACTGGCAGACTTCATGCACAGAGTAAGCTATGTCAGGCTTGGTAAACGTGTGATATTGTAGGGCACCTACCACACTCCTATATAAAGTAGGATTAGAATAAGGTTCACCATCATCCTTGAGTAATTTATTATAAGGCAAACATGGTGTTTCACAAACTTTGGAGTCAAGCATTTCTGTTTTGATAAGTAAATCCTGCACATATTTCTGTTGTGACAGAAATAAACCATTGCCAGTCTTGGAAATTTGAATTCCCAGAAAGTAGTGAAGAAGACCTAAGTCCTTGATATCAAATTCAGAAGTTAAGTCACTGAAGACTTGCTGTATCTCAGTGGTTGCATTGCCTGTGATGATAATGTCATTAACATATAACAACAATATCACAATATTTGTACCAACAATTTTCACAAATAATGAGGAATTAGAATATGTGTTATAGAATCCCAACTTAGGCAGAAAAGAAGTAAACCGGTCATTCCATGCGCTCGGGCCTTATTTTAATCCATAAAGGGATTTATGTAATTGACATACCAAATTTGGATTCTGGGGATCCTCAAAGCCAAGTGGCTGAGCCATATACACTTCCTCTTGCAAGATTCCGTGGAGAAATGCATTCTTGACATCTAGTTGCCTGAGTGACCAATTAAAGTGAGCAACAAGTGCTAAAACAATCATCACTATGGTGGGTTTAACAACTGGATCAAAAGCCTCACTGTAATCTAGACCAGGTTCTTGACTAAATCCCTTGGCACCCTACTAAGTTCTTATTGGCTAGTAAAGGAACTAAACTCCATATTCCTTGAGTATGCAAAGCACTTATCTCCTCCTTCATTGCTTGAAACCACATAGAACTCTTGAGAGCAGATTTGTAAGTTTTGGGTTCACACATAGACAAGTCAACATCCATGGAATGAACAAGTGTAGACAAAAGAACTTTTTTCTTACTGATACCACTCTTACTCCTAGTCTGCATAGGATGTATATTGAATGGTGGTATGGAATGAACCACTTGCAGTGTATCAGGACTATGATCAAGTGCTGCACCAGTAATAGACTGATGAGAGCTCTGTGTATCAAGTAAAGGGGATATGGTTGGAATGAAATATTAGATGGGGGAATGATGACTACATTCTGTGATGTGACCACAGGCAGAGATGGCATAGCTGTAATTGGAACAGAATTGATAGAGTGGGTTGTGCTTTGTGTTAATAAATCTGTATAAGGAAACTTATGTTCACTAAACACCACATGTCTAGACACAAAGAATTTATGTTGAGAAACTACATAACAGATGAACCCCTTGAAGTTGGATGCATACCCCAAAAATACACACTTTGTAGTCTTAGCTTGGAGTTTGGTAGCAGTATATGGTCGTAAGAAAGGATAACAAGTACAACCAAATGTTCATAAGTGATGACTCAATAGAACAACACCATATAAAGCTTCAAAAGGAGACTTGTTATGTGGGAGGAGAGTAGGCATTTTATTAATGAGATAAATGGCGGTTTGACATGCAAATGACCAAAATTGGGAAGCTAGTTTAGTTGTTTGCAACAAAGTAATTGTGGTTTCAATAACATGTTGGTGTTTTCGTTCAGCCATGCCATTTTGTTCTGGGGTATAAGGACAAGACTTTTGATGAGAAATGCCTTTTTGGAGAAGAAAAGATTGAAGAGATTTGCTAATGTACTCACCACCACCATCATTTTGCAGTATTTTAATGTTTGCAGAAAATTGAGTGAGAACATAAGCATGAAAACCAATAAAATTGGCACAAAGATTTGATTTATTAATCAAAGGGAATATCCAAGAATACCTGGTACATTCATCAATGAAGGTAACATAGTACCTATATCCATCCACAGATTTACAAGGTGCAGGACCCCAAAGATCATTATGCACTACTTCAAAAGGAGTTACAAATTTATTGATACTCAATGCAAAAGGAAGTTTGCAGAATTTACCCTCTAGACAATTCTGACACATAACAGGATTGGATTCTTTGGTAAATGTAACTTTTGACTTATGCAACATGAGAGACACAACAAAATTAGATGGATGTCTTAATCTATTGTGCCAGGTAGTAGAGGTAACAAGCTGACCAAGTAGAGCTTTATTTGGAACAATGCTTTGAGAAGTTGCAGGATACACATTGGCTAGAGATGAGATTGGGTAGAGTCCATTACTGCACAACCTTTTATAGAGCACCCTCCCTGTGACCTTGTCCTGGATCCAAAAACAAAAGGCATCAAAGATAAGCCAACAATTATTATCCAAACAGATTCAGTGTACTGATAGGAGATTTTGTGTTTATAAGATGTATAGATGGTTTTAGAACAGTACTACCAATGTGAGATACATGCAAACCTTCACCATTAGCAGTTTGAATGACTTCATTAGTGGGATAAGGAGAGGCTAGAGACAGGTTGGAGAGATCAGCAGTCATATAATTTGTTGCGCCGAAATCAGTTATCCACACTTGGGAATTAGATGAAGATGCAACTGGAAGAGATGGGTGTGTCACCATAGTATGGAAAGCCTGCATTGGTGCTTGAGACTGAAGTTGTTGTTGGGCATGAAACTGTGATGAAGATCCTTGCTATAGATACGGAGACATCTGAGAATATTGATGCCTATGTTGTGGATATGAAGCCATCTGAGAGTGAGATGAACTATTTCCAGCACCAATATAGTTAGGACCCTTTTCATTATAAAAGCAAAACCATGTACTGTGATTAAACCTGCCACAAATTTGACATCGTGACTTCACAGGAGAATTTGATGGACAGAATGGCGCAAAGTGACCATCACTGTTGCAAAGTTGATAGGATAGTAATGGTGGAGCAGAAGGACTGGATTGTTGCTGATGAGGAAATGAACCAAGAACACTAGGGCTTGAAGTCTAGAGAACATATGTTTGAGTAGGAAAATATGGCCTGGATGAATAATTCCTGTTATTTTGATGAAACCTGCCCTTGCCCTTGTTTTTGTGAGCATTAAATTCCTTGAATCCACCAGATACAAAGTTAGATTGATTAGGTGCCCTCTGAGCTGAATTATTTGCAACCATAGTAGTCATAAATGGCACATTGACAGTAGACTCCAGAATAGCTTCTTCCCGCCCCCGGATTACTGTTCCAAAAGTATTATACTCTGGTGACAAGCCATTTAGTGCAAGAATGACAATATCTTCATTAACAAAATACACCCCAACAGCAGATAGATAATCTCTGGCCTCTTTGATTTTCTGTAAATATTGTGCAACATAATCAAATCCCTTTTTAATTGTTTGCAGATTGGACTTCATTTGGAATATGCTAGTCTTGGAGACAGTGGAAAACAGAAACTTTTAGTATATTGATTTTCTTCATAGCTAAGCAATCTCATACAACAGTATTTATACACTTCTCAAAGATCCTAATAAACTCTCTAATCTGAATACAAGTGGTAGTATCTTAGCCATACAATATATGTCTATCACAAATCACCGCCCACTCTTAATTCTTCTTGTTCGTCCAAAAGCAAGACTAGAAAAGATTTGTTGTCTGCATAATTGCAAAATGTTTTGAGTGCAGTACCTGCACGTTGCAATGGTGAAACTGTTGGGAAGTAAATTACAAATATGGGATTTTGGTAAAAGTAATCGGTATTTGCCTAGCTGAATAAAAAAAAGGCATGTTTGTCAATTTGCCCTAAACTTGTATAGAATTTTCATTTTCTCCCTTGAACTTTAATTTTAACTGATTATCTTTCTGAACTTTTATAATTTGCCAATTTTCACATTGAACTTTAATTGTAAGAATTACCCTCGTGAACTTTTATAAACAGTCAATTTTTCTCGACGCTAGAATTTAGAAATTTTCATCCAATTTTCCACCCATTTTGATCACACAGATAACACATAACAATTTGTACGGGATAAAAAGAATAGAAAATTGAAAGGATTAAAATTGGACGAAAAAATTTAAAATAATCTAACGTTGAGGGAAATGGCAATTTATGCTAAAGTTAAATTTCATAGGGAAATTAACTAATTAAAAGTTTAGAGAGGTAGTCAGCTAAAATCAAAATCGAGAAAAGAAATTGACACCATAAAGTTTGAAGGGCAAACCGACAACCTCTAAAAAATTTAGTACTTTGATTTTGAGGTTCAATCAACCGAAAAGAAATCCTCTTCGGATCTCTTCCACCAAGGCCTTCGGATCAAGTGATCTGGGCCCTTAACATTTGATCCAACGGCGAAAAAAGAGGTCTCTTTTAAAAATTCTAATAACTTTAGCTGTTGGATCAAATTTCAAGGGTCCGGATCACTTGATCCGATGTTCTTGATAGAAAAGATCTGGAGAGGATCTATTTCCCAATAAACCATACTTACTTTTTTGAGATTTTACTATATTGCCCTTTTTAGAGATAGTGCTTTATTCATACTTTTCCTTGTGCATCAAAGTTAGAGAAAAACAAATTGACAACATAAAAGTTTGAAAAGCAAACTAACAATCTCTTAAAAATTGAGTACTCAGATTTTTAGGTTCAATCAACCATACTTACTTTTTTGTGATTTTACTATATTGCCCTTTGTAGAGATAGTGCTTTATTCATACATTTCCTTGCCCATCAGCAAAATGCAGAAACCTCTGCCACCTCCCCTTCTACCTCCCATGCATCGCCCACTTCTCGAACATAATAGATAGCCACTTCTAAAACCCAAGAATAATCAAAGGCGAGGATAAGTAGAATACTTGGTCTTCATTCTCTCAAAAAGTCGGGTATCACATCAAAAAGCCTCCCTCTGCCAGATCCATAAATCATAAGTGCTTTTATGTATATGTAAATATACTGCAAATGAAAAATCGATTGGAAGGAAACAAATTTTGACCGGGCAGGTTGAGTTTATAATAATATCTGAATGTGGAGAAGACAAAAACGGTTTCTTTTCACAAACCTACTGGATTGCATTTTTAAGCTTCTTTCTGGGTTTATTTATTTTATTTTTTTCATATTGTAATGGAGGAAAATGAGGAAACAGAAAATAGCAAAGGTGTTTTGGGTGCGAATTTGCTGTTGCATATGCATTGGGAAGGGGTGAATAAAGCCCTTTCTACAAAAGGGCAATATAGTAAAAATAAAGGACAATTGAGTATGTTAGAATGAATTTTCAAAACCTGAGTATGTTTTATTACGCTCGACAAATACCGAATGTTTTTGCCAAAAACTTATTGCAAATCTATACTTGTTTAATCAAATTTCTGTTCAAGCGAACATTTCTCCGGAGAGGGCTCCTCGAACCTCAGCATAACTCCCCAAGGGATTGGAACTTTGGATGTGTAGTCGGGCTCTTGCTTGCTGAGGTGCTGCAAGAAGCGGACAGAGTTAGTTCTGAAAGGTGCCTTTGTGAGGCCTTAGGTGTAAGCCTTGAGGCTCACAATCAAAACTAACTGAGTGCTAGGCATACCACTGTTATCTCAGTATGGCAGATGTAGAACAAGAGTGTGTTTAGTCAATTACTTGCGCCCCAAGTTACTTGGACTTCTTGTTATCAAAGGATTGTTGTGAATGGGTTAAGTCCACATTAAGTTCTTTTTCTTGCCTTGTGACCAAGGACCTTCAGTTCATAGTGTTGTATGTTCGTATGAAGGGAGTTCGGATCCCCTTTAAGCCATTTAGCCATTTGCTTGGTTCTTGATTGATTTTAATGATAGCTTGTGCATTAAACTAACTAGATCCAAATGCAAATAAGACTCTTAAAGTAGGACAGCAGGTAGACATGACTTGAATACATACCGAGGAATGCATTACATAATAGATCTACAAAATCAAAAACAAACAAAGAGCTTCGAGCAAGATTTCCCCTTGTCTATCAAGGTTGAACTTCTTGCAGCCACTTCTCTTTGTCATTACAGGGTTTTGTATGCTAAAAAAGGGATGATGGTAAACAGGTTTACACAAGGGAATTGATACTACGCCACTAAGGGAGATATCAAAGCTTTAAACTAGAGAGAATGATAGCTTGTCGCTAAAAATGACTGAATTTGGGTTGATTTCAGTTTTTGGATGCAAATCTGGCTTGAGAACAGTGTTTATATATTTGTTTGTTTGATTAGTTGAGTGTCCTTATCTCTTGGGCCTCTTCTTCCTTTTATAGGTGAATTAGCCTGATTGTTGTGACTTTGCTTTTGCCTGAAAGCATTTCGAGGGTAGTGACTCATCATCTTTTTACTTATATTGCCACTAAAAAGTGTTGTTTGGCTTATTGTGAATTAGTCTCCATCACTTGAAATTTAAATCATAGACACACGATCTATGCATTAATTGGGATGTGCCAATTTGTTTTTGGGCCTGGTGCTGGGCTTCAGGCAAGCCTTCTTTTAATTAGCATCTCTGGGCGTCTTTATTCTTGCAGCCCAATGTTCAAATATTAAACCAAATAATGCCCCCTTTAATCATTGTTAAGTCTGCAACCCAAGATGCTAATAATGATTAAACAGCCGTCGCATGCCTTCACGCGGGACTTACACCATTTAAAATGGTCGTTGGTTAACTAAAACCCTTGCACAAACCCACAAACTCCATCGTTAAGTAACCGCTCACTATGTAATTCTCACTTAACCTTCTTGGCAAATTATCTTAGCCATTTCAAGCCTTCAAATTTCTAGAACTTCCCAGAATCATCAGAACTTTCATAATTAGCAGAAATTTCTTCTTGCTTTTCAGTTTTTGCCCCCTAATTCCGATTTTCTTCCCATCTTTTCCTCAAGATCATCCAATGACACCCAAAGTTGCTCGAATTCAATCTTCTCGTGAGACTGGTGAGGGGATTTCCACCATGCACCACTTGCTCAACGGCCTTCATCACCCTTGGGTAGGCCTGCATACTTATCTTTTATTTGAGAAGGGAGGAGTGCACTCCTTGGGACCTACATGGACTTCTATCGCATTGAGGAGTAGTTGACTAGCTTTAATCGCACCGGTAAATCTTATTTGATCACATGAAGTTATCTTCCCTTGCACTGATATTCACAAGCCCAGACTTCTCCATAGCTTTTGCCTTCTTGATCACTTCATCATCATAGGTGTATGCTTCAGGATCAACTACCATGTCACAAACTTTGGTAGGACTTATGGAGGAAGGTGCTGTTATGGAGGCAATGATTACAGAGGTGTCTTTTGACATTGAGAGGTTGGAGGAGTAAACCAACCAATCTTTACTAGAAGATTGAAGAGGTCAAGAAAATAAATGTTGAAGTTGAAGATGCTGAAGCACAATTAGCCAAGGATGTAAAACTATTGAGCTATTTCTTATGTAACTTTAACATTTAATAAAATTAAAATGACTTCTTTAATCCTCTTTAGCTTGCATTTCCTCCTTGAAAATCAATTGTGATGAATATATACGCTGACTTTAAATCTCTCACAATATTTACACTTCTTCAATGTAGCAATCCCTAACATCCCACAAGGTTGGGTCGTATTTCTTTAAAAACTTAGCATTGATTGGATGCCTCTGCAAGCTTCCTTCCAAATTTGCCAAGTAATATCATCATTTGTCTAGTACTTGATTAACAATGAAATAACCCTCCCAAATCGACCTCCACTTCCCAAAGCCTCTTATTTGAGTTCCCAAAGGCAGAACTAATTTCCATACTAACTCTCCTTCCTTGAAAATCTTTAATTTTACCTTCTTGTTGTATGATCGGGCAACAGCTCTCTTCCCTACTTGAATTTTATCTAGGGCTTCAATTCAGGCTATATCTAGATCTTTAACTCCATAGCCTAAATATATTCTTCACTGTGCAGCCCGAACTGATTTTGAATCCTAACATAACTCACATTAATCTCCGTGAGGAGTACATTATCTTACCCGAAAGTCAAGGCATAAGGAGTAGTTCCAGTTCCTGCCTTCTTGGAGGTTTTGTAAGCCCAAAAAATGTCTCCCAACTTCTCGTGCCACTTCTCTAGACTATCTGCCACCACTCTTTTGATAATGTTCACCAAGACCTTGTTGTTAGTTTCTACTTGACCATTTGACAGGGGATAGTAAGGACTAGATTGGATCATTTTTATCTTGAATTTACTTGCAAACTTCTCTATTTCTCTAGAAATAAAAGATGACCTGCAGTTTGTGACAATTGTCTCGGGCACCCTAAATCTGTGTAAGATCTTGGTTTTAATGAACTTCTTAACTGCAGTTGAAGTGATAATCTTCACAGCTGAAGCTTCTACCCACTTGCCGAAATAATATGTTGCCACAATTATGAACGTGTATCATTTGCTAGAGGCTAGGTGAATCTGCCCAATAAAGTCCATTGCTCATCCTCTAACATGCCAAGGCTTGACCACAGGGTTCAAAGGTACTAAGGGCACATATTGAAAAAGTCCATGTCTTTGGCATTTTTCACACCCTCTGGCATAAGCTTTGCAGTCTTTCTCCATCTCGGGCTAGAAATAGTCATATCTTTTAAGCAACCATCTCATCTTAGTTCCAGCCTAATGTCCCCCACATATTCCTTCATGTACTTCGGCCATTACTTTCATTGATTCTTCCTAGCCTAAGAACTTTAGAAAAAAATCCATCTGGAGTCTTTCTTAACATAGCTTTACCCCACAAAACATACTTAGTTGCTTGTCGTCTATTTTGCTTACTTGTGGGGAATGATGAATCTTTCAAATATTGAACAATAGGTGTCCTCCAATCCTCTATCTCCATTTCTTCAGTCATCACATCTAAGCTGAATCCCCTTTCAAAGATAGAAGAGAGATGTCTTTTCTGCGCTTCTATATCCCCTTCAAACTTTCTTTCTTGGATCTGTGCTTTAGAAGCCAATTATGCCATCTCATTGGCAATTGCGTTTAACTCTATAGGGATATGGTTAACTGATATTTCATTGCCCCAATAGTGTAGATGCCAAATAGTAATCTACCATTGTGATGTGTCTGCATTTGTATTCTCCATTTAACTGATTGATCACTAATTCTGAATCGCCAAACACCTGAACTTCAGTTGCTCCCAACTCTATTAATATTTCTAGGCCAATTATCAATGCTTCATACTCTACCCAATTGTTGGCAGTCTCTTGATAGTCCAAGAGGAATGAATAATAATGGTGCGTTCCTCTGGGATCAATGACGACATTCCCAGATCCAACAGCATTTTTTTAATGTCAAAACCATCAAAATACAGTTTCCAATGAGTGATCCAGAGGCTATTTATTCTTTTTATCTCTTGCTGGATCCATTCTTCTATGCCCGAGAAGGCTTTGCTTAGTGGGATCCACACACTGGCTACCTCCATAGTTCCTGGGATGTTGATAATCTCCTCTTGAGACTCTTGTTGCTCAGCCAAGAAGTCTGCAATTGTTTATCCCTTGATCGATCTTTGAGGCACATATTAAAAGCTAAACTTTAATAGTTTTAGAATCCACTTTCCAATTCTCCCAGTTAGTAGCATCGAAGGATCTTCGGCTCCGAGAACTCCGGGACCAGGCTGTGTCTCTTTTCAAGATAGAATTATCTCGCCATCCAGATATAATGAAAAATTGCACCGCGGATGAAGCCATTTTTTCTTTTGACAGCATGTACTTGATCACATCTTTCTTGGCGATGATGTGAATGTGGCAAAGCAACATATAATGGATTTGTTTACAGGCAGTAAACTATAAAGCCAAGCATAACCTCTCCATTGGTGTATATCTTGTCTCTACCTCAGTAAGGATTCTACTGAGGTAATATATTGCTTGTTCCTTCCTGCCTTCATTATTTTGGGCCAACAAGCTTCCCATTTACCTTTCAGTGGCAGAAATATAAAGCTTTAAAGGCTTCCCCCTTTGAGGTGGCATGAGCACTAGTGGTGAGGTTAAGTAAGTCTTTATTTTGTCAAAAGCCTTTTGGTGTTTCAATCTTAACAGATAAGTTAGTGACTGAATCTTGGCTGCCAAGTTAGCAATGAATCTCCTCAAGAAGTTGATATTTCCCAACAGCCTTTGCAGTTGTACTTTATTGGTGGGAAGAGGTTATTCCATTATTGCCTCAGCTTTGCTCTTGTCAATCTCTACACCTCTTTGATGAACAAGGAATCCCAAAAAGTTGCCCGACTTTACACCGAAAATACATTTCTTTGGATTCATTTGTAGCTTATGGATCCTCATTCTTGTTAAAGTTTGTTTGAGGTCTATCAAGTGATGTTCTTTAGTTTTAGACTTCACCACGATGTCATCAATGTATACCTCCACGCTATGACCGATCAAGTCATTAAAAATGGCATTCATCGCTCTTTGATAGGTCACACCAGTATTTTTGAGCCTAAATGGCATGACTAAGTATTCGTATGCTCCTACATGACCTGGGTACCTAAAAGTTGTTTTGTACATATCTTCTTTAGCCATTTTTATCTGATTATAATCAGAATTCCCATCCATGAAAGATATGACTTTGTGTTGGCCAACTGCATCGATGGATAAGTCTGCCATGAGCATGGGATATTCATACTTAGGCGTAGCTCCATTAGTGTTTCCATAGTTAAAACAACATCGAACTGCTTTAGTTATAGCTTTCAATACAGGTACAATGTTGGACAACCACTCGACATATTTGGCAAGCCTAATAAATTTAGCCTTTACTAGCCCTTCAATTTCCTCTTTGACTTTCTCCTTGATCTCCTTTGGCATCCTCCGTGGTGCTTGCTTTACAGGTTTATATCCCTCTTTAATAGGCATCTTGTGTTCTACTAAGGTTCGATCTAAACGTAGCATCTCAATGTAATGCCAAGCAAAACAGTCCTTGAACTAGTGCAAAAGGTTGACTATCGTTGCCCGATCCTCCATTTCTAACAAACCACTAACCTGTATAGGCCTTAGATCTTCCTTAATCCCCAAATCTATGGTCTCTAATGGGTCTTGCACCTTTGATGGTGGCTTGTTAAGTTCTACACACAAAAACTCGACTAACTCCGGATTCTTGGGCAAGTCTTCTAGCCCATCCAGGTCATATATACATTTGGCCATTTGTATGACCACTTCCAACTCTCTTCCAAAAAACTTTTCTTCACCTTGGCTCTGGCTGCTTGAAGCTTTTTCCCCTTGTTCGTCGACCAAGCTTTCCATCTCCTGCTTCTTCTGTCTTTCATATACCAACAGTCTTTTGATTAAAGACTTGACTATAACTACTTGGTCTTTTCTTCTTTGAACTGTCATTACTGGTGTTGGGGAGTTGGGACAATATGGGGCCTATCCTATTCTTCCTTGGTGAAGAATAATCCTTCTTCTAGAAGCTTTTGGGCCATCAACTTAGTCGGGCGGTTGTTCTTATCAGCTCCTAAGCATTGGAGAATCTTAACACTGGGATTGTAAAAGTTGGCTTCTACCACATTAGCAGTGGGAAGGAATGGCCGTGACTCGGCATCCACCATCTCCCAAAATCCTGATCCCATGGTTTCTTCCTCATGGTAAACTGCTACCTGTTAGTGTAGGGTGGAAGGCACAGAGAGACTCTGATGAATCCAATCTCGGCCTAGTAAAGCTCCATAAGTGGAAGTGTTGTCAACCATAAAGAAAGCTAACATGATTTGCTTGGAACCTAAGTCAACCTCCAGGGGCAATATCTTATAAGTTCTAGTGATGGCTCCAGAGAAGCTGGAAACTGTTAGATCCATGGGGATGAGATCCTCCTCACTTCTACACATCCTCTTTATTTGCTTGTACGCCAACACATTGACCTTAGGTCCTCCATCAATCAAAACCCTCATAAAGGGCACTCCCTCCAGATGAGCAGTTACATAAATAGGCTTGAGATGGTTGGCTAAGATCAAACTCAAGTGACTGAAGACCATTCTATCTGAGTATACTTTCTCGGGCTCTTTCTTTGTGAGCTCAGGCAAACCTATTTTACCCAACTCCTCTTTTCCTGCTTCTTCAACACTAATATATGCCATCATAGATTCTGTTGCCAAGTAATCACCTTCTATTATGGCAAGTTGATGATGCTTGGGATAAAACATGGTAGATAAAACATATGTCATGTTTACGTGGAAGTTGCTAGGTTTAGGTAAGTCTTTCTTTTTGCCCCCGATATGGTCCATGAATTCATTTAACCAGGCCTGTGCATCTTTGGGCAATATCAGCTCAGGTAACGCTTCCTCTTAAGCTACGCCAAAGTTTGGCATTGGTCCTAGAATTTCACAAAAAGTATCGATCAACAATGGTAAGGGTATCCCTCTCTCAAGTGAGATAGTTCTAAAACATATGGGTTCTGGGCTCCATCTTGGGGTTGGCATTGTCACCATATCTTCTTAAGCTCTCCTTAAGATAATGTACTTTCTTGGATGAGGGTTTTGTGGCACATGATCTCCTTCCCCCTCAGTCTTGCTATTTTTATTTTCTACCTTATTCTTGCTCTTCCATTGAAGATGATTTCTTTCCCCCTGAGGTACTTTCTTAAACTTCACATTCTCAGAGATTTCTGAGGTAGTGGGGATTTTTAATGGGTTCATATGGGTTTTGTGCTACCTCTGAATTTTCCTAATCGTATAGGCTCTTATTTCTTTGATGGATCTCCCATCCTTTCCAACCACATACCATTTTCGCATGAGTCGGGCAGGATTCTTCTTCATGACTTGATTCACTATCATTTCCCTTGTTCTAACATCTCCACCAGTATAGCTTCGCTGAGGTGGCCTTACATCCACCCATCTTGGTATTTTGGTTTCTCTGTCCTCCACCTTTTAGGAGGCTTCATAATTTATGAATACCTTTGATAAGCCCCTTGATTGAGAATCTCCTCCTAACCTTTGGAAAACATTTCTGGAAGTCTCTTTCTCAGCTGTCCGTAAGATACTTCTGTGGGCTTCTTATTCTTCTTTCTCTCTTTTTTTGATCAACTTCTGATCAATGATAGCTCCTGATGCTGGTATTTCCAACTCACATTCACACTGACACCTACTGCATAATACCACTCCTTTAACTATGATTGCTTTGGGTTTCTCGGGCAACTTGATAGCTCATTATGTTGGCTTGTCAACTTGCCTTATTTCTGTTATGACTTCCCAGGTAGCCTTCCCTTTCCCTTTCTCAGCCCACGCCATGTTGATCATATTTATTGGGGCTTCTGGGAAGGGATCCGTGTCACTCATCATATTTGCTTGTGGTTTTTCCAACAGTAACTTTCCTTTCACTATAAGGTCTTGTATCCAATCCCTAAACTGGACACAGTTGGTTAGGGAGTGATTGAAAGTATAATGAAGCTTGCAATACTTTTTCCTTCTTAATTCCTCTGGTTTTGGCATCTTTTTTTGTGCTATCGGGCACAATCACTCTTGCCCACGCCAACTCTTCATAGATCTCTGAGGCCTTGGTTAAATCAAAGGAATAACTCTGGTATTTGGGAGGCTTCATGGAGACAAATCAACCATCATTAATCATCACTTTCTGCTCCTTGACTGGTTGGACTAACCCCTTCACTATTAAAGGTTTAAAGGGGGTAGTTATCTGTGCCGCACATATGTCCATCCCTTATCTTCTATGACCATCACTTTTTTCTGGCTCTGCCTCTTCAAACTCCACTTGGTGAATTGTAACTTTGCTTTTGTAGAAATGAGAGTGTTTCACTTGTTGTTCTTCAAGCAACAACTTCTCATACTTTGTAGCAACAATCATTAACTCTTGCAACTCATTGAACTGTACATCATAGAACTTCTTTCTCAAATGCAGCCTCAAGGCCTTCTGAGCAATGGATATAAGTTGGGCATGATTGATAGGGAATTGACACCTCATTCTTATCCTTTTAGACCTCATCATGAAGTCCTCTGTAAACTTATGTTCATATTACTTTACCTCTACTGGGTCATTGATAGACATCTCGAGCTCCGTTCTATAAAACTGCTTATGGAAAGCCATCTCCATTTGCCCCCAGTTAGCAATAGAATTGGGAGGCAATAGAGAATACCATTGAGATATTAGGCTAACCAATGAGTTCCTAAACAATCTTATCTTATAATTAGGATTGTCTTCAAATGCCACGCAACGGTTGGAGAACTTGAAGATGTGGTCTCTAGAGGATACATTGCCAACCTCCCCACTAAAAGTGGGAAATGTGGGCATCTTAAAGTTGAGTGGAAAAAGGATTCTGCTCATTAATAGCGGGCAAGCCTGGGGTTGGGCATTCTAGGCCACCATCCTCCTCAACTCGGCTAACTCGTCTCTGAGTTGTTGGTTAGCTATATTGTTGTATAGGGTATGTGGAGGTTCCCATTTCGGGCTGTGACCATTGCCCGAGAAAATCTCCTTCCTTGGCTTGGGCTTCCTCTATTTGGCATTTCCTCCCTTACTGGCCAATGGTGGGGGCCTGTAAGGAGAAGGCTTGTCTGCCTTGGTAGGTTCACCTTTTCCACTGGGCTCTCCGATTGACTAGGGTATCCCATACTCCGTTCTTTCTTGCCCGCTCTGCCCCCTACTATCTAGTGAAAATAATAAGGGGTTGGGCAACTTCGCATTTGGGATTTCCTCAAACACTGGTTGACTAGCTCCATATCCTTCCTTGTTTTTTCCCTTATCCCTCTTTTCCTCAAGCAAAGGAAATAGGGGAATAACTGGTTCTTTCTCAGGACTAGCTCTTCTCATCACTTCATTGGCATAACCATTTTTTGGAGTAAAAAAACTCCATATCTAATCTTATTTGCAGACTCCCTATTAAAGAACAGAGTCTGCTTACGTTTCTTCTGGTTTCCAAAGCGATTTTCTCCATACTTTTTAGCAATTGTACCATGGGGGCTTGCAAATCTTCATTGATCACATTTCCCCCTCACTTCTCAGATGAAGTCAAACTTCTGAGAATAACTGGCCCTTGAAAGGAAGGAAAATCCTCTAGATGATTTGTCATGCTTGATCTTGGTGGACACTGGAGTGGCCCGTATTATGTGTTACACCTGAAGGTTTTCTCCTTCCTTTTTCTTCTTGGCATACATGACTATGAACGTCCCACAGGGCCTGCCAAAACTATGTTCAGGCAAAAATATATTCGGAGAGGGCTCCTCGGACCTCAACGAAGCTCCCTAAAAGATTGGCACTTTGGATGTGTAGTCGGGCTCTTACTTCTTAATGTGATGCAAGTGGAGGACGGAGTTAGTTCTGAAAGGTGCCTTTGTGGGGCCTTAGGTGTAGGCTTTGAGGCTCCCAATCAAAACTAACTGAATGTTAGGCAAGTCACTACTATCTCAGTATAGCAGATGTAGAACAATAGTGTGTTTAGTTGATTACTTGCGTCCTAAGTTACTCGGACTTCTTGTTATCAAAGGATTGTCGTGGATAGGTTAAGTCCACATTAAGTTCTTTTTCTTGCCTTATGACCAAGGACTTTTAGTTCATAATCTTGTATGTTCGTATGAAGGGAGTTTGGATCCCTTTTAAGCCATTTAGCCGTTTGCTTGGTTCTTGATTGATTTTAATGATAGCCTATCCATTAAACTAACCAGATTTAGAAGCAAATGGGACTCTTAAAGTAGGACAACAGGTGGACTTGACTTGAATACATACTGGGGAATGCATTACGAAATAGATCTACAAATTCAGAAAACAAACAAAGAGCTTCAGGCAAGATTTCACCTTGTTTGTCAAGGTTGAACTTCTTGCAGTCATTTCTCTTTGTGATTACAGGGGTTTGTATGCTAAAAAATGGATGGATGGTAAACATGTTTACACAAGAAAATCGATACTACGCCACTAAAGGAGATATCAGAGTTTTAAACTAGAGAGAAAGATAGCTTGTCACTAAAAATGACTGAATATGGGTTAATTTCAGCTTTTGGATGCAAATCTAGCTTGAGAGTAGAGTTTGTATGTTTGTTTGTTTGATTGGTTAAGTGTCCTTGTCTCTAGGGTCTCTTCTTCCTTTTATAGGTGAATTAGCCCGACTGTTGTGACTTTACTTTTGCCTGAAAGCATTTGGAGGGTAGTGACTCATCATCTTTTTACTTGTATTGCCACTAAAAAGTGCTTTTTAACTGATTGTGATTTAGTCTTCATCACTCGACATTTAAATCATAGACACATGGTCTATGCATTAATGGACATGTGCCAATTTGTCTTTGGGCCTAGTGCTGGGCTTTGGGCAAGTCTTCTTTTAATTGGCATCTCTGGGCTTCTTTATTCTTGATGCCCAATGTTTAAATAATAACCCAAACAATTTCTTTAACTATTATCGTGATAAAAAACATATTTATAAACCCATGGTGAAACATGGTTGAGTTGAAACTCTTTTCGAAAGCCAGTTGGAACTAATGCTAAGATTTTTGAATTGGAAGCTCCACATAGCTAATGTTTTTTTTTTTTTTTTAAAGCCCCAACCAGTAAAACTCTTAATATCTTCAATTTTTTTTTCTTCTAGTGCAACGGTAGTGTTGACCCTAAAAACTACCAAACCTACAAGGAACGTAGGCCAAATAGCTAATGAGCTAACTACGTCATGCAGTTGAATGCGAGATGTGTCAACTCAACGACTGAGCTCAGTGGGTATGTAAATGAAATATTGGGGTGGTGATGTCGAACGCTTTGCTAACCCTTTATTCAAGCGATTGCAGCCGAGGAAGAAATTCGCCTCAACCTTTGGATTATAAAGTCTAAAGACAAGACTGCTAGTTACTTCGAAGTACAAATAAGGTTTGACTTTTTCAATGTGCAGATGATGTAACCTGGACCCCTGGTAACACTTTATTCGTGGAGAAGCTAATGAGATGACTCTTTCCACAGGGACTCAAAGATTTCTCATCGAGAGAGAATTGGATAGATAGTCAACCGAACTAGAAGTAGTGTTGTTTCTACAAATTATCTATCAATCAAACTAGAAGTAATGTTTCTACAAACTGTAAGGTGCTTTTCAATCACTGACTCTACAACTTCAGTATTATTTTTACAAAACTCTACGATTTCGGTGTTCTTTCTACAAATTATATGATGTGGTCAGTTGTCAACTATAGAATTGTTTATACAAATTAAAAGGTGATGTAGAGAGAAAAATTGCACACGGCAATTTATGTATGTGTTTGAAATTTTATCAAATTATCACACATGCACTTTCAGATTTAAGTGACTTTTTATAGAAATGATTTTTAACAAAATACTTAAAACTAAACAAATTGAATAGTAAAATACATCTTGTTGGCCCTAAATTAATTATTAAAAAAAAAAAAGAAGGTTTTTATCACCAATGGTGCATGGGATTGACCAAACTAATCATGTTGGTCTCTCACTTTCAGAATCAATCAATCTTTTCCTTGACATTCACCACTGCACATCAATTTGGTCATTCCGTTTAGATTCCGTCAACTATTTCTGTTAGTTTGCATGTGGGACCCACAAATCCAATAAAATAGTGACACATGGATTACACAAAAGAAGGATGGTCCCTGACATTGATCAAACTTCTCATTTTGGTCCTTGAGTTTCAAAAATCAATAAATTTGGTCCTTGACTTTCACTATTGCACATCAATTTAGTCATTCTGTTAAAATTGGTCCTACCGGTCCAATCATATGGCGTCACATGGATTAACTATAAGAAAATTATTTTTTTAAGATTTAAAACTAAAAGTTCACGAGGGTAATTCTTACAATTAAGGTTTAATGTGAAAATTGGCTAATTATAAAATTTTAGAAAGATAATCGGTTAAAATTAAAGCTCAGGAGAGAAATTGAAAATTCTATACAAGTTTGGTGCAAATTGACAAATATGCCTTTTTTTATTGAGCTAGGCAAATACTGATTACTTTTGCCAAAATCCCATATTTGTAGTTTACTTCCCGACAGTTTCACCATTGCAACATGCAGGTACTACACTCAAAACGTTTTGTAGTTATGCAGACAACAAATCTTTTCTAGCCTTGCTTTTGGACGAACAAGAAGAATTAAGAGTGGGCGGTGACTTGAGGGTTCACATTTAGGTGTACTGACATATGATCTGACTTTGCATCCGCTCAACAAATTCAAATTCATCAGAGTCAAGAGGTACAAAATTTCTTTTAATTCAAACCGATGCGCCGAAATAATGTAGTACGTTCCAGTGAATAATTCATCGCTGTGATGCATGCTAATTCATGTTGTCCCATTCAAATTCTATGAGACGAAATAATCTCTATTATACGAGGGACCAATTAGCCAACATTGAAGTGCAAACATGTGGGAGTGAAACATGCATATCCACAAAATAGCTAATCATAGTACCACTTAGCACAATATTAGGATCTTTCCAATTGGGACCATATTAGATATCTTGTAAAATCATTGGCCCATAAGAATAGTTGGGGTACTGTTTTAGGAAATCGAACAAATATTGTTTTTTTTTTTTGGGTTTTTATCACCAATGGTCTTGAGATTGACCAAAATCATCATTTTGGTCCCTTATTTTCAAATCAATCAATGTCGTCTCGGACATTCACTACCACACATCAATTTGGTCCTTCCGTTTAGATTCCGTCAACTATTTCTGTTAGTTTGCATGTGGGAACCACAAATCCAATAAAATGGTGACACGTGGATTACACAAAAAAAAAAAAAAAGATTTTTATCGCAAATGGTCCCTGACATTGATCAAACTTCTCATTTTGGTCCCTAAGTTTCAAAAATCAATAAAATTGGTCACTGATTTTTACTACTGCACATCAATTTAGTCATTCCGTTAAAATTTCATCAATATTTTTTGTTAGTGTGATAATATGATTCTACTGGTCCAATCATATGGCGCCACATGAATTAATTATAAAAAAAAATTATTTTTTTAAGATTTAAAACTAAAAGTATGATAAAAATTAAAAGCAAAAAACTAAAAGGAAAAATAAAAAAGAAGACATCATCGTCTTCATCTAGGTATGCTCAAAAGGAAAAGGAACACACCATGACACCACTAAAGCTCTTGTCCTCCGTAAACTCACTTCTCATCCTCTCTAGTTGGTTATAATCCTATCAAATTTGAATCAAATTTGGATTCGATTTTATCGAATTTAGATTGAATCTTATTTTCCAATTGGGATTGTGGGATGCAAGAGAAATTCAGCGCGGAATACTCGCCAATTGGTTCACCCTAAAAAAAATTAGTTTCTTATAGTTAATCCATGTGGCGCCATATGATTGGACCAGAAGGACCATATTATTACACTAACAAAAAATTTTGACGAAATTTTAACGAAATGACTAAATTGAAGTGCAGTAGTGAGAGTCAGGGACCAACTTTATTGATTTTTGAAACTCAAGGACCAAAATAAGGAATTTGATCAATGCCAGGGACCATTTGTGATAAAAAATTATTTTTTTTGTGTAATCCACGTGTCACCATTTTATTAGATTTGTCATTCCCACATGCAAACTAACAGAAATAGTTGACAGAATCTAAACGGAATGACCAAATTGATGTGCAGTAGTGAATGTCAGAGACGACATTGATTGATTTGAAAGTGAGGGACCAAAATGATGAGTTTGGTCAATATCAAGGATCATTGGTGATAAAAACCCAAAAAAAAAAAAAAAAAAAAAAACAATATTTCTTCGATTTCCTAAAACAGTACTCCAACTATTCTTGTGGGCCAATGATTTTACAAGATATCTAATATGGTCCCAATTGGAAAGATCCTAATATTGTGCAACGTGGTACAGTGATTAGCTATTTTGTGGATATGCATGTTTCACTCCCACATGTTTGCACTTCAATGTTGGCTAATTGGTCCCTCGTACAACAGAGATTATTCTGTCTCATAGAATTTGAATGGGACAGTATGAATTAGCATGCATCACGGGGATGAATTATTCAGCGAAACGTACTACATTATTTCAGCGCATCAGTTTGAATTATAAGAAATTTTGTACCTCTTGACTCTGATGAATTTGTTAAGCGGATGCAAAGTCAGATCATATGTCAGTGCACCTAAACGTGAACCCTCAAGTTACCGCCCACTCTTAATTCTTGTTCGTCCAAAAGCAAGACTAGAAAAGATTTGTTGTCTGCATAACTGCAAAATGTTTTGAGTGCAGTACATGCACGTTGCAATGGTGAAACTGTCAGGAAGTAAATTACAAATATGGGATTTTGGCAAAAGTAATCGGTATTTGCCTAACTCAATAAAAAAAAGGCATATTTGTCAATTTGCACCAAACTTGTATAGAATTTTCAATTTCTCTCCTAAACTTTAATTTTAACTGATTATCTTTCTGAAATTTTATAATTAGCCAATTTTCACATTGAACCTTAATTGTAAGAATTACCCTCGTGAACTTTTATAAATAGCCAATTTCTCCTAACGCTAGATTTTCGAAATTTTCATCCAATTTTCCACCTATTTAGATCTCACAAATAACACATAACAATTTGTATGGGATAAAAAGAATAGAAATTTGAATGGATGAAAATTGGATGAAAAAATTTGAAAAAAATTGAAAAAATCTAATGTTAAGGGAATTGGCAAGTTATTCTAAAGTTAAATTTCATGGGGAAATTAAATAATTAAAAGTTCAGAGACGTAGTCGGCTAAAATCAAAGTCAAGAAAAGAAATTGACACCCTAAAAGTTTGAAGGGCAAACCGACAACCTCTAAAAATTTGAGTACTCAAATTTTGAGGTTCAATCAACCGAAAGGACATCCTCTCCGTATCTCTTTCACAGGCCACCGGATCAAGTGATCCGGGCCCTTGACATTTGATCGAACGGCGAAAAACAGAGGTCTCCTTTAAAAGTTATAATAACTTTAGCCATTGGATCAAATTTCAAGGGTCCGGATCACTTGATCTGATGTCCTTGATGGAAAAGATTCGTAGAAGATCTCTTTCCCAATCAACCATACTTACTTTTTTGGGATTTTACTATATTGCCCTTTTTAGAGATAGTAGTTTATTCACGCATTTCCTTGCACATCAAAGTCAGAGATCACATCTGTCTTGGTGATGATGTGGATGTGGCAAGGTAACATGTAATGTCTTAGCTTTCAGGCAGTGAAGTATAGAGCTAAACACAACCTCTCTACTGATTTGTATCTTATCTCTACCTCAGTAAAGATTCTACTAAGGTAATTTATTGCTTGTTCCTTCCCTTCTTCATTGTTTTGGGCCAGCAAGCTTCCCATTGGCTTTTCAGAGGCAGAAATACAAAGTTTTAAAGGCTTCCCCCTCTGAGGTGGCATGAACACTGGTGGAGAGGTCAAGTAAGCCTTTATGCTGTCGAAAGCCTCTTGATGTGGTGGGCCCTACTCAAACTCTTCTTTGTCTTTCAATCTTAGCAAATGAGTTAACGGTTAAATCTTGCTCGCCAAGTTAGCAATGAATCTCCTTAAGAAGCTGATTTTTCCCAGTAGTCTTTGCAGTTGTACTTTATTGGTGGGATGAGGTGATTCCATTATCACCCGAACTTTGTTCTCATCAACCTCCACCCCTCTTTGATGAACAAGGAATCCTAAAAAGTTGCTCGACCTTACACTAAAAGTACATTTCTTTGGATTCATTTTCAGCTTATGGATCTTCATTCTTGTTAAGGCTTGTCTGAGGTCTACCAAGTGCTGTTCTTCAGTTTTAGACTTCACCACGATGTCATCAATGTATACTTCCATGCTATGGCCGATCAAGTCATAAAAAATGGCTTTCATCGCTCCTTGATAGTTGCCCCAACAATTTTTTAGCCTGAATGACATTACCAAGTATTCATATGCTCCAACATGTCATGGGCACCTAAAAGTTATTTTGTGTATATCTTCTTTAGCCATTTTTATCTGATTATAACTGGCATTCCCATCCATGAAAGATAGGATTTTGTGTTTGGTAACTGCATCTATGGATAAGTCAACCATGGGCATGGGATATTCATCCTTAGGTGTGGCTCCGTTAATGTTTCTATACAACACAACATCAAACTGCATTAGTTATAGCCTTTAATACAGGTACAATGTTGGCTAACCACTCGATATATTTGGTGAGCTAATAAATCCAGCCTTTACCAGTCTCTTAATCTCTTTTTTGACTTTTTCTTCGATCTCTTTTGACATCCTCCGTGGTGCTTGCTTCACAGGTTTATATGCCTCTTTAATAAGCATTATGTGTTCTATTAAGGTTGAATCTAAACCTGGCATCTCAGTGTAATGCTAAGCAAAACAGTCTTTAAACTCATGCAGAAGGCTGACTATCTTTGCTCGAACTTCAACTTTCAACAGGCCACTGATTTGTATAAGTCTTGGATCTCCTTTAGTCCCCAAATCAATGGTTTCCAAGGGATCTTATACCTCTAGTGATGGCTTATCGGGTTCTGGACACAAAAATTCAACCAACTCTGGACTTTCGGGCAAGTCTTCTGGTCCATCCAGGTCATATATACATTCAACCATTTGTATGGTTGCTTCCAAATCCTTTCCAAAAAACTATTTTTCACTTTTGTTATGGTTACTTGATATTTCTTCCTCTTGTTCCTCGGCGAAGCTTTCACTTTCTTGTTTTCTCTTTCTTCCATACACCAACAGCTTTTTAATTAAGGACCTGACTGCAACTACTTGGTCATTTCTCCTTTGTTCTGACGTTACTTGTGTTGGGGAGTTGGGATAATATGGGGTCTATCTCATTCTTCCCTGGTGAGGAACAATCTTTACTCCAAAAGCTTTTGGGCCGTCACCTTAATCGGGCGGCCGTTCTCATCAGTTCCTAAGCACTAGAGAATCCCAATACTAGGATTATAAAAGCTAGCTTCTGCCACATTGGCAGTGGGGAGGAATGGTTATGACTCGGCCTACACCATCTCCCAAAATCCTGGTCCCATGGCTCATTCATCATGGTAAACTGCTACATGTTGATGTAGAATGGAAGGCACAGAGAGACTCTGATGAATCCAATCTCGGCCAAGTAAAGCTCCATAAGTGGAAGTACAATCCACTACGAAGAAGGCTAGCATGATTTGCTTGAAGCCCAAGTCAACATCTAGGGACAATATCTCATGAGTTCTAGTGATGTCTCCAGAGAAACTGAAAACTGTTATATATGTGGGGATGAAATCCTCCTCACTTCTACACACCCTTTTCATCATCTTATATGGTAACACATTGACCGCAGCTCTTCCATCAATCAAAACCTTCTTGAAAAACACTCCTTCCAGATGAACAGTTACATAAATAGGCTTGAGATGGTTAGCTAGGGTCAAACTTGGGTAACTGAAAACCATTTTGTCTGAGTACTCTCTTAAGCTTTTTTTGTGAGCTCCGGCAAACCAAGTATGCCCGACTCCTCTTTTCCCGCTTCTTCAACACTAACATATGCCATCATAGGTTTTATTGCCAAGTAATCACCCTTCATTGTGGCAGGTTGATCATGCATGGGACAAAACATGGCAGATAAAACAAATGTCATGTTTACATGGAAGTTGCTAGGTTCAGGTAAGTTCTCCTTCTTGCCCCAAATGTGGTCCATGAATTTATCTAACCAGCTCTGTGCTTCTTTTGGCAACATCAGCTTAGGCAACCTTTCTTCCCGAGTTATGCCAAAGTTTTCTGCCTGCACTAAGTTCTCACAGAAAGTATCAACCAGCAACGGTGGAGGCATTCCTCTCTCAGGCGAGGAAGTTCCAAAACATATTGGCTCTGGGCTCCATGTTGGTGTTGGTATCATTACCATGTCCTCTTGAGCTCTCCTTAGGATTCCGTACTTCCCAGGATGAGGGCTTTATGGCATATGATCTCATTCCTCCCTAGTCTTGTTATTTGCCTTTTTTACCTCATTTTTGTTTCTTTAATGAAGTTGATTTCTTCCTCCATGATGTACTTTCTCAAACTTCACATTTTTAGAGGTTTCTAAGGCAGTGGGGACCTTTAATAAGTTCATGTGAGCTTTGTGCTGCCTTTGAACTCTCCTAAACATATAGGCTCCCATTTCTTTGACAAGTCTCCCATCTTTTCCTATTACGTACCATTTGCGCCTGAGTCGGGCATAATCTTTCTTGGTGAATAGGGATATAATGCTCTTTATTCTTCCCTTTATTTTGATATCATTGTAACTTGGTTGGGGAAGCCTTACATCCACCCATTTTGGTATTTTGACTTCTCTGTCCTCCACCTCTTCAAAGGCTTCATAATTTCTGAATACCTCTGATAAGCCCTTTGGTTGAGAATCTCCTCCCAATCTTTGGAAACATTTATGAAGGTCTCTGACTCAACTACATGCATGATACTTCTGCAAAGTTCTTGTTCCTCCTTCTCCTTTCTTCTGATCAATTCTTTATCAATAATGGCTCCTGATGCTAGTACTTCTAACTCACGTTCGCCCTGGCACTTGCTACACAACATTAACCCTTTAATTATGGCTGCTTTGGGTTTCTCAGGCAGCTTGATAGTTCCTTATGTTGGCATGTCAACTTATCTTCTTTCTTCTTTCACTTCACATGTGGCTTTTCCTTTCCCTTTTTCAGCCCAAGTTAGGTTGATCATGTTTATTGAGGCTTCCGGGAAAGGATTCATGTCAATCATCATATTGGCCTATGGTTTTTCCAACAGCAACTTTCCCATCACTATGAAGTCTTGTATCCAATCCCTGAACTGGACATAGTTGGTTATGGAATGATTGAAGGTATAATGCAACTTGCAATACTTATTTCCTCTTAGCTCTTCTGGCTTAGGCATTTTTTGGTGCTGTCTGGCACGATCACTCTTGCCCGCACCAACTCTTTATAGATCTTCGAGGCCTTGGTTAGATCAGAAGAATAACTCTGGTATTTAGGGGGCTTCATAAGGACAAATCCACCATCATTCATCACCACTTCTAATCCTTGACTGGTTGGACTAACCCCTTCATTATTAAAGGTTTGAAGAGGGTGGTCATCTCTACCGCACGTATATCTATCCCTTCTCTTCCATGGCCATTATTTTATTCTTGGTTGGCTCCTTCATACTCCACTTGGTGAATTACAGCTTTATTTTTGAAAAAATGAGGAGCCTTAGACGAGTGCTTCGTTTGCTGTTCCTCAAGCAACAGTTTTTCATACTTTATGGCAACAATTACCAACTTTTGTAACTCATTGAACTGTACATCATAAAACGTTTTCCTCAAAACCTTTTGAGCAATGGATATGAGTTGGGCATAATTGATAGGGAATTGGCACCTCATTCTTGCCCTTCTGAACCTCATCACAAAGTCTTCTATAGACTCATGTTCATATTGCTTTACCTCCACTAGGTCATTGATAGATATTTCGGGTTCCATCCTATAGAACTGCTCATGGAAAGCCATCTCCATTTGCCCTCAATTAGCAATAGAATTGGGGGGCAACAGAGAATACCATTGAGATGCTAGGCTAACCAACGAGTTCTCAAACAATCTTAACTTAGAATTAGAATTGTCTTCAAATTCCATGCAATGATTGGAGAACTTGAAGATGTGATCTCTAGAAGATACATTGCCATCTTCCCCACTAAAAGTGGGAAACGCAGACATCTTAAAGTTGAGTGGAAAAGGATTCTACTCATCAATATACTTCAGGTATGGCTTCTGGTAAGTGATCCTGAACAGCAGGCAAGCCTGAGGTTGAGCATTCTGGGCCACAATTCTTCTTAACTTAGCTAACTCATCTCTAAGTTGCTGTTTAGCTGTATTGTTGTATGGAGTATGTAGGGCTCCCCATTTTGAGCTGCGATCATTGCCGAAAAAAGTTTCCTTCTTTGGGTTAGGCTGTACTTGGCATCCCCTCCCTAACTGGCCAATGGTGGGGGCCTATAAGGAGGAGGTTTATCTACCTTGGTAGGCTCTCATTTTCCACTGGATTCTCCGATCAACTGGGGCATCCCATACTCATTTCTTTCTTGCCCGCTCTGCCCCATATTACTTAGTGAAAATAATAAGGGGTCGGGCAACTTTGTTTCTAAAATCTCCTCCAATACTGGTTGACGAACTTCAGATCCTTCCTTGTTTTTTCTTTTATCCCCATTTTCCTCAAGCATAAGAAATAGAGGGATAATTGGTTTTTTTCTCATGGCTCTCTTCCCTCATCATTTCCCTGACATAACCATTCTTTGGAGTAGAGTACTCCATATCTAATCTTCTTTGCAGACTCCCTCTTAAGGAACATAGTCTGTTTACTTCTCCTCTGGTTTCTAGAGTGATCTTCTCCATATTTTTCAGCACTTGTACCATGGTGGCTTGCAAATCTTTATTGGTCACCTTTCCTCCTGACTTCTCAAATGAAGTTGGGCTCTCTAGAATAGTTGGTCTTTGTAGGGAAGGAAAATCCTGTGGATGATTTGTCATGCTCGATCTTGGTAGACACTCAGACCTCAGCATAGCTTCCCAAAGAATTGGCACTTTGATGTGTAGTCGGGCTCTTACTTGTTGATGTGCTACAAGAAGAGAACAAATTTAGTTCTGAAAGAGGCTTTTGTGAGGCCTTAGGTATAGGCCATGAGGCTCGCAATCAAAACTAACTAAGTGTTAGATGTGCCACTGCTATCTCAGTATAGCAGATGTAGAACAAGAATGTTTTTAGTCGATTACTTGCGCCCCAAGTTACTCAGACTTCTTGTTATCAAAGGATTGTCGTGGATGGGTTAAGTCCACATTAAGTTCTTTTTCTTGCCTTGTAAACAAGGACTTTTAGTTCATAATCTTGTATGTTCAAATGAAAGGAGTCTAGGCCCCTTTAAGCCGTTTGCTTGGTTCTTGATTGATTTTAATGATAACATATCCAATAAACTAACCAGATCCAGATGCAAATGAAACTCTTAAAATAAGAAAACTAATGGAAATAACTTGAATACATACTGAAGAATGCATTAAGTAATAGATATGCAAATTTAGAAAACAAACAAAGAGCGTAGAGGAAGATTTCACCTTGTCTGTCAAGGTTGAACCTCTTGCAATCACTTCTTTTTAAATTAACAAGGGTTTATATGCTAAAAGAGGATGGATGGTAAACAAGTTCACATAAAGGAATTGATACTACACCACTAAGGGAGATAGCAGAGCTTTAAACTGAGCAAGAGATAGCTTGTCACTAAAAATGACTGAATCTGGGTTGATTTCAGTTTTTGAATGCAAATCTGGCTTGAGAGCATAGTTTGTTTGTTCGTTTGTTTGATTGGTTGAGTGTCTTTGTCTCTGTGGCATCTTTCTCCTTTTATAGGCTAATTAGCCTGACTGCTGTGATTTTGCACTTACCCGAAAGCATTTGAAGGGTACTGAGTCATCAGCCTTTTTACTTGTAATGCCACTAGGTTAATCTTCGTCACTTGTCTTTTTAGTGGTAAGAACATGGCTTGTATGTTGGCTGAGAAAGGTTCAATTTGCTTTTGGGCTTGGTGCTGGGCTTCGGGCAAGTCCCCTTTTAGTTGGCATCCTTGGGCTTTCCTTCATCTAGGTCCAATGTTCAAATATTAACCCAAACACTACTGGATTGCATATTTAAGCTTCTTTCTGGGTTTATTTATTTATTTATTTTTTTCATATTGTAATGGAGGAAAATGAGGAAACAGAAAATAGCAAAGGTGCTTTGGATGTGAATTTGATGTTGTATATGCACTAGGAAGGGGTGAATAAATCCCTCTCTACAAAGGGCAATATAATAAAAGTAAAGGACAGTTGAGTATATTAGAATGAATTTTCAAAACTTGAGTATGTTTTATTGAGCTAGACAAATACCGAGTATTTTTGCCAAAAACTCATTGCAAATCTATACTTGTTTAATCTCATTTCTTCAACTGTTATTGTGATCGAAAACATATTTATAAACCCATGGTGAAACATGGTTGAGTTGAAACTCTTTTCGAAAGCCAGTTGGAACTAATGCTAAGATTTTTGAATTGGAAGCTCTATAGAACTGATGTCTTTCTTTGAAAGCCCCAACCAGCAAAACTCTTATTATCTTCATTTTTTTTTCTTCTAGTGCAACGGTAGTGTTGACCCTACAAACTACCAAACCTACCAGGAGCGTAGACCAAATAGCTAACGAGCTAACTACGCCATTCAGTTGAATGGAAGACGCATCAACTTAACGATCCAGCTCAGTGGATGTGTAAATGAAATGTGGTGTGGTGATGTCGAACGCTTTGCTAACCTTTTATTCGAGTGATTGCAGTCGAGGAAGAAACTTGCCTCAACCTTTGGATTATAGAGTCTGAAGACAAGACTGCTAGTTACTTCAAAGTACAAATAAGGTTCGACTTTTTCAATGTGCGAACGATGTAACCTGGACCTCTAGTAACACCTCACTCGCAAAGAAGTTAATGAGATGACCTCTTTCCACAAGGACTCAAAGATTTCTCATCGAGAAAGAATTGGATAAATAGTCAATTGAACTAGAAGTAGTGTTGTTTCTACAAACTATCTATCAATCGAACTAGAATTAGTGTTTCTACAAACTATAAGGTGCTATCCAATCACTGACTTTACGACTTCAGTATTATTTGTACAAAACTCTACGATTTCGGTGTTATTTCTACAAATTATCAAGGTTCTAAAAGACGATAGGCGTTAGTCAGGCGGATGGCTGAGGCCTAGCACCTAGGCGGCTTGGCAGAATCTAGGCGGATGCCTAGGCAGACTAGACAGATTTAAGTAAATCTATTGTATTTCGTGTAAATAAGTGTCTGTTTATACTTAAAATATATATAATTTCTTCATAAACTAGAAAATAAAATGACATATATATTATGAAGTATTGGAACATAATGAAAACATGAGGAGCAAACATATAATGTGTGTTTATTTAAGTGTTCAATAAGTCTGTTACAATTTATTGGAAACAATAAAATGCAAAAGGAAAGTTATCTATTTTCTATCTAAGTGAGTTTCAACCTAGGCAGGTGTTTAGGCGGGTGCTAAGGCAGTCTAGGCAGGTGCCTCAGTAGGTCTAGGCACCATTTCTTAATTTTCAAATGCCTACGTATTAATCGGGATGGTGGCCGGCTGCCTAACGTGTAGGCGGTGTTAGACGAAGATTTTTGGAACAATGCAAATTATATGATGTGGTTAGTTGTCAACCACAGAATTGTTTATACAAATTAAAGGGTGATGTAGAGAGAAAAATTGTGCACGGCAATTTATGTGTGTGTTTGAAGGTCCCTTAAATACTGCACGGTGTCCTCCATTTATAAAGACGAGTACACGTTGGTTGATAAGCTCTAAAGCTAATTGAAGTTCTACCATGCTACTACAACTCTTCTACCATTCAAGCTTCGGTTAAATCCTACCACATTACCAATCCCAAGATTATGAACTTAGTAAATATGCAACCAAATTCAATCCTTATGCATAACCTTATCACATCGAATCCCAAGATGATGTACGTGCCTTATCTCTTATCACATCAAATCCCATGATAACCTGCATGCATGGATTTGAACAAATAAGGTTCATCCAAACAGCCACCACCCATGTGCACCACGATGGTTACTTTATGGAGATGATTATCACTAAACTTGCGTAGTCAACTCCCATCTAATCCTTTAAATATATCCCCAAGTTAGACTCTAGGATTTCCACCGTACATGACTACATCTACTGATCTACATGGGAAGGAGCCTGCCAATCCTCCACGCGTACGCAAGTGCTGATTACCAAACAATCATATGGTTATTTTTATAACCATCCACATTTACTCTTATCTCATTCATGCACTACATAAAGACGTAGCTGGTCCCGTTCTTCAAACAACAAGTTAGGATGGTGACTTTTTGAGAAGTCCTCGTATAGCATCCTTCTACCTTACCAGTTGTTCTCCTTTTGTTGGAAAAAAAAAATAGCTAGGATAGAGATCTTATTAAGTTTGGATAATTTAATATATTATTAAAAGATAATATCATGATTAAAACCATAATATTATTCTTCAATAATAATTGAAAATTATCACAACCATTTTGTCATCTAACGGTCTATGACTCTGCTCACTCAACAACCTCAATTGTATACACCGATGATATAATTTTGGGTAACAAATAGGTAGACATCCATACTAGACCAACCATAAGCAGCCAATGTTTGTCCAAATCAAGTCTCATCATCAAATCTGTCGACAATTACGAAACTCAACGTGTGGTGATTAATAACTACCTAGACCAATCTTAGAACGTCACTACGCTTAGTTTTGTGTCATCTGTTAGCTCCAAGTACTCCATGTCTTTCTTAAAGTCCATTTTCATTCAAGTCTTCCTAGTTCTTCTTCCACTCCCTTTGCCATGAGTCTTTGTCTCATAATTGAATTTTCTAACCATAGCACATGTAGGTCTTCGTTTCACTTGTTCAAATCATCTTAACCGAATTTCTCTCATCTTATCTTCAACTGTGGCCACCCGTACTTTACCTTTTATATTCTCATTCTTAATCTTGTCCTTTCTTGTGTGCTCACACCTCCAACGAAGCATTCTCATCTCCACTATACTCACTTTTTGCACATGTTGATGCTTGACTGCTCAACATTCCCTGTTGTAAAGCATTATTGGCCTTTTATCGTCCAATACAATTTTCTCTTGAACTTTAGTGGCATACAACAGTCGCACAAACACAGTCAATGCACTATTCCACTTCACTATCGTGTTTGTATTCTATGGTTGAGATCAATCCAATTTTGCAAATAGATCCAAGATAATGAAAGTATTGGTACTTTCTAATCTCCAATCCAGTAACCTATCCATTTGGAACACCAAGGTTAAGCTTTGACCTAGCTTATTTGCAAATAGATCCACTGAATTTGCACTTCATATACTCTGTCTTTGACCTACTTAGGCAAAGACCTTTAGATCCCAACACTTCCAAAGGTCAAGCTTCACATTTACTCCCTCTTGTGTTTCATCTATCAACATTATATCATCTGAGAAAAGTATACACCAAGGGATATCATACTAATGCATGTCTCGTTAACTCATCCATTACTAATACAAAAAGGTAAGGATTTAAAGCTAAGCCTCGATGTAAGTTGTAACCCTATGGTTATAGGAAAGCTTTGATCAATTTACCCTTCATAAGTCCTTACTGCAATCAGTGGCGAAGCCAGGAATTGACGATGGGAGGGGTGAAGTTAAAAGAGTGCAAAGTTCAAAAGAATAGCAACAACCAAATCCTTTTATATAGTAATGTCTTCCATAATTTATCAATACAAACAAATTACAATTGTTACCGACGAG
Organism: Pyrus communis; assembly: GCF_041283825.1. Taxonomy (NCBI): domain Eukaryota; kingdom Viridiplantae; phylum Streptophyta; class Magnoliopsida; order Rosales; family Rosaceae; genus Pyrus; species Pyrus communis. The sequence continues at coordinate 7,558,935 of NC_142570.1, forward strand.
GTTTCATATCATGAAAACGTCACATAATAGACTCATTATCAATAAAAGTAAATACATCTCTCTCAATGTAAACAAACATGCTATCACTCAACGACTGATCTCCTATTTTGTTACGCAATGGTGTTTTCACAATCTTCATAGCAAAAAAAAGTTATTTCCACCGAAGCGGTTGCAACCGGTAACACCAAAGCTAATGTAAGAAGCTTATACACTAACATATAGCTTGCATACCTCCCAGTCTCCACGAAGTCCTTTGCAAGATCACCAACTCCTCTTAATGATGAAAACTCACTGTGCATCTCCACATTTAATTACTTAATCAATGTGTGATATATGTTTTTGGCAGGCGTCGTCCTGTTTCCTAGAAACTCCTACCTTATTTCAACCATCTAAAAACCTTTACCCTCATGATCAAAATCAAACATTTACCACACCACCATCCACCGCCAATCCACCACGAATCCACATCACCACCACCGCCGTCACCGCTGCCCACCAATTCGGTTCTCTCCCTCCAACCCTTCAAATTCTTTGGACCACCAAATTCAACCCCAAAACCCCCCAATTCCCCCAATATAAAACCCCAATCTTCGATCAAAACCCTAATTCTAAATCCAATCCAACAGGCCAATTCAATCCAACCCTCTTCACAATTCCTACCCCGAGAAGCCCCAGAACACCAAAATTTGTCCTTTCCGCGCCACTAGCCAACCAGTGCACCAGAACAAGGAGTGGCCGAACCAATCCAATTTCCGGCTAGGGGAGGGGCTGAACCTTTGCTCCAGGCATGTTTTCCGACGAGGGGAGTGGCGGCCGCCACTCCTTGCCCTCACGTGGCTTCGCACTGACTGCAATCTTTGCTCCATCCTAAATATCCTTTATTGCTTAAATATACGCTATTCGTATTACCTAGACCATAAAACCCTTTTTCCTATCTACTTTTTCAATACCAAAACCGTTTTTCTTTTCCCCTTCTCTCTGCTCCCTGGCAGCGGCAATAATTGCATCTTCGTTTTTTTTTTTTACTCATTTTTCTTTATGGCAATGGAAACACTTTATCTCTTTTATTCAATCTTCCTCCATCTTCTTTTTCTAACCATCGTAACAATCTTCACTCTTAAGTCCATGGCTTGTGCGTGCACGATGAAAGGGAAATGCTCATAACAAAGTCAACCAAGAATCGAACTCTACTCTTTAATACTAAATTGAAAATAAGTGTTTAGGATAAACTTAGAATTCTTTACAATCTTACAATTCTCAAATACAACTTCAGTTTTTTATTCTTCTCCATATGGAGATATAATGAAAACAATCTTAAGCCCACAAGGACAAGAAAACCTAAATTTTGAAGTAATAAATATAAAATCCCTAATTAAATCTACACCAAAATAATTTCTTTAATTAAACCAAATCTCGAAAATAATTTCTTTTTATATTTTCCAACAAGTTGAGATTTCATGACAAATCACGAAATGGACTAAGAACTAGAGGAAATAATATAATATCTTTCATGGAATTTGTTTTGATACATAATATATTTATGAAATAAGCAAATGAGAAAATAAATTGGTTATGAACTCGTCATTTTCGAGATTCGAATCTAAGATCACTCATATATAAATAAATACAACTATCACTAAATTGTAGTATTAAGTGGCTTTCATGGTTTAATTTACTTTAGTGGCAAAACGAGTAAGCAACGAGTGACAATTATCTAAGAGGCCGTTTGTTAAGGTTTTGATTTTTCATTTTTTTCAAAATTAAAATTGAAAGCTACTTATTTTTAGTTTTCCAAAGTTGGTTTGGTGTTGTTTTTTCAGTTTCACTTTTTTTAAGACAGTGGCCAAACAAGTTTTTAAATAATTTAAAATTGGAAACTAAATATTGAAGTGTTATTATATTTGAACTCTATTGCGAAAATTAGATAATCTTATCAAGTCTCAAATTTTAGTACTCGTAAGTATACGAATTGGATGATAGTATAGCATTGAAGCATGGATATCGTCTCACAAGGTCGAATTAATTCTAAAAGTCTTACTAACTAAACTAAAACAAATTATAACTGAGAAGCTTTAACGGAAAATAGATATGATTTGAATTAAATTGAAATAAAATAAAGCTTGAATCTAAAATGCATGTAAATAATAAAATGAAAACATAACGTAATAAGACTTAGGGCATCCGAAAAACCAATTCTACTTAATTCTCTTAATATGTTATGCTCATGTAGTTCCCCAATATTGATGATCGATTTTCCCTACATTATTCAATTCCATGGCATCTGGTTGCATCAAGAGTATCCTTACATGTTAACCCTCTATGGCATCTAGATGAATTTAAACAAGTAAGAACCCATTAAATAAGCTCTATGGAAATAGTTGGAAAATCACATAAACTCTAATTGCATGGCATCTACAAATAGGTGTTTATGGTATCAATTGCAAGAAGCTAAACATTAAGTATGGCATCAAATCAACTTAACTAAAACTAACAAACAGTATTATCCACATTAAGGGGATGGGCTTAGTCTCACAATGGGATAGCAATACTGTGGTTCAAATTCGTCTTTGGTAAGAATCGTACCTAAGACCTCTCACTTATTAGTAAAGAAGATTACTACTAGACCCTATAATACTAAGTGTCTAGAATTAAAGGCTAATTAAAATACCTTTTAAAACCCACTAAACTCCTAAGCACAATGGACATTAAGTCCTTATTAAAGAAAAGGAAAAATAAACGGAAATAATAAAAACTAGAAATTAAGTCTCTTCTAAATTTCATCAAATAGTATCCCCATGTCCATTTGATTCCAAAATTGTTGCAATCTTAGCTTCTTACTGTTATGCATGTCTTTGTGCGGTTAATTAGCCTTTTGCTCCACTAGAATTACTCTAGACACTCAAAAAGCTCGTTTGTCACTTCTTTTTCGTATAACTCCAATAATAAATGCCTATAAATAAAACAATAGAATTTAGTGCATTTAAAAATATAAAATCCAAAAGAAATATATAATAAAAATATATGAAAAATGAACACATCAAACTCCAGTGCACATCTAAGTTCACCCCATATATGTTTTTATCATCTTAAAATTCTTTTATCACTGATAGGGATTTTTACCACATGTCAAAGTAGGGATAAAAACACTTAAAATACTTACAAGAGTATAAGGTAATTGTAGTATATCAACTCAAGCAAAGTCATTTTGCACAGGGATTGAATGAATAATTTGTGTAAAATCAAATCTTAATTAATTATTTAAAAAAAATTGGAAAATATTGAATTTAAAATTTAAAATAATAAAATAAAGAATGTAAAATAAAGAAAATTAAATAAATCAACTAGAAACCAATTAAAAGAAAATCAATTTAAAGAAACACTAGGGTTCTGCCGTCACCTTAACAATCCTACGTAGTTCTTCTAATTACTTATAAATTACTGATGCATATTTGAAGGTTAGGTTTTCCTAAAGTATGCCCTACTTGGAACCTCCAACATAGAACGTATATCTAACATGCAACCCGACCGTGGTATCCAGATCAAATGTGAACATGCAAGACTTATTAAGTTTTGTGAAATCCTTTTGAAAAACCATATAACTCTTAAGACGTGTCGTCCATCCTAAGAAGTTACACATATTAACCACAAAAAGCCTTAGTCAATTTTAGGGACAACCTTCCGCCAAAATTGCATCAAATTACTTTTCTAAATATCCTAATGGTGACCAATTATCAAGACAAATAGATAGTTTAAACCGGTGATTAATAATTCAAAACTTGCATGCATAATATCATAAGTAAATTGAAAAGAACCTACATATTCTTGCTAAGGCTCGTGGCCTCGTCCTAACAAACAAAAATTAGTTACGAACAATCATAAAACAAAATATTATTAAGAACATAGATAGAAAACACCTTGAAAATAAACTTGAATCTTCCAAAGTAGTGCGTGCGTAAATTTTATGCGTTCTCCCTCCTATTCCTATTGGCTTAATAGCCTTATTTATACTAATAGAAAATAAAACCCTACCTAGAAAATGTCTTCTAAAAACTAGGAAACATAATAGAATAAGATAATTAGGAAATACATTCATATTCTAACTTTGGGAAATCTGGCTGGCCACAAATCAGCCATGTTTTTGGACTTTCAGGGCTCCAAAATGGGCCCAAAATGGCTAAAATTAAATCTTGAGATGTCCCGAACATAATTGCAAAAGGCCTTCAACCCAAAAGACATCATCTTGGATGCCAAAAAGGCCCAAAACGTCACTTTGACAGCACTGCACGCTGCTCCTTTATTTCTTCACCATAAATAAACTGCTTGGTAGAAAAATCTAAAACTTTGACACGATCAAGTTGAGAGACACATGAACGTCCTCCAATTTGAATCACTAAAACATTTGTCCGTTTTATCATGTTTTGCTCCAGAGGAAGACGAATGTCCTACATTAAGAATATAAATTAAAGTATCAAAATTCTCACAAAATAACCAATAAATTATAACTAAGAATAGGGTAAAATATATGGTATAATATCAACTCATCAAATACCTCTAAACTTAGCTTTTTGCTTGTCCTCAAGCAAAACAAAACTCAAAAACAAATATAAGAAGTAACAAACTAGAAACTTATACAAAACTAACTAAGACACACAAATTTCACCTTCAAGTTGCCAGCCATAGAAAACGTTAAAAATTAGAACATCTTTCCAAAAGTTCCAACTAATCCCACCATAAAGTCTAAGCCATTTAGAATCAATTAGAAAAGAATTCATGAACTTTCTTTGGTGTAATGTGAACCAACACGGTTAAGGAGACTCGACTAAAATCTTTACATTTCATCCTCTTTATTTAACACTTCACACATAATAACTAGATTTTTTTTTTCTTTTTTTTAGTAATAGTAGTGGTCGTGCAATGCCAATTCCCTTAAGCTTTCGATCCAACCTATGTAGTGAGCTTTAGGTCAATGACTCCCAAACCACAAAGGCTTTAGAGCACTAGGTGTAGAACACCCCTAAGGACTTATTAACTCAAGCTGAAAAGGCTACAAAAGCAACTAACCACCCTACCCCATGCCAAAACTCTATCGTTTGACGCCAGAATCACTGCTGATCAGGCAGGACTAACCCGGTTACTAAGCAAAGTCTCGGATGGAACAATTATTACTTTATTTATAACAAGAACTAAACTTTACTTTACTAAGAACAAAAATTAAAATACACTTAGACTAAAAGTAAGTGTTTCAATCTCACTTGTTGATGTGAATGTGCAAATTTTCAAAGTTTAACTCATGAATTAGTGCCTAATCAACAACAAATAGAAAAACACTCTACTATGAGATTAATGCTCACCATGTCCATTTGTTTTAACGTTTAAAATAAACTATGGATATTAACTTAAAATTTGAAAATTTTTATTGATACAAAAAAGAATAAAATATTAAAAATTCTTATTTCCCACCCCTAAACTTAAATCACACATTGCCCTCAAGGTGGAAAATAAAATAAACATGAAAAAAATAAAATAAAATTGTAAAAAGAACTCAAATGACTTAAGACTACCAAAGAAAACGAATAAAAACTAAAATAAATAAACAAAAAAAAAAAGAAAACAAGCAAATAAAGAAAAGAAAACAGAGGCACCTGGAGACAAAAATGCATCACGCTGGCTGGGATCGAACTCATGAGTTGCAGGAAACCGCAAGATCGATGCGCAGAGCCAACGTGCCAGCCACACGTGCGAAGCCTTCTGATGGGAATCCTAACAGATCGCTATAGCTATATAAACGAGTTTCAGCTCTCATTTCTCATTTCCGACAAGCTGCCGTTGGAGAGCCTCTCTCTCATCTTCTCTCTACCCTCCTTGCATTTATCTCGGTTCTCTCATCCACAACACAAACAAACACCCTCTAGCTCCTCCGCGAGTCCCATCTTCTTCATCTGTTCTTTGCTCTGAAGGCAAAGCCGCAAAGGTTCTTTGTTTCAATTTCGATTTGTGCATTTCAGGAAAATAAACCAAAACTAACATATGCATGTGGTCTTTCTCTGTGCAAGGAACTTTGAGCTGACGTCAGTATCATGGAAGAGACAACGGAATTGCTACATCATCTCAGATCCGGCGATGCACTGGAAAACAAAACAAGAAGTGCTCGGATCCAAAGCCAAAGGTATAATTTCCGACTCCCTCTTCTTTGATCTGTTCTCGCATGTGTTGGATCAGTGAATTTCTATATGCTTATGTATTGCTTTCCCATGTGCTTGCATGAACCGTGATGAATGATGATGCACAAAACTGGATCCGTAGCTTGACTGGATGAGCCGTGCTCTCTGTGCAACATGGATCCCTCCCCCAAACTTCCGATCATGGTGTCGGCCCACTCAGAGGTAAAAATGCCTGATCCTCTAAATTCAATTTCAAGTCTAAGCTTAGATTAGGGAAAATTAGAAGATGAATGTCTGATGTATATATGTGTGCTCCCTGTGTAGGAGCTGCATAATGCCGACCCAACATAGCAAACAACGGTAAATGTCTGGAGCCTATCTGATGTAGAAAAGAAGGGTATAGATATGTATCCCTTCAACTCTTATTTGTGTGTCGTAGGAATATGATTTTCGTCTGCTCATAATTGTTCCCTGTGCTTTTGCATTTCTCCATTGATGTATGTTTGAGCAAAAATATATATGCATATGGATGGCCCTGATGACTGTTCTTCTCTGTACTGCTTAGACCCCCAGAATTGTATGTAATGAAATTTATGCAAGTGAGAGAGAGTGAGCGAAAGGTTCCAAACAGTGCTGAGAGTAGCACAGTAAACCCCCACTGTGAGTATTTCACAACTGATTTCCATCCGTTGAGGTCTGATGAATGTGGATGAATGATGAATGTATGAATGCTGCTGAATGCATGATTCAGTTGAATTTTGCGCGCTTAGTGGATATTTAGGGCCCTTCGAATCCAAATGCAACCTGCAAAAACACAGATTGAAAATCTAATTAGAATAAGTCCCAAAATAAAATACTGATTTACTAGAAACAGTTGCTGTTTTTGTGTTTTTCAATTTTCTGATTTTTTTTATATATTTTTTTATTGTTGTGATAATGAATAAAAGGAAGAAAATAAAATCAACGCTTTTTAATTAGCGCTTTAGTTGACTTCTATAGCTAGACGTACAGAAAATGATATTCACGCTACTTGTCCTATGAGAATCAACCACTATTTTGCAACATCATAGGGTAATGGTAGGTAAGGATTGACTTGAAATGTGCATTTAAATTCACTGGTTGAATCTTTCTTGTCCATCCTTTTTGGTGAATTAGTCTTTGAAGGCAAATAAGGTCCCTTCCGGCAAGGCTTGTGTCCTCCTTGAACTGACTTAAATCTTGTATTTAATGCCCCCAATTTTTGCACTAAACGAATTTCGTGATGAAGAATTGGGCTGCCATTAAACTTTTTCTTCCTTCCCTTGTAGATCTTTGCTTGCTCATAGGACTCGCCTAGATTTTCTTTAAATTTGAATGCTTGTACTGCTAGACTATCCAATTCAGCAACATAAATTGTATCAGTAGTCATCTGCCTTGTATCCAAATCGATCAGTGTGTTAGAGAGCTGATCATGCGATATATTAGATGTTAAATTTGTGTGAACATATTAACACTCATGTCTTCCTGCTAGCTTTGTGGGAAAGGTTTTGGTGGCAATGAACTTGGGTAGTAAAAGGATCTTGGAGGATTTTAGGATCAGCATGTGTTGTTTCCTCCCTTGGGGTTGAATAAATGGTAGATTGCTCCTTAGTTGTTGTGCCAATCTCTTCTTGATCATCATAGCTTTTCCCACGGTTTGATGCTTGAATCTAGAATCCTTGATTGGTTATTTCAATGTACAACTCAGTTGATTCCAACAATTGAGAGAGTTTGTCCTCCATCGAAAGCTCTTGTGGCACATTAGACTGCTCAAAATAGTGCTCAAGATGCTTTTTCAAACTTGGAGTGTAGAACTCTAAATAGGGATTGTTTCAACTCCCTTTTTATTTGTTTCTCATATTGATATGCTCCTGGACATAATTTGGAAAATATTCTCTCTCGGGACATTGCAAAATATCATGGGACTTTAAACAGCAAAGTGCACAAATTGTAGGTTTAAATCCATAAAAACCCCATTCTGCAAAGTTGACCCAAAAGGGTGGTCCTCCTGGTTGTATATTGAATCCAGGAGGAGGAACAAAGTCCATTGTTGCACAAATTGTAACCTAAAAAAATAAAATTAAATCAAGTAAATAAAAAGATATATACAAAAATAATTAACTAAGAGTTGATAAACACAAATCATTTAAACACAATCACCGACAACGGCGTTAATTTCTTGATAGGGATTTTTATCACCTGTCAAAGTAGGGATAAAAACACTTAAAATACTTGCAAGAGTACAAGGTAATTGTAGTATAGCAACTCAAGTAAGGTCGTTTTCCATAGAGATTGAATGAATAATTTGTGTAAAATCAAATCTTAATTAATTATTTAAAACAAAGTTTGTAAAATATTGATTTTAGAATTTTAAAAATAAAATGAATTTAAAATAAAGACAACTAAATCAATCAACTAGAAACCAAGTCAAAGAAAATCAACTTAAAGAAACATTAGGGTTCCGCCGTCACCTTAACAATCCTACGTAGTTCTTCTAATTACTTATAAATTACCGATGCATATTTGAAGGTTAGGTTTTCCTAAAGTATGCCCTACTTGGAACCTCCAACATAGAACGTATATCTAACATGCAACCTGACCGTGGTATCCAGATCGAATGTGAACATGCAAGACTTATTAAGTTTTGTGAAATCCTTTTGAAAAACCATATAACTCTTAAGACGTGTCGTCCATCCTAAGAAGTTACACATATTAACCACAAGAAGCCTTAGTCAATTTTAGGGACAACCCTTTTGTCAAAACTGCATCAAATTACTTTTCTAAATATCCTAATGGTTGTCAATCATCAAGACAAATAGATAGTTTAAACCAGTGATTAACAATTCAAAACTTGCATGCATATTTGGTGTTGCAGGATTGATGACCAGGAAAGGGTTGATAATGTGGTTCATGGTCTCACCCTAGCAAACGAAAATTAGTTACGAACAATTATAAAACAAAATATTATTAAGAATATGGATAGAAAACACCTTGAAAATAAACTTGAATCTTCCAAAGTAGTGTGTGCGTAAATTTTATGCGTTCTCCCTTCTATTCCTAATGGCTTAATAGCCTTATTTATACTAATAAAAAATAAAACCCTACCTAGAAAAATTTCTTCTAAAAACTAGGTAATTCCTATTCTAGCTTTGGAAAATCTGCCCAGCCACAAATCAGCCAGTTTTTGGACTTCCGGGGCTCCAAAACAGGCTCAAAATGGCTAGAATTAAAGTTTGAAATGTCCCGAACATAATTGCAGAAGACCTCGAACCCAAAAGACATCATCTTGGATGCCAAAAAGCCCAAATAAGCCCAAAACGTTACTTTGACAGCACTGCGCGCTGCTTCTTTATTTCTTCACCATAAATAAAATGTTTGGTAGACAAATCTGAAACTTTGACACGATCAAATTGAGAGACACATGAGTGTCCTCCAATTTGAATCACTCCAAAATTCGTCCGTTTCATCATGTTTTGCTCTAGAGGAAGGCGAATGTTCTACATTAAGAATATAAATCAAAGTAACAAAATTCTTACAAAATAACCAATAAATAATAACTAAAATTAAGATAAAATATATGGTGTAATATTGACTCATCAATCACCGTTAGACAAATCCAACACACCCACTGAAAACTAAAGATTTATTATTATTATTATTATACAACCCAAGCACTCCTCACCGCCACCTCAATTGTTGGGCTTCCTTGCAACAACCACCCTTTCGTAAACAACATTAAATTTTGTTTGTGGGTTTATAGAACTGGCTTACTTAATTTAATGTATTTTCTCTAGTGCACACCTCATTCAGCTGTGTACATAAAATATGCATTTTTTGTCACTTAATACTACTGTATAATGATATTACTCTTCACTTGTAAATGCAAAGTCTTAGGTTCGACTCTCGCCAATGGTAAATTTGAATCATATTATTGCATATGCTAACTCAGTGTGAGACTAAGCCCACCCTCTCTCCCTTAGTGTAGAAAATATCATTTGTTCAAAAAAAAATATATGCACTTTTAATGTGCAGTAGAAAAAGTCGTCATGAGTTAAAACCTCACATGCAGTAATTTTCCTTTGGCCCAATTTATTTTTTTATTTTTTTTATTTTTGTCAAAAGATAGAATTATATTGATCAATCAAATACGAATGGAAACATTTGTACTTCTACTAAGATATTAAACAGAAATTTTTGTCTTAACTCATCTCAACCCAGACTCCCGCCATGCTTATGAACGTACACCGCCACCATATGGGCTACACGATTACATTGATAAGGAGTGAAGATAAACTTCACCGAGTGGAAAGAAGGCTTCATAGCCCAAATATCAACCAAATAAATCTCCATTGACACGCCCGCTTGAATCTCCTTATTGAGCATTTGAATCACCCCCTTCGAATCGATTTCCACTTCTAGCGCCACCCCTGACTCCGGAATACCACTTTGAACGCACATCTCAAGCCCCTGACGAATCGCCACCACTTCAGCCATAATAGGCGATAAATACCTATCCCCACCCTTCCCACCCGCCATCTTTGGAATCCTAGCAAAGTGTCGTAGCACCCATCCCACACCACCTATCCTTGATTCTTTCCTCCAAGCCGCATCACAATTCAATTTTAAGCTTCCAAAGTCCGGCTTTCGCCATCCATTCACAACCCCCTCTATCTAAAAAATTTTCCCTGCTTCCTCCTTCCTTCTCCTTCGGTCTCCTGCTCCATCATCTTCAACCATAGCCGCATTAACTTGACGCTGCCACAAATCGACAGCGATGTAAGGCAAAATTCGATTATCGTAAACACAACTTCATTCCTACATTTCCAGATACGTCATAGACCAGACGCAATCTGTTGAAGTACCGAATCCTCATTCATCCCTTGTCCCACACGGTCTGAGAGCTTCTTCCATCCCACCATAAACTCTTGCGAGCCAAGTGATCCCATATCAATCTGCAATGAGGTACCAAACCAGAAGGCTCGGCTGAACTAACAATTAAAGAACAAATGCGCCTCCGTTTCGTCTGCAGCACCACATAATTCACAAACATTTAAGACCCGAATACGACGCCGTTCCAAGTTATGTCTCACCGCAAGAGAATGACGACACGCTCTCCAAAGAAACAACTTAATTTTATTAGGAACCATCACACGCCAAGTCTTCTTCCATAACCCATCCATGGGTTTTGTGGGTTTAACTTATTTGCAATCCAAAAATCTCATTTTTCACTTTTAATAAGTGTATTTTTTTTTTCGTTTAGAGTACAAAATGAGAGTTTTAGAGTGCCAATAACAATTCTCTTTTGTTTTTTTTTTTTTTTTTTTTTAGTATATTGATATTTTTACACTAAGAGGAGGGGAAGTTCGGCTAAGCTACACAATGAGCAATCTAATTTTGTATCAAATTCGCCATCCACGAGATTCGAACCTAAGATCTCTTACTTTAAAGTCCAAACTTTAATGGTTTTGGCCCATAATGGAGACTTTGCCATGAGTTATGCTTTCCTTCGCATTGGGTTTTTTTTATCGGAAACTTAATTGTCATTTCTGTAAAAATAACAGAGTACAAGAGATTTAGGAATGAAGGGGAAGCCTCGTTAAAAACCTCTAGAGAAGGGGAAAAAGGAATACTTCGCCAAATTACTCCCATTTACTTTCAATTATCATTCTCCAAAATCGACTTCCAAGAAAGGAGCAAGCCAAATTGGCTCCTCCCCTGTCCATGTATGAAATCCTTCATTATAAAGTTCAAATTTTGCCAAGGGAAATTTTATTTGAACCCATATAACCTCTTTCTACACTCAACCTACTCTCCACATCCATATTATTTTTAATTAAAGAATTAATATCTCTTTAAACCCAAACTTAATACCTAAACTACCCTCACAAACTCAATTCAAAATGTAAATTTATCTTTACACCCATTTAGAAAATAAAATTTCAAATTGAATAGTTCGGTGAAGTTTCTACTTGTTTTAAGCTAATGAAAGCTTTCTAGAGTTCAATTTGTGTGGACAAGTCAAATACTTAGTGAATTTTCTACTTGTTTATGAATCTTGTGAGACCACTACAAATTACGATAACAAAAAGTGGGCTAAACATTCTAATCTAACAACAGTCCTCACCACAATCCTCCCCACTTTTGGCTTCCTAATGAACCAATTTTCAGTAGTTGTGTCATTACTTTTTCTTTTTTTTCTTCTTTTTTAAAGCAACGGCATGAGTTTGTATTAATAGAGATCCAAAAAAACAGTAGCAAATTACAAAGTCTAGGATAAATCTTGCAACACTAATAGTTACAATCAGCCAACAATATGCTCATTTACTTTCGTGAGTGTTACTGTTATGATCACAGAGAGCTAGACGATCGTCATCTTTTCTCTTTTTACTACTTTTTCCTCAATTTTTACTCTATCAAATCATAAGCAATTAGACTCTTAAAGGTAATGACCACACACAAAGTATAACAAACCCAAAAACCCATCTTCTCAACTTTCAACATTGATGGTCTTGAATTGAAACCTAAAAACTCATCTTTTCAACTCTTAAAAAATTTGAAATCAAATGAAATTTTTTTTTTGCATAGATCGATTAATACCTTAGTTTGAGAATTTAAAACTTAAAAATCATTATCCATCAATAAAAAGCTTGTTTTTAGCTCTTAGATATTGAGTGTGGGTTTGTTGATAACTTTTATTTTTATTGTTAATTTCATCTTGCATTTGATGGGTCATTATGCAATAGGATTAAAAAGACAACTCATATTTAAATTTTAAGTTGATTGTAGAAAGAGATTACATGGGTTTAAATAAATTTTCCCTTCCGCTAACTCATGAGCCACCTTATTTCGCAGAGCTGGAATTTCATTTGGGGAAGGAATGTCAGTTTTACAAGGATAAAGATGTTTTCAATACCCTTCTTTTTGAGAAACACAATTGTATTAAGATTGTATGGAGACATGCTTCTGCGATCAAATTCATTAAAGATATAAGAACGTCGAAAGCCTAATCGGAAATGTACTTGGACTTGGCCGAGCTGAAGTTTCGTTTGAAAAGGAGTTTGACTCCTGAACGGAGTGTGATTATCTGGAGGTGAGACTTGCAATCACTATAAATACAAGGCATTTGGCAACGAGAAAAGGGTCTCAAACCAATCAATCAAATCTCTCACGCTCTACGCGTTTCACCAAACCTTAGCTCCGTTCGTGGCATTTACTAACTACCTAATTAACCAGGCGATTTGCGGCATCTCCGACTAAGGTGAACCTGAAGTGTTGTACTCACTGGAGTCTACAACGGACAACAACCAAAGTCCCTACGAAGAAGTTAACTGCGGTGCTTGACTATAGGGGTCACTCGCTTGCTTCCAAAGGTAATAATTGGGTGTTCTCCGCTTGTTCATGTGTGAATTACATCATGTAACAGCTCAAGTTTGGCACCAGCACGGCCATATATACCCCATTTTTTATCACGACCATCGTGATGTTTGAGTAACCCTGTCCGATTATTTTTATTTTCGTTCGCAAATCCTTTAAGTTTGAGAAAATCATGATCGAGTCCGAGCCCCATTCAGAGGATATAGACTATAAAAGTAATTAGAACGACCTTGTCTAATTTTGTGAAATATCTCTCTCTCTCTAGTTCGACTTATGTAGATACTCAGTTTTATACCAAATTATGATGCCTAGCTCATTGTATGGCTTAGCCTCACTCCCCTATCCCTTGGTGTACATATATCATTGTATTTTCTTTTGAAACATTTTAAATCAATTCCACATTTAAATATATTACACATATACATTCCCTCCAAAAATTTGGCTAATACATCTTCAGGTTTAGTTACGTGCAACAATTATAACAGCGAAGAATAATGAGATCATCATTAATAATCAAAATCACACCTTATTAGCAAGGTAAACTAATTACTGACCTATAACTCTAGTTGTACCATCTTTTTAGAATAGCAATTTTCATGGCCTCATCACTTGTGAAACCCTGAGGCACTCTTGCCACAACATCTTGAAGCATCAACTCTTTCACACTTGATATGCTTGCATGATAAACTTTTAACTCCAGGTCTTTGAGTGCATTCATCAATCTAGCATTAGGGTAATCGCAATCCGGACACTGAACTCGTATCATGGCTTCTGAGCCTACGATCTTCACATCTATTTCCACAGCCCCAGCTGCTTTATTATTATAACTTGATGATAGCCTAGGCCTTGTTTGATGATGATCAACTATGGAGCTTGTTTGGCCTCCGATATCAACACCAGGCTTTTGAGGTTGTGCTTGAATTTTGGCCTCCAATTGCCCAACCCTTGCTTTCAGATCATTGATGTATACAACTGCATCAGAAAGTAAAGAAGCTTTGTCCATTCTGGACACATTGGGAACGACAGAGCGGAGGGCATAGAATCGATGGTTAAGCTTCTCTCGCCTTTGTCTTTCAGCCTCAACATGGTTTATTGGTGATTCTGTTCTACCTGTTTCACGGTTTGATGATCTTCCTCTCTTTTTTAATCGAATGTTCTCAGCATTCTCAGAGGTTAAATTTCCAACAGAGTCAGAAGGTCCTGAGTCTGATGATGATCCACTTACATTTGCAGGAGCTGCTTCTTTTGTACCACCTTCAAGTCAAAATATTTAACTTTCATGTCAATGAAATATTGTGTGTTAAAATACACAATATCAATAAAATATCGTATCTGGAGATCATGTTACGTGAGTACTTTAAATTAAAAAAAAAAAAAAAAAAACCTCTTAAATATCATCTAAATGGAAAAGATTGTTTGGTATTGGACATCAGTCTACATACATCATTGTCTAGACAACACTAGTTCGATGCGTTTGGTATTTGCTACCAGTATAGCTTACTGTATCAAAAATTTTGAACCGGTTTGCTTACCTTGTGTTGCCCACTCTTTGTCAGCTCCTGAAAAGATTCCACTTTCTAAGAGAGAAACATGTACCTGGTCCTCACGGCTGCTGCTCAGCTGCTTTGGGACCACGTTCTTGTTGTCTGATTCGAAAAGTGATTTTGATAGCTGCAGAAGACCCCAATCTTCTTTGATCACATCCAAAGATGCGAGTTCAAGTACTCCACATGAAGTTGCAATACAAACCAAAGTTTGAATTCCGTGCATTCTTGCTTCTTTCACTCTCTCACACTCATAGATTTGAAGCTCATGATCACCTGCCAGCCAAACAAAACCACCAGAACAAAACGTACGGCCCAGAATGTTACTATTACCGTGGCCGGCAGTAAATGACTGGGTTAAAGAGGCTGTGTAAAAGTAAAACCATTGAGCGTCAGTAACATCTCCACCGTCCAAATCCAAGTCTTCATGGAAAAGAGCTTCAACTTCTCTGCTAATCGCCCTCTTCCTCTCCACAACATTGAACCCGAATCCGGGTTGGTGTTTGTGGTAACTTCTTTTGGAGGCCAAGTCCCTAGTGCTTCGAAAATGGCCGCCGGCCCACGACAAAGAAACTAGGTCACTGTTGTGTTTTGAGGGTTGCCAGAAAATTGAATAGACCCACCATTCAGGGCGGTTCTGAACTATGAATTGGAGGCGTTGAAGTGTGGGTGAGTTTTCTTGACAAAACTTTTGAGAAGTACAAGAGGATATAATTTCCTCCATCGTTTTCCTTTCTTTTTTTTTTTTCTTTTTCAGAAGCCTCGATGGTATCGGAGGAGTTTATGGAATCAAAAGGCACACATTTTTGCTTGCTAATGACTATTATGTAAAGAAAAATTTAGCTACAAATTAAGAAGTCAGAAATGAATAGTAGAATTTGAGACAATGGAAGAAGAAATTGAGTGAGTGAGTGAGAAGCAATGGAAGAGGAAATTGAGTGAGTGAGGTTCTCAATGCTCGGACTGGAAATTAATAAAGGAAACAAACCCACGTACAACTCGTAAGGACTAATAGTGCAACGTGATAAACACACCACACGGTAAATTCTTTGAATCTGGCTCATTTTCGTAGGCTGTTTGGAAACTTCTCTCATCCGTCTATTCTGAAAATTAATAATTGGTCTTCGATTTTATTTCACCACTTTCTCGTGCTTAATTCAATTCTTTCTTCATTTCTTTTGAAAGGGATCCTCTACGGATTCCTTTCACCAAATCCACCCAATTATCTAATCTGAACCCTTGAAATTTGATTCAACGGTTAAAGTTATTATAACTTTTAAAAATGCCCCTGTTTGTAGCCATTTGATCGAATTTCAAGAGTTTGAATTGATTGATTGGATGTATTTGATGGAAGGGATCCGGAGAGGATCCCTTTCCCATTTCTATTACTGATAGAATGTTTTGTGGTTTTCTTCATTTCATCATGTGAAAGAGATTTGAAAGCGTGTTTGAAAAAGAGTAGGGTTGCGAGTTTTCTTTTAAATAACGGGTAGGTTCAAGTCTATATCATACAACTAATAATTCTTTCCGTATTAACTTAAGCATTCCAAATGGGTTATATAACAAAATAATATACAATTAATATATGAAACTTTCTATCCATAATATCACCAAAATCTTTTGTAATAAAACTCAAACCTATCAATAAGTGGTTAAGTTCTTCCTTTAACTAACCTAATTAACCTTTTAGTTAACTAACCGTTAGCTCATGTTCATACTGTCTTGGTTGACACGGCTCTTATGGGTCCAATAGAGAAGAGAGATTTTGGCTTTTTCCTCTTTAGGTTAAATCAATCAATATCGATCATTTGTCCTCTTTTTTTTTGGATAACTTGATATAGATCCAATTTTGTGAGTCATTAGTAGGATTAGTCCATTTCATTGAAATAGGTCCAATAATTGAGATTCCACGTATGATTGTCTGTGGTTTATACCATATTTACCCCTTAAGCTTACAAATTGTAGTAAATACACAAAATTTCTTAATTATGGGATTATTTATGGTTTAACTAATTCCTTAACTGTACGATTAGTTATAGCCATATAATCACCTCAACCCCCAGTCCGTTTCATCCCTCCTTCTTTCCTTCTTCCACACAATTCCCTCCGTTAGATCATGGAATCAATCCTCCTCTTTTTTGTCTCTTCTTTTCATGGATGATATTTTTGTGTTCTTCCCTCCAAATTTGTTCCTTTAATGGAGGTATATTATATCAATTTATATTTCTATGTTCCGCCATGTAGGTTCCTAGAATTTTTCTTCCGATACAATAGGTACTTTATTTTTATTTTGCAAGTAGATTATATCTTCTTTGTAGGTATAAAGCATCTTTCTTCCATGCAATAGGTAGTTACTAGACTATATCGGTTTTGTTTTCTTCATAAATAATAGGTAGTTACTAGATAATATTTTTGGTTTGAGTATTTAAATATTCAAATTTTAAAAACTGAATAAATGATAAAAAAAATTTAAAGAAATTAAATATTTTTATCTAAATGGGCAAAATTGATATCAAAATATATAATTAGATAACTGAACTCAGTTTCAAAAGCTACCCATATTTTTGGACGTAGATCCAAAAGCCCCTTTCCTTTTGCAAGTCACGACCCACGAGAGACGAGATTTCCAATTGCCCTTGCAATTGGGTTGAATTGCCCCACAGCCCAGAAAAAAATTACTCCAGCGGAGGGAAGACTGGAGGGCGATTAGGCGAAAGGCAGATGCCCTATTCCTTGCCCTTGCAAGTTTTGCCTGGGCTTGCACCCTTCTACTACACCACAACTGTGGCCCACCCACGTATTGTTGGGCAAAAGCGAAAGAATCTCTCCTCTCCTCATTCTCTGCTGGAACCCGTCTCCATTCAGGTCATCTCTAATCGAATAGGATATGTTTAGTTTCCGTTCAAATTATAGTTTTGAAATAAATTATTTTTCAATTAACAGTGTAAAGCTATATTTATGTATCATTTCCAATCGAATGGACTATTTTTTAGCCCCCTTCATAATTTATTATTTTAAGTTTGTTCTTTAATTTTACTGGTTAATTGAATTAAACTACCATATCAAAAAAAAGTTTTCCGGACATATTTTGAGTGTCACTTGTCGCTAAATGAATAAGTATCCCAATTTCTTATCTTTATATAATCTCAAAAAATTTCGGATATGATTTTGAGTGACACATTAGGTTTCATATTGTTTAAGTTTCATGTTATTAAATATTTTAATTTTTCTTGCATGTTAACAACTTAGACATTAATTCAAAGATCACAATTTAATTGAAAGACAACTTAACTAAAATACATCTTAAATATTAAAACTACAACAACTTAGATTTTGGGCGCTCGTCAACTCTATGACTTTCAATAACTTGTTAACTTTCAATAACTTAGATTTTGGGCGCTCGTCAACTTAGATTTTGGGCGCTCGTTAACTAAAATACAATAACTTGTTGCGCTACAAAAGCTGGTTCACCAAGGTCGTCTGCTGTGCTAGGGTGCTCGTCAACTCTATGACTTGTCGAGACAAGTGTTGTTCGCCATTTGGATTGGAAGAGCTTGGAAGGAATGTTTCTCCTTGAGCAGTGGAAGTATAGTAGACTCTGGGCGCGAGATTTGAGTTGGGAAATGTCAAATTCGCAGAAAAATATGGTGAAAATGCTCCCGGTTTCATCATCGGTCCGAAAATTTGGAGCCGGGACGATTGAACTAGTCTTGGACCGATTTGGGCTGCTTAGAAGGCCACGAGAGCATATTGGGCTACGGAAGCAGACTGGGCCACGGGAGTGGGTTGCTCGGCGTGTGGCACACTTGGGTGCGAGGCTAGGGCTCGGCTTGGCAACACGTTGGGCTGGCGTTGGGCTTAGAGTGACATGGCTTAGGTTATGGCCTTGGTGCTATGAGCCTTGGATGGCACGGCTCGGGCCGTGGTAGTGGTGCCAGGGACCTCACCGCAGGTGGCCACTGCGGTGGTTCCCATGGTGGTGGTGCCGTTCCCCCTAGGATCACATTTAGTCTCGTGGAACGCCGCGGTCCCATTTCTTGAATATTAATATTTTCACTCATGGAGTTTTCTAAATTTCTAGCCATTGTATTTCTCTTTTTCATTTTATCAAATAATCTTTGTAAATAAAAAATTCTAATAATAAGAACGTAAGAAAAATACAAGTGGACTAGAAAATAGAGGAAAAAAAACCTTTTTATGCAAGAGTCTTCTACAAGTGTGAATTTCAACTCTTAATGAAAGCACCAATTTGTGGATGCAAATTTCTTCCTCCTTGTTATTGGACAAAATTGCACCTACAAAACAAATAACACCTTAGGTCAAGGCCAAGAGCCTCACACACCCACGATGAATGAGGGGGTCCCTTTGGCCGAAGAACCTCCAATGCCAAAGTTAGAATTTAGAGAGAAAAGTGTTTGGAGAGTTTTTGGGAGTTTTGCAAGAGTGTGGAACTAGCTTTCTAGAGAAAATAGGGTCATATATATAGGGAATGGAGGTGACCGGCCCTTAGAGGTTTTTTTGTGTGAAAATGGGTGATTTAATTGGTGATTAATGGATTAATTAAGAATTAATCCATTAATTAGCCAATTAATCTCCATTTATATGGAATAATTTGTAGGTTATGAATTAATTACCTAAGATGAGGATGGATGAGATAATTTGGAATTTGTTACCTAATTTGGACACTCTTGGTTGATTTTCCACTGCTTGCATAGGACAACCGGTGTGTCTCAGGGGTGACTTTGTCCTTTTTACCAAAAATCCACATGTTGCCTTGTGATTATTTTTGGCTCCACAACCGCCACTTTAAAAATACAAATTTGATTAGTAAGACGTTATAATGGCTCTCCTTGACAAAACCGGAGATGGAAATGGATAAAAGGTAAGAGAAACATATAAAGGAAGAGAGAAGAGAGACCAAGAGTTACTGTCACCAACCCAAAGGCCAAAAAATTTAAGGTGTCCAGCAACAAAGAAATTTCCCTCTATTTCTCCCTTACGGGTATTTCCATGGAGTTCAAATACAATTTATTTGTGAAAATCACCAGTTTAATAAATTTTCAAGACTAGGGCCATCTTAGTTTAATAAGGTCATCTCCAATCGAAGGGTCCAGAGGGCCAAAAATAGCCCGAAAATCGTCTCCAACCGAAGGCTAGGCCAGAGGGCTTGTGGGCCCCATGGAATCTGAAAGGGCCAAAGGGCTAGAGGGCTGGCCCCTTCCAACCAGCCAGCCAGCCCCGGGCTGGCCAGAATTTTTTTAAATGTGTTGGATTTCTTGTCAGTTATAACCGACATGAATAATTTAGATTATTTCAATAGTGTTGGTTATAACCGACACGAATAGTGATTTAAATATTACGGCTAGATAGGAATATTTTTTATTAATCACTATTCATGTCGGTTATAACCGACACGAATGTTAATTTGAATAATAGTGTCGGTTATAACCAAGACGAATAGTATGAAAAAATTCGAATACAATGGCTAGCTGACTGCAGCTGGCCGTTTTATTCTTTTTTTTTTTTTTTTTTTGAATTTAAACCTTTTTTTTTCTTCTATATATATGGTGAAGCTCTTTCAATTCTTCACTTCATCAGCAATATTTCCTTCATCTGCAATATTTCTTTCATTTTTTCAATATTTCCTTCATCTGCAATTTTTTCTTTCAATTTTTCAATAATTTCCTTCAATATTTTTTCAATAATAAATGATGTTTGTCCTTATGGTCCTTGGTTGTAGGCGGTTTTTTGCGACAGGGCTAAAATGAGCTCTATGGCCCTTTGGCCCTCAGTTGGAGATGGAGGCAAATATGGTCATGTACTGTTCATTAAAATATTAATATCTTGGAGGGCCAGATGACTAAAACGAGCCCTCTGGCCAGCCCTCGGTTAGAGATGGCCTAAGTTTCCAAGACTAGGGTTGCCCCTGAAAATTTGGGGGTCATGTGTGAAAATTTTAAATGGGGTCCTTCTTAAATATAATCTTTTAAGAAAATAATAATATTTTATGAAAAAAAATACTAATTTTTGTTTTAGACATTGTACAATGGAAATGATAAGCACATATCATTTTAAGCCTATCAGACACCTATGTTTAATTTTGTTTTTTTTATTTCGTTTGATTAATTCACTTCGATGGCTAAAAACAAAAAGTTTGAAAAGTTAAAAAAGGTATGTGAAAACCGCTTGCCAATAAATAAATCTATTATTAAAACTAACACAAACTTTGAAACTAAAACTCATGATCATTAAGAAAAGTCAAATTCATAATAGCAATAAAAACATAAACCTAAATTTTATTATGCCAATTCAATCAACAATCGTATTATAATATATGTTAAATGCTTTACATGAATCGAATTGTTAGCACTTCAATCCAAGTAGTTGAATGATATTATTTATTTGAGGATTTACTTAAGAGAAGTATTATGAGTTATGGACATATGACAGAGAAATAGTCCAATATTCTTTCTCATATTTGGCTATTGGCCTAATTGGATTATTAGTCTCCTTGGTGATAGGGTAGTCAGAAGATAGTTCATGTTTAAAAAGTTAGGATTTAAGCCCTTATGGTGAAGTCTGTTACGATTTAGGCCTAAAATTGAAAATTTCGTTAGCTCTCAGTTAGTTATTAGCATGTAAGCCACATATATTAGGCTAAAATGGAGCTCTCCATTAATTGTTACCACGTGAACCTCATGTGTTAACAATTAAGGGAGAGTTGATAAAAATTTTAATTTTGAGCCTAAATTCTAACAGATTTTACCTTAGGGGCTTAAATCCTCTTTTTTTACCACATGAGCTATCTTCCAACTACCCTATCACCATGGGGTCTGTTAATCCAATTATGCTTAGGCTATTTTTCTATTTATTTATTTATTATTATTAATCAGCACACACGCTCTACGTGTACAAACTAAGTTTGTTTTTTATTTTATTACGATTTATTATTAATGAGCAATTATGACAATTGAAAAAAAAAATAAACAAAAGAGAACTGATAAAAAGGAAAAAGAAAAGGAGAGGGTGGGAGAGCATGGGGAATGCATAGAGAGGAAGAGAAGAGAAGTGGTGTTTTTATTTATTTTTTAATTTTTAAATGAGATATGCTATATTTACATGGCTGTGAGGTTAGTGTAAAAAAATAATAAAAATTTATGTTAGATGCAATAACTGAATTGTCCACATTTTTTTTTTTTTTTTTTTGTTTAGTTATTGTGAAATGGTTAGAATAGTGATTTGCTGGAGCTGTAATTGACAAATAAAGTTCTATTAATAGGTAGTTTAAATTAAAAAATTATATAATATATTTATAGGGTACAAAAACATCAGGGCCCCTATTCAATTCGGAGCTCTATTCAATTAATGAAAGATTAGCCCTTGTTTTCTGACCTCTCTTTCTATTTTTCTTCTTCTTCATCTTCTCATTTCTCTCTCTAAAAACCAGAATACCATAGCTATTATTAGCTTGTAATTACAAAAATTCTTTTTAAACCTCATTCTCTGTATTACTAGTCAAATTTAACTAACAAAACACATCATAAATTAGTTTAGCACCATTCTGTTTCCATTTAATTAGAAAAAAGTTTGATATTCGATATATAGTCAGTTGTGATTCATTGCACTTTGCTGTGAATGTGTTACTAGCTAGGTTGACCACTCCAAATCTCTCCAGTGGTCCAGTTATATGGTATTGTTGAAGGTTAGTTACTTCCAATGACCCACCCGCAACCCCACCAACAAATAGGCCAAATATTCATGCCAGGCTTGTCCTCGCATGCGTCAGCTGCGACGTCTGCCGTACACCTCATCATAGTCGGTGGTGACAATAGTTCTAATAGTCTTCTAGAACATTTGAATAAAAAAAAAATTGAAAATCAATGAATTAGTCTTTGATTCTTAATAGTAGTTTTACGGTTTTATTATTTTGAGTGATATCTGTGAAATAGCATATGATAAGTTCTGAAAGAAATTCTTTGAAACGATATAGGAACAGATAAAAGGATTTGTACATGATATTATTTATTTGAGGATTTACTTAAGAGAAGTATTATGAGTTATGGACTTATGAGAGAGAAATAGTCCAATATTCTTTTTCATTTTTGGCTATTGCCCTAATTGGATTATTAGTTTCCTTGGTGAAAAAGGTAGTTGGAAGATAGTTCATGTAAAAAAATTAGGATTTAAACCCCTATGGTGAAGTCTGTTACGATTTAGGCCTAAACTTGAAATTTTCGTTAGCTCTCAGTTAGTTAGTAGCACGTGAGCCACATATATTAGGCTAAAACGGAGCTCTCTGCTAATTGTTACCACTTGAACCTCATGTGTTAACAATTAACGGAGAGTTGACAAAATTTTTAATTTTGAGCCTAAATTCTAACAGACTTTACCTTAGGGGCTTAAATCCTCTTTTTTTACCACATGAGCTATCTTCCGACTACCCTATCACCATAGGGACTGTTAATCCAATTATGCCTAGGCCATTTTCTATTTATTTATTATTATTAATCAGCACACACGCTCTACGTGTACAAACTAAGTTTGTTTTGTATTTTACTACGATTTATTATTAATGAGCAATTATAACAATTTAAAAAAAAAACAAAAGAGAAATGATAAAAAGGAAAAAGAAAAGGAGAGGGTGGGAGAACATGGGGAATGCATAGAGAGGAAGAGAAGAGAAGTGGTGTTTTTTTATTTATTTTTTAATTTTTAAATGGGATATGCTATATTTACATGGCTGTGAGGTTAGTGTAAAAAAATAATAAAATTTATGTTAGATGCAATAACTGAATTGTTCACATTTTTTATTTTTATTCAGTTATGGTGAAATGGTTAGAATAATGATTTGCTGGAGCTTTGATTGACAAACAAGGTTTTATTAATAGGTAGTTTAGATTAAAAAATTATATAATATATTTATGGGATACAAAAACATCAGGGGCCCCAATTCAATTCGGAGCTCTATTCAATTAATGAAAGATTAGCCCTTGTTTTCTAACCTCTCTTTCTATTTTTCTTCTTCTTCATCTTCTCATTTCTCTCTCTACAAACCAGAATACTATAGCTGTTAATAGCTTGTAATTAAAAAAAAAAAATCCTTTTTAAACCCCATTCTCTGCATTACTAGTCAAATTTAGCTAACAAAACACATCATCAATAGTTTAGCACCACTCTGTTTCCATTTTGTTAGAAAAAAGTTTGATATTCGATATATAGTCAGTTGTGATTCATGTGCTATGAATGTGTTACCAGCTAGGTTGATCACTCCAAGTCTCTCCAGTGGTCCAGTTATACGCGTCAGCTGCCACGTCTGCCCTACACCTCATCATAGTCGGTGGTGACAATAGTTCTAATAGTCTTCTAGAACATTTGAATCAATCGTCCAAAAAGAGTTGAAAATCAACGAATTAGTCTTTGATTCTTAATGGTAGTTTTACAGTTTTATTATTCTGAGTGATATCTGTGAAATAGCATATGATAAGTTGTGAAAGAAATTCTTTGAAACGATATAGGAACAGATAAAAGGATTTGTACATGATTTTTACAGACTATAGAAAAAATGTTTGATAGGCTCCTAAGAAAAAAACTTTGGACGATTTTAGAAGAAAAAAAAAAGTACAAGTATCATATATCCAAGCAATAAATGATGTATATGATAAAGCAAAGACGGCAATAAGAACTCATGAAGGACAAGTTGTTGGAAATTAGTTATTTATTTTATTATTATTTAAGGTTTTCTTGTGGGCCAAAGATATTACAGTTTCTTGCCCGATAAGGATTAGGGTTTTACTTTAGCTTTCACTAAATATAGTAGTACTTGTATTTTGTTAAACAAGTCATTCGCATTGTAGCCTTTTTGGCTATGTAATCATCATGACAATCTTTCGTTCACTTAATATAATTATATTAGTTTATACACCACATTTGAGTTGGAATTTCATTCAAACACTTATCAATACCCCACATTTGGATGTAAATGAAAATTAAAAAGCAAATGGAGATCGAATCTTGAGAGAAAAGTAGAAATGATACACATCAGGTGAAGTGTCTTTGGACTTGAATTTACCTTAGTGAAAAACATATCAAATTTACATGGTGATGCAATATATATAGAAGACATTGAATTGTTTACCTTATAGAGTAAACCAAGACAATATGTCTCACACATATCATTTCTAACACATGCTTGTTCATACATTTGTGTTCATTTTGGTCCTAGACAAATCTTGAGTTCATAGGATCTTAAGAGAATTTAGTCATCTCAATTTTCATCCCACATTTACTCCTACATAGGTGACCATCTTGTTTAAGAGTATTCTACCATATTTCTCATGATAACAAGATATCAATATCATTAAATGTAAGACATAACCTTAAACTTAGGCAGAACACACACAAGTATCATAGTAATGGATTGATGTGTGTTTAACTCTTGAATTAAACCCAACTAGTTTGCCTATTGAACTTAGCACATGGGATCTCCAATCAACTTAGTTAGGTTTCCGCCTAGTTTAATTCATTGTGTTGGCTTAAGATCCATTCCCCTTGATGTATATGGAATTTGCTCTCTTGGTAGGCCTTTTGTCAAAGGATCCGCCATATTTTCCTTAGATTGCACATAATCAATGGTAATTGTTCCATTCGAGAGCAATTTTTTTATAGTATTATGTCTACGCCTGATATGTCTTGATTTTTCATTGTGTACACTATTTTTTATTCTTTCTTGTGTTGCTATACTATCACAATGTATACAAATTACTGATACAGGCTTAGGCCACAATGGAATATCTAGCAGAAAATCTTGAAGCCATTATGCATCGGCAACTGATAAATCTAGGGCTATAACTCGGATTTCATTGTTGAACATATTATGCACGTTTTCTTTGCCGATTTCCAAGCAACTGCTCCTCCTCTCAAAGTAAAAACGTATCTACTAGTTGATTTGGTTTCTGAACTGTCATAAATTCAATTTGCATCACTATAACCCTCTAGTACATGTGGATATCTCGTATAATGGAATCCATAGTTCATGGTGTATTTCAAATATCTTAACACCTTAACTAACATGACCCAATACTCTTGTCCAGGATAACTTGTGTAACTGCTAAGCCTACTTTTCGAATAAGCTATATCAGGGCTTGTAGCATTGATGACATACATCAAACTTCCAATTACTTGGGAATATTCTAATCGAGATCTTAGTTCTCCAACATGCTTTCTCAATTTAGAACTTGGGTCAAAAGGCAGTGCCACAAGTTTGCAATCAAAATGACCAAACTTTCTTAACACTTCTTCAACATAATGGGATTGTGTAAGTATGTATCCATCATCATTTCTCTTTACTTGAATTCCAAGAATGACATCTACTTGACCAAGATCTTTCATGTCAAAGCTTGAATTCGACATTTTCTTTGTAGAGTTAATAACATCCTTGCTAGTTCCCATTATGAGCATATCATAACATATAAACACACAATGACACAAGAGTTCCCCTTGCTCTTTATACAAACACAGTTGTCACATTCATTGATCTTTAATGATTGCGTCTTCATAGTATGATTAAATTTTTCATGTCACTGTTTTGGTGCTTGTTTAAGTCCATATGATAATCTCACAAGTCTACACACCTTATTTCTTGTCCCCTTACCATAAAACCCTCGGGTTGTTCCATGTGTATTTATTCATCTAATTCTCCATTTAGAAAAGTAGTTTTTACATCCATTTGGTGTATGTCCAAATTGTAAATTGCTGCTATAGCAAATAATATGCTGTGAACACGAAAGATTCTGAAATTTCGATGTCTACATATGCAAATGTATGTTATTCTAGATACTGGAGAATAAGTGTGACATAATCTACTCCTTCTTTTTGACGATATCCCACGGCAACTAAACGTGCCTTATATTTATCATTAGTGCCATTTGCCTTTAACTTCTTCTTGAAAATCCATTTATACTCAATAGGTTTATTACCAAGTGGTAAGTCAACCAATTCCGGAGTATGAAAATTATGTATAATGAATTCCATTTTACTATTATTGCTTCCTTCCAAAAAGGAGCATCAGGTGAAGTCATGGCTTCTTGATAAGTTTGTGGTTCATTCTCAAACAAGAAAGTAAGATAATCAGGTCAAAAATTCTTTGGATTTTTCGTCCTTTTTCCTCTCCTAAGTTCCAATTCTTCTTCTTGGACACCTAAAGATGATGGAAAATCATGATTTCTCTTACTACTTGAACTGTTATTTTCTTTGAAAGGAAAATTTTCTTCAAAGAATTTAGCATCAACTGACTCAATTATAGTATTAACATGTATATTTGAAATTGCAGATTTTACTACAAGGAGTCTATACGCTGCACTATTGTTTGTATATCCAATGAAAGCACAATTAATAGATAGCCCCACACTTTTAAGGTTTTGAATGTGGGAACTCTTCCTTTCCAAATTTGTTAAGGAGACTTGTTAGTCTCCGTGTGCAAAATCTTATTCATCAATATTTTGTTTGCAATAAGTAACGCTTCACCCCCCACATATTGTGTGGAAGCTCTGAACTATTTAACATGAAATTTATTATATCTTTGAAAGTTCTATTCTTCTATTCTGCTACAGCATTTTGTTGTGGTCTATATGGAGTGGTTTTTTGATGCACAAATCCATGTTCCGCGCAAAAATCCAGGAAGGCAGTAGATTCGTACTCTTATTCTTGATCTAATCTAAGTGTCTTTATTTTTCTCTCAAGTTAATTTTCAACTTTAACCTTGTATGTCTTAAACATATATAAGGTTTCATCTTTGCTATGAATCAAGCAAACATAACAAAATTTACTGCAATCATCAATGAAAGTAATATAGTAATTCTTTCCTCCACGACTTAGTGTTGATTTAAAGTCAATGAGATCACTATGAATTAAAACAAGTAATTCGTTTGATCTTCCCAAAACTGACTTAAATGTTTGTCTAGCAAATTTTGATTTCGTTCACGTTTCATACTTATTTTTATAATCATCATCAAACTTAGTAATAATCCCAAATTACACATTCAATTCAAAGAACGAAAATTAACATGTCCTAATCTAGCATGCTATATATTAGAAGATTCAACAATATAAGTAGAAGATTTATTTATATTATTAATAGCGTCAGTAGCCAAACATTGAGTTTGAAAGGGCTTTCAGGCAAGTAACCTTTTCCTACATAAGCTGCCCCTTGGTCAGTACAAATTTGTCAAACTTATTAATCAGCATAGGGCCTGACACAACGTTTCCCTAATCTTTGAAAAATGGAGCACATCTTGTAAAGTTAAGTTCTTTCCAGAAGTCAATTTCGACACCACTTTACCTTTTTTTTCTTCAATGATAGATGCAACAACATTTTCCATGTGCAACTTCTCACCACTAAAAATAACATGGTAATCAGAAGACAAGTTTATGTCGCCATATATATGCTCTTTCGCACCAGTATCGACTCATCAATCACTGATATAAAAAACCAGATTGATCTCTGAAACAACGGCAACAAAATCCTCAGTGATATTTGCTTGGTAGTTGTTTGGATTAACATTATTCCAGTTGCGGCAATCTTCCTCTTTGTGGCCTAGTTTTTCACATACATAGCACGAAATATTGGATTTTTTGAACTGTTTGCCCTTTGGTGCATGAGCAACAATTTTTCCCTTGCCTTTGTTTTTCTGGAAAGCTTTCTTTGTCTCAACGACATTCCTTCAATGAAATTGGCTTTGGCTTCGAAGGTAGACACATCATTCTTGTCACCCTTCTTGTGATCCTCTTCAACACGGAATCTGAGAATAAGATCCTTCATCTTCATCTCTCAGCCTTATACTTGAGATATATCTTGAAGTCTTTCCAAGATGGTGGCAATTTCTCTATAATTGCCCTCACTTAGAAGTGAACATTAATCTCGCAGCGCAACAAGAAGTTCATAAATTAACTTCTGCAATTCTTCGACTTGGGTGATAACAAGCTTGGAATCCACCATGAAAAAATTCAGAAAGTTGCCAATAACAAATTTCTTCAAACAGATATTACAATTTTGTACTTCTTTTCCAACGATTCCCATAACTCCTTGGCTATCTTACAAGTTGAATAAATATCATATAGATTATCATCCAACCTATTTAGAATATAGTTCCAGCAACATAACTTTGAGTGGTTCCATGCCTTGATAACACTTAGAGTTTCCTTAGTTATTGGATTCTCATAAGCATTTGGAACTTCTTCCTTGACAACATCTGCCAATTTCATCGTACTAAAATAAAAAACAATATCTCATGCTACCATCTCTTGAAGTCAACGCCCTTGAACTTCTTTGGCTTCTCAATTTGAGGATCTTAGTCCCACTGACGCCCATAGCATTCACTAATTGTTGATCCATGCTTATGTTTCAAGGTTATTGGCGGAACAACAATCAGTAAGACTAATTTTATTGAAATATACATTCTAATGCAATAGTATTATGCAATCAAGTATAATATGTATGCAATCACAGAAAAACAAAATTATAATAAAGCAATGAACTAACGAAATTTGCAGATAGAGTCTTGTGGATTTGTAATGTCATTGAAACAGAATTTTGCCCCTAATCAGTTCTTGTAGTTCTACAAGCGTCTGCTCCACCAGAATCTAACTATCGATGGTCAAAGTTTCAGCACTGAAACTTTGATTATGGCAGACTTCTTTATGTTTCTCTCTCAGGAAGTTTGTACGAATGAAGGTTGAAAATTAATGGAACAAATGCAAAAAACGTCGTTTGAGATATATAGACATTCAGATGCCCTTTCAGAACAGGTGTAATTGTTTGATACAAATTCAAACAAGTACAATTGCTTGAAATAATCTGAAAGATTTAAGAATAATTTAATTAATCTCCTAATTAAACGTTTAACTAATTAACCTCATAATACAAAAAAGGACACATCGGGACTTCATAAAATTTTCGTCCGAATTCCCGTTTTGGGCTCATAATAATAGCACGATGTCCCAATTCTGTAATGAAAATTGAACTTTCTGTTTCATACCCAGTTATTATCGTTGTTTGTCCCAGATACTCTCGTCTCTTTTCAAGATTGAAATTTTAACTCAAACATTGTTCTTCAACACCAACACTAAGCATATCCCACCCCGCTCCGTAGCCTTACCTCACGCTCCATCCCAATTCATTTTAATGAAATCTTTGCTTACTTTGGTATTGTTTATATTAACTTTTAATCCATCTTTTTTTTTTTTTTTTTTTTATGTGGTCAGATTCTAATTCTAGTGAAGGTGAAACTGTATCGCAAGTTTTTACTGAAACTGTCATGGTTTGTAAATTAAGCAAGGTGTTGTTGAGACAAGAATATATTGTCTTTAGTAAAATAATGTTCACTTAAAGTTAACATGATCAATTGTGCAAATTCACATTTTGGCAAGAATAACTGGCATGCGCATGCATTCATTCAACTAAGAGCAGCTCCAACGTTGCAAAGGCCCCCTAGGGTAACTCACTATTGAATAGCCTCCAGTGAACAATAACTGTCTTTAATGAATAGTAATTGTCTTTTGCATCTTCACCCCTAAACTGAATAGCCATGACAATATGCAATAAAATATTAGTATTTTTTATTTTATAAAATAATAAAAAATAATTTTACTTCAAATTTTGGATATGATTTTTAATCAGTCTCGTTGTACCACGTTTCATTAAATAAGTAATTACAACCCAGAGTATTTAAGAAAATATAAAATTGTGGTGTAAGGTGGAAGATAATGATAAAATATTTAAAGAAAAATTATTATTATTTTTAAAATTTTTAAAATTTTTTCGGATTTTTTTATTAGTTGTTTACATTTTTTTATTTTTTATTGCTTTTTTACATTTTTTATTTATTTTTTACATTTTTTATTAATTTTATAATGTGGCCGACGTCATTCTAATGTTAGCCTTGCATCATGTGACCTCAGGCTCTCGGGCTACCTATTCGAGCCGGACCTCTCACTTGGGCCTCCCTCGAACCCAATCGCCTGCATGAGCCGGAGCTGCTAGCTGGGGCAATTGGGTTGGAGCAATAACCGGTTCACCGGGCTATTGAATACGATAGAGTTGCTCTAAAATCAACGAGGTAGAGCAATAGGGTCTATGTTCTTCAACTAAAATCAACGGGGTAGAACAATGCGCATGCAAATTCACATTTTGGCAGGAATAACCGGCATGCATTCATTCAATCTGACCTTCTCTAGACTCTACCAGGCAAAAAGGTTGCGCATATATGAAAACGATTAATAATTAGCTAGAGCACCATGAGCTATTTGATTTCAGTCTATCTTCTTAAACTTTGTCATATTTACTCATAAGAAATGGATTTGTAAGCATTGAGTATCATTTTCGTTCATATATTTATTGACAACTAATTAGGTAATTAGTTGAATATGATTCGCATTCGTGTGTTTACTAACAACTAAAGGATAAAAAGGTAATTAGATCTACATTTTAAACATTAAAAAAATTAATATAAAGAAATTTTTATCGACAGTCCACCACTAGCTAGTTCATGATACTCTTTCTGAAGTTCTAATAAATGTTGCCTAATTGATAAATATTTATGCATGTAATCAAACTGTTACTGTGCATACAAAATTGTGGTTGGTAATATCACCCCAGAAAAAATTTCCCCATCTTGTACATGTTTTAAATCTTTTGAACGTTGATTAAATAAAAAGCGAATTATTATACCCGATGATTTATGGAACTTCTTACATATCAAAATAAAAAACTATATGGTCCCAAGTATCGTGAGTCATGACTACGTAACAGCCAATATTGAATTCTTGAAACCTCCTTGGACTATTCTCCGTTTCTCAATTGAGCATTGAATTCAAAAGCAGTCGTTTTTCTTGTTAGAAAAGACTTTTCTAAACCAGATTATGTTGCGTCATACCAGAATACGAAGATGTGTGATTTTGTTTGGATCGATCGGCTCCTATCTTTGTCTGTAAGAACTTTAAATAATGATGGATTACCTTGTCCCTTGATTTAGCTTGTTTTGTGTGTGGGTTGGGTGACACTTTTGCCATGAGTGGCGGTGTCGTTTGTCCCCTGCCCCCACGTCTTTGCATCTCTGTTTGCCGTACGTCGGCTCTCTTTGTATCCTTTGGCTTTTTGCCCGGGTAATATGATTTCCAGTTTCTCAAAAAAAAAAAAAAAAAAAACCAGATTCTACGTGCCTCAGTCATGTGCCGTAGCTCTATGCAATAATCCTGCCCACTGTTCTTAAAATCACCGCCTACAATTACCTAGGTAGAGTTGCCTAGAGCTGTTCTAACAATCACTCAAGTATTAAATTATCTAAGGTTAATACTTTGGTAGCTATAGATCAATATAACATTATTAATTTTGTTGTTCAAGCGCTCTATGTATAGTAGTAGGTCACCTTCGACCCACTCGTACTGTATGTTTAATTTAATATTTCAGGTGTTAATAGTAACTAGAGAACTCTCACTATACCCGGTCTCTGATTTGACCTAATTAAAAAGTGTCATGTGTTTTTTTATTTTTAAGGTCCAAAAAATTAACAACATGTCCATTATTTTATTTTATTTTATTTTTGAGAAAATAAACAAAATTAATTTAAAGAGAAGCCTGTGGAGAGGCCTCTAGAGTCAAATAGAAGAGTGTTTTGGATTGGGGAGGGTTAACCCCATCCCAAATACACATACTACTATATGATGGTGACCCACAAAAGTGATAGCATCCGTCGTAAAATTTGTTTCTTTACATGCATGGTTCCATTCAACTGACTCAAATGATGATGAACGTCATGATCAAATTTTACGAGGCACTACATACTTTCCGAAAATTGCGTCAATGAAGATTTTTGGGTCCCCTCCAACTATAATCTTCTTGATGTTTCGATGTCTGGCATGTCCATTACTTTTATATAATAAAATATATGTCAAAACATTTTAGACAAAAATAAAAAAAATTAAGTACACACTATTAAGTACCCAAGTATTATCCCTCACAAAAACCCACTAAAATTTAAAAGCACCAATTACCGTAAAAAAACTTATAGCTTCTTTGTTGGGCCCTTTCCCCAACTCAACCAATGAAGAAATATACAAAACTTTTTTTTTTGTTGGGCTTCAAACCCCCATGAAAAGGATTTGTTGGGCCTTTCGGACCACATCAAACCCAATTAAAAAACGAAAAAGATGAGTATTTCTGAGGACCATGGACCAGGAGTAAAAGTACTTTTCAGGACAGATAGCAAGATATGTGTAGAAGTATGATTCCCTATTTTCCAAACGAGCCCTATAAGGTTAGAAAAAATTTGTATGTGGTAAAGATTCTCGGCTTAATTATATTTGGTATTTCTTAACATACAATACAGGTAAACTTAATCTAAAAATAGAAATCCAGAGACGAGAAGATTCGTCTCACTAACAATGGAATGCTGGGCAAAGTGACTCTGGAGATACCCCAAATCTCCGTGGCAGTTTCATAGCCGATAGTCTCAGAAATCGCACTGCTATTATAGCTAACAAGAAGATGATCTTGTTGAATCCATAAAGGGTGATCGGGTTGTGCTTGGGATCGGGTATGTGAGAAGGAGGTAGCGGATGAGTTTCGTCAACAAACTTTTACAGATCATGGCCAGCGAGAAAGGGCTTGATCTGACAAAGCCAAACTGAGTAATTGGATTTGGTGAGTTTCACAAAACGGGTAGTGTTGGGACCGAGGAGAAAGGTAGCAGAAGAGGAAGCCATGGGAGGACTTGAAGGAAGAAACGGCTAAGCGTGTTTTTGAATGAGATGTCAAAAAATTCATATAAGCAATAACAATAAAATAAAAACAATAGCAATATTTTTTAACCGAATTGTGAATTCTTATATGGCATGACGTCGATTAGCAGCAAAAATAGTAGTTGCCCAAATTGACAGCAACTCCAAATTCATTTTTAATTTATTAAATTTTTTTTTTTTTTACCATTATTATCATTATTATTATGTTTTGTTCTAAAAACATTTATTACAATTATTATAAAATAAAATAAAATCAATTTGACATATCAAATGAAGAGAAAAAATAAAAAATAAAAATAAAAATATTTGTCAACTGATCCTTTTGATCGGACCTCCTGTGTCCATCTTCCTAGTGGACAACTTACACCTGACTTTGAGGTACAACAAGCACTACTCAACGAAAAACCATTGTCCTCAATAGCAAAGGAAACTAAATAAAATAAATTTATAGTTTCTAACGGTACCATCTTTTTATAATACCATTTCTCAATGCCTCCTCACCATTGAACCCATAAGGCAGTCTTGCCACAACATCCTGAATCATCAACTCTTTCACGCTCGAGATGCTTGCATGGTAAACTTGTAGCCCAAGGCCTTTGAGTGCCTTCATCAACTTAGCATATGGGTAGCCTTGATCCGGACACTGAACATGTATTATGGCTTCTGACCCCATAATCTTTACATCCACTTCCACATCCGCAGCAGCTCCCCTATCACTATTAATATTATTATTATTATTGTTGTTATTACTACTAATAATATTACTATCATTATTATTAGAACAATGACGCCGTTCGACTTTGGAGCTGGTGCTTTGGCCAGAGTGGTGATCAAGACTGTTACTTGCATTATTGCACGCTTTAGGTTTTTGTGGTTGTTCTTGGACTTTGGCCTCCAATTCCTCAACTTTTGATTTGAGTTGATTGATGTACGCCACGGCATCGGCAAGCAAAGAGGACCTGTCCATTTTGGACACATTGGGAACAACTGACCGGAGGACATAGAATCGGTGGTTGAGCTTCTCCCTCCTCTGTCTCTCTGCCTCAACGTGGTTCAACAATTGTGATTCTCTACTTGCAGATCCATGGTTTGATGATCTCCCTCGCTTTTTTGTCCGAGTCATGCTCTCCGTATTCTCGGAGGTGAAATTGTCAACGGAGTCAGAAGGTGATTCCGGTGACGACCGTCCTAGATTGATAGGTGCAGCTTCGTTTATACCACCTCGATCTGGAAAAAAATAATAGTATTGCACCTCGATGTTAAATTAGGTACATTATTAAGATTATACACGTAGGCAAACGCAGTATAATGCACTAACCGACCTACGCAACTAATATGTACCTAGTGAATGACCAAAAGGGAAAAAATTGTTTGGTAAGTTGTATTCGAAAACATTGACCATTTAGAGCTTGATCAATATTTGGTAATATCGACAAATAACCAATCAAGTTCGAACACTGTACAAATTAAGTACTGTAATTTGGTATTTGGTAACTACCAAAAAACGAATTACTTTCGAATTTAACATAGTTTTTGGTGCATACCTTGTCGGGTGAGTTCCTTTTCAGCTGCTGAAAACAGTCCATTTTCTAGGATAGGAGCAATTACATTGCCGTCATGGCTGGTCTGCTTTGAGAGCGTCTTGTTGATGTTGCCGTCTGATCCGAACAGCGACTTTGATAACTGCACTAGACCCCAATCTTCTTTGATCACATCCAAAGAGGCCAGTTCAAGTACCCCACAAGGAGTTGCAATGCAAACCAAAGTTTGTATCCCATTCATTCTTGCTTCTTTCACTCTCTCACAGTCATAAAATTGAAATTCATGGTCAGCTGCAAGCCAAACAAACCCACCAGAACCAAATGCCCTGCCGAGAATATTGTCACTATTATTACCGTGGCTTGCAGAGAATGACTGGGTTAAAGAAACGGTGTAAGAGTAAAACCACTCAGTGTCAGCCACATCTCCCTGATCCACCAACCTCATGTCCAAATCCACCATGTCATCATGCAAAAGAGCTTCAACTTCCCGGTTAATCGTCTTCTTTCTCCCCACATTATTGAACCCAAATTTGGGTTGGTAACTGTTGGTCACTCGGTTGCTTCTTTTCGATTCCAAGTGATCGCGAGTGTCCTGGAAATGGCCGGCAGCCCACGACAGGGAAACTTGGTCACTAATGCTGTCTTTGGAGGCTTGCCAGAAAATGGAATACACCCACCACTCAGGCCTGTTCTGAATTATGAACTGTAGGCTCTGTTGAAATTTGGAGGAGGTTTCTCGGCAGAAATTGGGTGGAGTACATGAGGACATGATTTCTTCCATAGTATTTGCCCTAATTTGGTTTTGCTACAGAAGGGGACTTTATGTAACAAAATAGAGGAGGAGAATGAGAAGCAGAGCAGTGGAAGAAGAGAGTCAAGAAACTAAAAGAGCGAGGTTTTCAGTGAGTGGTGTGGCTTTTAGGATTTGGTTAGGGCCTGGCTTTATGCTTGCAGAGTTTGGACTTCGGGCTACTGGTGCCAACGTTATAAAAATGGTGGCTACAGTGAGAGAATGAGCTAAGTTTCATGTTGGCAGCCATAATAATGTGGGTCGAATTCGTATTTGGCGAGAATCGAATCTAAAATCTTTTATAAGTGAAAAAGAATATCATCAGACTATAATACTAAGTGGCACTAGACTTTTGTGTATTAGCTTACAACATGGTGGAAATGAGTTAAGCTCTTGCATGATGGTGATTAATCTAACATATAATTTAACAAAATATATCGTTTAACAAAAAAATTTATAAAAAAATGCTTTTCATTTGGCTAATTTAATTTATGTGTTTTTATTTAGCTAATTTGATCTTCATGTGTGTTTTACTCCGTTAGCTAATGTAGACCATGCCATTAAACTACCGTTAATTAATCAATTTTCTAATTATTTAATAAGTATAAAAACTCATATAAATGAAATGATAAAGTTCAATTTTAATAAATAAATATAAAAAACCCCCAATCATGAGGACGTTAAAGGAAACGGATCAACGGAGAAAGCCTGCAGTGCTGATCTAAGCGATGAATGTGGTAGGTCTGTAGATGACATGGCTGGAGGCAAGGCGATTGATAGAAGTGTGAAGGTAGGGTTCATATTGAGGGGAAGGCAGAGATGGGTGAGGCCGGAGGTCGGAGACTCTGGGAGAACTATTTATTCGGGTTTGATCGAAAAACATGAACCAGAAAACGGACACTGCAACACAATATCTGAATCAAAATGAAAAAAAGAAAGAAAAAAAAATGAACCAGGAAATAGACACTGCAATGCATTGTTTGAATTAAAATGTAAAAAATAAAATCATGAAACAGACACTGCATTTTGAATCCAAAAGTACAAATAATGTAAAAAACAGAACTAGGAAACAAATATTGCATTGCAGTGTCTGAATCCAAATGCAAAAATTAGGAGTTGCGTGAGGTGTGAAGATTATGAGGTGTGTAAGTGATGGAAACAAAAAATGGACACTTACGCAGCATCTGAATCCAATAAAACCATATGCAGCGTCTAAATCCAATAAAACCAGATGCAGTGTCTACATTGCAATGTATGCATCCAAATGTAAAACTAATGTAGAAACAAATACACAAATCAAGAGTCGCACGATGAGTGACTGAAAAAAAAAAAAAAAAAAAAAAAGAACTTGGAAACGGCACTGCAATGCAGCGTCTGAATCCAAATGTGAAAAACAGAATCAGGAAACACGCATTGTGTTGCAGTGTCTAAATCCGTATTGACCTATTCCCAAATATAAAAATATGAGAAATGGTGTGTTAATTGAAGTGGGTGACAACTGTAATGGCAGATTTTGTAATTTTTATTTATTTCAAATGCATTTAAGTATCATAATACATGATTGATCTATTTATAATTAACTTAAATATTGTTGATATATTGTAACTTTATATTGATCTTATACAAAATCACCTTAAAAATAACTTGATAGTTATTGAATAAAAATGATCATATTGACCAATGGAGTAAAACACAATGACGAAATAGGCCAAATTAAAAGTACAAGGACTAAATTGCCAAAGGAGTAAACACAGGGACCAATTTAACATTTAGGCCTTGTTTACTTAATTAGATATAGGTTTTAGGGTAAATTACACTTTACCACCTCAAGTTTGGGGTCAATTTCAATTCCTTACAACATCTTTAAAACATTTCACTTTCATACCTCAAGTACTATTTTATTTCAATATAATACATCTGTTACATTTTCAATCCATTGATCCGTTAAAAGTTGACAAGGCAGCCACATTTGTGCCATGTGGCTGCCAAATTTATGCCACGTGGCAAAAAAAAATTTTATTACCCTATTGAAAAAAAAAAAAAAAAAAAAACCAAAAACAAAACTTGAAAACCCAAAACCCCACCCCTCTTCTCCCTCCCGAGCCTCCCCCTTTCCCTGCAATCCAATCCCACAAATTCCATCGACCCTCAAATCCTCCCTCCTAAAAATCATGCGGTCAAGGCAGTTCTGGAGAACTTTCGACATGCGATCGAGTTGGAACTACCGTTCGGCCAGTAGCTCTACGTCGGAGTACTTGATTTCTTGGATTATGGGGAGGAGCTGATCGACTGAGGTTTTGAGTTCCTCGGCGGTTCCTCTGCTGTGGCATGACTTGTGGGAGATGGTGAATAAACTTTTCAGGAGCTCCGTCGTGATCTCGCCGATGAAAAAGTCCGTCACTACCATTGTTGGTGGTGGTGGGAGTTGTGAGACTATGGCGGGTGAAATGGTTTTTGGATCTGGGGTGTTTAGGGTTCAAGAGAGAGTGAGGAGAGTGGAGGAGGGTCAAGGGAATGGGTTTTTGGGTTTCAACTTTTTTTTTTTTTTTAATTCTTTTTTTTTTTAAATGGGTTTTTGGATTTGGATTTGATGGGTTTTGTTTCAAGCCATGGCACGTGGAATTGTAGGGATTTGCAATGTTTGGTCCATGGTGAGGAAGGGATGAAGGGTGCAGGGAGGGAGGAAGGGGCTTGGCGAGGGAGGGATGAAAGATGCATGGAGGGAGGGAGGCAAGGGATGAAGATTATGGGTTTCTGGGTTTTCAAAGTTTTTTTTTTTTTCTCCAATAGGGTAATAAAAAATTATTTTTTTGTCATGTGGCATAAATTTGGCAGCCAAGTGGCACAAATGTGGTAGCCACATCAGCTTTTAACGGATCAATGAATGGAAAATGTAACGGATGTATTATATTGAAATAAAATAGGACTTGAGGTATGAAGGTGAAATGTTTTAAAGATGTTGTAAGGAATTGAAATCGACCCCAAACCTGAGGTGGTAAAGTGTAATTTACCCTAGGTTTTATTTTATTTTTCAAGGGATCGGATCTTGACATTTTTTTAAAATTAAAAAGAGTAATATCACTAGACTAAGGATGGTTAACACATGGTCGTATATTTGAGATTGACAATCACATATTTTAAAGTACGAATTAGATGATCGAATGCTTATTTTAGGCTAAATTGTAGCAAATGTTCTTAAACTATACCATAAGTTTAGTTTTGGTCTCTGAACTCTACTAATAGTTGCTCTGTCCTTGAATTAAGGCCTGTGTTGTACTTGTGGACATTTCGTTGACTTCGTCAACTTTTCCATTAAATTAAAGGCTGTTTTATCCAAAGATGAACTGTGACAACCCATTCTTAATTCTACGATTTTATAAATTTTAATAGTGTGATTTGACGAAAATGCTCTAGTGACAAGACTGTTGACTTTTGTTGATCATCATTTCATGACATGTACGAGCTACTATTTAGTGTATTCTTAAATTACTCAACGATACATACGCGTAAGCGCAAACGGAATCAAAATCAGAGTTACATTGAAGATTTTATGAAACTACCAAGTAGAAGAGTATTTTAGTAAATTCATTATTTCAGATTAACATTTATTATTTTATTATTTTTTTCTCCAGTCGCGTGGGTCTCCTCTCCTCAATGCCCCCGTGTCCTCTCCCTCCTACTATTTCAGACGTCTCTCTCATATTTCTTATTTTATTTTATTTCGAACACTCTTTCTCTCTCTTCTAAGACTCTCATCCTTCGCCTTTTATTTTTCAAACTCTCCACGAGCCTCTCTGTATAACCCATGCCGTGGACCACCCAACATGATCATCACCTCTGTTGGCTCTCCCTCTCTGCAAGTACAACCATCGCACCACACGTGTGGACCACCATCTCCTCCCTCCTTCTGTTTTGCTCAGGGCATCGTAACTTGAGGTCTACTTCCCATTCAGTGAGAACCATCACTGTTCACCCAATTATCTTACCATTGTGAGCCTCGAACTCTCAAATCCCTTGTATTTTAAAGATCTTTTGTTTTTTTAACCTTAAAAAAATGAGTTGGGGGACGCTTTGACGCAGAACACGCACTGGGAGGTTTTTTCCTAATTTTTCTTTAATTGACTAGCGCGTTTTTATATTTAGACACTTTTAGATTTAAATTTATTCATATTTTTTATATCATTACATTTTATTACTTCGTCACCTTTTAGATGTCGGTTAACACAGTTCGATTTGGGATTATAGTGAACATTCCAGATCGAAGTATGTCATAAACAAAAAATATAACATGATAGAAAATGAAACAACAAAAATAAAAAATTTAATCTCTGCTACTATATATTCTTTACAGTTAACTGAATTGTATTTTGTTCATACCGAAATTTTTTTAATTTAGTTAAAAAAGAGAAGAGCTTGCCTTTTGGCGGTTAAGTAAGTGTTCTTCCTCAAAACACTTGATGATTTATTTATAAAATTTCGAGCTTATAATCAAGATCATTCATATTATAAATTAAAATACGAAGATCAATTTTGTAAAAAAATAAATTAAATCTAATATAATTTAATCAATCCTTAAGAATAATATCATTAGACTAAAAGATACTGGACACAATATGACATACTAGAGATTGACAATAGCATATTCCAAAGTATGAACATGGCTCCATTTTCCTGCGAAATACACTGGAATTGGATCTGTCCCCACGTTCACGTCCTTGTTTTATTCTATTTTCATTATCCGGCAACCTAATTCTCCATTTGGAGTCTCCTCATTCACCAAAAATTAAATCTCAGTCTCCTCAACCTCAGACCACGAGGGACCAAAAATTATCATAAAAATTGGAAGAGATGCCATTATTTAATCGAATTATTGTGGTTACGGCACGAATTCGTGTTCTATTTGATACTTTTTTCTTTTCTTTTGCTGTTGAGCTAATTTTAATGAGTAATGCTAGAGAGATTTAATTTGAAGATTAAATTTTAAAAATTAAAGGATAAGGAAATTGAGAATTGGTTTATTACTTAAGCGTTGATAGGCATACTCATTTTTAATGGTAACACGTCATTTAATTTATAATTTTAATATCTAAATTTAATCTTATTAACATTACCCAATTTTTACTACTTTTGGCTTTGAGCACCTGTCAAGTACGCATTATATCCCATCTCTAACAAATAATTTAGGTGAAAAATTTATTGTTGAATCGATTGCATGGTGCCATTATTATCTCTTTTCTTTGGTTTTGGTCCATCTGGCACCCAATTAAGGGGCTTGCATGGCCCAATTCATTGTTGGTTTATGGTACATTGTGTAATTAAAAATTATTTTAAAATTAAATATAAGAAGTACATAACGAAATTGATCGATGTACGATGAACGGTTGCGATTGAATGATCATCTGGATCCTCACAAAGAGGATCCTTGTCCATTAGTTTTAGCGCTAAACACTATTGTCATATATTGTTTAGAGAGAGAATCCTCTAACTACATATGTTCATCGTATATCGTGCAACCACTTTTTATCAGGTACTGTTTATATTCAATTTTAATAAAAAAATTTATAATAATTTCTAACCGTACGATGTACGAAGAACAGATGTAATTAAAGAATCCGACGAAGATCCTCATGATATTGTTTATGCCAAGAAATCTAGTGATATGATCTGTTGGGCAGGAGAAATAGTAAAACGTTCGCTTGTTGTGCAAACCATTTGGCCCCATTCAATTGAAAGCACAAAATATACAGGTACATTTCTCCCTCTCCAATTATTGTTGGCACCTTTCGGGACCTCAACCCAACACAAAGCTAAAACCAAATGATTCTCACTTTGCCGCGTTCCTTCTCTCATGATCTCTCAAAAATCGAAAGAATAACTTTCTCAACCCACCCCACCCCCCCCCCCCCCCCAAAAAATAAAACCCAAAATAAAAAAATAAAAAAAAAAACAAAACAAAGAATAAATACATTGATTTTTTTTTTTTTTTTTTTTTTGAAATGTCATATGAAACAATACACTTTTTTCTATTTGTCATATGAATTAAAATTTTAGACGATTTTTCATACTAACTTTTCAAAATCATTTATTTGTCATTTCATTCTAACTTCGTTAAATTTTCATCTAAAATAAGTATTGTGCCTTGCACATAACTTGTGTTCAATGTTATTTCGATATTTCCACATAAAGAATATCATCCAACTTTACCATAGATTGGAGGGTCCCTAGTAACTCTATATTTTGACTCATCTTTACTTCGAAACACACGAAGGTGAGTGCATGTTATTCTTTTTTTTTTTTTAACGGAAAACCCTCAGTTCATCGTATATAAGTAATGTGCAACTTAGCTTGGATGTAAAATTTAACAGAATTAGCGTGAAATGATAAATTAATGATGATTTTGAAAAATTGATATGACTAATTGCTTTTAGTTCGTAAGATAAATTGAAAAATGTGAATAAGTTCATAACACATTTCAAAAAAAAATCCTAAATAAATTTTATTTGGTAACAAAAGAATAAATAAATAGAGTAAATATCAACATAACTGCGTTTGAATATTTTAAAAATAAACCACACATCCTTTAACTATTTTTGGGACATCCCACATCGCCCAGGGGAGTGATCCTTATATGTATATTCTCATCCCTACCTAGCACGATGCCTTTTGGGAGCTCACTGGCTTCGAGTTCCGTAGGAACTCCGAAGTTAAGCGAGAAGGGGGCTAGAGCAATCCCATGATGGGTGACCTACTGGGAAGTTGCTCGTGAGTTCCTAGAAACAAAACCGTGAAGGAATGGTAAGCCTAAAGCGGACAATATCGTGCTACGATGGTGGAGCGGGCCCGGGAAGTGATCCGCCCCGGGCCGGGATGTGACAATTGGTATCAGAGCCTAACCCTGGTCGCGTGTGTGCCGACGAGGACGTCGGGCCCCCAAGGGGGGTGGATTGTGACATCCCACATCGCCCAGGGGAGTGATCCTTATATGTATATTCTCATCCCTACCTAGCACGAGGCCTTTTGGGAGCTCACTGGCTTCGGGTTCCGTAGGAACTCCGAAGTTAAGCGAGAAGGGGGCTAGAGCAATCCCATGATGGGTGACCCACTGGGAAGTTGCTCGTGAGTTCCCAAAAACAAAACCGTGAAGGAATGGTAAGCCTAAAGCGGACAATATCGTGCTATGGTGGTGGAGCGGGCCCGGGAAGTGATCCGCCCCGGGCGGGGATGTGACAATTTTAAAAATAAGTCTTAGGTCATCTCCAACCGAATGGTCTAAAGGGCCGAAAATAACCTGAAAACCGTCTCCAACCGAGGGCTAAGCCAAAAGACTCGCGAGCCCCACGAAATCTAAAAGGGCCAAAGGGTTGGCTGCAGAGTCTGAAAGGGCCAAAGGGGTGGTTGCATGTAGCCAGCTAGGCAGCCCGGGTCTGGCCAGAAAATAGAGCAATCTTGTTTGTTATAACTGACATGAATGCTTAAACAAAAATTTGAATCCAACGGCTAGCTAACTAGCCGTTGTATTCAATTTTTTTTTTTTTGGTTTTTTTGGGCCATTTTTTTTTTAGATTCTTGAAAATTCTAATTTTTTTCCTATAAATATCTAAACCATTCATTAAATTTAAGTTCTAATTTTTTTGGTTTTTTGGGCCAGTTACTGTTGTGGTTTTAAAATTTAAG
The DNA here is from genome assembly GCF_041283825.1 of Pyrus communis. Taxonomy (NCBI): domain Eukaryota; kingdom Viridiplantae; phylum Streptophyta; class Magnoliopsida; order Rosales; family Rosaceae; genus Pyrus; species Pyrus communis. The sequence continues at coordinate 7,602,829 of NC_142570.1, forward strand.
TTATTGTTGAATTTGAATTTAAGTTGTTGTAGCCTTTAAATTTAAATAAAAAATTATGTTTGGTGTTGTGGCCCTTTGGCCTTCTATTGAAGACGGTTTTTTGTGACAGGGCTAAAACGAGCCCCATGGCCCTTTGGCCTTCAGTTGAAGACGGAGGCAAATATGGCCATGTATTATTCATTAAAATATTAATATCTTAGAGGGTTAAAAGGTTAAAACGAATCTTCTGGTCAAATCTCGGTTGGAGATGACCTTAGTATATATCCTCCATCTCGTCTTTTCGTGCATTTATTTTTCTGGTAATATTGTATAGACTCAATCAAGAGGTGTAAGGGCCATGTGTTGTTATTATTTATTTATTTATTTTTCTAGGCAACCAGAACCAATGTTACTAATTTAGGGATTGACAAAATTGGAAAAGGATCCTCGTGAGATCTTTTTTTTTTGGATTCTAAGAATTCTGTGATCATAATCGTTCATCATATGTCGTGCAATTAGTTTTCGTTAAGTACTATTTATATTTAGCCATTGGATGAAAATCCAACGACTTTAAAGTAACCCCATGTTTGTAGCCGTTGAATTTCCAACAGTCCACATATATTGTTCAGGAAGATCCTTTCCTTAGGCTCCGGAGAGAATCCAAATCCGTAAGTCTGTCCACATATGTTGGTAAGGAGGCTCTGGAGAGGATCCAAATCCATAAATCTTGGTATATATCCTCTGTCCCGTCTTTTCGTGCAATTATTTTTCGGACAAGGATTGTCTGCCCTCCCAATTCCAGTGCCCTCCTGTACCTTCCTGTTTTGTGTGGTTATGGTTAAGTCACGTCAACATTTTATATTATTATTTTTATAGAGATAATAAAACAAAAATGAATAGTAATATAAAATGTTGACATGACTTAATCGTGACCACACAAACAAAAGAACATGAGAGGGCACCAAAAGTGGAAGGGCAGACAATCCTTATCCTTATTTTTCTGGTAATATTGTAAGGACTCAGTCAAGAGGTGTAAGGACCATGTGTTATTATTATTTTTTGTTTTTTTCTAGGCAACCAGAACCACTTTACTAATTTAGGGTGACAAAATTGAAAACGTTGCATAATATTGTGAAGTAGTTAGTACAACAAATCACATGCACGGATAGCAAGTGACCATTAGGAATTAGCAAGTAACCGAGTAACCTTGGGAAATGGCTTGCACCGACCTCAATATAAAAGAATGATCCGGTTGTAAGAGTTTTCCATAAGGTGAGTGAGTAAGAACAATCTATCACTTACAGATGTATATGTGGATATTCAAATGAATGGACTGACATTGGTATTAGACTTAGTAATGTTTAAACCGGTATTGAATATTATGGAGGGAAAACCAAAGAACTCAATTTCGAAATAAGAGGCAGTTACAACCTCTTGGAAGTGGATAGAAACTGCTACCATGATAGGAGGAGCAGTTACAATCCTATAATTAAAAGACATGTCTTGGCCTCTCTTCTCAGTTTAACCTGTTCAAAAAGCTTGTCCTATTGAGAGCAAAACTGTCGAAACTAATATCATTCTGCGTAATTTCTGATTATATGTTCTGACTAGTAGAACGTGGTTTAATGGCTTTATTGTTTTCGATAGTGCTCAATTATGGTTATGCTTATTATGCTTTCACCGGTCTGTCTATTTGTATACATTGGTTGAACTCACTCCTAAGCTCCCTAGACCAGCTTGCTTTTATGTGTTATTTGGAATTGGCTTTTGATAAACGCGCATTTTGGTGACTTCAATCTTATGAATTTTTTTAAGATATTTTAAGATATAGGATATACGGGTGCTAAAAGCTTTTCTTAAGATATCTTCTAAATTGTTGGGATCTTTGCTCTGGATGTTGCTCTTTTGGTGTGAAACAGTTGGTTCTATAGGTTTAGAATTTTGTTAAAAATAATAAATATCTCTTCGTTGATAATTAAAAGTGCTCATTTTATCCCCAAAAAAAAAATAGTAGCTCCTACTTATTTTTCTATCGTTACCAAACATAGGAAGAAATTTTTCATTTTCCTTCCTCTAGTAAAATACATGGAAAATTAGTTTCCTTGAAATCCTTTATGCCTCGGGATTTAGTAAGTGGTGAGGAAGAATAGTGGAACAAGTTATAGTTATGACTAAACTGGTTTAGTCTTGGATTCCTTATAAAAAAAAATATTTAAAAAAAAAAACCTAAATTTCTTGTAGTAATAAGGAACCGGATTCCCTCCTGAGCTTTGTAAACTGAGCCTTTTGAGCAAATGATCCGGATCGTTGAAATTTGATCTAATGACTACAAATAAAGAACTACTCTAAAAGTTACAATAATTGTAACCATTGAATCAAATTTTAACGATCCGAATTCTTTGCTTAGAAAACTCAATTTACAATACTCAGGAGGGGATCCGGTTCCTAGTAATAAAGTTTATATATTAAATGAAGGGAGACCAGCCGACTGCACAAACATGCTATGTTAATGCACTCAATAAAGCCTCCGTTGGCTGATGAATTCAAATACATCCATAGGGATTTGGATCCTCTCCAGAGCCCAAGGAAAAGATCCTTCGGACCAACATATATGGACTGTTGGATTTTTATCAAACGGTAACAAATAAGAGTGTTCTTTTAAAATTATAATAATTATAATCGTTGGATGAAAATCTAACGGCCCACTTATGTTGGTCAGGAGGATCCTCTTCTTAGGCTCCGGAGAGGATCCAAATCCATCCACAAGGATGTGCACCAGTTATGGGTGGTACTATTTCTACATATTATTTTTAGTTGTCAATCGTTAATTCAAATGAATTGAAGATATTCAAAAAACTGAAATTAACAAGAATTTACCAGAGATAAAAATAGGGTGGGTAGATAATATCATTCACCAGCTATAATTATGACGGATTGAGAAGAGCTAGTATACAGTGCTGTGTACGAGTAAATCAAGCAAGCTAGTGGCTACATAAAGTGCACTAGAAAATCGTTTGGTGTAAAACAGATCATTGAGGGTGGATGCTTTACCCATTTGGTGTTATCTCCAACCCTTCGATTAAAGTTTAAAATTTTTAATTCAAAAAATTTAGAGTTTAACTCATAAACAGTTTTTCTTCACTGATCTTTATAAATTAAATTTTTAGTTCGAAATTATTAAAAAACGAATTTATGATGATTTTTTTTCCTAAAGTAACATTTAAAAATAAATAAAAAATTATATAGACTATCATAATTTAATTTTATGAACACTTTAACCTAAAAATATTTAGATTCCAATCAATATTGAAAAATCACAAAACCATCATCATGAAACTCGTGAAACATTACAAAAAAAAATACGAAACACATAAAAATTTTGGGTGACTAATAGCGGAACACTGATGCCCTTATAACTAATTTGATGGGGCGGTTCGACAGCATATTGGAAGAGGACCTCTAGGGTTTGAACAGGGACCACATGGGAGGATGCTTGGGTAGGATTTGGTAACATAGGCATGTCAGCTGTTATTTTATATTTTGTATAGACTTGTATTACACAGCCGAAGGTCATAGTTTGTCTTGCTTTGTGGTAAGTTGTTTCTTGTGTTATCCCCTTTGATTGTCTCCCACTGGATAGTGCTGTGCATGGCTGATATGAACTTCCCATATATATATTATATAGAGCGAAACGCTGAGGAAGATTCGTATTAAATGTAGGGGTGTATAGAATTATTTCTCACACAACTCTTGTTAATTTATATCCATTGATCTTTTTCAATTCATCCGATTTGATAGCTGAAAACTAAAAAAGTGTGAAAGAAGTAAGAAAAAATATGTGGATATCACATCCCTAAATGTAACCCATTTCCAATGAGTAACGACGCTAACTTATGTACAGAGTATGGGGCTTTTACAACGAAAAATTAAAGACTTATAGTTGGTTGTTAGATCGAGGGTCTACGTTTGACGTCTTGTTGGATTGCTTGAAAATAACAATGGCCGGCAGGTTAGTAGCATGAAGATTTTAAATAATGACCTTAAGAGTTCGGTCACCCATGATTTGATTCAATATTAAAAGGTGAGATTAAAATGTGTGTAAAGGAAGAAATTACATATGATGAAATACGTCATGACAAGTACGTGGTGAAATCATAATACTCATTTTTATCATTCTAGTAAAAGGGCAACTTGCTTGAATAAGCTAATTTAACCTTCATCGTTTGGAGCCAATGGTGACTAATATGTCACTTATAATTTGATGAGATTTTAAAGGAGGAGTATATGTACGCATATGCATGTTCTACATGTGTATTTAATCATACCGTTGGACTTGTGTGAATGTGGCATATATATGTCAAATTGAAGATATTACTCACAAAAGCTAAAATGCTGGAATTCATGTGGACATATACGTCCTCAAACTTTTATTCCTATTGTACGGTGACCATTGTGAGCACAATTTCGCGAGGTAGCATGGCCGTGTGTGTTTATTTTGTGTTGTATATTGTCACGTGCCCTAAATTCACTCTTTTTTTCTTTTCTTTTTTTACAAGAAAGAGACATTGGTAAACGGGGAAATTGAGTATCTCGGGTGAAAGGATAATATATTCTTAAGCAATTATTTTCTCACCTAATGAAGACTTGACTTGAAAATCCAATTCAAAGTATTGAGCCAATTGAAAGAAATTTCATTTTGACACTAAATCTTAAATATCCCCAAATCAAGCTATCTTAAATATCCTTACTATAGTTTCTTTGGATTAAACTTAATACCGATAGTTTGTCTAAAGGAAATCATGGTCATGCCGCTAGTTGAGGAGTTTTCAGGGATTGTCATGGTCAATTTTAATTAATGTGGGTGAAGATCATTACATCAGTCTATAACCATTGACAACAGTAACTAACTATGCTGATGTGGCAATCCAACTCATCTCTATCTAACTCACTCATTACACCATAAACATAACTAACCAAACCAATCAACAAATGACACATGTACTTTTAGTTATATTGGTTGTTAATTAGACCTGATACTTGATGTTATTAATTAACTAATTTTACAGTACGTTCCTTATTTAGAATTTTGTGTCGATTTACCCATCTGAACTTGTACCACTTTACCCATTTCCACCTTGAACTGTTAGTTTAGCCAATTCCCTAGACTTTTATAAAGAGAGGTGATTTTCACACATCTTTTTTAGCTTCACACACCTCCCTCCTTAATTTTTCCATCGGATTGAATAAATCAAACGGAAATAACGGATATGATTAAACAAAAGTGTGTAAAAGGCTAAAGTAGATGTGTATTTATCATTCCCCTTTGTAAACATTGGTTAATTACCTTTCCACTGTTAGGTTACTCAGTATTATATCTAGAATTCTTTCGAATTAGTCAAGTTCTTGTTATGTGATCCCAATTATCCCTTAGTCTAAGGTAAATACGACTTTCGAAAGTCTAAAACCCACTACCCGAACCCAATTCTCTCTCGAGTAAGTAAAATTTATCGACCTTTGTGTAGCAATAACTTATCTAAATGCTGTAAAATTATATTTTTACCAATGTCTCTAACACTACTATATTACTCTACCTTAAGATAAAACCATTGTTATGTTACTTTACCTTTTGGATACATGCACCTTCCAACTTATAACTTGTAGGTAGCAAATCGCCATCTCATCAATGCCTTTAATTTGGACCAGAAGTTAGAGTTTCGCCTCCCTTGTAGCTAGGCTTCAAGGAGGTTTTGACTGAAGGATCCTCTGTGGCTTTGACCTGTAGAAACTACAAGGATGTTTACAGGATAAAGCTCGTTGAGAAACTGTTCAGAACACATGGTAAGCAGTTTTCAGTTATATATTAGTCTGCAACCGTTCGCGTATTGTATGATCTATTTTTTTATGCACTATAATATTAGGATTAAAAAGTAGCAGGATACTTTTATTGGTTTAATGATAGTCCAGTATGGCATGAAATGTAGTCCAGTTGGGTGTGTGGTTCAAAATACGAAACATTCCTATTGCATTGTTTAAGTTGATCCAATTCCACTCAATAAGGCCCAACTCTTTTTATCCCAAACATGGGATTGGACCGCTACCAATCATGCCCAACAATTCAGGCCTACTAGGCATCTCAACCTTATCTGTATGCACACCAACACAATATTTGTTAACGAATGGAATCCGAACCGGCAACTAATTATACTTAGGTCTTTTGGGATGAAAAAAATTAATACATGTTCAATTATATAAGTAGTTAAGTTGGGACAAAATTAATATGATTAGTAGTGAATCGTTAGTCCGACTCTTAAATATTGACATGATATCAAAGCGGATTCTCAAACTTGATCCCATTCTTAACAAGACCCCAATTCAACCATAATGAAAATTATTCTAACTGTGAACAGGACCCTATCTCAATAACAAACCCTTAGCCACTTGAGAAAAAAAAATGAGGTTACCCGCACTAGTATAAAAACATACTTGTGCAACGGCAATTTGCGCGCGATGGTGCAAATTTCATTTTGCAAAGTATGTTTGCACAACAGTGACAACAAAACATCACACAAAGACATTTTGCACAACGGAATTTTGCACGACGAAGATTGCCGTCACACAATGTTAGAAAAAAGCGGTAAAAATCTTGGTTTGGTGCCAAAAGCTTGCACGACACACATGCCTCATTGCGCAAACATCCTTTGCGCAATGTCTTGTTTCACTATCGCGCAAAGACTATTTGCACAACGCGGTATATGCGTTGCATAAGTTTTTGGTGCCAAACAAAGGCTTCAACCGCTTTTTTTTCTTAACATTATGCGATGAAGGTGTGCATTTGTGGCGCAAAACAATTTTGCGCGACAAGGTGCATCTCCATTGCGTAAAACAATTTTGCGCAATGAATGCACACCTTCATCGCGCAAAACAACTTTGCACGACAAGGTGCATCTCTGTCGTGCAAAACAAATTTGCGTAACGAATGCACACATTCATCGTGCAAAACAATTTTGCGCGACGTCAGTTTTCGTTGTGCAAAGTCAACAACTTTTTCCACATCACTTAATTAGTTTGGGAGGCAGAAACTGCAAACCCAGTTGCAGCAGCTACCCCCTCCCCAATCTCTCTTCAAATCCTTCTCCAATCCCTCCCTTGCTCTTAAATTCATCATACAAATATTTTATCTCTCTTCTCCTCCATTTCCTCTCCCTTCATTGATCTATTCCTATCAAGTAAGTGATTTGATTTTGTATATGTAACTTTGAATTGAGAATTCAAACTAAAACTACTAAATTTGTTTTGTGCAAGATTTTTGTATATGAATATCATTGAAGAACGAATTTGAAGGTATTTTCTTCAAATTGCATGTGGGATTTTTGTATATGTACCTTTGCCTACTTGCTATGCCCTTTTTGGTAATGGTGGAGTTTTGTGGGATTAAATTTTTAATTAATCTTTATTAATTTTACCTATTCAAAGGAGTGAGACTATAGATATATTGGTGAAGACTTGTCCGATCATTTTTTGTTGTATTTTGGACTTCCAATAGGTATGAATGTGTTCTACTCTTTGAGACCTTCAAATTCATATAAATTTCATGGATTTTGGTTAAGAAATGAATTAGATATAAAGCTTTGAAATTCCAAAAACCGGCGAGTGCAAACGGCGGCTGGCGGAGACCAACGGGTGACCGGAAAAGAAGAAGGTATATTCCATTAACTTTAACGGAATATTCTAACAACGTTAGGTAACGCTGTTACCATTTAATAGAATGTTCCGCCTATTTTTACGGGATATTCCTAACGTCATTAGGGTTTCCATCAGTGGCTAGTTTGTGAGGGCGCGTCTGGTGTCCACAAATTTTTCTAAAAATTTGTGTGGGTTTGTATCATCAAGTAGATGACGTTCGTATATTCAAACCTTACATTTGAGCAAACTATGAGGAGTTATTTCTGGATTTCGTATATGTGCTAATTAATTAACGTAAAAATAGTTGTATCGCATATAAGTGAGACGTACCTTGAGGACGAGCGTAGACAAGCAAAGCTAGGGGGCTACGATCCTGCTACTTACTAGTGAGTGGGCATTTGTTATATATATATATATGCATATACGGTTTCCAAAAATATTTTTATATGGCATTATGCTTTGCTTGCCATATCGTAAATAAGTTACATTTTAAATATTGCATTCTTACATTTGTGAGTTGTATTGTGTGATGCTGAGAAGACTTAGGTAAGCTTTTGGTGAGTATTATGTGATTGAATGGATTGTATTGCATTGGTATGCATACATTTATTTAGAGCTCATCATGGTTGCACCTCGGTATTAGTGCTCCCATCGAGGCCAGGGCCAGCCTTCACAGGCACCACATGCTCACCTTGGATCTAAGTCTAGTGCTAGCCTGTCGTACGAACCATAATAGGTGGTTCTGACTCATATGTGACCTGCGATTTATCGCACAGCCTTCACGTGATCGTAGCACTTGAGCATACATATTTATACCAGCCTGTCGTACAGGTCACACTAGGCGACTCCGACTGGTGTGCTAGACTAGATTGATAAGCTATAAATCCAGTCTTAGAGGTCACGCAAGGTGACTCCAACTGGCACACTATTTTATATTAGTTGCACATCTGGTTTACATCCTTTAGTGCTGAAATATTATAACATGACATATCTCAGTTTTCGCTAGTCTTATGCATTGGTTTTCATACCTACGTAGTAGTATTTTCTGAAAACTATACGGGTTTTACGGAAAAGGGTTATTATGTTCATAAAGATAAATACGTTTTCAAACGCCTTGTTTTTGCCCACTGACCCTTCTGTTTTGCACCCCTCCAGGTTCTAGGTAGCTGCTTATCTTTGGTGGCTCACGATGACTACTCGATGGTTCTGACATTCCATTAAATATTGTAGGGATCCTCTCCCAGTTTGTATAATTAGTGTTTAGTTAGTTCGACTGCACTTTCGTGTTACTTATGCTCTGATATGTGTGTATCATATACTTGATCACTTTCGCACACATATATATTATCTCTAGATAAATAAGTTTAGTTTTGGTTTTTATTTATTCACATTTTCTTATGATTATCACTTCTGTTGCGAACTTGGCTACGTCACCCTCACGTAACGGCCAACATGCCTCGACTCCAGTCGTGGTGTGTCAGAGAAAGTTGGTGTCTTCAATTAGGGCAGTGGTTTAGAATTAGGGTTCTTCAATTAGGGGTTAGAATAAGGGTTCTTAAAATTGGGGTTAGAATTAGGGTTCTTGATTTTAAGTTAGGGCTTAGAATTAGAGCAGTGGGGATTAGGTTTAGGATGCTTAATTTTATCAAAAAATCCAATAGAATTAGGGTTCTTAAATTTGGGGGTTTTTTAATTCTAAATTGGGGTTGTCATTTTTGGATTTTTTGAAACTTATGTATATGTTTGGATTTTGGTTGATTTTATTGTGCACTGTGAAAATAGGATTGTTTGTGAGGTTGTCAAACATATACATATATATTTATATTTATATATCACCAAGCAGAATGTGATTTTATCTTTGCAAGTGAACAAATCTATTGTGATTTTATATATATCATACCCACATCACATCATATGAATGTGTTCTTTGCTGCTTTCCTATCTGACATTTATTAGTTTGTGTATAATAGATCAGTTTTAAGTTTTGTTTCTGCCAAACTTGAATTGGATTTAGAATTAGGCTTTTTAAATTTCATTTTAAATTTAAGTAGAAATTATTATGCATGTGTACGGTAATTTAAATCTTTGTAATCTAACAAATTTATTTCCAATTTTGTAGATGTCATAGCTTATTAAAACCTAGAAGGCGATGACTTCTACACCTCGTCCGACGACTATAGCTACTACTGCCACCACTGCTCTGGCAAAGATGGACCATACGCTGGTGAATCCGGTTGACCCAGTGCCATATGCCCCGGCATCTTCGACTTTTTCAGTGGCGCTACCTGTTAGTGCCCAACATGCTTACCGACGCCCCTGCACTCCTGACCAGATGACGCCATCGGGATCCACAACTGATGTCTCAGCTACACAGCTAGGTATACTCTCCTAATTTACTCCTTCATTCCCATGTTAACTTAGTTTTGTTATTTTAGGTTCAGTTTGTTAAGGTATGGCATTTAAGGATTAAAAAGTTATTATATATATTGTTTATTGTTTTCATTGTTTCGAACTTATCATTAAACTGTTGTGATCATTGTGTTGGATACGTATATTGTTTATGTTATGTTCAGGGTTTTGGGAAATGTTTTAATTATAGGGAGGTTATGCCGAAATTTTAGTAGGATTTGTTATTAGTTTTGGGTTACCATTAATTTTTCATTTCTTTGTAGCCAAGAAAAACACTATGGAACCTTGTCAGCAATTGAAGACGGGGAAGGTCACCTGGGTGACCAACGGTCGTATCACAATCGAATACGATGGGCAACATCGGGCAGCACTAACGACATTGGGCAAGTTGTTTGGACCTTTTGCCTTATGTGGTGGAAGTCTTAGAAGGTGGTGCCGAATGAGGTGAAGAACACGGTGTGCAATCAGTTGGCAGTAGGTGATGTAACCTTTTGAATGCTTTTCATGTAAAATTTATATATTTATATTTTTTTAATGTCATTTATTACTAATACTTTCGTAATATTTGTTACCTTACAGACAACTACAATTTCGATGACATCAACGAGGACATGGTGGCGTACCTTAATCGGCTTTTCTCCGAACGCTACAAGCAGTGGAAAAGTGACCTGCACCAGTATTTCGAGATGTTTGATGATTTGCAGGTCGCTCTAGAGGAGGATTGCCCGAATGAGCTCCAAGTCCGACAAGATAGTTGGGTTTGGCTCTGCAGTCATTTCTAGGAGTCGAGCTATGTGGTGCATTTTACTTTTTAAATTTTTACTCATGTTTATTATGAAATATTTTTAATGTTCTTTAAATATTACAAGTAATACGTATATTTTGTGTATAGCAGAAGAAGGCGAAGGGGAACAAGTTTAATCAGGGGAAGAAGACTCTTCTCCACCATTCGGGTTCGAGGCCTTTCTTATATAGGATGGAGGCTTGACGGAAGGTATATATTACAGCTTTCATTTCCAATTTTAAAATGTCTTTAATAATTTTTTTTTTCGTACTAACATTTTCCTTATCTTTTTCTATTTAAGGCGGGTTCAAAATTCCCAGAGATCGACGACTTTGCTGACGTTTATATTCGGCCTGGGGATGAATTGACCAACCCTTTCATGTAAGTAATTTCTTATGCATTAAAGATTTATATTAATTATTTCAAATTGTTTTCTATTAATAATCCATGTTTTTTTTTTCACAGGCAACTATGGTGGAGAAAGGTCAGTCGGTGCTTCAGGAGTCCGCCTCCTAACTTCATTCGGACACGCTGATCGAGTCTGTGGATCCCATTGAAGATGTGGGGTTTCACATCCTCACAGAGATGTTGGTGTAGACATCGAAATTTCGGTAAAATAAATATTGACCAATGCATTAAAATTACAACCTCCACTTATTTCACCTATATCATTCCCTCACTTCACCAACAACCTTCACTCATTTCACCTACATCATTCACTTACTTCACCTACAACCTCCACTCATTTCACCTACATCATCCACTTACTTCACCTACAACATCCACTTACTTCACTTACAACCTACACTCATTTCACCTACAACATCCACTTACTTCACCTACAACCTCCACTCACTTCACCTACAACCTCCATTCACTTCACCTACATTATCCACTTACTTCACCAAGAAAATTTGTGGTGGTGATTCATTCTCAAAGCCTATAAATAGGCTTCTCCATCAAGGTATCAAAGATCCAAAATCAACTAATTCATATTACACCAAAACCTCGAAGCTTTAAAACTCTAAAGCTCTCAAGCAAATCCCGAAGGATCAAGAAAGCCCTATTCGTTCTTCCTTAAATCCTCTTTCAAGATCAAGCCCCGACGACCCTTGAAGAACTTCCTCCAACTCAAGATCAAGCCCTGACGACTCTTGAAGAAAGTATTCATCGTTCATTATATGTTCATCCTAAGATCAAGCCCCGACGACCCTTTGGATCAATAACACCAACAAATCCGTACACCTGTTCTTCAAGATCAAGCCCAAAAGCCCTTAAAGATCCGTTCATCAACCATTCATCCCAAGATCAAGCCCCGACGGCCCTTTGGATCAACAAACACCCGTTCTTCAAGATCAAGCCCAAAACCCCTTGAAGATCTGTTCATCAACCGTTCATCCTAAGATCAGGCCCCGACGACCTTTTGGATCAACAACATCAATAAATCTGCGTAACTATTCATCCCTAGACCAAGCCCTAACGACCCTTTGGATCAATAGTTTATTCATATATCTACATGTTACGAAGATAGAATCAGAGGCTAAATTCGTAAAAGAGATTGTAACCCCAAAATCACTACAAAATATATTTTGTACACGTGTTCTTGTTTCATGAATTTTCATGTTTACAAATTTGGCACGCCCGGTGGGACCATCTCTACCTTTCATCTCTATCCTCAAATCCGCAAAAAGTGCAAATGGCATCAAGAAAAGATCAAGCTGTTCACGTAATCAAAGCGAAGAACAAAAACATCCTCGCCGCAAGTGGTGATATTTCGGGCATCACAACCCAAAGCAAGGCAAGAGCTCTTTCTGCCACCTCTTCCACCTCTACATCACAACCCGAGGCACGAGCCTATGATCACCCTAGCCTTGCTAAGGGCACTAAGGGAGGAAAACCCAAGGAAGTACTCCAAGTCCATGCCTTCTGATGTCGACTTAAGCGACAGCTCAGCCATGCCAGTCATAAGCACCGGAGCAATTTCAATTGATGAGCAGTTGGCTCGAATGAATGAAAAGATTGCAAGGCTAACACGGATGGTGGAAGAAAAAGACTTGCAAATCGCTGCACTCGTCAACCGATTGGAGACGCAGGATGACGAGAAACTTGACCTAAAGGTTAATCCACTAAAGAAATGAGCCAATGAAGAAGAGGAGCCTCCGGTGGATAAAGTCGAAGAAGAGCATGAGCCAGACCAAGTGGCAACACTTATGGGATCTTTTTCTATCCATCAGTTGCAGGAGATGATCCTCGACACCATCAAGGCACAGTATGAAGGGAGCTCACACACCTTCATGTTGTACTCAAAGCCTTACTCCAAGAAGATTGACGCCTTGAAGATGCCGAAAGGTTATCAACCGCCAAAATTCATGCAGTTCGATGGGAAAGGAACCCAAAGCAACATGTCTCCCATTTCATTGAAACTTGCAACAATGCTGGGATGGAGGGAGACTACCTCGTCAAACTGTTCGTGCGCTCACTGAAAGGTAACCCCTTTGACTAGTACACCGACCTCGAGCCTGAGTCTATGAATAGTTGGGATCAGCTAGAAAGGGAATTTCTCAACTGCGTTTACAGTACTTGTCGCACTGTAAGCATACTAGAGCTAACCAATATGAAACAGTGAAATGATGAACCTGTCGTCGACTACATTAATAGATGACGTTCATTGAGTCTGGATTGCAAAGATCAGCTTTCTGAAACCTCCGCCATTGAGATGTGCGTTCAAGGCATGCACTGGGGGTTACATTACATCCTCTAAGGCATAAAACCAAGAACATTTGAAGAGCTGGCAACTCGTTCCCATGACATGGAGCTGAGTATCGCCAATCACGGGAAAAATGAGCTGATCACTGAGTTTAAGAAAGATAAGGTGTTCGCCCCAAATGTGGACAAGACTGGTAAGAAGCTTGCCAATGAAGCTTTCACTATCAACACTGCGCCCATCAAGATCTCCTCTAAGAACAAAGCAAAGGAGATAAAGAAAGGTGAACCTTCTTGCACCCAAGACAGGTAAAAAAGCACCTTGAGGGAACTGGAGCAAAAGACGTACCCTTTTCCTGACTCTGACATGGCTGCAATGTTGGACGACCTACTGGAAAAGAAGGTGATCGAGCTACCCAAATGCTAGCGTCCCAAAGAGATAAATCGCATAAACGATCCTAGGTACTGCAAGTACCATCCTATTGTGAGTCATCCTATTGGCAAATGCTTCATCCTTAAAGAGCTCATCATAAAGCTAGCACAACAAGGGTAAATTGAGCTCGACCTTGAAGACACGGCCGCAACGCATACCACTACGATTACATTTGGATCGTTTGATCCTGTGCCTCACTAAGTGACATTTGACCATTCCCGTCAATGCTCAAGCTGCACGGCACCTTCTGCACGATCCTCACTGGGGGCAAGTGACCAAGATGCACATGTTGATGATGATGAAGGATGGACATTGGTGACCTACAAAAAGATAAGGAAGCCAAGACCACAAGCCACAAGGCCAAAGGGGGAGCAAGGGAGAAAATACCACCGCCATAACAATAGGAAGCCTAAAAGAAATATAAGAGCTGCGAAGCCAACATATGTTGGGGAACTTATGGAGCAAAAGCCACACATTCCCATCTCATTGCATAAGTATTTCTCGAAGGACTTCTTCCAACAGTGCACTACCACTGCATGTCATATGGTCGAAGTGGAAATGGAAGAACCCTCAAAAGGCAAAGCCACCGCCATCGAGGAAGAAAAGACCCTCACACCCAAAGAAGGTCTGCTAACGCACTTTAGCATCCAAGAAGCGCTACGATTGCCAAAGAAGATGCAAAGAGCACTAGCAGCGGTCTTGGCAAATCTTGACGACCATGAAGTAAAAGAAAGCAACGACGAAGGCTTGAAGCTTCAGCCATGTGAATGTGCCACATGTTATGCCACCCATGATGTAATCAACTTCACTGACGAAGACTTACTGCTGGGATTAAAACCTCACAACCGTCATCTCTTTGTCTCGGGGTACGTAAGGGAGCACAAAGTTAACCACATGCTTGTAGATGGTGGGTTGGCCATAAACATTATGCCAAAGTCAACAATGACCACAATCGGCATCAAGGTAGATGAACTGTCCCTAAGCTGTCTGCTGATCTAGGGTTTTAACCAAGGAGGACAAATGGCGATAGGCATGATCCGAGTAGAGATGATCATTGATGAACTTAAATCAAGCACGATATTCCGCTTAATTGATGCAAGAACCTCTTACAGCTTGCTCCTAGGAAGGCCTTGGATCCATGAAAATGGAGTAGTGCCATCTACCCTCCACCAATGCTTAAAATTCTACCGGGAAGGAGTAAAGGTGTTACAAGGTGATACCAAGCCATTCACCGAAGCCGAATCACACTTTGCAGATGCCAAGTTCTACATGGATCAAGAAATAATGCTCGAAGCTCTTCCAAAGGAGATCAAATCCATGGGCAAAGCAGCACCTAAAAAATAGGAGTGACAAGCCATGCCCAAGAAGCAAGAAGGGCAAGCCGTGCCATCTTCAAGCAAAAACAATGACGAGCCCTCTAAACCTACAACGACCAAAGGGAGTAGGACGCCTTCAAAAGGACCAAACACGCCCATATTTCGATATATCCCGATATTAAGAAGAAAGAGTGGTCAATCCCCATTCGAAACTGGAGCAAGTAAAGCCGAGACACAGCCACACAAGGGTGATGTAAAATTGCTCAAAACAAATGCAATTTTGCCTTTAACACAACTAAGCGATGCTAAGGTTGCAAGACCACCACAAGGCTTCATAAAAGCTCTACCAAATGGGGTAAAACCAAGCTTTCTCCCAACCACGAGGACCGAAGAAGGTTTTGTTCCAAATGCCTACAAACTCATGTCGAAGGTTAGGTACAACTTCGCTTCCTGTTTAAATCCTGGAAAGAAGGTTGCAAACATTGTCAATGACAAAGAACGTAACCTCACCGAGACTTAAAAAGAGTTGAAGGAGCATGGTTATGGAGTTAACAACAACAAAGCTAGGCTTGGCTTCACACCGAATGCATCCATGAAGATTTCAAGCAAAGCAAAGAACGCTAGCGCTCAACAAATTATCGTGACCATTGAACAAGATCAAGATAAGCCTAAACCCACCCATCGGACGTCAGTCTTCAATAGGATAAATAGTTCAAGACCCAGAATTTTAGCACTTAATCGTATTGGTGGTCAAGACCGAACCTCCATCTTCAAGAGGCTTAATACACCAACATCCCAAAGCTCTGTTTTCGAAAGGTTGTTAAAGCCTAAGAAACAAAGCAATACTGCTAGCTCTCTTCCACGACGGTCGGTTTTGGAAAGACTTGAAGAAACCAAGAAGCTTTCCGGAAAGAGAAAGACAACGCCAAAAATAGAAAAGCTCGATGGTTTGGCAGAAAAAAATAACATTTGAAGCTTTATTCCTTCAAGGATGAAGTGCCAAGCAATCTTGGAGGTTAACACAAATGGACCACTGAAAGTAAAAATGCGCACCATCATCCACACTAGATAATCTTCATGCCAACAAGCTCGAGAGAACAACAGTGAAGAGGAGGTTCAAGATGTTTTCCACATCACGGTCCAAGAAGGCAAAGAAGATGAAGTCCTCGAGGAAGATGTCACTACTACACCACCACAGCTCAAAGATGGGGGGCAAGCCACGGTTGATGATCTCAAGGAACTCAACTTAGGCACAAGTGAGAAGCCCAAACCTATCTTCATAAGTGCGTTGCTAAGTGCAGACTAGGTAGGCGAGTACTACCAACTGCTATTAGAGTACAAAGACGTCTTTGCCTAGACATACAAGGAAATGCCCGGCCTTGACCCTATCATTGATGTGCATCGTCTTGCAGTCAAGCCTGGAACACGACCGATAAAGCAAACTCAAAGGCGTTATTGATCCGAGCTCATCCCACAAATTGAGGTCGAGATTGACAAGTTAATCGAAGCAAGCTTCATTTGAGAGGTACAATACCCCAAGTGGATCTCCAACATCGTCATTGTTCTTAAGAAATCTGGACAAATACGTGTTTGCGTAGACTTTTGGGACCTCAACAATGCTTGCCCGAAGGACGACTTCCCTTTGCCAATCATCGAAATCATAGTGGATGCAATCACCGGCCACAAGGCACTGTCATTCATGGATGGCTCTTTTGGATACAATCAAATTCGCATGGCTCTCGAACACGAGGAAATAACAGCCTTCCGCACCCTAAAAGGTATTTATTGCTACAAGGTGATGCCCTTTGGTCTAAAGAACGCCCAACCTACTTATCAACGCGTAATGCAGAAAATCTTTAATGACATGCTACACAAGAACGTAGAATGTTACGTAGACGATGTGGTGGTCAAGATAAAGAAAAGATCAAATCACTTGAAGAATTTGCAAATAGTGTTCGAAAGGTTGTGAAAATACAACCTCAAGATGAACCCGTTAAAGTGCATTTGGCGCCACCTCTGGAAAGTTCCTCGGCTTCATTGTTAATCACCGTGGCATTGAAGTAGAACAATCAAAGATCAAGGCCATTCAAAACATGCCTAAGCCAAGAAACCTGCACGAGCTGAAAAGTCTACAAGGACGGCTAGCTTTCATCAGATGCTTTATCTCCAACCTTGCAGGGCGTTGTCAACCGTTTAACCGACTCATGAAGAAGGATGTTTCGTTCGTATGGGACGAAGCATGCGTCAATGCTTTTGAAAGCATAAAAAAATATTTATCAAGTCCACCTGTCCTGAGAATGCATGTGCCCGGGAAGCCGCTCATATTGTACATAGCCGCTTAGGAAAATTCAGTTGGAGCACTCTTGGCGCAAGAGAATGAATCCCAGAAAGAATGAGCGCTTTAGTACCTCAGTCAAACTCTCACCAGCACTGAGTTGAACTAATCCCTAATAGAAAAGATGTGCCTCGCCTTGGTGTTCGCCATTCAGAAGCTTAGACATTACATGCATGCTTACACCATCCACTTGGTTGCTAAAACTGACCCGGTCAAATACGTCATCTCCAAACCAGTTTTGACAGGGCAATTAACTAAATGGGCGTTGCTTCTCAATCAATATGAGATCATCTATATCCCAACTAAAGCCATCAAGAGACAAGCACTAGTAGACTTCCTCGTCGATCATCCGATCCCAGACGATTGGAAAATCTTAGATAACTTGCCCGACGGAGAGGTGTTCTACATCAACATTTCCTGACATGAACGATGTTCTTCGATAAATCCGCACAAGCAAACGGAGTGGGGGGCAGGAGTAGTATTCATGTCGCCGCAAAGGCAATACTACCTTACTCCTTCCAACTGAGTAAGTTATGCTCCAACAGTGTCGCTGAGTACCAAGTACTGATCATCGGGCTCCAAATGGCGATTAACATAGACATCACAGCTCTTGAGGTATATGGCAACTCCAAGCTCATAATCAATCAACTCTTAACTGAATATGAGGTAAGGAAAGATGATATCGTCCCATACTTCCGGCTGGCAACTCAACTGCTACAAAAGTTCGAGGCCGTGACACTAGAACATGTGCCAAGAAAGGAAAATCAAATGGCAGACGCTCTCGCTAATCTAGCCTAGAGTATGACACTAGGAAAATATGAAGCTGCAGACATGCCGGTTTGCCAAATATGGGTGATCCTACTCGTTACTGAAATGTTACTAGATAATACAAATGTCATCTCAGTACTTCCAGTCGACGCTGAAGAGTGGAGACAGTTGCTGATCGACTACTTGGAGCACGAAAAGCTTTCAGATGATCCTAGACACCGCTCCAAAATAGGTCAACGAGCACCCCGCTTCCTTTACTAAAAAGTAATACTCTACCAATGCTCTTTTGAAGGGATACTTCTAAGATGTCTAGTCGAGGAAGAAGCCAATCAAACCATGGAAGAAGCACACTCAAGTGTGTGCAGACCGCATCAGTCTGGACCAAAGCTACATTTCCAGCTTAAAAGAATGGGTTACTACTGGCCAAGCATGGTGAAGGATTACCTGGAACACGTCAAAATGTGTCAAGCCTGCCAATTCCACGCCAACTTCATACATCAACCGCCTTAACCATTACACCTTACAGCTGCTTCATGGCCATTCGACGCATGGGGATTGGATGTTGTAAGACAAATTATGCCAAAGTCATCTACAGGAGAAGCTTACATCCTAGCTGTGACATATTACTTTTCCAAGTGGGCTGAAGCTATACCTTTGAGAGAAGTCAAGAAGGAAACAGTTGTCTGTTTCATCAAAAAGCATATCATCCACCGATATGGTGTACCTCGCTACATTATCACTCACAACGGAAAACAATTCTCCAACCGACTCATAGACGAGCTTTACGAGAAATACAAGTTCAAACAACACAAATCTTCCATGTGTCATGCTCCGGCTAACAGTCTTGCAGAAACATTTAACAAGACATTGTGCAACCTCTTGAAAAAAGTGATTGGCAGAACAAAGAGAGACTAGCACGAAAGAATAAGCGAAGCACTTTGGGCATATAGGACTACATATAGGACTCCTACCCAAGCTATGCCTTATTTTCTCGTATATGGCGTGGAAGTTGTTCTACCGCTCAAAAGTCAAATCCCTTCGCTAAGGATGGCTATACAAGAAGGCTTGACTGATGAAGAAAATGCACAGTTGCGCTTTCAAGAGCTGGAAGCGCTAGATGAAAGAAAGCTCGAAGCTTAACAACACTTGGAATGCTACCAAGCATGGCTATCCAAGGCATTCAACAAGAAGGTCCACCCAAGGTCCTTCTAAACTGGAGATCTCGTCCTCGCATTGCATAGGCCTAGCATCACAACTCATAAGATAAAAAGCAAGTTCACATCAAAGTGGGATGGACCATACGTAATACAAGAGGTTTACACCAACGGCGTCTACTTAATCATGACAGAAGATGGGCTGAAGATCGACCCCATCAATGGCAGATTCTTGAAGCGCTACTATCCCTAAAGTAAATGCACCACGCTCCTGGCCCGCAAGAGCATAAACTGTGTACGGCAAAATCATCATCAAAACCATCACTCATTTGAACTATGTCATGACTTGATCCCTCCTCAACCAAGGGTACGTAGGCAACTTGAAACTTCAAAACTTCAAGTACAGCCACATCATCAACAAAAACACAAGCACTTTGAAGAATAAAGAGCAAATTCAAAATACGAATACTTTATTCTTTAAGGGAAGGATTTGGTTACAGAGCCTTATTACTAATAAAATAAAAAAAATAAAAAAAAGAACAACAGGACGACGGACAGTGCAATAGTGTGCAGCGAATAGTGCAGCGACGGTGGTGCAGCGAGTAGCGGCAAGAGGCGCGACGACGTCACCACTGAGGAAAGTTGTGACCAAAAGGCACTGCACAACAAAATCCCGCTACAGTCTTTTGCACAACCTCACATGGTAAAAGTGACGCACTGAAACAAGCTCTAAGCAGCAGTGGCAAATAGCCCATAGCAAGTAGTAACGTCAATGTGCACAACAACGTCACCACCAAGGGAAAACCGTGACCAAAAGGCACTACACAGCGAAATCCTGCTGCAGTTTTTTGCACAGCGCCGCGCAGTAAAAAAAAAAATTGACGCACTACAACAAGCACCAGGCAAAGAGCACAGTTGCATCCACATCCTACTCACTCCGTCACTAATTGCAAATTCTTAAGAAGCTGCCACCAATTGTGAACATGGGTAATCCGTCAAAACAGCAAGGAAATCCAGGAATGCAGAGAGCACCTATAAAATAAAAAAATAAAATAAATAAAATAATAATAATAATAATAATAATAATAATAGAAAAAAAAGGTAAGTGCCTTCTGGGGAAAATAAAAGCTCATTTATTGACTTCTCTGAAAAATTACGGAAATATGGATGTACATGTACATGAGTTAAAATAAAAAATAAAAAAATTAAAAAATTAAAAAATTAAAAAATAAAAAAATAAAAAAATTAAAAAATTAAAAAATTAAAAAAATAAAAAATAAAAAATAAAAAATAAAAAATAAAAAGCCTTCATTGATCAGGTAGAGCCTTATCACTCGGCGGAACTCCAGGAAGAAGAGGCGCCGGAGGTTGATTGTTGGGAGCCTTAGCACTTGGTAAAACTCCAGAGGACGAAGGCAATAAGTGCCTCTGGAGTAAAGCCATAAACATATGATGGTCACTCTGAATCCGACTTTCGGATTCTTAAAGCTAGTCAAGCTTTCTCTTCATGCTCGTTGAGTAACTATTGGCAAGCATGTGCAACTCTCTGCTTTCATGCTTAAGCCCTCTAATCTCTTACTTAAGACTCGCCACCTCAGCCATAAGTGACTCAACCTGACAAGTTCGAGCAAAAAGGCGTTGGCCTATGTTTGATACAGAGCTCGCACACTGAACACTGAAAGCCAAAGAGTCTTGAACAGCCAGCTCATCAAACCGCTTAGAAAAGATCCTATTATCCTTGGGGGTGAGAAGATTTCTAGCAACCACCGTAGTGGTTATGTAGTTCTTCATCACGGAGTCCCCAACTGTAAGAGGACTGTTGGGGGATACGAATGATGGGTGCCATATGTTGTCTTAAGAAGGCATGTCGGCATCTTCCCCAACATTCAAATCAAGATGACGATTAGAAGGGCAAGCCATTTGCAAAAAATGAGGAAGGAAGAAGAGGTTAGGTAAATCAAAATCTCAGAAATACAAAAGGAGGGAAATTCCTACAGGCAGTAACTCTCTAAGTGTGTTTTTGGTACACGATTATTGCCCCTATAAAAAGAATAGGCAACATGGCCTGTTCAGAAATCGAGGAGGCAGCATGGTCTTTCAGAAATCAAAGAGGCACCTCTCCAAAAGCGGGGCCGCTTGTTTAGAAATTGAAGAGGCAACAAGGCCACTTGTTCAGAGATCGAAGAGGCACCGCTTTCCGAATTTCAAAAGACCGGCTTTTTCGGATTTGTCATCACCTTTCACACGCAACCTCAGCTTTGCAGAAATCACGGGCAACTTTGTCAAAGATTTCTGACAAAGTTGAAAACGCGTGAATCTTACTGTTTCAATTACCCAACGGTTGCCGACAAGAGTAAAGGAATATTACCACTATTGGCTGTTGGGAAATTCCTATATATGTTGACCTTTGTCCTCTATAGCAAGGCAGACCTGCAAAAATGCCCAACCCTTCCTCACCTCCGAAAGCACACTCCCAGCAGAGCCTCTTGAAATACTTAGTTTTCTTCTTCTCCGGGAATACCCTTGCAAACAAATGACACCAAAGCAAAAGTATCACATATCATCAGGGTTGAAAGCAAAAGTATCTCATATCATACTTTTTCCCTGTATTTTCCTTTGCCCTTGCTCTTACCTGCAAGACAAGGGGAAAAAGAGTAATTAGTCGGAACCTGAAATCAAACTTCCGATCTGGAACCGATTGCCTAGAACCTTTGCCTGGTTGCTTACCTTGCATTGCTCTCGAGTACTCATCGTCACTGAGAAGTAATGTTCTGAAGTACCATTTAAATGCAAAGGTTGCATTCCACTCTTGCATCAGGGACGAATACTGTAAGAGATTGAAGCAGCAAGATCAATGATGAGCAGGAACAGATCACTATAGCACGACGCCCTTCCCTGCAGAATGGCATAATCCAGATAGAGGAGTTTAAGTCAAAACCAAGCTTGGCATCATTGCTCTAATCAAAGAGCTCGAAAAGCTTCAACAACCTTTCGCTGGCACCTTCGCCGAATGATAAAGCCTAGCTGTGCAACGCTGTCAAATCACCACCACTTCTTCGAAAGCAAGAGTATCTCATATCATGCTTTTTCCCTGTCATTTTCTTTGTCCTTGTTCTTACCTGTAAGATAAGGAGAAAGGGAGCAATCATTCGGAACTTGAAGGAAAACTTTTAGTCAGGAACCTACTACCTAGAACCCTTCCCTGATTGCTTACCTAGCATCACTCTGCTGGCGAAATAGACAAGGCAGTAGAAGATACCTCATCTGCCTAGAGAATAAATGAGGCAAGCGAAAATGATACATTGAAGCATGTGGAGACAAGCACAACAAAACACGTGCCGATTCATCCCCTAACCCTCTTCAATATGAATTGGAAAGATTGAACAAAGAAACAAGCCATCACCTCTACCTCGTGCTTGCTTGCCATGTGTCCGAAACATGAAGCTCCTTGTGGTCCAATTCCATTCAAGAACAAGCCTCAACGGCCCTTGAAGAAATCACAAGTCCGATTCAAGATCAAGTGTCCACAACCCTTGAATCAAGTGTCCACAACCCTTGAATCAAGTTCAGCTCCAGATAAAAGGAGTAAATTCAAACATTTGGTGCAACTCTAGCAGAAGAAACCCCCTAACCTAGTTTAAGAATAAGCCTATGGAAAGTCAACGATTAGAGGAAACCATAAAATCCTCCAACCCAGTTCAAGATCAAAGTTGTGGAAAGCCAACAAGCGCAACAAAATACGTGCCGAATCATCCACTACCAAAACCAAAGATCATCTACCACATGAAACTCCTTATGGTCCAATTTCATTCAAGATCAAGCCTTGATGGCCTTTGAAGAAATTTCAAACAAAAGTCAAGATTAAGCCTCGATGGCCCTTAAAGACATTTCCAACCCAATTCAAGATCAAGCCTTGACGGCCCTTGGATCAATATCTACATCAAGAGACTTCAAAACACATCTCCTACACGTGACAAACGCATGTATATGATGCGCCTTAAAGTGCAGGCATTTGTAGATATCAAAATTTCGGTAAAATAAATGTTGACCAATGCATTAAAATTACAACCTCCCCTCATTTCACATATCATTCACTTACTTCACCTACAACCTCCACCCATTTCACCTATATCATTCACTTACTTTACCCTACAACATCCACTTACTTCACCTATAACCCCCACTCACTTCACCTACATTATCCACTTACTTCACTAAGAAAATTTGTGGTGGTGATTCATTCTAAAAGCCTATAAATAGGCTTCTTCATCAAGGTATCAAGGATCCAAAATCAACCAATTCACATTACACCAAAACCTTGAAGCTTTGAAACTCTAAAGCTCTCAAGCAAATCCCGAAGAATCAAGAAAGCCCTGTTCGTTCTTCATCAAATTCTCCTTCAAGATTAAGCCCCGACGGCCTTTGAAGAACTTCCACCAACTCAAGATCAAGCCCTAACGACCCTTGAAGAAAGTGTTTATCGTTCATCCTAAGATCAAGCCCCGACGGCCCTTTAGATCAACAACACTAACAAATCCGCACACATGTTCTTCAAGATCAAGCCCAAAAGCCCTTGAAGATCCATTCATCAACCGTTCATCCCTAGATCAAGCCCCGACGACCCTTTGGATTAACAAACACCCATTCTTCAAGATCAAGCCCAAAACCCCTTGAAGATCCGTTCATCAACCGTTCATCCTAAGATCAGGCCCCGATGGTCTTTTGGATCAACAACATCAATAAATCCGCATAATTGTTCATCCACATATCTACATGTTATGAAGATAGAATCAGAGGCTAAATTCGTAGAAGAGATTGTAACCCCAAAATCAATACAAAATATATTTTGTACACGTGTTCTTGTTTCAGGAATTTTCGTGTTTACAGTGAGACCAAACTTTTAGTCGAAGGCCAGGGACATATTGTCAGGGGATAGGGAATGCCAGAAGGCAGGAGAGCGAAGCCTCTTCATCCTTGTAGTCGAAAGGCCCGGTTACGGCTTTGACGCATGAAGTTGCTGGCCTGAGGAGTGAGCTTGCATCGTACAAGTCTCAAATGTCATTGCTTATGCAAGCCCTCAGTTCCTCTGGGATTCGCCTCCCCGGTTTTTCTGCACCACTGCTGTCAAAGACCTCCGACCCCATCACCAACCCTAAACCTTTCCAACAACAAGATTATTGATAAGAGTTTTACCACTTGCAAAAGTAGCGATAAAAACATTTAAAACGCTTGCAAGAGAACAATGTAGTTATAGTATAAACGACTTAAGTAAGGTCGTTTCCGCAGGGATTGAATGAATAATATGTATTTAAACTAATTCTTAGCTAATTATTTGAAAAAAAAGATTGGAAAAGGTTGATTTTGAATTTAAAAATAATAAAAAAGAATTCAATTAAAATGATTAAAGAAATTAGCAAAATAAAGAAAACAAAAGCAAACGCTTTGAAAACCAAATTGTAAAAGGCCTAGGGTTCTGCCGTCCCCTTAACAATCTTATATAGATTTTATCAATTACTTATGAATTACCCATGCAACTTTGAAGGTTAGGTTTTTCCTAATGCATATTTTATTTGTAGCATTCAAGCTAGAATGTATATCAAACATGCAATCCGTCTGTAGCATTCAAATCAAATATAAACATGCATGACTCATTGTGAAAACCCTTTGAAAAACCATGCAACCCCTAAGACGTGGGATTCACCCTAGGTGAAATTACAACTATCAATCACGAGAAGCAATATTCAATTCCCCAATGGCATTCCAATCGAATTGCATCCGATTGCTTATTTAAACTTCCTAATGGTAGCTAAGCATTAAGATATAGAGACAATTTAAAGCACAATGATTAATAATTCAAAGTATGCATGCATAACATCATAAGCAATTAAATAAAAACTACATATTCATGCTAAGGCTCAAGGCATCACCGTAGAAAAAAGGAAATTAGTTACGAACAACCATAAAACAAAAGGAATTTTATTGAAAGAGAAAAATGATAGAAAACATCTTGAAAATAAACTTCAAAAACTCTCTAGAGTTGTGTGTGCATTCCTCCCCTCTAGGGGTAGCCCAAAAAGGCTTATTTATACTACTCTAAATAAAATCCTCCTAATAAAAGGTATTAGCATAAAACTAGGAAATATAATCCTAAATTAACTTGGTAAATTCGTCCAAAAATCTTTACAACCACTTTTTGGACCCAAATCAGCTCCAAAACTAGCCCAAAATAGCTGGATTTAAGGCTTGGACTATTCTGAACCTTCTCCAAGCCACGAACCCATCTGATGTCATCTTAGGCTCCAAAAATGCAATTTAAGCCCAAAAATATCACTTTCTAGCAACGTGCACTACTTAATCACTTTCTAGCAACGTGCACTGCTCATTTATTAAATCGCCAGAAAATAACTGCTTAGTAGAAAAATCCCAATTTTTGATACAAACAAGCCAAGAGACACGCGAATGTTCTCCAATTTGAATCACTCTAAAATTCATCCGTTTGGTTACGTTTTGCTCCAGAGGAAGTCGAATGTCCCATATTAAAAATACATAACAAAGTATCAAAATTCTACTAAAATAACCAATAAACTATAACTAAGATTAGAGTAAAATATGTTGTATAATATTGCCTCATCAAATACCCCAAAACTTAGCTTTTTGCTTGTCCTCAAGCAAAACAAAACTCAAAAACAAATTAAAACTAACAAACTAGAAACTTAACTAAAAGTCTACTAAGACAAATTTTCACCTTCAAGTCGCAATCCATAGAAAACGTTAAAAATTAGAACATCTTTTCAAAAGTTCCAACTAATCCTACCAGAGAGTCTAAGCCATTTAAAATCAATTAGAAAAGAATTCATGAACTTCCTTTGGTGTAAAAGTGAACCAACATAGTTAAAGAGACTCGACTAAAACCCTCACCTCTCGTCCTTTTAATTCAATACTTCACACATTCTAACTTGAAACATAACTATCATATTATTTTTTTTTTCTCCTTTTTCTCCTTTTTTTATTTTTATTTTTTTTATTTTTATTTTTCCTTCTAATTCACACTTTTTTTTTCTTCAGTAATAGTAGTGGTCGTGCAATGTCCGCTCCCTTAAGCTTTCGATCCAACCCATGTAACGAGCTTTAGGTCAATGACTCCCAAACAACAAAGTCTAGAGGGCACTGGGTGTAGAACACCCTAAAGACTTATTAACTCAAGCTGAAAAGGCTACGAAACCAACTAACCACCCTGCCCTATGCCAAAACTCTACTGTTTGACGCGAGAATCACTGCTGATTAGGCAGGACTAGCCCGGTTACTAGGCAAAGTCTCGGGTGGAACAATTATTACTTTATAACACATACTAACTTTAAGAATAAAAATTAAAATACACTTAGACTAAAAGTAAATGTTTCAATCTCACTCCCCACAAACCAAGTTAATGTGAATGTGCAAATTTTCAAATTGTAACTCATGAATTATTGCCTAAGACACGATAAATAGAAAAGACTTTACTGTGGGATTAATCTTCATCATGTCCATTTGTTCTAACATTTAAAATAATCTATGGATATTAGCTTAAAATTTGAAAAAAAAAATTTATTGACTCAAAATAAAAGTCTAAAAATTCTTTTTTCCCACCCCCAAACTTAAATCACACATTCTCCTCAAGGTGTGGAAAAAAAAAATAAAGCACAAAACTAT
Organism: Pyrus communis; assembly: GCF_041283825.1. Classification (NCBI taxonomy): domain Eukaryota; kingdom Viridiplantae; phylum Streptophyta; class Magnoliopsida; order Rosales; family Rosaceae; genus Pyrus; species Pyrus communis. The sequence goes on from NC_142570.1 coordinate 7,630,082, forward strand.
GAAGTCCTAAAAACTTAAAATAACTAACACAGACAAGTAAAAGAAACTAGAAAAATTAAAACAGAAACAATAAAATAAAATATAAAATAACAAATCAAACAGAAAATTAAAGAAAAGAAAAGGGAATGGACACACCTGGGATGGTTCGGACCCACGACCAGGAAGAGTAACCAGGGTGCATCATAAAAATTTGAAAAAGTATAAGAACAGGCGGTGAGCTTTGGAGTCAAACCCCTAACCTGGATCACAACAAGAGGTGCTTAACTTTACACAACACACACTGAACCCATGCTTCTTCCTTTATTTCCCATTTATGTCGTTGAGCTCTTCTCCCCTCTTCTTCATAACCTCGAGCTCGGAGCCATGAGAGCTCTCTTCCTTTCTCTTCCTCTCAAACCCCTAACACAAAACCGCTGCTCCAGCCATTCCAAAATCTTCCAATGGTCCTGGATTTGTCGAACTCAAAAATAAATACCCAGTTGTGCCTCCATAGCTGGATTTCTGTCATTTATTCCCAATTCTCCATGTTGCTGCAAATCGAAGCTCCAATCCATTGAAGCAATGTCCTAGTGCACACCAAAGGTAAATATATATATATATATATATTTTTTTTTTTTATGGATTTCATGACCAAAAGTTGCATGAACTTGATGCATGGGCCCATTAATGTGACGAAATTCTTTGATCTGATACTTGTGTATGCTATGCTTGCAAGTTCAACCTAGAAATGATGCAGAGGACCAAAAATTCATTGATCTTCACGCCCTTGAAGGTAAAATTCATCACTGCAATTATTTGAGCCTGAACTTGCCAGATCTGTAAATGTACTGCTTGTGCATGCCTAAAATATGAATTAGATTATGTCGCATAAATCTGTGTAAAGTAGTGTTTTCTGATTCCAATGCGTTCATGCATCAATGGCTTTAGTCTACTATTTGCAAGCTCATGAATATGTTCTGTATATTGCATGTCTTCATTGATGAACGTATGAGCCCAAAAATTCGTGCATGAGATCAATCTGCGTATTGGCTTGATGAATGTGCTCCTTTCTATGTTGCTTGGATCCCAACCCCAAACTTGTATGTGGTGATATTTTAAATAAAATGCTAGGGAGTGATTGAGTGAAAGGGGGTGCCAAGCAATGCAAGGGGCTTCATCACCAACCCCATTGTGAATGTGTCTGGAACTCTGCCCGTGCATCTTTCTGCTTTCCTTTAGTTTCTGTAGTGCTGAATCTCATTAATGTTGATGAATTTACGATGAATGCTCTAAGTGGATGTATGTTGAATGTTGTTGAATGCATGATTTAGTCGAATGTGCAGATGTATTGGATATTTGGGGCTGAATTGTTTTCAAATGCAACCTACAATGATCACACAATAAAAATCTAATTAGAATAAACCCAAAATAAAATACTGATTAACTAAAAATATGGTTGTTTTTGTGTTTTTCAATTTTCAATGTTTTTTTTTTTTTTTTTTGGTTGTGATTTTTGTAATTGAAATAAAAGCAAGAAAACTAAATTGAACGAAATTAGAAAGAAAAGAGTTAAGAAAAATTGGGTCAGGTCCCAATTAGCGCTTTAGTTAACGTCTATAGCTAGACATAGAGGAAGGAATTGATGGTCACATAACTTGTTCTCTTAGAATCAAACACTCCATAACAGCATCACAAGGCAATAGTAGGTACAGAATGAGATGTTTTGTCAATTATGTGTTTCAGGCGAGTGGTTGAATCCTCCACATTCGGCCTTCTTTGTGAATGAATCTTCGTAATCAAATAGAATCCCTTCCAACGAGACTTACGTATCCACCGAATTGACTTAAACCTTGTATTTAACACCCACAATTTTTGCAATGGCCAAATTTCTCTACAAGGAATTTGGCTGCCACAAAACGTCTTCTTCTTCTTGTATGCCTTGTAGGATTGGCCCTGATATTCTTTTAAGTTTGATGGGCTGTACTGCATGTGATTCCCCAGATTCTGACTTGGTGTGAGCAACCCTTTGAAACACAGCAATTTCAAAACATTCCTACAACTTAGTTGGTTGCTTTGCAGCATCTTGATATGGTATGTTTGGTATATAAACTTGGGCAGTAAATGGTTCCGTGGGAATTTCAGTATCAACATGTGCTTTTTCCTTCATTGGGCACGAGTAACTGGCATATTGCTCTTCAATTCTGGCATTTTCCTGCATGTACTCACAACTCGTTGCACCTTGGGGTGTTTGAATTACACACCATTCTTCTGAATCTTGTGGCACATTAGGCTGCTCAAAAGGTTGTTGAGTACCTACCCATCTAAAACTTGGATGCTTTTTCAAATCTGGAGTGTAGTAATCAAAAGTGGGATCGTTCCAACGCCAAAGTGAGTCGTTCCTCATATTAATATGCTCCCTTTTTCAGGGCATTACAAAATTTCATCGGTGTTTGAGCAACAAAGAGTACAAACTATAGGTTTAAATCCATAGAAACCCTGTTTTGCGAAAGAAACCCATAAAGGTGGTCCTTCTGGTGGCAGCTCCATCATTGAATTGCTTTCAAAATTAACAAACCACAACAACAAAAATAAAAATAAAATCAAGTAAATAAAAAGATATATACAAAAATAATTAACTAAGAATATGTTAAACACAAATTATTTGAAAAAATACCCCGCGACGGCGCCAATTTCTTGATAGGATTTTTACCACCTGCAAAAGTAAGCACTTAAAATGAATAATATGTACTTAAACTAATTCTTAGCTAATTATTTGAAAACTACAAGGTAGTTGTAGTATAAACGGCTCAAGTAAGGTCGTTTCCGCAGGAATTGAATGAATAATATGTACTTAAACTAATTCTTAGCTAATTATTTGAAAACAAAGATAGGAAAAGGTTGATTTTGAATTTAAAAATAATAAAAACAAATTCAATTAAAATGACTAAAGAAATTAGCAAAATAAAGAAAACAAAAGAAACGTTTTGAAAACGAAATTGTAAAAGGCCTAGGGTTCCGCTGTCCCTATAACAATCCTATGTAGGTTTACCAATTACTTATGAATTACCCTTGCAACTTTGAAGGTTAGGTTTTCCTAATTCCAATTCTACTTGTGGCATTCATGCTAGAATGTATATCAAACATGTAATCCGTATGTGGCATTAAGATCAAATATAAACATGCACGACTCATTACGCTTTGTGAAAACCCTTTGAAAAACCATGCAACCCCTAAGATGTGGCATTCGCCCTAGGCCAAATTACAACTATCAATCACGAGAAGCAATACTCAATTCCCCGATGGCATTCCGACTGAATTGCATCCGATTACTTATCTAAACATCCTAATGTAGCTAAGCATTAAGATATATAGACAATTTAAAGCACAATGATTAATAATTCAAAGTATGCATGCATACCATCATAAGCAATTAAACAAAAACTACATATTCACGCTAAGGCTCAAGGTATCGCCCTAGCAAAAGAAAATTAGTTACAAACAAACATAAAACAAAATGAATTTTATTGAAATAGAAAAAGGATAGAAAACATCTTGAAAATAAACTTCAAAAACCCTCTAGAATAGTGCGTGCTCCGAGGAATAGAGGGTGCAGATTGTGCCGTAGTATTACTAACGGTTCTTGCGGTGGTAACGGGGAAAGTTTACTTTCAGCTTCATGTCTGAAATGCTCGAGATGAGCTTTCATCTCTTCGAGCCGAAGAATGAGCTTGATGCGTTTCTCGGACTCTTCGATGGTGGTTTCCAAGTCGCGACCAACTGCCTTCTTCTCTTAAAGTAATTCGGCCATAATGGTCGGGGTAGGTTAGTTGTCGCTGCTTCCTACTGCCTATTTTCGCTGCCATCGGGTAGTCGAATTATCTTGTGCTTTTTGTCGTCAAGCCATGCAATCTATTCACTGGCGACGATGTTTTTGCGACTTAGATAACACCTTATACAGGCCAATTGGAGAATTGTAACTATACCAATGTTGGTCACGTGGCTGGAAGGTTTTTCGACTTACTGATGAACTCGAGCTGCCGGAGTTACGCGAGTAATAATCATGTAGGCCGAGTCTCTCAAACACTTGCCGTCGTTGGCCGACACCAAGTTCCTTCAGCGATTTTGTTGCGGCCGTGGACGGCGGACATAAAATTGATGCCGGAGATGCTCTATTTTGAGGTTCAATACGTGTTTTACAGTGGTCACACAAAACCATTGATTCATCAGTTTATTCGGAACTAGAACCTAACATGGGTTCAACGATGGTCGGTCCTGAAGATTCCGTGGATGGTGCATTTGAAAATAAATCAATCTTAAGTCTCGGCTGACCACCCTGCTTACGGACATACTGTACCGGGACAAATTTGGCCTTCCATTTTCCTTTGTTTTTAGGGAGATGAGCATCCATCATACCAATTGTTGTCGAGGGGAAGGGATTGGCATCAACTGCCATCTGTTTCTCAGGGAATTTTAACTTACCCTTCTCAATCCAACTTTGAATCGCATCACGAAACACGACACAATTATTGGTAGCATGCTTGTTTCAATTATGGTACTTGCAATATGTTTTTCCTTTCAATTCTTCGGCCTTAGGAATGTTGTATCCTAGCCGAAGTTTAATGATCTTTGCTACCAACAATTGGTCGAATTTGCATCGGCCTTGGTGATAACAAAAGTGTAAACTTTTGATGTTTTAATCATCTCTTCAGAGGCCAAGCAAGTCTTGGCATCTTTGGGACTGATTTGAGCTAATCCCTTGGAAACATATGGTTTATCTATCACTATTTCAGCCTCGTCCACACTGGCGTATTATGGGTCCTTGCTTTCAGCCAATGCGTAGCTGACCGTGGGATTCTTGTATATTGTTCCCCAGGATGGGGACTTTGATATTTTTTCCTCTCGGAGCAAATAATCATACTACTCAACGTGCTGAGCAAATACATACATATCTCTAATATTTACCCCCAAGAATTTCTTTTTGTATCCCACGTCTAGGCCGTTTAGGGCAATTCTGACGAATTCAACTTCAGGGAGAGGTACTCAGCACCAATTCCTGGCCGACTTGAACCTTGTTAAGTATTCCATTGGCGATTCGTCTGAAGCTTGAGCCATCCTAGCCAACGATGAAACAGACACTTCCATCCCTGGTCGATAGAATTGTTCATGGAATTTCTTGACCAATTCTTCCCAACTCTGGACGGAGTTTGGTGGGAGATTAATGTACCAACCAAAAGATGAACCTGTCAATGAAAAGTTGAATAGCCGTAGTTTATGGAAGTCGCTATTGACGTCCCCACATTGCGCCGTGAACCGAACTACACGTTCTAACGAAGATAAAGACGGTTCTCTGGTCAAAAGACTGAAGTCGGGGATCTTGAATCCTTTAGGGTATTCAAACTTTTATACATAAGCCGGGTACGGATGGATGAATTTTGGGAACTTCGACCCTTTTTTTAAGGCTAACTCGATCATTCTTTGGACCTCGGTCATATTTACGGATGCTGTTTCTACTCCCTAATCAGGTCCATCAAATCTACTGCTTGATCTGCCTCTTTTTTCCAAGTCAAATGGTTGTAGCCGAACGAATCCTTTCTCGGCTTGTAATGGAACATTCTTAAAGGGAGGCTGTCAAGGTTGGCCGACGTGGCCATCTTCAAAAGCTTTATTGACCAATAGTTCAAGCATTCTGGCCTGTGTATCACTATTGCTTCATATTGCGTCAAGTAAATCATTCATTTTCTGGCCAATCAACTGCTCGACCTGCCGAGATTGTTCATTAAGTCGTCTTCGAAGAAACGACCTAGTTGGCGGATCAGAACCTTCCCCACCATCTTCGACACAATCTTCTATTATTCATTTGATGAAAATGCATGCTGTTTGGTTGGGAATTTTTGGGTTGCAAGGTTGTCCGCCGAGACAAATTTCCTTCTCTCGGCGTGTCGCACTTGTAGCCTTGGGTGGCACAACAATGAGGGGATTTTGTGCCTGAGACAAATCTTGTCCAGGGCCTTACACTGGTAAGTCAGTTGTTGATTTTCCCATGATTGTTTTCTTCTTTACAGACCGTGTCTCAATGGTCATGAACTCCGAAGGTCTAGCACAAGGTCCCACTGGGCGTGCCAAAATGTTGACTCTAAAAATTACAAAACCTATGCGGCGTGTAGGCCGAGTAACTAATAAGCTAACTACGTCATTCGGTTGAATGAGGGGCGTGCCAACTCGTCGGCCGAGCTCGACCGAGGAGTAAAATTTGTTGATATTGCGTTGAGCGTGTTGCTAACTTCTTTATCTTGCAACTGCGGCCGAGGAATGAACAAATCTTGGCCTTTGTATTCTCGAGCCTGAAGACAAGGCTGCTAGTTCTGCGAAGTTCACAAATCGTCGGCGTCGGATTCGATCACAGTGATTATATTCGTGAGAGTATAAGCACGTCGAATCGACACAAGACTGTACAGACACAAGTATTCAAAGGTGATGTATGTCTTGATGGTGAATGTGGTTCGGCCGTCAGAATGCTGAACTCTGAAACTCACTTGTGAGTATCCAATCATAAAATCACTCGGTGTTCAATGCACCGAATGTCGTAACACGTAACACCTTACTTCATCGAGAAGGCTAATAAGATGACCCTTGCCAATAAGGATTCGGAAACCCTTCTCGACCGAGACTTGGATAGGTAACCAATCGACCTCGACGCAGTGCTGTTTATCCAAACTGAAGATGTTTGCCGGTTGCCTTCACAGTGCTGTTTATCCAAATTGAAAATGTGTCAGTGGAAATGAGAAAATAAAAAACATCTCAAGATGTTTGAGAGGTTTTGCGCAGGGCAATTATGTGTTGAATTGGAGGTCTCTGAATTGCACCCTCATTTCTCTATTTATAGCAGCAAATCCTCCTTGAGATCAAGTCAAAATCGTATTTGAATTAGGACTTCTTGTTCTGTTCCAACTCCACTTCGACCAATCCTACCCTTATTAGGACTTTGAACTCACCCCCTTTTTAAGGCCATATTCATTGTTGGTCGAGAATCCAAATCGCACTAGGACTTCTTTGACCCCTTTGCTCATCCAAACTACTCCTTCTTGCAATAGGACTCGACCATCCTTGCTGAATGGCCCGGGACCACTAGGCAGCCCATAGTATATTTGAAACAGCTTTGGGCCGAACATAAACCTACACTCGGCCAAACACTATTATTTAGGGCCCAAACAGCACCAAAAATGCAATTTAAGCCCAAAACATCACTTTCCAGCAATGCGCAATGCTCATTTATTAAATCGCCAGAAAATAACCATTTGGTAAAAAATCCCAAATTTTGACACAAATAAGCCAAGAGACACACGGACGTCCTCCAATTTGAATCACTCCAAAATTCGTCTGTTTGATTACGTTTTGATCCAGAGGAAGTCGTATGTCCTATATTAAAAATACATAACAAAGTATCAAAATTCTACCAAAATAACCAATAAACTATAACTAAGATTAGAGTAAAATATGTGGTATAATATTGCCTCATCAATTACCAACCACCTTCGAACGACTTGCCCATAGATTATTCCTTATTTTTTTCCGTAGCCTTTCTTTTTAAACTTTGTATTTGTACGTGCATTTTTATTTATATTATAAATAAATTGTTTTTTATTCATTAATTTGTTTTTTTTTTTTTGGTCTATTGTATGAAATATATTTTTAATAGTATTCCTTTTATTCTATTTATTATTTTTTTTACTACAAATTACACTTGCGCGATGCCAACAAGTCGTTGCTCAAAACCATACACGTCTTTCTTGTTTCGTCGTGCCAAACCATGCGCTTTTACAAGTTTCATCGCGCAAACCACTCATGTCTTAAGTGTTTCGTTGCGTAAAACCATACGCATCTTAGGCTTTTCGTCACAAAGCAAACTTGTACCCTTTTATATCATGCAACGAAAGCCTTTGTCCATATACCTTTTGTGCGACGCGTACTAAAGCGTTGCGCAATACGTGACGAATGTCCACTTCATCATCATGCAAGGTATTTTTTCACGACCTTTGCGCGATGATTTATCCGTCACAATAGGTTTTGTGTGACCTCAAGATGCTTTGCGCGACAAAGTGTCCTTCATCACGCAAAGTGTTTAATTTAGTAGTGTATATTTGGAACTTAGTGCGAATATCATATTTAAGGAAATACATGGAACCCATTTCAATTTATCCTAGGGTTTTCTTCTTTGTTAATTCCATCCTCATCCTCCTCAACAGTACATAATGCATGCTTGCTGTAAGTTTCTCAAAACTTCAAATAATCTATGTACCCTTTCTCTTAATTATGTCTGGTGATACTTACAAATACTATGCATTATTAAAACAATAGATGATGAAAAATAAACTAAGAATTTGTAATTTTAGAAAACCCTGATAAAAGAAGTGAACCAATCAACCCCAAAATATATAGATAAATAAAACGAATGAAAACCTGACTCATGATTATATAATGTGCAAGAACAAAAAACAAAAAAAAAAAACAAAAAGAGAAGCGAAAACTAAAAAATTCCCAAGGATCTAAACTAGAGATAACTAACTAAAGTGAAGCGAAAAAACAGAAGAACAAATGATCAACAAGCTAATAACAAACAAGCGTGGATTAAATTTAGAGGGATTGAATCCGCTTTGACATCATGTTAACAAATCAAAGGACAAAAGATGAGAAAATGATTGCAAACCGTGCCTGACATGTATTACATAACCACAAAAGTAAAAACACTAGGAAAATTTGAAATTTGTACCACAAATTTTCCAAAAAAAACCTGTACTACGAAAATACTACATCTTACTAAGACCTAATTCCTACAGAGTTACAAGAGGTGTATTTGTAGATATTTAATCTTGAAACAAACAGGAAAGCAATATTAAACTCTACTTACAAAAATAGGAAAGTAAAAAAATAGAAAACTAGATTTTAATCCCTAAATAAGATGAAGTTTAGAAAAATGCCTTATACAAGATTAAAAATTAATTTTAGTCCCTAGACTCTATTTAATGTCAGCATATATTATATATTCAATGTTTCTTTGTTTATTTATAATTTTATGAATTTAAAATTTATGAAAATATTATAAATTTTAATTCTCATTATGGTAGGCATCTTATATAAGAAAATATTTTCGTAGAGATTTTTTGGTACACTTATGTTTTTGTATATTTTCTTATCTGCCACTAATTCATAAAAATATATTTAGGTACGAACATTTCGGTACAATGGGTTAGTATAATATATTTAGGTACGGACATTTCGGTACACTAGTTTAGTATAATATATTTAAGTACTGACATTTCGGTACACTAATTTAATATCATATAGTTAGGTACGGAATTTTGGTACACTTATGTTTTTACATATTTTCTTACATGTCACTAATTCACTATAATATATTTAGGTACGGGCATTTCGGTACACTAATTTAGTAAAATATATTATGATATGGATGTTTAGGTACACTAATTGGAGAAAGTTAAATAAAATTGTATAATAATAAATTTAAAATTTAATGTAATAACATTAAATAAGTTATCTATTAAATATAAAAACTTTGACAAAAAAAAAATTCTATTAAATATAAAAACAAAAAAATAATATGAATTTGAATTAAGTCACATTAAGGGTCTAAAATCAATAATCAATCTAACACCAAGTTTTTTTTTAAATTTTAATCTTCTTGAAGGATTAAAATTCAAAAAAAAATTTATTTGCGTATTAGAAAACCCTAATACATACAATACAACAAATAACTTAACATAAAAATAAACTACATTGCTAAATTGCCAACTTTTTCAACAAGGAATGCTGATTTTAAGACTTAAGAATGAAGGTAAATGCTCGCTACTGTTGAACCTACAGGTCTTACACAACAAAAGTACTTTATACAGTCCTTAATTCCTTTTCTATCTGGTAGGTTTTCTTTTTCTTTTTCTTATTAAAATGCATGAAAATAGAGAGACATGCATGGCCGTGGTTAGTATTGTAATCATGACTAAAAAAAAGCTGTATTGTCATACTCAGTTGCTTCTTTGTCTACGAGGAACTTAGACACAAGAACAAGAAAGCTCGTAGCTTCCTTGGAGATCTAAAGAAACGAATAATATACAATTAATTTAATTAGTTCCATAAATGGTCTAAATATATTAACAGAACCAAAATCTGAAAATGCAGCTTCCCTTCGTTTCTTCCTGCATGAATCAGATGATGAGGTTTGTATGCGAACCACGGGTTGCACCATTTAAGCCGACATTTTCTTTTGTAGTCGAGTAGTTCTATTTGCAAAGTTTTTCAAATGGTTTCTTTAGATGTAGGGCTCACTCCACATCGAACTTCAACGATCCGAACTGTCTATTTTGTAAGTCTCGTTTCATAGATCATATTTGCAAAAATTTAATTCAATCCGAAATCATTTGCCTATTTAATTATTAAGATAAAATTGCATTATTTCTTATATAACAAAGTATTCGTTAATTTCTTTGAACTCAATTAAATGTCTTAAACATTTCTGATTTGGCTAATACTTTGCAAGAAAGATATATGAGATGCAATTTGAAAAATAAACGGTTCAGATCGTTAAAGTTTGATGTGGTATGGACTCTACAACTAATCCTCATTTTTATAAATAATAATAATAATAAAGGATCTCGTCGTTTCATATATATAACATGGTGGCATTGGGTTTTGGTTACAGTAGAAACACAAACAGTTGTGCGAAATTGAAACATCACAGTCCGAGTAATTAATACACGGACGATGCCATATATCAGAGTCAGGGAAAAAGAGGAATCCATGGCGTAACTGCTGATGTTGACTCTACTTTGTAATTATGGCAAAATGATTCAGATTTCTGGAAAAGTCAGAGGAAGCCATTAAAGGCATTTAGTGTTTCACATGCAACCACCTTCAGAAATTGATGACAGAAAATATATTGCATGAGAGAGAGAGAGAGAGAGTCATACAATGCACTCCACACCAGACCATCACGGCTGGTCATCATAAAACTTTTGATTATGTTCGCGTATCCTATATTTCAGGTTCTTTGTGCCGTTAATTCTTGTTCATTATATCGACAATCAATGACCTAACGGTCAAAACTCCCAGAGTATAAAATATCCGAGACCGGGAGCATGCTAGAAAATCCCCCAACATTGATTCAATTTTAACTCATTGCCCTTCGCCACTTAATGTTACGGTCTAGTGATATATTCCTCTTTACTTGGAAGTGAGAGATCTTAGGTTCGGTTATCGCCAAAAGTGAATTTGAACCACATTATTGATATCTCATTATAAGGCTAATCTTACCCCTTATCTTTTAGTGTAGATAATATCGTTTGTTAAAAATAAAAAAAAACAAAAAAAAAACGTTGCCCTTCCCTTCCAAAATTTCCGATCACTTTTGTTAATTTCATCATCCTCTGTTCCTTTTTTGTAACAATTTTCTGTGCCCTGATATAAGTCATGACAGCAAACTAGAGGAAATCATCACAACTCTATACAGGCCGCCCCACCTTTCCCTTTCACACTGTCACACATTTTGAGAGCAATGAGTTACAATGTGCCATGAAATCCTAAGCAAATTAAGAAGAGGAAGATTAAGATAATATTATACATTAGCCAAACACTTGTTAATTTAGTGCTGGTACCATTCTACACAAGTTGTTACATTGTTGATATGAAGTTAATATTATATGTTTAAAATCTTAGGCGCATTAGACAGCTTGTTAATTTAGTGACAATACCACTCTACACAAGTATAGTTCCACTGTCGATATATATATTTGGCCGATATTTACTAAGTTAATATATTGTTTGAAACCTTAAATTTCTTAAGAAGACGATGAAGATTAAGCACATATTACAAACAAGTCAAAAGGTTGTTAATTTAGTGCCGATACCATTCTACACAAGGAGTCCAACTATTGACATTTGGCCGATATGTACTAAGTTAATACATTGTTTGAAAATCTTAATTTTCTTTAGAAGATTAAGCAGATATTATAAACAAGGCAAACGCTTGTTAATTTAGTGCCAATACCGTTCTACACAAGTAGTTGCATATTGTCGATATATATGGTCGATCCTCAGTATGTCCTGATCATAATTATGTATCAGCTAAATATCGATAGTACATAAAGATTGTAGATTGATGATAATCAATATCAGCCAATTCATTAGTGTTATGTGTGAAGTACGTATATACAATGTTCCTTTAACCCTTCGAAAATTTCCAAAAGATATTCAAGGTCTAGAAAAACAATTTTATTAATTCATAGTTTGTATGTATGTATAATAACACCAGTACAATTGAATTATGAAACTCAAGCTACTAGTTAACAACTTACGAGCAAGAGGAGTTAATTTAGGGTCCGGAATCAAGCCAGAGTCAGATAGGTCCAATTTATTTTATTCTTTTACAAGAGATTTTCTTCCTGGGAGCACAATCGAAATCACATTGTGTTTGAAGACAACTCAAAGTTTAAAGAGGGTAATTTCAACAGTGTTAGCAACTGGATTGCTTCTCAGATACAACTTTGGCATACATCTCACTCACATCTGTCACCCTTGATATATTATTCCTTTCTTTACATTTTGCGTGGTATGATCAGAGTGAAGCATAAGTTTGGTTCACATCTTTCACAGCTACCGTAAAAACATCAAAGCAAACTGAATACATATATACAAATATAAAATAACATAATCAAGAAGGAATCTGGTCTTTAAGATCACTCCGATCTGAAAAAAATCCAATATAATCTGACAAATAAATGTTAATTAATGGATGATTAAGCTAAAGTAGAAACAAGACAAAGCTCCGGATATTACAAAGGTCTAAAGCTGAATTAATCCACCAAACCCACTACCGCTAACAACAAAACAAGCAAATTTAAAAGAACAAAGATCAAACGCATGTTTTGCAGCATTATGTGGTATAAGAAATATTAATCAGAAGGAAAATTAAATTAAAATGTTTAAGGTGACTGAACAACGTTATTCAATCAAGAGAGAGACAGTAATAGCAGTGTGAAAAGTGGAAACTCTACGGGATGGCTATGGTGCTATAATGCAAAAGTAAAATTAGGGTTGTCGTAGCCAAATAGAAAGAAGCCAATTTAAAGTTAGTGTGGTAGGATTAGAGAGAGAGCAGAAGTGGACAGGGAAGATTCTTGAAGCCATCATGAAAAAAAACCAGTCCAATGATATGAAAACCTGTTGAAAGAGTTAAAAACTGACAAAGAAAACGCAACCCTGCATAGGTGCTGCTCATATTCATGAAATTTAGAGATAAAAATAAAAGAGTAATCATGATCTTTCCCCACTTTCGTCAGAGTTAAATGGAAAAAAAAAAAAAACATAAAATAGCAGTCAAAACCCTCCATCATTACACCAATCTGCTTCTGCCCGCCCAACAACCCATGTACAATTTCTTCAACAAAATTAAAAAGCCGTCAGAAAATGCAAAGGTAAATAAAGTTCATAAAAATACACAAATATAAAGGCTGGGAAAAAGCAACTTAAATCTAAAAAGATCTCACCTTTGGATGATTGGGGTAAAAATATGAGATGGGTAGTGAAGATCTGAGTGATTGGAAGCGGTAATTGGGGGGAATGAAGCCTGGTCCGACGTCACTAAACGTAGAATCAATGATCTTTCTCAACTGGGACTGTAATTTTTTAAGATTGGTGGATAAAATTGTCACCAATTGAGATGAAGATCATAGATCTAGTTAAGAGGCCTCGAGCCAGACAACATTCCCCTCAAAAAAAACAACTTTGCTTCCTCTTCTTCGATCTATCTGCCTCCATTTTCACCAAGCGCTTTGCCCTAACGATGAACTAGAGAGAGAGAGAGAGAGAGAGAGAGAGAGAGAGAGAAGGGGGGGAGGGGAGTGGGATGTGTGTGTGATCATACTGAATGAGAGAAATGAAATGGGTGGTACGAGAGGTGAGGAGAAGGGAAGGATAGAGATAAAAAGGCAGAGTCTTGAGAGTGAGATGGGGGAAGGTAAAAAGGACAAAGTAAATTAAAGTCGCAGAGACCCTACCAACTGGGTCTTGGGTTACAGAAATGACCACGACCCTGACCAAAAAAAAAAAAAAAAAAAAACAAAACAAAAGAAATGACCCCGACCTAAACAAAAACCCTTCTCTCTCTCTCTCTCAGTTGTCCCATCGTCTCCACCACGCAATCTATACATACACACAGCCTCACCAAAAACACACAAACTTTACACGTTAATTTCAAATCATCTCTTCTCCCCTCCCCCCCGCCCCCCGGGGTGCGGGGCGCCCCCCTCTCTACTGCTAAATCATCATGACCTAATTATATCATCACCTAAAACACTAATTCCATCAATCTCTACCCAGAGATTTTAACTTTAACAAAAACCCATTTCGGCCAAGCTTAAACAAACCAGCCTTTCTGTACATATTATATGTGTGTATATATTAATGAGGATGAATAGTAGTTATCAAAACTCTAATAAGGAAACCCCATTGTGAGCCGTACGATGGTGATGATGAACATGATAAAGATGAGACGCAAAAACAAGCAACCAAAAGGATGAGTCAGTGGTTTAGTTGAGCTAATTCAGCGACCCCTATATAGGAAATTTTGGGATTTTGGGGTCTTCCACTTTTCCTTTGCTTGCATATGTTGTTCTCATTCTTTTATTTAATTTGATTAATGCAGAGTTTGGTAAAACATTTAATATATTCACGGAAAGGGGCATCCCTCGTTCAGTGGGTTCTCACTCCTTTTTACTACGGTCGCGGGGGATTCAAGATGACGACAGAGAGTGACTGACAAATAAAAAGTTGTGGAGAGAGAGGGAGAGAGAGAGAGAGAGAGGAGTCAGCATTACAGATACATACAGGCTACAGCTCATTATTATTCAGGTGCTTGCTGGTCTAGTTTTCATAGTATGGTCCTCCCATTTCCACTCCATCATTACCTGTCTCATGTTTTGTACTTAGCTTAATTGAAAACAAATCTACCTTGCATTCTGTTACTAATTATAAATTTAAGATCTTCTATTATCTTATCATCATTATTTGGTTATACTTCTTTGTTTGATCAATTGAATTTAGTTAAATGGAGTTTTAGCTCACCTAATCATCGTCTTTTAACCATTAATCGTTCTAAAGTCAATTACCATTAATAATTATAAACACGTGGACTAGTAATGCTAGTATTGCTATTGGTTATTATTGACACATTAGCTTCTCTCTCGTCTCTACTATGCTTAATAAAAAAAATAACAATTACTAACTAAAAGCATTGATCTACCCCATTTTTACTGATATTGTGACTTGTTACGCTTTTCTTTGGTTAAAGTAAATCTTAATTAAATGAGTGTACAGATTGTAGAATCCATTCTTATGTAATTTTGGGAAAACTCTAGCCATTAGAGAGAAAAACAGAGAAAAAAATTATCCAAATCCTTTCCCTTGGCATTGGGGTCGGCTCAATCTCTCTTGGTATCTTCCCTATTTTCCCATATTTATCTTATGTTGTAATTGTCTTTTAACTCCTAGTTGTGGCTGCTCTTTCGCGCAGGCAAGAAAAGCCTTCGTGATAGATGAGAAGAGTCATCGTGATTATCACTGATCCCTCACATTGTTGAGTAGAGCCTTTAAGCATCTATAATCAAACTTGGATTTTTGAGTGGTAAATGTTGTTTAGATATGAGATGATATTTTTTGTATTTCTTATGGTTTTGTGGGCATGGCAAAAGACTATGATGAGGAAGCTCGACGTTTGTTGGTGAATCAGAGCAATACTTCTTTGTCGACCATTGCATTCATCAAATGAATAGTGCAGTCCTTTTTAATGATGCCTTTATGGTAGATAGTTCAACAATTTGCAAGATTTATTTCTCACGAGTGTTATCTTTCATGTTGGTTGATGTGGCTAGTGAATTGTATCGAATTCCTGGTGAGCACTAATTGTAAAGTTGTGGTGTTTCTTTCAACTGTGTGTTGCCTCTTGCTTTCATTTGGCATGTATGCTCTATGTACGTTTATTGTTCTTAATAAAGTTTTATTTTCTCTAAACAAAAATCTTATGTACTTTTTTTTACTCAATGTGTGTTCTGGTTTCAAACCCTCTTTCTACCATTTATGATATTTCTTTGCTTATGAATTTATAAGGCATGAGTTGTCAAATCCATAGACGTTTATTCATCATGTAGCACATATGACAAAATATAAGGCGATGGCCCTTCAAGTTATAGATCAACTATCATTTGGCTACAAGCTAACGTTCAAGCTTTGTCAAGGAACCCACAGGAACGACAGAAGCACAATTTTGAAAATGCAGGTGCTTAATTGGTGACCAAGTTGATTGAATAAGATAAACAAGTTTGAGCAAAATCAGAAATCAAGTTTACGTACACATCTTTTCAAGTAACAACCATATTATGTATATAATGCATAGCTATTAAACTATTGGACAGTATAAATTTAAACAACGTATAAGAGTTTTGTAATTCGATTGATTAAGAACATTCTTCCTGTACTTGAAGTCTCGAATTCGATTCTCCTTTCTCCAATTCACCTTTACAACTATTTTTTTTCTCAGCATTAGGCAATCCAAAGAATAAAAGTTAAGAGAACACAATTAATAGGAAGCATGCCAACATTTTGGTTGGATTCAGGACCACATAAACAAGGTGTCCATTGACCTGAAGTCACCTCTTTGACCCTATCTCATGAGATTTGCATTTCTCTTTTCCCGAGCTCCCTAAATTCATGGTGATTGACCTTAAAAGCATCTTTAGTCGGACACCATACTTCACCTAGATTTTTGTTCTTTCCCAATTCCCACCACACATACTAACGGCATTGTCTCCTCTCTCTCCATTTCCTCTCCAAAAATTCATTTACACACCTCAGTACCTGCTGTGGCCAATTTGTAATCTCAACTTATATCTTTTCTATCATTCATGCAATTTTGTGATGGAAATTGAGGATTTAATATATAATTTCTCTCTAAACTCATGATGCCCTCGAGGAGTCTCCTGACTTTATTCATAATGTTGTTATTGTTCGGACTAAGTTTATGTATCCGCTTTCGCTAAGTGGAATTATAATTGTGTTGCTTGACACTGCACCAGACATTAATACAACTATGCAAAGCCAGAACACAAAAGCAAACCCCACCTAACATTTCGTTAGTGGCTGGTGTGTTTCCTGAGTTACCCCAATCATAAAAACCTAGTGCGTGTGTATGGATTGAGACTAGTAGTTTTATTTTTTACTCATTCCATACTGGGCAGGAAATCATTGGATAATACTTCTAAATAGGGGTCTCACTAATCATCAACTCATAAACATGTACAAAGTTTTTTTCAAATCAAATACTTATTAAGCTGAATTTGAAAGCACTTTGTAAGCAGAAAAGCTTTAAAGTAATTCCCCTTGGTTAAAATAAGCTCGTTTGCTTTTAAAGAATGAAGCAATTGGCCTCATTCTCATACAAATTAAACGTTAAGAAAATGACGTGTAAGACTAGTTGTAATCTGTAAAAAGGTCAAAAAGGTGACGGCCCTTTTTGCACTCGCTGTATTTCTCCCACCCCAAACCAAGTAGCTGGCCCGGCCTTGATTGAGCAAACAAGATTCTTCGCGAACTACACAACGTAGAAAATAAAACAAAAATATATGGGTGGGGGGTCTTTATTTTATTTTTAATATAATATATATATATATAAGTTAGATTTGTGGCACTACATTTTTTACATAAATTTTGACATAAGTTTTAGATAATTAATTTATATATGGTTGGATCATAATTATTTAAATAAAAAATTAAATTGACAAGTAACATTTGATCGCAACCATTGAAAACGTATGAATCTAATGACCTATAACTTGTGTAAAAAATTGTGTAAGAAATGTGGTGCCACCACTCCACCCCCAGTATATATATATACACTTATTTTTAGTTATGCCTCTTGGAACTCCACTATAATCTTACTTTACTCCCTATAACTCAAAAGTCATAATTTTACTCCCCAAAACTCAAAATTCGTTCCATTTTGACTTGTGGACTTTCTCTTCTCCCTAAAACTTATAGGCCGCCTCCGGAAACATATGTGGGACCAAACACCCAATAAGACTATGCCACATATACAATAAATTTGATTATAAATCTCCATTTTGCATTAACATCCAACAATCAGATCATATTAAGTTTAAAATAAATTGAAGAGATGAAAAAAATAAAAAATAAAAAAATGATTAGACTAGCGCACCGAAATCAAATCCACATAAGAAATTAAAATATCTAAGACAATGTGAAGAATTTTGAGTTTTATAGAGACGACTTTCAAGTTTCAAGGGGCAAAATGGGATCAAAATCAAGTTCCAAAGGGTAAAAATGGAATCAAGAGTTCCATGGGACAAAGTGAAGCAAACTTGAGTTTCAAGAAATAAAGTGAGAATTTTTTAGTTATAGAGAGCAAAATGAGATCAAAATCATGTTCTAGAGGGCGTAGTTAAAAATAAGATATGTGTGTGTGTGTGTGTGTGTGTGTGTGTGTGTACTTTCAAACTTTGCAAACTTTGCAATTTTTTGCAAATTTCAAACTCCAAACTCAGACATACACATCACGACGGATTAGGTTTCGAATTTGGTTTATATATAAATGGTCCAATGAAACATCTGTCTTCGAATTTGGTTTTTATATACATGGTCCAATGAAACATCTGTCTTCGAATTTGGTTTTTATATACATGGTCCAATGAAACATCTGAGAGACAGACAAGTGCTGCTGGAGACAGATTACTGGCAAAACATTTGGCAATATTGTTGTTTAAAAAAACTACCAGTCCCAATATGTCAGTTCGGACTGTTATTTTAATTTCCAATTTTGTTTGGTTTGTGGGCAAGCTTTCGGAAAAGGATCCTCTCATCGGATTCGTTTATTAGGGATCTTAGGGATTCTGTAATCGTGACCGTTTATCGTATATCATGTGATCAGTTTTCGTTAGGTACTATTTATATTTAATTTCAAATTTTAAAATGATTTCTAACCACACGATGTACGATGAACAATCACGATTATCAAATTCCTAGAATCCCAGAAAAAGAATCCGGCGAGAATCATTTTCCCCAGTTTTCACTATCAGATTATTTTGTTGGGTTTTTTGGTTTCCAAAATTGAGGAATACAGTGTAGCGGATTAATTTGAAGGCCCAAATCATAAACCCTTCTGAATTTAGGCTCTAACTTTATATTTGACGGTATAAATGTTAAGCAAGTCCAATTAGTTTCTTATACAAGCGATGCTAGTGATGGAGGATTCAAACTCGAAATCTCAGGTACAAAGATGGATGCTGTTGACCAATCGAGCGACAAGCTTCTTCCAAAACATATCCACTTTAAATACCAAATCAGTAACTAAATGGATTTTTTAGTTATAGATCTAAACCGAACCAAATCGGACTGTATCTCATTAGTTTGGTTGCCAGTTGAAAGCCTGAACCTAACCTAACCTACAGACAACTATTTGAATTGTACTCAATTCTCAAAAGACCAACACAATCTCCTGTCTAAAATTAAGTATGGTTGTTAACATCATGCACCCAAACGAGTAAACTTCACAAAAGATAAACAAGACGACGCAATAACATGATTTATACAAACCTTGTTACTATATTACGAAGTAAATTGACAAAGTCTCAGGCAAATAGGTGTAGACACAAATGATTTTTATCGTTAGAGTCATGAAAAGTTGAGCAGCCGTTAAAAGCATGCCAACACGTGGACAGTAAGAACATGATACATAAACATATCGTACACTTAAAGCTCCGGCTTGACCTTCACATCTCCATTTGGTAGTGTGCTCTGTGCTTGTGCAAGCCGTTTTGTTTCCTGTATCATACAAAAAGAGTTTACCATATGAGGATGATAATTGAACACACCCAAAGAGACATAAAAAAAAACACACGGAGATGGTAATATGGAGGCTTCCAAAGAAGGCTCCGGTTTTCTCAGAGAATGAGAATGAAATATCGACAATAAACACAAACAAGCTGGCTTCTGCTGAGCTTTTGTTAACACATCAGTAGCAGATTTAATTGAAAATAGGTAAACCTTCAGAGAAAGGTTGTTTGACATGGACGAATGACCAAAGGGAAGAAAGGCCAAAAGGGATGAAAGGGTCCATTGAAGACTATCTTCACTTAATTTAGACAAAAACAATATGCTTAACCAAAGGACATTTATGAAGATATTTCTGGGCGAATTCAAAGTATCTTACAGCAGCAGATGCAGCACGTATGTCTCTGTAAGATTCAACTTCATCCGGAAATGTCTGTTCAAGTTCCTCCAGAAGATGTTTGCGTAAACTCTGACAAAATGTGCATAGTATGTTGAATCATGACAAACTTCAAACACCGAAATGGAGCTAAACAATAATTTTCACACGGGAAAAGCTACCTTGAAGGTATCAGTTTTTCCCTTAGTGATCTGATTCTTAGCAATGCAGCTATTAATGACATCCCTCGTGAATTCATCAGGATTCTTCCCATCATCGATCAAACTAGGCAAAACAAATAAGACAAAAGTCAGAACTTCTCCACAGAAAAGGAATTGTCAGTTGTTAAAAGCAAATGACAGGAGAAGCCTCACTTAAAAACTTCCATAGGAACCTGGATATTGCATTTTTCTGACAGCTTAGTCATGTTGTCAAGCTCCATAACAAGGGCATTTCTAATAGGTCATACCCAATGTGAGAAAGTCACCAAGCAACAATAAAATATATTGAGAAAAAAAGGTTTGAATAAACATTGAATAAGCTCAGACAGAGAAATTACAGGCGTTGGAGGAGGGGAAGCTGAGATGCGGCATTGAACGAAGACACCGTGAGGTAGAGCTGGTGAATGAGGCCTAAAGTTTTCTGAATAGAGTTAATGACCTGATTCAGGTTTTGCTTTGGATCATCAACCGCTGCCGATCCAGTTGTATCATTGGTTTGAGGGACCAACGTTCCGTTTCCGCCACTCCCACCAATTCCAGTTGTATTCTGTGATGCATCCATCTCAGACCACTCTAACGTTCTTCAAAGGCGAATCTGATAAACAGAAATCAAGCTATTTAAATGTTTCTGTTTCTTCGTAAAATTCACATTTAGAACTTCCCGCAAGATAAACAGGATAATAGAAGCACAGCTGATGCAAATATTTCTGCATCACAATATAATGAACCAGGGATCACTTCAGCATAAAATTGAAAAATAATTTCATCCATTATTCATTTTTTCAAGTTTACATACCTAAGAACAACAGAATGCAGAACATGAGAGACTCCACAGTTATCTTTATTGAAACCGAAATGGTATTCTTACTTTCATAACAAGAAACACAACATATGCCTTTCACTTCATCTGCAATGCAATATCAACCTGTCTGCTTAAAACCCATATGTTTCCTAACCCTAACTCCAATTCCCTGATAAATTTTCAGTTTTATTGGGTATAATTTCAGTTTCTTTGATCACATTTAGAGGTAAATTTCAGTTTCAGTTAATAAAGCAATCCAATTTCAGAATTATGGATTGAAACTTTTAATATCCAATTCCAAAGGTTCCAACTTCCCAACTAAATTTGCACAAAGACTGAACTCCGTTCCTAAAATTGATTCAAACCCAATATTCACAGTACCCAAACACATCTATCGAACCCTAATTCAAATTTATGCCCTAATCAGCCGAAACAAGGACCTTCCCGTTTTCATTTTGTTTTCCAATTTAAAAATCGTAACTTTGAATAAATCAAAAATGACATTACCTTGGTGTGTGAATTGCTCGTTGAGGTTGAGGAAGCTGCTCTGCTCTCCAAACGGAAAGAGGAGGAGGTTTCTGGCTCTACGAAGCGACGTCGCTCTGTGTTTATGTTGGATTAGATTGGTGAGGGCTGACCTCAATCGAGCCCAATGAAAAGCCCAACAAGAGTGCACATCCCTTCCTACAGGGCAAAACTTTGCTTAAAGTTTCAAAGTCATGTTCAATTTTTCCACTCTCTTATGCAGAATATTTGTGCTACAGCCTTAGAAGCTTGGATTTGAATGAATAATCCTCTGGATTTTATGGTTTTTGAAGATAGAGGAGAATAATTTTTTTATTTTGAGGGAATTAGGAGAATATTAGATATGAAGGAAACGTTTTCCTTCTAATCCTCTCATTTGGGCAGGATTTGAATGAATAATTTTTTTTATTGAGTAGTTCATCTACTATCTTCAAGTCCACCACAAATTTTTAATTTCTCATTTCAACCTACCTTGAAAATAAGACTTATCACTACCCTAGTAGAAGTGGGTTGAGATTATTAGTAATATGATCAATTATATGTGTCTACATAATATTACTCTCAAATTAATTGAAATTCTTGTAAAAATTATTGTCGCCTATATTTAACTAATAGGGGAAGGAGGGCCAGCGGCAAGGGAGAGAAAATAGAGAGATATGTGTTTGTAGAATTGTAGGGGAATGTGTGTTATTCCCTCCTACGTAATGCCTTTATTTATAGTAATAAGAGGGAGAAGAAATCCTTCATCCCCAAGGAATACAAGTTCATATAGGAAATAATAAGTAGAATCAAATCTAATCTAGGATTTACACAATCACACTTAAACTAGGAAAGTTTACAACACTCCCCCTTGAGTGTGTAAATACTCAAGGTAGACTCAGCATCATGTAGAAGTTGAGAAAGTCGACTCGTCGATACTGATTCTAGGAACAACGTTATTCTCAATAAGGTAGGAACATAAGGAAGTAAGTCTCACTAAAAAAACCCTAAGGCTATGGAAACAATTTGAGTAAGGACAAAATCCATTGTCTAAGGAAAAATGTATGAGTAAGGCAAAGTCAAATGAAACGTCTATGGGATGTTATCAGGGATATGATCAACCCAAGGTAGGTGCCTCATTAAAACCTAGTTAGGTTGCAAAAACCCAGTGGGAAAAATGCTCTTGATCGTAAGGAAAAAGAGTACATTAAGATCAAGCAAGTATACTTCAGGAAACTCTCTCTGAGTTTGACACAATTCCAAAGAGAAATAACAATGTTACAACTCAGAAAGTTTACGCATACCAATTCCATGAACAAGCTTCTGAAACGTCGCTTTCGGGTGGTGAAGAGGTTGGCCAGATTGTCTTGTGAACATGTTTGTGTGACTTCAATCTTCTGATGCTCTTGTTGTTGATGTGAGAATAAGAACTTGAGCGCAATGTGTTTGGTGTTGTCTCATTTGATGTAACCCTTCTTGAGTTGTTTGATGCATGTTGCATTGTCTTCATAGATCGTCGTCAGGACATCCACGACGGGGTAAAGATCGCATGAGCTTCGAATATGGCCCACAACTGCTCTCAACCAAAAGCATTCCCGAGTTACTTCATGTAAGGCGAGAATTTCAGCATGGTTAGACAAAGTGACAACTAAGGTCTGTTTAGTTGACCTCCAAGAAATTGAGGTGCTTTTAACAGTAAAAAAATAACCTGTTTGAGAATGCACTATGTGCGGATAAATAAGTATCATGCGTCGGCATAACCAACAAGGCGATAATCGACTTGAGAAGCAGGGTGTGCGATATCACTCGAGGATCCGTAATACCCTTAAGGTAGCAAAAAATATCTTTAACACTAGTCTAGTGTCTGTGTGTTGGTGCATTACTATATCTTGCCAAAAGATTAACAGCGAATGAAATGTCTGGTCTAGTGCATTGAGCTAAGTACAATAAAGCGCCTATCGCACTTAGATAAAGAACTTCAGGTTCCACAATTTCTTCGTCATCCTCCTTCGAATGGAAGGGATCTCGTTTTGCATCTAGCGATTGAACGACCATATGAGCTCTCGAAGGCTTCTCTTTATCCTCATTAAAGCGGCGCAACACCTTATGAGTGTAGTTCGTTTGATGTACTAACATTCCATCCAAACAATGCTATATGTCGAGACCGAGGCAATATCAAGTCTTTCCTAAATCTTTCATTTCAAATTCTGACTTCAAATGCACGGCAGTTTTCGTGAGTTTTTCAAGAGTTCCGATAAGATTCATGTCATTGACATATACTACAACTATCGCAAAACCAGAATGTGACTTCTTAATGAACACACAAGGGCATAGTTCGTTGTTCACATATCCCTGAGTAATCAAATAATCGCTCAGACGGTTATACCATATTTTTCCGGATTGCTTCAAACCGTAGAGTGAACGCCTCAGTCGAATTGAGAGAGTGTTCTGGGGTTTGGAAATATTTGATTCAGTCAATGTAAGTTCCTGAATTTCAGTGTCAAGATCCCCATAGAGATACGCAATTACTACATCTATCAGCTGTATACTCAGTTTTTAGAAACTACCAAACTGATAAGGTAACGAAAAGTAATCACATCCATAATGGCTGAATAAGTTTTGTCATAGTCAATCCCGAGGCATTGTGAGAAGCCTTGTGCAACAAGACTAGTTTTGTAATGCACAATTTCATTCTTGTCATTACACTTTTGAACGAAAACCCACTTGTAGCCAATGGGCTTCACATATGGAGGAGTAAGAACTACAGGTCCAAACATCTTATGTTTCGTAAGTGAATCGAGTTCGACTTATATTGCTTGTTTCCAGTTTGACCAATCGGTTCTACGTCGACATTCATCAACGAGAAGGGGTTCAATGTCATTGCTCAACATGGTTTCAGTAGCTACTGCATGTGCTAATGCATCGTCGACGATCATCTCATTTCTACAACACACATCATCTAAGCTAGCATAATAGACTGAAATCTCACGATTCTCGGGAAGAGGATTCATCTCTTCAATGACGCTTGCGTAATCTAGAATTTCCTCATGAGTTAGATGTAATGAGTAAGCAACAGTTGGATTCACGGTAGGCTTTTCAGGGGCCTGTGCCGTGGGTTTCCTCTTTTTGAGGGTGTGAATCCTTTAAACTAAGAGGTCTGCCATGTTTTTATGTAAGGGCAGATGATTGGCTAGCCGCTAATGTACATAGATCACCAAAGTTGGCATCCTAGGCCTCTAGGAGGGAAGTTCGTCATACATTTGGTACATGCATCTTTGCAGGCACATTCACAGTTAGAATATGTGATTTTGTCACTCGCGCTAGATCGATGAAAGCATTTGGCATACTCTGAGCTATGCTCTGGAGATCTAATATGCGCTGTACTTCAGTTTCAGACTGAGCGGTTCAAGAATCTAAATGAGACAAAGTGGGAGTCGTCCTCGATAATTTACGGCGTTCTTCAAGAATGTTGACGTTCTTATCTCCCCCTAACAACGGGAAGATTGTCTCATAGAAGTGACAATCCGCATAACGAGCGATAAACAGATCGTCTATCAAAAGTTTTAAGTAAAGAATGATCGAAGGAGAATCATATCCGACATAGATTCCCATCTTTTGCTGAAGCCCCATTTTTGTACGTAAGGGCAGCAAAATCGACACATAGCCCGTATAACTAAAAACGCGTAGATACAATATGTTAGATTTGTATCCGGTAACCAACTGAATGGCTCTATATGGTTGGGTCGCAACAGGCCTCAGGCAGACCAACATGGCTACGTGCAATATTGCATGGCCCCAAGCAGCAGTCGGGAGCTTGGTACGTATGACCAACAATCGAGCAATGATTTGTAAGTGCTTAATGAATGCCTCTGCCAGGTCCGTCTAGGTGTGAACATGGGATACTAGATGTTCAACTTCAACCCCAACCGACATGCAATAGTCATCAAAAGTTTTAGATGTGAATTCTCCAGCATTATCCAATCGAATAGATTTGATCTGATAATCAGGGTGGTGAGCACTGAACTTCATAACCTGAGCCAACAGTTTGGATAATGTAGTGTTCCTTGTGGACAACAAGCACACGTGTGACCAAAGTGTGGAAGCGTCAACCAAAACCATAAAATATCTAAATGGTCTACATGGAGAGTGAATCGATGGACAAATGTCTCTCTCAATCCTTTTTAGAAAAATGGAATGATTCGAGCGAATCTTGTCATAAGAAGGCTTAGTAATAAGCTTTCCTATAGAACATGTTTAACATGTAATTCCTTGAATTGAACCTAAGCTTCGGGTTAGTGGATGCCTATGTGATGATTTGAGGATACAGTGCATCGTTATTTGTCCAGGATGTCCCAAACCATCATGCCAATGGTCCTTTGAACCACAGTAATAGCACATGTTTGCATCCATGGTTTCATGTGCTTTGCCCTTATTCTTGAAGTTTGGAGCCTTGGGAGCGAGGTTTGGGCGTTTCTGGGCTTTGTTTCCTCCCTTAGATAGGCCTTGGCTCTGTTGACATTGACGGGGTGGCTTCTAGCCATTATTACCATGCCTCTTTTGGAGTTTTGGGCGTTGTTTTGTGCTAGAGTGTGTTTCATGAACAGCAGTCGCCCCAATAGGTCGAGCTTAATGATTCTTCATCAACAACTAATTCTGCTTTTTAGCGAAAAGTAAAACAGAGATCAAATCCGAGAACTTGATAAACTTCTGAGCTCTATATTGTTGATGCAATACAATATTAGTAACATAGAAGGTCAAATAGGTCTTATTCAGGAGATCCTTTTCGGTCAAAGTTTCGTTACAAAACTTAAGAAGTGATTGGATTCGACAAACTTCATAATTATATTCATTCACAAACTTAAAGACTTGGAAGCGTAAATGCTGCCAGTCATGTCTTGCTTCAGGCAAGAACATGTCATTTTAGTGATCAAAGCGATCAACCAAAGCGACCCATAGTGCTCATAGATCCTCCTCAGCAAGGTACTCGGTTTGCAATGCATTATGGATATGTCTTCGTATGAAGATCGTGGCAGTGACTTTCTCAGCTTTGCCAACCGGGTTGTCCATCTCATCTTCAATGGCGGGACACAAATTCTTTATAGTGAGGTAAAGCTTCACATCTTGGACTCACTTAAGGTAGTTCTTTCCAGAGACCTCCAAAGCGGTAAAGTCAAGTTTGTTCAAATTCAACATGTTCCTATCACAAAATAAAGGACAAGATGTGATTAGTGTAATGGAGAAAGAAAAATCAATCCATTCACATAGGAGTAGAACATTTAGGTTCTAATAGACATGTATTGGTTAAAATTCGCATGAAAAAACTTCGAGTTTTCATGGGTGAAGTTTTTAAGGAAAACTTTAAGTTTTCAAACAAGACATGTTTATAGAAATGTCAGGCTTTGAAATAATTATGAACTTCAGGTTCATATGTTCCTGCAGATAAACGCAAATATATATATAGAAATATGCAACAATAAAATATGGAAATAGAACTTCAGGTCTATAATTATAATTGAATTAATTATTTGGACTTCGAGCCAAATTTAAAGTGTGGGTGAAAAAAGATAAAACCCATTGGGCCTAAAAAAATTAGGCAATTAAGCTCGAGGCGCAAAATAATGGGCTAAAGCCCACGGATGGGCTGAGTAATGTGAAACGAGCAGCCCAGGCCCAAGAATTGGGGTGGGTTGTGCTCGGATGGGCTGCAGGCCCAAAACAGAGATGGCACGGATATGCTGCTTCACAACGTATGTGTTCCCCGCGAGGGTGCAATTGAGTGTGTCGCAGGTCAAGGTTCCGAATCACCAGCTACGAGCTGGGATCAGGTGTGGTGGGGACACAGGGACACCAAAGCCAAATGGGCTGGTGTCGCGAGTTAGGACGAACAAAGGTAGTGAGCCGCTGCAGGCGAGCCCTAAAAAAAACTTTGTTTTTTTTTTTTTTTCATTAAGGGTTGGGTTGGGCTTGTAGTAATGAGCCCAAAAGATAAAAATATTCTTCAACCCGAGTCAATGCCAAGTCCAAAAAATAAGGTCATGTTGGACCAAGAAATCCTAGCAGAGCTAGGGGTGTCACCAGAGAAGAAAACCAGTGCCGCCACTTTAGGTGGCCAAATCTTAGACAGGGAGACTCGAAAGTACCCTTTTTGGGTGGTGTTGACCATAATTACGAATAGAGATTTTGAAATCTCAACGATTCAACAAAAAACAATAAAAATTGAAAACGGTGGACTATCTTCAGGTCGTCGGGGGGGGGGGGGGGGGGGTAGCCAAGGTGGCTAGGCATGGCTACGAGCCATGCATCACAGTGGTTCAAGGTAGGCAACGCCTTCTGGGCGTCGGTTATGGGTTCTGGGCTTGGAGTTGTAGCTCCAATTTGAGTTCTTGGCTCGGGGGCCCATTGACATGGATGGGTGTTCAAAGAATCCCAAAAAAAAATTCTTTCTCTTTTTCAATTCAATTCAATGCATATATTTAATTCATAAGCAGTTATTTGATGCAATTCATGGCAATATCAAATTCACTAATAGGAGCATATTTATGCGACTTTGTTGGCCTATTTCCTTGCATTTACTCAATTAGTTTATATTTATTAGAGTGTTTTAAGCTATTTTTGTGTGTTTGTAGGTCCAATTGGCAAAGGTGACAAGAAATGGCATTTTGGAGCAATTTGGAGCAGTTTTGGGCTAGAATGGATAGCTTGCGTATGGAGCATAATGGATGGACGTTTTTGGTGACAAATGATGCTAAAAATGTGATACAAATCTGGAAGAATTAAATTAAGGCTTGGAAGACAAGGAATAAACTGAAAAGAAGTAACCTTATCCAAACTTACCTTATCTTATCCAGTCCTGTTTTATCTCAACCTTATCTTATCTTATCTTATCCTATCCTAATCTTATCCTACCTTATTTCCAGCTGCAAGGGGGACTCCTATTCATATGAACCCACCTGTTATTTGGTTCTAGAATCCCTAAGATTGTGCCAAACCACTTCACCTTTTTTCCCCTAGAAATCTGCCGTGCCCTATCCTTGTCCTCCAAGGATTGGTGCCGTGAACCCTAGCCTATATATACATATATTATGCCGCACAAAATCAGAGAGGTTAAGAGAGAAAAATTCAGAGAAATTAAACACTTTGTGCTGCAGCTTTGTAAGGAAATAGAGCTTAGAGCCATGCCTGCCATCCAAAGCCTTTGGGATTGCTGGAGCGTCTCTAGATGTATTATATCCTTAGTTTTAGTCCAATGTTTGTTTTAATTTGGTTTTCAATTATGATGAACATGTGGAACTAATTTCGTTTTAGTTAGAGGTGAATTCAAAGCCATGAACATATGTGTGATATGAATTGATTACATCCAGTTATTATTTCATAAATCATGAATGCAATTTACTTATCTATTTGATTAATAATTTATTTTTGTATGTTGATTAAGGAGGCCTACTTAGTTTGCGTGCATAAATTTGATGCTAAAATATAAGTGAGTTTCACCTAATAGTTATGAACTTATATTTACAAGTAGTGGAGGTTGCTAGTCACGATTGCATTAAGTAAATTCCTGGCAGGAGTATCATGCAGTTCATAATTACGAATGCCATGTCAATGCTTATGATTTTCATAGAACTTAATTATCTTTGATATGTATCTCTATTATGCAATTCATATAGGGAACTTGATAAGAATAATTTGGTTATGTCGCTGAGTCCAATTCAATGAATTTAGGAAAATCTGATGGTTAATTTGTGCAGTTCACGGTTAACTTGGGGCATTGTCATTCGTGGTTTATAGGAATAATAACTCGAAATCGATTTGTATGCATATGTGTCATGTGTGGAGAATGACCCTCTAACTAGCCTTTCACACCTTGAGTCAACTTAATTTCGTGCAACCTTTACTTAGTTCTACAACTTATTAGTTTTAAGTCAATTTTCGTCCAAACAAACCCCCCCCCCCCACTTTCATGTTTTGAGTCAATTTAGTTAGATTTTTGTCCAAATCACCCCTTAGTGCTCGTTTTGAGTTATTTGAGTCAGTTTAGTTTGTTTTGAGTCAGTTTAGCTTAGTTTTATGTTTTTGAGTTTAATTAGCGTAGATTAGCATCTCTCCTAATCCCCAGCCTAGAACGATCCCTACTTTCATATACTACAACTATTAAAAAGAGGGTTTAATTTGTGTGTTAGTTTATATCACATCAAATTTTGGCGCCGTTGCCGAGGTTTAGTAATATTGCTAATCCCTCCATTTTTTTTTTGTTTATTTTACTTTTGATATTTGATTTAGTTTTATTTCTTTGATTTCAGGTACTAGAGAAGCAAGACATGGCAATTGCTAATCTTCAAGCTCAAATGGAAAATCTTACTTCTCTTTTGTTACAGTATATTGAAAGGTCCCGAATGCAAAGAGTTGGTACATATGTTGTGTCCTATAGGCAAGGATATCAAACTAATCAACATCCTCAATTAATTGAGAATGGAGGTTGGGATAATGTCAATGCTTGGGGTTATATTGGCCATAATCAATCAAGGAACAACTTGTTTTCCAACACTTACAATCTAGGTGGGAGTGATCATTCAAATTTTATGTGAAGGGAACCTCAACAAGTTCAACAAGAAGGATATTGGCAGCCATCTGAGGAGTTCTATTCAAGACCTATACAACCTCCCCCATAACAATCCCAACCAAATTCAAGTTCGCTATTGGATTATGATAAAATTCTTTAAACACTAACTTCTTTGACTCAAGGTTTACAAGACCAAGCTAAAGAGATGGGCGAATTGAAGAATCAAATAGGGCAAATGGCAGAATTCATGGGACAGTTCAGAGAACAAGGCAAACTGCCTAGTTCAACCGTTGTCAATCCAAAGAGAGGCTTTGAAACCGCTAAGGCTATTATGTTAAGAAGTGGCAATGAGATTGGAACCAACCCAAAATCATCCAAACAAAGCTAAATAAAGGACGAAAAGTTGTTGCAAGAAGAAGAAGAAGAGGATAGAGCCACGACAAGGGAAGAACAACCCTTGCCACAGCCCCCTAAAACTTCTAAGTCGTCCCACTCAGGTAAGGTTGGTTCAAATCAAATTCTTTCTAACCCTATTCCACCAAATGTGCCTTTTCCTCACAGGTTTATGCAATCAAAGAAAGAAGAGAGTGAAAAAGATATCTTAGAAACCTTTAGAAAGGTACAAGTTAATATCCCGCTTCTTGATGCAATAAAGCAAGTTCCGAAGTATGCTAAGTTTTTGAAGAAGCTTTGTACAACAAAGAAACAGATTCCAGAGAATGAGGTCGTACATGTAAGTGAAAATGTCTCTGCAGTTTTGCAAAGAAAGCTGCCACCTAAATGCAAAGATCTAGGTAGTTTCACTATCCCTTGTGTTATTGGTAATACAAGGTTTGAACATGCTATGCTAGATTTAGGTGCTTCCATTAATGTCATGCCATATCTATGAATCTAGGAGAGCTTAAAAATGATGGTGTCATTATTCAATTGGCTGATGGATCTAATGCATATCCAAAAAGGAGTTTTGGAAGATGTTTTGGTGCAGGTTAACCACTTGATATTTCCAAGAGATTTTTATGTGCTTAACATGGAAGATTCGGCTCATTCTACACCATTGCCAATCTTACTTTGAAGACCTTTCATGAAAACAGCCCAAACCAAGATTGATGTGTTCAAGGAAGCGTTAACTATGGAGTTTGATGGCGATGTGATTAATTTTAATGTTTCTGAATCTGTTAAGTATCCTAATGATGTTCCTTCTTGTTTTGCCATTAATGTGATTGAAAATATATGGCAGGAACGTTCAACACCTATCAAGAAAGATGTATTGAGCACCACCATTGAAAAAGGAATTGGAGTGGATCACATAGGACAAGTCACTGCCCTCAAAGCACCCAAGGCTGAGAGAACCACCTCTGAAATTGTTGACAGTACCGCTACTTTTGAGTCTTCATCGTAGTACATTGGTGAGCCACCTATTCCAATTCCAATACCCATTTCAACTAATAGGTTATTACCTTCTTTGGTTCAGGTGCCCAATCAAATCCAAGCTGGTGGGAGAGTTTACATTAACTTTAGGAAGCTCCACGCCACAATCAGGAAGGATCATTATCCCCTTCCTTTCATAGATCCAATACATGAGTGTTTCGAGAAGCATGTCATGGAGAGTGTACTGAACCCCTCCATGCCGTGGACCCTAAGGGAGCTTAAAAGTAAGTATCGTCCGGCTGGAAGACGTTAAAGCAAGCACTTCTTGAGAGGCAACGCATGCGTTCAAATAAAGAAGACCTAGGAATCTCTGGCTCCAAAACCAGATTTGCGTTCCTTAACCCTACTCTTTATAGCTTTTACTTTGCCATAATTGTCATGCTTGTTAGTTGTGTTGTTTGATTGTTTGCGTGTGCGTCTATGTTTGAAACATTGAGGACAATGTTTGGTTTAAGTGTTGGGGGGGCTAAACAAAGTGTTTTTCATGAATGTTCGTTAGATTTTATCACCTATCACTTCTAAAGTTATTAGTCACTATTTTTAAGTGTTTTTATTGTGTTTTGAAGTGTTTTAATGTGTCCTATAACAGAAAATCCGAAAATTTTGAAAAAAACAAAATTCAACAAAGCTTGAAGAAAATACTTAAAAGAGTCGTTTTTGTTGATTATTTGTGTCTTAGGGTACCTTCCAACACAATGATGAGGATTTGGTTTTTAATTACATGACTATTAAAGAAAGTTACAAACATGGGTGGATGTTTGATATCCTCTTTGGTTAATACTTAGTTGTAGTTGTCATTTACGAATTCACATGTAATCACAAAGAAAAAAGAAAAAAAAAATCAGTTTTTGTAACATGCTTGAAGGAAGAAACTCAAACTAACGCTACAACCCTGAGAAACTTGAGCCTAAACTTTGTTTGGAGAGTTATTAATCTGTGATGTTTTTGTTTTCTAAAGTCGTTGCATGATCTCATTATTTCTTTGCTTGGTTGCTACTTAGAATGCGTTTTCATCATTATAGATCCAAATACTAGAACTCATACCCGTTTCATTCAAGGCATGAAATTGAGTGCACAATAAATAACAAGGTGAAGTTGTTTAGTTAAACCAAAGCCAAAAATCTTTACCCTTTACATATGTATTGTAGGTTTAACCCCGTTGAGCCTTAGTTAGCCTATTTTCTTTGTTAACCACATTATCCTTACCTAGCATATAATAGGATTATCCATACCCTTGTTCTTAAAGGATAGTGAAGCATGACTTAGAGGGAATTCCTTTTTATCAACATTTTGCAGAAAAACAGTGTGGGGGAAGGTTTTTTGTTGGAAATCAATGAGGTTGTACGCTTTGTGTGCCAAAGAAAGAAAAGGGCACGAAAAAAAAAACATGAAAAAGAGAAGGAAAAAAAAGAAAAAGAAAAAGTTGAGAAAAGAAAGGAAAAGAGTTGAGAAATAAGTGAGAATGAACTCACAAGTATTGGTTGTTGAAGAAAGGGTCCAAAAGTTTGAATCCGGCCCTAAGTGTGTAAGAATCTTTCCCTTGTGTTTAAAGTTGGTTGCTGCAATCAAAAGTTGAATTCGAAGTGTTGATTTCATTACTTTTCTTACTATCACTTTAAGAACCTTTGTTTGTCCTTAACCTTTCTTTGTTAGCCAATACCTTAGCCCCGTTACAAACTTTAGACTTCTATCCTGATTGTTATGTGTTTCAATATGGGGAGTTTGAAATTAGTACGAGCATATGGAATCCCTGGTTCTCGCTTCTAAGTAGTGGCATTCCATTCATGAGATCATATACATGTTAATAATTCCAGAAAGTGCCTTCTTTGTTATAACATATGTTAGTGCTAGTCTACATGTTTACATCAATCTTCTCACATATACTTAGTATAGGGAGTGTAGTCAGAAAATCTGTGTGAAAATAGAGAGTATATCCGGTGAGGAATTGAGTGAATTCTCTAAAGGCATGTTACTACATTCAAAATGTTGTTTTAATTGATTAAATGCAAGCTAGTGAGTGGTTACTGCGATTAAGTACAAGCTCGAGGGTAAGGATAGCTAAAATCTGTGGGAGTAGTGATTTTTAACATGTCATTTTTCATTGGAAATCCCTGAGGCAATTGTTGGAAGGTTTAGGTTGTGTTTTGTTTTGTTTGTTTTGCTAGGGGACTAGCAAAAGCTAAGTGTGGGGGAATTTGATAGGAACATATTTATGTGACTTTGTTAGCCTATTTCCTTGCATTTACTCAGTTAGTTTATATTTATTAGAGTGTTTTAAGCTATTTTCATGTGTTTGTAGGTCCAAATGGCAAAGGTGACAAGAAATGGCATTTTGGAGCAATTTGGAGCAGTTTTGGGCTGGAATGGATAGCTTGCGTATAGAGCATAATGGATGGACGTTTTTGGTGACAAATGATGCTAAAAATGTGCTACAAATCTGGAAGAATTAAATTAAGGCTTGGAAGACAAGGAATCAGCTGAAAAGAATGAACCTTATCCAAACTTACTTTATCTTATCCAGTCCTGTTTTATCTCAACCTTATCTTATCTTATCCTATCCTAATCTTATCCTACCTTGTTTCCAGCTGCAAGGGGGACTCCTTTTTATATGAAACCACCTGTTATTTGGTTCTAGAAGCCTTAAGATTGTGTCGAACCACTCTACCATTTTCTCCCTAAAAATCTGCCGTGCCCTATCCTTGTCCTCCAAGAATTGATGCCATGAACCCTAGCCTATATATACATATATTATGCCGCACAAAATCAGAGAGCTTAAGAGAGAAAAATTCAGAGAAATTAAACACTTTGTGCAGCAGCTTTGTAAGGAAATAGAGCTTGGAGCCGTGCCTGCCATCCAAAGCCTTTGGGATTGCTGGAGCGTTTCTAGGTGTACTCTATCCTTAGTTTTAGTCTACTGTTTGTTTTAATTTGGTTTTCAGTTATGATGAACATGTAGAACTAATTTCGTTTTAGCTAGAGGTGAATTCAAAGCCATGAACATATGTGTGATATGAATTGATTACATCCAGTTATTGTTTCATAAATCGTGAATGCAATTTACTTATCTGTTTGATTGATAAATTATTCTTGTATGTTGATTAAGGAGGCCTACTTAGTTTGCGTGCATAAATTTGATGCTAAAATATAAGGGAGTTTTACCTAATAATTATGAACTTATATTTACAAGTAGTGGAGGTTACTAGTCATGATTGTGTTAAGTAAATTCCTGGTAGGAGTATCATGCAGTTCATAGTTACGAATGCCATGTCAATACTTATGATTTTCATAGAACTTAATGATCTTTTATATGTATCTCTATTATGCAGTTCATATAGGGAACTTTATAAGAATAATTTGGTTGTGTCGCTAAGTCCAATTCAATGAATTTTGGAAAATCTGATGGTTAATTTGTGCAGTTCACGGTTAACTTGGGGCATTGTCATTCGTGGTTTATAGGAATAATAACTGGAAATCGATTTGTATGCATATGTGTCATGTGTGGAGAATGACCCTCTAGCTAGCCTTTCACCCCTTGAGTCACCTTAATTTCGTGCAACTTTTACTTAGTTCTGCAACTTATTAGTTTTAAGTCAAATTTCGTCCAAACAAACCCCTCTTTCATGTTTTGAGTCAATTTAGTTAGATTTTCGTCCAAATCACCCCTTAGTGCTCGTTTTGAGTTATTTGATTCAGTTTAGCTTAGTTTTATGTTTTTGAGTTTAATTAGTGTAGATTAGCATCCCTCCTAATCCCCGGCCTAGAACGATCCCGAATTTCATATACTACAACTATCAAAAAGATTGTTTAATTTGTGTGTTAGTTTATATCACATCATTCACATAATTCAACAATTATGAATATAATGCATATACAATTTATGTAGAATCTAAAATTTGAAAAACGTAAAGTTGGGTCATGCATTATGGTGAATGTTAATGCTATCAAGGTTGCAAAAATATCGAGATAAAAACTATTGTTTTGGAAGAACTTGATTACGTGATGAAATGGATGAACTGGTTTGATGCAGAAAAAGCTTCAACGTTAGATTCCTAAGTGCAGCGGTAGGAGCGTGATGATAACGTGTTGTAACTTATATTTAACTGACAAGGGAAAGAGGGCCCACGGCAAGGGAGAGAAAATAGAGAGAGATGTGTTTGTAGAATTGTAGGAGAATGTGTGTATTATTCCCTCCTACGTAGTGCCTTTATTTATAGTAATAAGAGGGAGAAGAAATCCTTCATCCCCAAGGAATACAAGTCCATGTAGGAAAGAATAACTAGAATCAAATCTAATCTAGGATTTACACAATCACACTTAAACTAAGAAAGTTTCCAACAAAAATGTCTTTTTCGGGAGGGCATTTTTTTTCTTCAAAATTTTGTCATCTTTGTACTTGTCCAAACACTTTATTGACCCTATAGTTTTAGTTGAATCAAAACCTTTGTTTTGCCTAATTCCTATTGTTCGAGACCTCTTGACAAAAAAAAACTCAAACTCTTCTCCACCCTCTCGAGTAATATATGTTACAAGCAAATATATCACTCAAAATAAAAGAGATTACTTGACAAGAACTCAAAATTGGCTTCAGTGATTGGAAGGCAAAGGCTTGAATGCAATTAAAACTAAGTGGTCAATTAAGTCTAATAACAAGTACAAAGAAAAGGAAAACATCTTTATGGGCCTTTTTTATTTTGTCTGAAAAGGTAAATGCATTAATTTGATAGGTTACAAACCAACTCAAAGGAAGGAAAAATAACCCAAATACATTGGGGAAATAGATGCATAAAAGCTCAGCCCAATTAAATAAATTAAAACTAGAACGCAAATCCCTAATTTTTGACAACGGAAAGCAGCGTCCGTCTCCGCACTGCACAAAAGTCTTGCCAGCAGCTACCGAAGCAACAACACTAGAGAAAACGACCGAGTGCTGAAAACGATCAAGACATCGCAACACAAAAATACCAAACCCGCAACAAAAAGCACACCACATCTAGATTTTTTCACCAAAGATGCAGAACCAAAAGATGGTCACCAGATCCAAATCTCATTCACGGATCCCATCAAATATATAAAAATACAATAACATATGGATAGAAGGTGAGGCTAAGGGGGTATGTAAAATACCCTTACTTTGGCCAAAGATGCAATACACTTGGCCTCAATGGAAATCTGACAAGCCATTTTGGGGGGGGAGGGGGGACAGTAAGGGAAGGAAATAAAGCTAGCAACCATATTCAACCCAGAGTCTGTAGATCAAAGCAAAGGATGGGGTGGGGATGGTTTATGGGGAAGGGAGGCAGAGGGAAAAAGTGAAGGGAGATAGAGTTTTGGGTTTGGAAAAGAACGGCCAAAGGAGAGGGAGGGGTGGATAGAAGGGACATGAAGTCCAAAAGTAAGACAAACTCACAGGAAAATTTGAGACAAAACTCAAGGAAACAAAGAAAAATCTCAGGGGAAAATGAAAAAAGAGAGAAGGATTAGGAGAAAAAAGGGAAGAGAAGAACAAGAAACTTGGACAAGGATAGTCACCGGCACCCAAGCCAAATGTTGGGGCCGGCGGCAAAGGAGTTTGTAAGGTTGAGAAACCAGAGAGAGTGTGTGTCACATGTTTTCTGCTCTTTATCTTTAAGGGCCTTTTAAAACGGATATTTTTTTTTTATCGATTCTCTCTCCGAGTTGCAGCCCTCTGTTCTCCTCCTAGAAAACCTTAGATTCAAAATATCACTGTCGTCGGCCCTTTGCAATGGCTTGAAGTTGACGACAACCACCTTCTTTTTTCTTCTCTTCTCCCTTTATCGTCTTCCCTCCCCATCCACCCATTCTTTTCTTCCCTCCCACCTCACACATCTCGCAGACTTGCCTCGCCTCTCTTTTTCTCTTATGTAATAGCTTATCCAACATATCTTTCTAGTTTTGTTCCGTCATGCGATGATGTGTCTTAATGATTTTGGCCTTATTTTGTTGGCCCTGAACTATTGAGTGTGTTGGTCGTGTTTCACGATGGTGGTTATTCTAGTATCCGTGGCAGTTCTATTTGCAAATAGAAAGTTGTTACAACTCCCTCTCGAGTAGCTGGGTCTTCCCAGTATTAACACAGAGAAGCTGTGAACAACAATGGATACCAGAAACGAAGAAGAAGATGAGGAGAGATAGAGAGGAAGAAAGAGAGAATGTATTAATACTTTC
This sequence comes from Pyrus communis, assembly GCF_041283825.1. Classification (NCBI taxonomy): domain Eukaryota; kingdom Viridiplantae; phylum Streptophyta; class Magnoliopsida; order Rosales; family Rosaceae; genus Pyrus; species Pyrus communis. The sequence goes on from NC_142570.1 coordinate 7,668,043, forward strand.
AGAAATTCTTACAATGCTTTCTTACTACAAATGAGAACCCTATTACTCCTTATATACCCATAAGGACTAATTACAACAGTACCCTTCTACCTGTATTAACTAACCCATCTTCTAGATAATGCCATGTGGCAATTCTGTTATATTGGTTATTACTCCCCCCTCAAACTGAACATTGATCTGCCAGGTGAAGTTTGAAATAGCTAAACACCTAAAACGGGATCTAAAACTGGACCTGAAACAGCAAGAGCAAGGTGTCGGCAGTGCTTTACAAACACAGGACCATGCAGGCCTTTGGTGAATACATCTGCAACCTGTTCTTCAGTAGGTATATATTGGACAAGTAAATCACCCCGTTGGACCTTTTCACGAACAAAATGATAGTCGGTATCAAGATGTTTGATCTTCGAATGAAAGACAGGATTGGAGCTTAGAGCTAAAGCACTCAGATTGTCACAGTAAAGTACTGGAGGCACCAAAATTTGCTGATGCATGTCTTTGTGAAGAGATCGAATCCAAAACAAATCAGTTGCAGAATGTGCTAAAGCTTTGTATTCAGCCTCAGTAGAGCTGCGAGATACTGTGGATTGCTTCTTAGACTGCCATGAAATGGGATTATCGCCCAAGTAAATCACAAAACCAGTTATTGAACGTCGGGTATTTATGTCTGCTGCCCAGTCGGAATCAGAATAGGCCAGCAAATTGAAATCCAAGCTCTTTTTGTAATGCAAACCATACTCAAGGGTTCCTTTCAGGTACCGTAAAATGCGTTTGACAAGATGCATATGAAGATCAGTCGGAGAAGTCATAAACTGACAGACCATGTTAACAGCCTGAGCAAGATCTGGCCGAGTAAAGGTCAAATATTGGAGAGCCCCGACCAAACTTTGATAATGACGTGGGTCAGAGAGAAGAGCACCTTCTTGTTCAAGTAATTGTGCATGTGGTTTAGACGGTGTGGATGTAGATTTACATGTCTCCATTGCTGCCTTCTTGAGGAGATCTTGAGCATATTTCGATTGGCTGATAAACAATGAACCATCTTCTTTATACTGAATCTGCAACCCCAAGAAATAAGACAATCTGCCCATGTCTTTGAGATCAAAGACTTCTGCAAGGTCACTGATCACTGCTTGAACTGTTGTAGGGTTGGAACCAGTGAGTATAATATCGTCTACATAGAGCAATAAGATAACAATATCCCCTTTATCTACTTTAACAAATAAGCTTGTATCAGATAAGGAAGTTGTGAAACCAAGGGATGGAAGATAACTCGTGAACTTCGAGTTCCAGGCTCTCGGGGCTTGTTTCAAGCCATATAGAGATTTAATGAGTTTACACACATAACTTGGACAGGAAGGATCCACAAATCCTTGAGGTTGCTGCATGTAGACTTCTTCCTCGAGATCACCATGCAAAAAAGCATTTTTAATGTCTAGTTGTCGCAGATTCCAACCAAACTGTGCAGCTAAAACAAGAATTAATCGAACAGTAGTGTGTCGGACCACAGGACTGAAGGTCTCTGAGTAATCCAGCCCGTGTTCTTGAGTGTACCCCTGAGCAACTAACCGAGCCTTATACCTTGAAATTGTTCCATCTGGATGTTTCTTTATTTTATACACCCATTTGCTACCTACAATTGTTCTGTGAGATGGAGGTGGAACTAGAGCCCATGTACCTTGAGCCTTTAATGCATCATATTCTTCTTGCATAGCATGTTGCCATTCAGACTTACACGATGCTGCCCTAAAAGTTTTAGGTTCTTCAGGTTCTGTGATATCAGCTAGGAATGAAAACACTCCAGGACATGCACTAGTAATCGAACCAGAGCAGGACATATCAGAGCAAGACTCCAGTATTTGTAATGAATTTAACTCAGGGAAAGTTGCCAAATGAGCTGCATAATTCTTTCTTGAAATAGCACCTGTTTGTAACCGAGTTTGAATCCGAGGATGAAGTGGTTGGTGTACAGGTAAGACATGTGAATCAGTGCTAGATGAATGCTCAGACAAAGGTAATAATGTAATAATACCTGAAGTTGAGTAGTATCGAGGACAGGAAGCAAAGGAGGTGGAGTTGGTGTATCACTTGTTGTAGAGTAGGAACCATGAGATGTTGATGCTAAAGAGTCTTCACAAATGTGATTCTGTGATAGCTGACCGTGCTCAAATTGACCCCTTGTAGACCTCATAGGAATAGGAAATGGTATAACCACAGAGCTAGTTTGAGTAACTGTCTCAGCAGATGCCACACCACTGTGAGAAGGCCCCAACCTTGCTGGAAATATTGACTCTTCAAAAATAACATGCCGTGATATAATGCATTTCTTAGACTGTTGATCATAACATATTACTCCCTTATACCCCATTGCATAGCCTAAGAAGATACACATTTTGGACTTAAACTGCAATTTATGATTGTTATATGGCTTGATCCATGGAAACACAGCAGTTCCAAAAATTCTTAAGGACTGTACCTCAGGCACTTTGTTGTATAGTAGTTGATAGGGAGAACTAAAAGACAAGGTTTTACACGGCATTTTATTAATCAGAAAAACTGCATGAGCACAAGCAAAGTACCAAAACTCACTACTTAAACCAGAAGCATTTAACAAAGTGAGAGCAGTGTCCACCACATGTTTGTGTTTCCTCTCAGAAATCCCATTCTGTTGAGGTGTGTAAGGACAAGAAATAAACTGCAGAATGCCTTTTGCAGCCAAAAAGGACGTAAACCGCTTGCTAGTGTATTCACCTCCACCATCTGTTTGCAAACCTTTAATTGTTAACCCAAACTGAGTATGAATGAAAGCATAGAACTTGAGAAAAATTGCAAACACATCAGATTTGTTGCACATGGGAAATATCCAAGTAAATCTGGTATATTCATCGACAAAAAGTACATAGTATCGAAAACCTTCCACAGATTTTACAGGTGTTGGACCCCAAACATCGGTATGAACTTTCTCAAAAGGAACCCTACAACTGTCATTTCTAACAGGAAAAGGTATCCTAGACATTTTACCCCTAATACAAGAAATACAAGTAGTATAAGTCTCATCTAACTTGTGTAAAACCTTAGATTGCCTTAACATTGCAGCCACAATATCATGTGCAAGGTGTCCCAACCTTTGATGCCAAATATCTGATTTCACCAGTTTCCCCAAGTAAGCCACTGGATCTCTTGTAACAAACTTATGCCCTCTAGAAGCTTTAACCACTGGAATCTGAAATAACTCTTCTGGTTTACTCTTTCCGTGATACACCACCTCCCTTGTCTTCTTGTCCTGCACAAAGAACTCACACTCATCACATATAAACCAACTATTATTATCTGCACACAATTGTTTAACTGAAAGAAGATTTCTGGCAATATTTGGAACATGAAAAACTTTACTGAGAACAAGAGAATGATCAGGAGTATGAATTGCAGAGGAACCGATATGCTTAATTGGTAGACTTGAACCATTACCAATGGTTATATTATCAGACCCTTGATAAGGAGCCACTTGATTTAATGCATTTATATCTACAGTCATGTGGTGTGAAGCACCTGAATCCACAATCCACAAATCCTGAGGAGGAGCCTGAGATGTTTGTTGTGCATTCATGGCAGACAGTGAGGCTGGAGGTGGCTGACCTTGATATGTGTAGTTGGCCCGATGAAAACAGTCAAGCGCAGAATGTCCTCTTTTCCCACATATCTGACACTCCATAATGAAACCAGCTGGTGTATTTCCTGTATTTCTGTGAAAACAGTTCACTGCAGTATGACCTCTTTTATTGCAGATTTGACACTCAACTACAACATTTGTTCTAGCTTCTGTATTGCCGGACCACGACCCAGTAACATTCTGAACTTGTCTTGTCCCTGAAGAGTAAGGACTATTTCCACCATAAAACCCACGTCCTCTGAAATTATTACCAGTTCTATAGTTGCTGCTATTATTCCTGAATTGACCACCATTTCCAGCCCTGTAACCCCCATTGTAGGTCTGAGATTTGAACCCATGCTGCTGACCAGAATGAGAGTGAGCTACAAAACCATATCCAGAAGATTGATCATGATGCCCTGGAGGAAAAGTATTCGAACCAAACATCTGGGACTCCACACCATGTTGATGAGCATTATTAAATGAACCCTGTGGTTGCTGAACAATAGTGCCTGCTGTAGTAGCAGGTATATGAGCATGGTGTTGAGAATTTGACGAAGATGCACCACTCGAAGATCCACCTCCATACATGACAGAACCCAAACTAGTATTCTGCCCAGACTGAGAACCCTGAACAAAAAGAGCAGCCATATTCTGAGGCAGCAGATTCATTTCCCCTTCAATCTCCTTTTCAGTTCCAAGTAGTTGAGCACGAAATTCCCTTAAGGTAATGGAAGATTCCCGTGCCAAGATAACTGTGCGAATAACACCATATTCCTTAGGTAAACCTGCCAGCCCAGCAATGATAATATCATTGTCAGAAACTGTCTCCCCTGCAGCCATTAACTGATCTCTGATATTCTTCAAACGCAACAAGTATTTATCAATGTTATCTGCCCCCTTCTGAATCGTATGCAACTCTGTTTTCAAATGGTTAACCCGAGACTTCGAAACAGAAGCATATCTTTCAACAAGATTTGACCATGCTTCAAAGGCAGTCCTGCACCCCAAGACATACTCTATTGCCTCATCTGTTAATGTAGCAAGTAGCAGACTAATAAAAGCCATATCAGTAGACTCCCAATCAAGAAACGCTGTGGTAATCTCCCTTGTAACACCAGTCTCTGAACTCACGGCATACTTTGATGGACAACCAATCGTACCATCAAAATGACCAAACAATTTGTACCCTTTAAGAACCGACTGAAACTGAAAGGCCCATTTGGCAAAATTATCATCTCGAAGTTTTATAGTCAGCATACCCAACAAATTCTCAATCTTGAATGAAGAAGACGCCATTGAAAAGAATTCAATCAACCACAACTCTGAGCAAACCAAAAAATTACCAAACAAGGAACACACAACTGACTTCGAAAAATTCACAAAACAATACCCAAGTTAGGAGAATGACACTCCAAATCACAACCCAAATTGCACACTTCGACTAAAGACACCAAACCAGGAGATTGATACTCCAATATAACACAGCACAGGAGATTGAAACTCCAAGATTCATAGAAAGAATGGCACTTTCTTGTTTTAATCGACAAGTCCTAGAGAATGATACTCCAAGGAACAAACACAGCTCAGGAGATTGAAACTCCAAGATTCATAGAACGAATGACACTTTCTTCTTTAAATCGACAAGTCCTAGAGAATGATACTCCAAGGAACAAACACATAGAATAACAAGAACAGAAATCAACACATCAAGATTCTACCAAAAAACCCCAAATCTTCGCTTTAATCGAATTCCAACAAATTGACCCAACTTCAATCAAATTCCAACAGATTGAATCACAGCCCCAAGAAAGAAACAAATACACCTGATTCGCTGAAAAACGCACCACCAAATCTCCTAAGAACGCCATTCCAGATAACCACCAAACACCCAAATCTTCGAGCACCCAATCTTCAAGATAGCACCCAAACCAGTGGAAGTCTTCACCAGAACCGAAAATGGCGACTAGCCAAAACCGACTCTGATACCATATTAACACAGAGAAGCTGTGAACAACAATGGATACCAGAAACGAAGAAGAAGATGAGGAGAGATAGAGAGGAAGAAAGAGAGAATGTATTAATACTTTCAGAAATTCTTACAATGCTCTCTTACTACAAATGAGAACCCTATTACTCCTTATATACCCATAAGGACTAATTACAACAGTACCCTTCTACCTGTATTAACTAACCCATCTTCTAGATAATGCCATGTGGCAATTCTGTTATATTGGTTATTACCCAGGCCTTAACCTTGGAGGCTATGGTTCGGTCCGCTAGTTTTTTTCGTCTTGTGATGGTGGCGGGCAACGATATCACTGTGGCGTCGTTAATGACTTTGGCGTGGGTTCCCTCTTTTAGCGCCACTCTTTGTTGCCTTTGTCAAGCTATGACCCACGTGGCATTAGTGTTCTAAAATGTCATCTTCCACTTCCAGCTGGCGGATACCCTTGACGGCTTCTGGTGCTAACTATGTATGTAGGTTATGGGCTCGTGGTGCGGCAAGTGTCTCTGGCGTGTAACTCCCTTGCCACCCAAGCCTCTGTTTGTTGTTAACCCACGACGGACCCCTAAGTCCCTGCTATGCTTACCTCATGCCACATTTGTACTCGTGGCTTCGTTGTAGACACGTAATCGGCTTTAATTAGCTTAGTTATATATATATATATATATATATATATATATATATATATATATATATATATATTTTTTTTTTTTTTTTTTTTTTTTTTTTTTTTTTAATATCTTTTGTGTTGCTTTAACGATTTGTTTGTGTCGCTTCGGCGATTGTGGTGACCTCGTGTTTGTGATGGCTTTATGTGAAGGCGTCATTGCATGCTGCCATTTTTTGTGACAAATCCGCTTTGCGATCCTTGGTTGTGTTGATCTATTCTAGTAGCCGTATAAGGTTTAAAATTATTTGTGATTTTTTGTAAATTATCTTCAAATCAAGAAATTGGTCATTTGAGCAAATGTACTGTCTAGCACCGGTTGTATTTGGTTGGTTTTAGTAAAGAAAAATTCATCGCTTCTGTTAAAAAAAAAAAGATATTTTTCTAAAGTTCTTAATGGTTTTATTCCATCAAATCTAATGTTCTCGCAATGCCCTTTTATCCTATGTAACGATGTTTGGATGAGCAACTTTCAAAGTCTCAAAAATGTTAAATTCAATTGTGTAAGAAGTACTACAAAAGTACCTGCGAACTACTCAAACACAAGAAAAATACTACTAAAACATTATATACACGCTAAATAAAGACTTTCAAAATGATATGTTTCAGCATACAACATGTTATTTTCAAAGTCCCTCGTTTTTTTTTTCTATAGTATGTCCTAACTAATTCAGCCTAAATTCGATGAAATTTCAGTCCTTCGTCCAATCTGGTAATTTGACTCCAACTTATGTGTGGAATAATTATCTTCCTATGCTTTCGAGTCATCTTTTAGTTATAAGAGAACGAGCTTAGGTTGTTACAGACTTGCAGGGAGTTTGTGTCGTAAATTTGTTATCCTTGGGAAGAAATAAAAACTATGAATTCCGGCTTCTTACTTGCAAATAAGAGCTGATTTTAGGCTATAATTCCCATGATAAACTTCTAAAGTTGTCCGGTTTTGAAATGGCCATCTTCTGCCTGTGCCAGTTTGGATTTTAGTTAGGATACGGGGACCAAGTCCAAATACCAAAATCTAACACAAATAGACAGAGAAAGAGCACGTTAAGTAAAGCAAATGAAACATCAACCATCCCATTAGTGTTGTTTTTGCTCACTAGCGGAGGGAAAGGGGGGTCAATGAGATCACATATACAACAACTCTATATTACTCCACAGAATTTTTGCTATTGGTCCCAATACCCCAACAAGAACTTCCAATAAGGCAATAATTAAGTTCAGTTTAAGTTCTAGGTTCAGTTTCTGTCTGCATGCTTTTAATTTTCATTATTTATGAAAACACTATTAATCAACAGTATTTCATAGTGAGTTCAATCAATTGAAAGGATTGATCAATAATCTTTCACAAAAATCTAATATTATGTATGGTTAACTTGGTTGTTTATGTCGAAATAAATAATGACACTATTAATAATAATATCGTACATTGACGAGTTCACATTATAAGAACCAGTCATGAATTATATATCTAAATAACAAAATGTTACCACATTTACTTATTTATCATGACTCCAGTGAGTTCAAATCCTGCCTCCACCACTGCTTTTGCTACGTGACCACTCATAATTGTAGAAGTTTAAATAATCCACTTTTTCCTTATATTTTTTGGCCTTCTTTTCTGAACTAAAATAGAATAATCACTCCCTTGAACTTATATTTTACAATATCTAGTTAATGGCTATGGAAATGTTCTGCTAGATGACCAATTTAACTCTTGCAATTGTTGTTTTTCACCAACCAACTGCTCATTGAAGAATAAAGAATATGCAGATATGGAAGCTTTACACCAGGTTGGCATCGGCATATAGTTTTTCAGAATATCTGCAAGTGCTTCGTCTCGATGTGAAATTTGAGCGTATACAAAATATCTTATATCCATGATCCATGTTGCTTTAGGCAATGTCATGATTTCCATATGGACGTATTTATGCAAAGATTATATCGTTAATTTTGAGTGCAAAATGAGCGGATGAGCTTTTATATATAGTGACATCGTATCAACAATAATTATTTGTTCATGACGTGTTTCAGTCACCATGCATAGACTCATATATAGCTATAACTTGAACTTCAAGAGATGGAGATGAGTCGTTTTAGGTTTGTTAACTAGAGGGAAAGTACACGAAGAAAATGAGAATTGAAGAAGGGTGGTGGGAAGGGGAAAAATATTACCTAAACTAAAATCTGTCTTAGGTTTTTCATTTTGGCTATCATCCATATACATATATTTCTTCCACATACTCTCACCGTCAAGCGTTCCTCAATTTATTTTTTTTCATTTTGAGTCTAGCAATAACGATATTAATGGGTTAGATAATTAGTTGTTAAGAGGACGCGGAGAATTGGTGGAGATCGAACCTGCACTAAAGTGTATAGACATGATTTTTTTTTTTTTTAAGCAAAATATGTGTGAATCTGTTTTTGTATATGGAATTATTAAGAAAACTAATTTTGGGTATATTTTTTTGCAAAAATGTGAATAATAATCTATATCAGAATGAGAATAAATTGAATCGCTGCACTGAACTCATCATCTTTTTCTAGCTTCAGGTATTCTCCCAGGGAAAAGTAATAAAGCCTCGATGGAATCGATTCTATGATAAATTAATTTATACGATCATATACAAAATCAATCATCCATCGAATCATATCAAACTTATTTCTTCAAAAAGTTAATTTAATTAGTACTTTTAGACGATTATAATGGTTGATCAAAGTCCTATTTGAGTCATATCATATAAGTAGCACGCATCAAATGCCAGGTGCAAGACTTGAACTGCCAAATTGAAGGTTAAAATATCCACGCGACAAATTTTCATTTTATTGAATCGTACTTAGTAATTGGTTAGTAAGGATGGCAACGGTTTAGTTTGGGAACGAAAATTCTAGGTTTATTCCATAACCACAAAAATTAATTATATTCATAACTTCAAATTAATCATCGGGATTATTCATAATCATACCCACAAGATAACGGATTCTCCATTGGTTAATGGTTATATCCACCTTTGTCAATGCAAAATTATTCGTTCAACTAACACGTTATAATTTAAAAGGTATTAATTCTGTCATTAAATATTCACATCCAAATCATAAAAAACATAACAATATTTTTGAAGATGTTCATGATAAGCCGAATATGATAGCAAATTAAGGCAAACTGGTTCTATGAAAAAAAAAAAAAGGGGATGACAAAAGCAAATACAACAGCCTCTTCGGGAGAAAGAAACAAATTATCAAATAATTTCAACACTTGTGAATATACATATATGATAGATATATATACACACACATATATGATATATATATATATGTATATATGTATATTCACATATATTATGTGCATATATTATCTGGGGCGGATTTTGGGATGGATACAGATCGGAAACCTCTAGAACCATATCTAAAACCATAATCGAATAATATTCACGGTTTTTTTTCCATACCTGAAAAACATTTGAATTTTCATTTCTAAATCCGTCTCATTCAGACAATTATCCATAATTGTTGGTAGGAAATAACTTTCAGTGGCTGCACAAAAGTTAATCACCTTTTGATTTGTGGTCAAACTATGAGAATCAAAATCAACAGTTTGTGGAAATTAATTAATTAGATTTGAAGCTAGCTTCTCAAAGAACACTGATTACCAATAAGATTCAGAGCCATTCAAATTGGAATGAGTTGAGTGAATGTGGACCTTCCAATGCCACCTTCAATTTGCCACTAATAATCCAATATTTATGATAAAATTCATATCCAATGATCAACCTTTTGTTTATCTTGTTTCAGTGGGAAGACCGATCCACCAATATTAACTACATTGACTCAACTTAAAACTAGTAAAATTGAGGCAGCTGAAGGAGTAGATAAATGAATATTTTCTTAATCATAAGTACAAATAATGGTTCTTTGCCAGACTTATGTCAGCTTGTATATATATCATGGATGGCTACAACTTTGACCTACTGGGGCAGCTACCCCCACGTAAATTTATCCTGTAAAATTTTATAGAAAAATATATGGATATTCCAGCATTATTATTTGTTAAACTTTATTTTATTTTTCAAAGTAGCCTTCATTAAGAAAAATTTATCACCTCGTCCCGGCATTCAAATAGCATGAATATTTCGTTATTTAGAAAGTGTGCGCTCTAAAACAGTCATTAAGCACTAAATTGTTTTTATAATTAAAAATAAAAATACACATATGAAGAGTGTACATTAACTTTTTTAGAATGTCAATATCATCTCCACGTTTAACGCACTTCTTAAATTATAATGTAGGAACAACCTTTTGTCCATATGGCCAAATCCTAAAAGTTGTTATAGGTGAAGGTTTTGACGACGAACAAGTACGTAGAAATATCTATGATGGAGGACAATGGCATATTTCCCCTTTGTTTTTTGACTGCTACAAGTGGGAAATCAAGTATTTCTTAGTGAAATATTAAGATGCGAGACTCACCATAAACAGTGAGTCCCACATCCAGCAGTACATGCAAGCTTTTTTTTTTTCTTTTTTTTCTTTTTTTTTTTGAGGTTTTTATCACAAATGGTTTTTGAAATTGACTCACACCATCAAGATCGTTTTTAAAATTGAAAATTGATCAATGTAATTCATGAAAATAGGTATTGCAAATCAATATGGTATTTCCGTTACAATTTTGTCAAAAATTATGTTATATGTTGATATGACACATAAATGGGTCCCACAAGATTTAATGGTCTTTATCACATATGATCTCTAAAATTGATCCATGCCATTAAAATAATCCCTGAAATTAAAAATCGATCGATGTAGTCCACAAGAATAGGTGTCGCAAATTAATATACTTCATCCGCCACAATTCTATTAAAAATTATGTTATGTGCTGATGTAGGTTTAATAATTTAATGATTAATTAAAAAAGTTGTCAAAATACTTTTTGTGCAATGAGGTTATCTCAAGGCAGAGCTCGTCTCTATGTCACCAAGATCACCAAGGGAGCGCCAAACAAGCTCTCCAAGATTAAGGTTGTGAGGTTGTCAAGCCCAAATGTTAATGGTTATGTCACATAAGTCGTCTACAATCCAAGTCGTCACTCATCACTAAAGTTAGTCTCAATCCTGGTCCAATTCAGTGAAGGTGTCGAAGGGTGTACAGATGGGTGTCTTGAGAATTTTTTTTCAAAGAAGAGACAGCGAAGGCTACTCTAGATGGAGGCCGAGGAGTGTGGGTTAAGATCAGAGGTGATTGCAGGTATGGGTTTCTAAGTTGACAACTCTTTAATTAATTATCAAATATTAAACCTATTTCGAAATTATTTTTAATTTAATTAGACTTGTAGGACCCATTTATGTGCCACAACAACACATAATAATATTTTTGACAGAATTGTAACAGAAGGACCACATTAATTTGAGACACCTATTTCTAGGACTACATTAATCAAGTTTTAATTTGAGGGACCATTTTGATATGTTGGCCAATTTCAGGGATCATTTGTGATAACAACTTGTGGGACTCAATTATATTCCACATCAGCATATAATAAATTTTTTGATAGAATTATGACGGAATGACCACATTGATTTGCAAGACCTATTTTCAGGGACTATATTGATCGATTTTCAATTTTGGAGACCATCTTGATGATGTGGGTTAATTTCAAAGAACATTCGTGATAAAAACTTTTTTTTTTTTTCCTAAACTAAGATGGCAAACCAAAATCTAGTGTGAATTACGTAAACAGAGGTTTTTATTTTGCCTTATATATTGAACAAAATTATGAACAATTATAGTGCAGACACATGAGGCCATCAATTATTGATGTCTTGGATCTGATTATACATGTATCAGAACATCTCAATCAATCGATCTATCGAGCAACAAGGACTCTCGTCGTTTATAAGTTTATAACCATTTAAAGCCAAATCTCTTGAACAGAAAATAGAACAGTATGGTCAATTCTATGTCTTCTCACTTTTTAACGTGGGTGTTCATTGAGATTTCTTTTGATAAGGTTTGTCGTCCAAGCAAACTTGTGGAATATTATTAGAACCGTGATTATTGATAAATCAAATATGTAGACTAAATTTACGAACTAAATGATATGTCATCAATAAGAAATAAGTACATGTTAATGAACACTTAAGTAATAATTCAATTGTCAACTTTCATGTCATTTACTTTACAAAATTTAGTCTCCCTAACTTACCTTTATTGATAAATGATACCCAATTACTAAAACTTGTAGAGCTAATATTAGAACTGTGGGTGTAGGCATTAAGATTTCTTTTGATAGGCTTGTATTAATTATGAAATGCTCTCATATCTATTGAATTTGAAGTTTTGAGCTTCAACGATTAGGATTCCTTAAAAAGTAAGAAAATCAAATTGAAAATAACTTGCAATACCTGTAGAACAAGATATCCTAACTAGGAGGATTTTATTCTTTCAATTTGATCTAGGTCTAAACCGAAGTAATGTTAACTTGATTGTTCAGTTTGTTATAGTTTAGGACTTAAAACTATTACCATTACCAAAACAGTAAAAGACTAACTAGGTTTGGTTATTTCTAGTCATAAAAAATTACACAGATAATTTATGCTACATGTATTTCAAAGGCTAAATAGCGAAAATGGTCCCTGAGATTTGCATAACTCATCACTTTGATCCCTGAGACTGAAAATCAATAGAAATGGTCCCTGAAATTGTCTACCATCCATCATTTTGGTATTTCCGTTAAAAACTCTTTGGGCAATTTTCAAAGCTTCATAACTCAATCGTTTCTTCACCAAATTCGACCCATAATATATCAAAATGAAGATAGGAAAGTGTATAACAAGATTATATCATTTGGAAGCCCAATGGTTGCCAGAGATGGCAGGAAAATAGCCTTAAAGGTGACTGATCCACTCGAAAACCGGAAAACTCGCCGGAAACTAGGTGAACTTTAAATGTTCATAACTTCTTCAATACGCAACGAAATCGAGTGATTTAGAAACAAAAATCATACTTCTCAATGAGACGAAGAGAATGGTACCTTTTGTGACTGCTAATTCACCGTGGTTTGGCCGGAAAATGGCTCGAAAGTGGCTAACCATTTTCGAGTTAGCCACTTTCGAGCCGTTTACCAACCAAACCACGGCGATTTAGCCATCGAGAAAGATGCCATTCTCTTTTTCTCATCAAGAAGTATGATTTTCGTTTTTTAAATCACTCGATTTCGTTGATTATTTAAGAAGTTATGAACGTTTAAAGTTTACCCAGTTTCCAGTGAGTTTTTCAGTTTTCTAGCGAACCAGTCACCTTTGACTCTATTTCAAAAGGGGTTCATACTCAAAATTGAACAATCGTTACCGTCGAAAATGGAAAATTTTGAAATCGAGCTGACTTCCAATTTGAATGATTTAGGGATTTTAGATTTCGTATTGTCAAGAGTAAAAACAACCAGGAAAAAGTATTTAATTCTTCGTACTAGATTTTGGTGTTAATTACTTGTGAATATATTAATGAATCTTCACCATGCATCTGGAACCAATGGTCAGGGGTGTTTCAGTGGAGGACCCATCTTGAATCTCAAAGGCTAGCATGAGGAGACAAACCTCCTTGGACTATATTGCGACTTTTACTCGTGTACTATGTATGGAATGGGGCAAATTAGAATTCCCTACCCACCCCTGAGTTACCGTGAGAGAGCTGCCCATGCAAGGTATCTTTGGAAGAGAAAATGTTAGGGAAACCATGTTTATAAATTATGCTTTGTAAATCATAAAATGTGACGGTTGATAGTTAGATACTTTGTTTAATGATTTAAATAAGAAATTCAACTATCAACTGCCGCATCATGTAGTTTACAAAATATAATTCAAGTAGTTGATGACATTCCCTTTCAGCGGAGAATATGCGTGGAGGCTGAAGGAGGAGCTTTGGTGCGCAGGAAAATCAGGGTTAGGCCACTGCATGTCACATGCAGATGCAGTAAGCAAAGCAGCCAGAATAATACGCAGCCACTGAGCCACAGGGTCTCACCACTGCATTATGCATTGCATGGGAGCCACCCTCATGCTGCTGCTGCATGCCCTTGTATAAAAGTCGTTGCGGTCAGGGAAGTTATAGGAGTACAAGAAAACAGGGAACGATAGGCAAGGTAGCATCAGCATCAAAGTCAGGTTGGACACGTGTAAGAATCAGGCAGCCATGTCACTGTTACTGATTGTTCCTGGGTAATTGAATACTTGGCTTTACGTACAGTTAAATGGTAGACAAAGGTGTATAGTATGTAAAGAGTAATCAATCTAAGGGCTATACTCTTGATTAGTGTCATAAGATTAGATAAGTAGTTAGTAGTTTGTTAAACAATTAGCTTATAGTGTAAGCAACATTAGTTGTATATATACTATAAGGATTATGTAAACAGTTAATGAAAAGAATCAAAACAAACAGATTACTTCTTCTCCAATTATTCTTTCCCTCTCTCTGTCTCTTCCTCTTTAAGTCTGCTATCTGCTTTTTCTTCTGTATATGTTCAAGCTTGGTTAACATGGTATCAATCACCACTCCAGCTTCATCAGCATTCGTTTTGGTGCAAGTATAAAGTCTAGGCCGTTCTTCTATCTTGGATTCTTTGCTTCCGCTACTGTATTCTTCTTGAATTGGATTCTTGATTTCTTGAATTGTATTCTTTCTGATTTAGGATTTCTTCTCTCTAATTTTGGGATCCCATTCTTCGATTCTGGTTGTGCATGCCAATTGTTTTTGTTTTGTTCTCTGAGAATCGTCTTCTTGTTAATCAACAATGGTGACCACCACTCAGTTGCAGATATTGCAGTCTCCTATGACCTCTCTCATTTCAGCGGTTTCCACCTCTGTAACCATGAAATTGGATGATACCAATTACCTAACTTGGCATTTTCAAATGCAACTCTTATTAGAAGGCCATGGAATTATGGGTTTTGTTGATGGGTCTACCCCATGTCCTCCTTGGTTTCTTGCTTCTAACTCTAGAGATTTAGAGCCTTCCTCTGGGCAACCATCAGATCCGTCTCTTGTTCATAAGGAATCAGATGACTACTTAGTTTGGAGGATGCATGATCGAGCATTGATGCAACTCATCACTGCTACTCTATCTCCACCAGCAATTTCCTGCGCAATTGGCAGTACAAGTGCTCGAGACTTGTGGACTCGACTCAAAGAACAATTCTCCATTATTACTTAGACAAGCATTTTTCAGATGAAGTCTGAGTTGCAAACTATCAAGAAAGGTATTGATTCTATCACTGTGTATCTTCAAAGAATTAAAGAAGCTAGAGATTGTCTGTCAGCTGCTAGGGTTTATTTTGAGGATGATGACATTGTGATCCTTACCCTCAATGGCCTATCCTCCGAGTACAACACAATTTAGTCTGACAAGGGGGCATGCATCAGTTTTTTCATTGAAGTATCTTAGGTCACAATTGCTTGCAAAAGAAACCATGCTTAAGACTCTTAATACTGCTTCTATGCTCAATGCATTAGTGGCTCAATCTCCAAAACCCTTCACTTTTCAATCACAGTCTCAATCTGGTAGGCCATATTCTTCGTATAACACCAACTCTAGCTACAAATCTTTCAACAATAGGAACAAAGGCAGATCCAATTTAAATACTAGGTTCAATAACTCCAAACCATTTTTCAAGAATGGTAATTCAGGTTCGGGTACTCTTGGCTCGACTGCACAGTTTGGAACAACTTCTCTTATTCCTTGCCAAATTTGTGGAAAAACAAATCATTTGGCTGATACATGTAGGTTTCGGTTTTCTTAAGAGTGTCAGATTTGTGGCAAGACTAATCACATGCTATCACTTGCAGATTTTGAAATGTTGCTCAGTCTAATGCCTGTCAAATCTGTGGTAACCCAAATCATAGTGTTGAGTTCTGCTTTTAGAAAGGTTCTTCCTCTCCAATGACAGCCATATATGTCAATCATAACCATGATAATTCAGATGCACCCCATTTGCCATCTACACCACCTTAACAAGTTTAGATCACAGATACTGGAGCTACAAATCATATGATCATTGATTTGTCCAATCTTTCACTTGCTACACCATATCCCTCTTATGAATCTATTCAAACAGCTAATGGTGCAGGTTTACCTATTTCTCATATTGGTCATTCCACTCTTCATACTCCATTGCAGTCTTTTCAATTAAAGTATGTTCTATATGTTCCCAAATTGACACAGAATCTATTATATGTCCATCGTATCTGTTTGGACAATAATTGCTGGTTAATTTTTTATGCCTTTTGTTTCTGGATTCAGGACAAAACCACAGGGAGGATTTTATACAAATGGCAGTGCAGTAATGGGTTATATCTAATCATTTCTCCATCAACTTCTATTTCAGTAAAGAAAGCTTATGCAGCTGCCTATCTTGGACAGCAAGTTACATCACGGCTTTGGCACCACAGATTAGGCCATCCATCTAATCTCATAGTCTCTCAAATCCTTCAAAAGTCAAATGTTCCTCATACTTTTGATTCTTTACCTAGTGTTTGTTCGACAAGTTTAGAGGGCAAGTTTAGTAAACTACCATTTCCTGTGTTTTCATCCAAATCTGTAAAACCTTTTGAGATTGTACATAGTGATGTTTGGGGCCCAGCTCCTTCTGTTTTTGTTAAAGGCTTCAAATACTATGTTACTTTTATAGATGAGTGTACTAGGTTTTATTGGATTTTCCCAATTTGCAATAAAAGTGATGTTGGTACTACCTTTGTCTCTTTTTATAATTTCATTGTCAATCAATTCAATGCTTCTGTTAAAGTGTTGCAGTCTAATGGTAGGGGTGAATGTATAAGCAAATCCTTTCAAAAACTTTTGGTGGACAAAGGCATTATTCATCACATGTCTTGTCCACATACTCCAGAGCAAAACGGGCTTGCCGAGAGAAAACATAGACATATTATAGAGACATCCATTACTCTTTTACATACAGCTTATTTACCACCTTCTTTTTGGTCATTTGCTTGTCAAACTTCAGTCTACCTCCTCAATCGAATGCCTTCTTCCACTTTGCACAATAAATCTCCTTTTAAGGTCTCGTTTACTTCTATTCCTAAGATTCATCACCTCAGAGTATTTGGTTGTTCATGCTAACCTTTACTTAGGCCCTATACACATAACAAACTACAACCTAGGACCACCAAGTGCATCTTCCTAAGGTATGCTTCCAAGTATAAGGGTTACATTTGTTTTGAGGTCAATACAAAGAAAGTTTATATATCTCGCCATGTTCTGTTTGATGAGACCGAGTTCCCATATTCTACTTTGGTCTCTAAATCCTCATCAGTGTCTACTATATTACCTACTATGCAAACATCTATACCTGCACCAATCCCAACCCTTAATAATGTCATAGTTCATCCCAGTTTTGAATCTATGCCCACTTCCTCATCATTATTAGTGTCACCATCACCAAGTACTGAATATGTGCCAACTATGACTAATTCTAGAGAATTGAACAACAATGTTTCTACATCTCTAAATGATTCCAGCTCTAGTTCTTCCATTGCTACATCACCCATTGCTCAACAATCCTCTACTTCACTCTCTGTGGTTCCTGATTTCCAAAGGGATCAACTTCAGGTGGTTTTGTCCATACCACCATTAAATTTGCATCCTATGCAGACTTGGTCCAAGAGTGGGATCTCTAAAAAGATTGCTTTATTAGCTTCTGTTCATGAACATGGTGATGTTGATCTATAACTAAAGTAGAACATGCAACATACAAATCTGCTTTTAAGTCTCCAGTATGGTTGGCTGCAATGAAAAATGAGTTGAGTGCTCTTCATAGTCAAGGCACTTGGTCTCTTGTCTCTCTTCCTCCTCACAGGAATTTAGTCGGCTGCAAGTGGGTTTTCAAGATTAAAAAGAATGCATATGGTTCTATAGGGAGGTATAAGGCTTGATTGGTTGCAAAGGGTTACAATCAAGAAGAAATAATTGACTATAGTGAGACGTTTAGTCCCGTTGTTAAACCCACTACAGTAAGGTTAGTACTTGCCTTGGCTGCTCAATTTAATTGGACCCTTCGCCAACTTGATGTGAAAAATGCTTTTTTGCATGGTGTGTTAAAAGAGGAAGTTTATATGGCTCAACCTCCATGTTTTCTGGATTCTACTCACAATGATTATGTTTGTAAGTTGCACAAGTCCTTATAGGGCGTGGAATGAGAGATTTACTAGTTTCTTACCATCTTTGGGGTTTCAATCTACCTATAGTGATTCATCTTTGTTTGTTAAAGCTATGAATGGTTCTGTTGTGATCCTATTACAGTATGGTGATGATATTATCATCACGGGTAGTGCTTCTCAAACTATTTTAGATGTTATTCATGCCCTTGCTCGAGAATTTGATATTAAGGATCTCGGGTCATTGCATTACTTTCTTGGGATTCAAGTTATTCATGAGAATGATGGATTATTTTTATCTCAAGATAAGTATGTTACTGATTTGCTTCTTAAATCTGGAATAGAGATGTCTAAACCATGTGCTACTCCTTGCTTACCCTATAATCGGTTGCTGAAAGATGATGGGAAGCCATATAATAATCCAGCATTGTATAGAAGTCTTGTGGGAGCCCTTCAATACCTCACTTTCACTCGGCCTGATATTGCATTTGCAGTACATCAGGTTTCTTAGTTTATGCAGTGCCCTATGGAAGCTCACTTTGTGGCAGTAAAAAGGATTATGCGCTATCTGAAAGCTACTAAAGGATGTGGTTTGCATTATACCAAAAAAGGATTGGATTTACAAGCTTTCAGCGATGCTGATTAGGAAGGGGATCCCAATGATCGTCGATCCATTACAGGACTGGTTGTCTTTCTTGGTTCTAATCTTATCTCCTGGTCCTCAAAGAAATAGAATATTGTATCTCATTCCTCCAATGAGGCAGAGTATCGAGCATTATCTTCCACAGCTGCTGAGATCGATTAGGTCAAGCAATTGTTAAGGTTTCTGCAAGTTTCCATTTGTGGTACACCTACTCTTTATTATGATAATCTCTCTACAATTGCTCTTACATGTAATCCTATTTAGCATCAGCGCACAAAACATATTGAAATTGATGTTCACTTTGTGAGAGAACGGGTGGCTAAAAGATTGTTGTTGGTTCAGTTTGTCTCTTCCCTTTGAGCAGTTTGCAGATATCTTAACTAAAGGGTTGTATGCCCCATTATTCAAGACTCACTGTACCAATCTCAGACTCAGTTTTGCTACCCCTGAGATTGAGAGAGGATGTAAGGAATAATCAATCTAAGGACTATACTCTTGACAAGTGTCATAAGATTAGACAAGTAGTTAGTAGTTTGTTAAACAGTTAGCTTATAGTGTAAGCAACATTAGGTGTATATATACTATAAGGATGATGTAAATAGTTAATGAAAAGAATTAAAACAAACAAATTACTTCTTCTCCAAGTATTCTCTCTCTCTGTCTCTCTCTCTCTAAGTTTGTTATCTTCTTCTTCTTCTATATATATTCAAGCTTGGTTTGATACTCGTAAATGAAATTCAAGAAGTAAATTAATATTAATGTAAGCTTTGGATGCAGTGAGGAGACCGTAGTGAATGTGGTGGTGGGAGTGGTGGGGTGGGAGAAAATAGCAAGGCCGAAGAGATTAAGTTTGACCATTAAGGCTTCTTCTTCCATGACCAGATAGTACATGGAGGATTGAAGACCAGACGTAAGGTTGAGTGTTAGGAATGGCTTGTGTGATAGCTAGGTCTATGAGTGGGTGAGATAGAGCGTAGTAAGGGACTTTCTAGGATACTACAGAGTATAGACATATTGCGGGCATATTTTTACGAGTAATGCTATCCATACCATATTTTTATACCACATTTCTATACCACTTTAGGTGGCATCTGATGTGGACAGCCACATCATTTGAAAAATTTGCAAAACCCAAGGAAAGGAAGGAGAAATACTCATCATATATTACAATCATCAATTAATTAACTAGTTTTTCTTAATTATTAGTTTATTAAATAATGAACTAAATTTAAAATTTTGATTAATTCAAATGGTATAGCTGTTCACATGAAATGCCACCTAAGGTGGTATGAAAATGTGGTACAAAAATATGGTATGAATAGCATTACTGTTAGATCTTCTTCTTTTTTAAATAAATAAATAAATAATATTTAATGGTTAAAATATCCAGAGTACTGAATATTCCGGAGCATTCATGATTAATTAAACAAATTGCATGTTAGATATATGTTATTAGTTCAATATTACAAGAAGAATATGTGTAAGGAAAATTTAAGCTTCAAAGCTGATGTGTAATTCATAAATAATTGGTAAAACTACATAGGATTGTCGATGGCGATTATTAAACCCTAGTGTTTCTTACCTTTAATGTGACAGCCCGTTCCGAAAATTTTAAAACGTACGCGTGAAAAGATGATTTTGCCCCTAGTGTGATTTTTACGTTGTATGGTTGTTTTGAGCTTGGTGTGGCTGATTGTGGACCACACACACACACTCTCCCATATTTTCCTTCACCCTTTCCTATCCCTGCACCCTGTCCCGTGCCATTTCCCTTCCCATTTTCTATCCCATTTGTACGGACACACCCCAAAACCCTTGTAATCTTCACAGATCGAAGAAACAAAGTACATATCCATGCTCGTGAGGCCCGTAGAAGTTCAACCATACCCATTTCAGGTAAGGATACCTTCGTTTTCATGTCGAACTCGGGATACTCGATTTTTGTCACTATTCATGCACACGTAAATTCTTATGTTTTTGGGAATTTCAAGCTTGTAGGAAGCTTGGTGAGGTCCTTAGGAGGCTCGGGGTGGTTCGTTTGAAGGTTTTGGATGTCGGGATCGTGAGTTTCGAGGTTGGCCGGAGTTGGGGGTGTTTTCCCGGCGAGATTCCGTGGATTTTAGCACTTGAAAGTGGTATGATTTTGTTCCTCTCGTTGTAAGCTTCATTTTGGTACCAATTTTGTGAAATTTGGTTGAAAAACGAAAAAGATAGGACGATTTGAAAATTTCACGATTTTCTGGCGCCGGCGACGACGCCGAAGCCTCGCCGGAGAAGACGACGGAATATTCCATCAGTTTGGACGGAATATTCCTAATGCCGTTGACGGAATCCGTTAAAGTTAACGGAATATTCCTGACGCCGTCAGCGTGCCAGGCACGTGCCTGCGCGTAACCAGCGCGTGCGACGGTGAAAATTTTTTCTAAAAATATGGGGATGTTCCTGAGGTTGAGTAGATCACGTTGGTGTATTCATACACCCCATTTGAGCATTGTATGATAAGTTATTTCTTAAGGTTGGTTATGTGCTTTAAAATTAACGTTTTTATAGTTGTTTCGCATATAGGTGATACCTATCCCGAGGACGAGCGTGGTCACTCGAGGCAAGGGGGTTATGACCCTTCCACATACCAGTGAGTGGGCTTTTAGTTTTCCGTATATACCTATATACTTATGTTTTTCCCAAAAATTGATTTGAAACATTATACGTTTATATGCCATGCCTATAGTTTGCCTTTTATTTACGCATTATGAGTCGCATATGTTTATATATGTTTGGTGCTGCGGACGCACAGGTAAGTGCCAGGTGAGTTATGATTTATGTTTACATTCAGTAGTGATTTGAGATGCATAGAGAGCTCATAACCTGCACCCCCGGTGTTAGTGCTCCCGCCCAGAGTTGGGCACAGTCCTTCACGTGATGTTCACCTCCCGCACCACACGCTCATCTTGGATCCAAGTTAGGTGCACAGTCCTGTCGTACATACCACTTTAGGTGGTTCCGACTCGTAGGTGACCTGCGATTATTCGCCCAGCCTTTACGTGATCGTAGCACTTGAGCATACTTATATTACACCCAGGCTTGTCGTACAGACCACTTTAGGTGGTTCCGACTCGTGTGCAAGTCTAGTTAGTGAGATGGAGATTTGAGCTCTAGATTCAGCCGTACAGGTCGCGCTAGGTGACTCCGGCTAACAGATTATATGGCATTGATGTGATATTACCTAAGCACTTGCATTTTACTTTGAGGTTTTGGCATAGCATACTTTCCGAGCATGATTGATATATAGTATATTATATTTTCTGGGAAGTATACAGGTTTTACGGCGAGGGGTTAGAACTTATTTATTAAATGGTTTTCGAAAAGCTTTGTTTTTGCTCACTCACGCTTTTGTTTTGCGCCCCTCCAGGTTCTAGTTGGCTAGCACGTTTGGTGGCTTCCCTGAGGATTTCCCCGGCATATCTGACAGACCATCACCAGTGTAGGACCACCTTCGGGTGTGCTTTTGTAGTGTCGTTTTCTCCCGGACTGCATTAGGTCGTCGTGCTCTGAACTTTATTTTCACACTTGCGCTTGCACTTGTATGTTATTACTTCGTGTAAAGCTGGTTTTTATTTATTCGTACTATTTTTATTACTATTTTATTGGCTTCCGCACTGTGCACATGGTTACGTCATTTCCACGTGACGGCCAGCATGCCCTGGTCTCGATCGGGGTGTGTCATTTAATTTTTCCAAAACTATTTTTATTTTATTCTTCCTGCCAGTTTTAATTATAAATCAATATCAATTATTTGTTTTCGGTTTTCTTTAATTGAACTCACAGTTTCAAATACTTTTCTCAAATCAGTTTTTAAACAAGAATTAAGGACTAGTTTTAAGTACAAATTATTCATTCAATCATTGTAGAGAACGATCTTATTTGAGCTGTTATATTACAATTACCTTGTTCTCTTACAAGTATTTTTAAGTGTTTTTCTCACTACTTTTGCAGGTGGTAAAAATCCTATCAGCCACCTTCAGTAATTGTGCGCACTTACTAATATAATTTGAACTAACAGTACAAAGTCATCATGCGACCATCATGTATACAGTTCCTTGAGTAAAAATTAACTAACAACACGAACCAAATTTATGAATGCAGTGGTGAAGTACTTACTTCTGGTTATCGATATCTCTACTAATTAATAAAACATTTATTGCCAACCAAAATCCTAAGAAATTACGAGTTTAAACCTCTAATTAAAACAGAACATGAATAAGAAATATGGAGCAAAAATGTAATTTCACACAACCAAATTTTTCTGTTTCTTTTCAAAGCCTCACCTACATGAAATCCTAACATATCTCTAATTTAAAAAAAAAATTAAAAAAAAAAATTAAAAAAAAAACTTCCTATTCCCACATTTTCTATCACTCTCCTCCTATCTCCTTCTATTTCAAAAACAAAAATAAAAAAAATTTCTCACACACTTTGTATGTGGCCATATGCTAGTAATTAAATTAACAAAGCTTTGGGTAGTTGTGTTGTTGGGCCCTATAACAGTTAAAGAGGTAATACAAATGTAATATTACTCATTTTTCTTCGTTACAGTTTAAACTAACAAAATGAACCAACAATTATATATAACTCAACTGTTAAGGTAATTGTTTCGACAAAAAAAAAATGAACGAGTATATATCCTCTCCGAATCCACTTGCGAGGATCCTGATCCATAAATTGTGTCCGTTCATCATGCATTGTGCGGTCAGAAATCATTTTAAACTTGTTTATTTAAATTTAAATATAAATAGTACCTGAGGAAAACTAACTACACGATGTACGATGAATGAACATGATTTATGGATCCCTAAGATCCTCACAAAGAGGATCCGGAGAGAATCTCCGTTCAAAAAAAACTGTTAAGGTGCCGGTTTTGAGGATTAAAATGACAAAACATTGTCCTTATACGACTATTATATACTTTTTCTTGAATGCGAGTACAGTTTAACCAACTTAAAAAACCTGTAACTATTTTTAACTGCAATGATAAAGTAGTTACATTCACTTACGAACAGGGCTTCGATAAATTATTTCGTTTTTTTTTTTTTGGGGGGAAAGTGGCCGAGCTTTTATTAAAACAAACACACACTAACACACAAAACAAAGTTCAGTTTATTTCTAGAAACAAACAAAAAAAAACGGACCTAAAAACAAAGAAAACACAGAAAATGAGCCCAACAACAGTGAAGCCCAAACAAAAACGAACATCTAAGAAACATCCATTGTCCTCTCCACTGCCAATCCGAGAAGCAGCCAGCCATCCAATTCTCCGTCCACCGCCAATCATCACCTCCACAGGCGCCACCTGCACACAGCCATTAACAAGAGATAGTCGAGAGAGAAGCCAACCATCGGAAAGAAGCTCTGGGAAAATCCCAAGCAACACAGTCGCAAACAGCAAACAACAAAGAGAACGTGGTGGTGTGAGAAACACCCGAGTCGGATACAACACCGGAACTCTACACACGAACTCTACAGAAACCATTGCTGAAAAACAAAGCACGGAAGGGCCATGAAAAGAGATACCCACGGGGGTTGGGGGATGGGAAAAGCCAGAGAGGAAAAGGAGAAGAACCATCAGCAGATGGAAGCGGAGAAGAAAGAAAAAACAAAAGCAAAAAAACCAAAGGAAAAGGAGAAAGACCATCAGCAGATGGAAGGGGAGAAGAAAGAAAAAGCAAAAACAAAAAACCACCCACCGATCCCAGTCGCAGCTAGGATCGGCGGTACCAAACGGAAGCACGATCAGGAAATCACTCACACAATATGGTGAGAAGCACCCTCAAACAGAGGGAAGAACTCTTACAGGGAAAGAAGAGAGGAAAGTTTGATAAATTATTTCTTTCTCGTCAATACTCAAGAGGGGCATGGACGATCATGCATGGGTTACTGGTCACAGTTACAAAAATAAAATTCTTCATGCGACAATCAATCTTTTACCAATTACAAATATATATCTAAACTATTAAATAATAAAATTTTCTTTGTCAATTAAAAGATGATGACAAACAATTTGGTCTTCTATTATAAAGTAAAATTATGAGCAGTAATATAATTTTACACAAACCAAATTTGTATTTTCTTCAGACATCGCCCACATGTCATTATAATTTCTCTAATTTTTTTTCTGTCTCTCTTTCACATATCTTTCCAACTTGTCTAGCTGGCTAACTCGCTTTTTCCTAACCTGAATTGGAAACAAAAAAAAAAATCCTAGTAACACAAATTCCATACTGTAGATATAAAATTAAAAATTTAAATTAACCAATATATTATTATAACTCATTCCAACAATTTACTTGATCAGTTTGATATTTTTCACAAATTAAAAATTTAAGGACTAATGAGCGTATTCTATTTTGGTATGAAAATGTTCCCCCAGCGCATGCCAGTATTTGAAATCATTTGGCGTTTACCACCTACCCGTGGAGGGTAGGGTGTGCACCATTAAGCCTACAACCAATCACTTTATTGCATTTCTTAGTTTCAGACCACTATACTAAGCTCGGCCAACACATGCTAATATAGTCACTTAGTACTATGTTTTAATGGTATTACTTTTCACTTATAAGTGAGAAACTTTAAATTCGATTCTTGTCAAAGACGAATTTGAACTACATTATTGTTAGCCCATTATAAGGCTAAACCCGCCCCTTCCCCTTAGTGTAGATAATATCTTTTGTTCAGAATAAAAAAAAATAAAAAATAAAAAAAACATGCCAATATAAACCATTCCGAGTCTCTGCCCAAAAAATCACAATATGAACCATGGCTTAAACTTGAAATGAGCGTCGAGTCACACGATTGCTGCATGTCCCTTGTCTGTTACGAAAATGATTTCTGCGCCAAGATCTCCAATGTTCCGTGACTTCCATATGAATAATTAAATAATATTAGGAAGATCAAATTTTTATCAAATTTACAAATTAAATGATATGTCACCAATAAAAAATAAGCACGTTAATCAACACTTAAGTAATGATCTAATTATCAACAACTTCATCATTTGGTTTGCAAATTTGGTTTAAAAATTGGTTAATACTAGAAAGATTAAATTTGTAAACTAAATTTGCAAATTAAAAAATGTCACAAATAAGAAATAAACACGTTAATCAATACTTAAGTAATAATTCAATCATTAACTACCATGTCATTTAGACTACAAATTTACTAGCATTATTCTTAAAAAATTTCCAAATTTGATTTTGCAAATTAACGGTTATCTTTTTTATATTTTCAGTATCACACTACAAACCCTGCTATTACCTGTGACTGCAAAACTCTATATAAACCCAAAAATCCCACTTCATAGTTCAACACAAAAAAGGAAACCAACACTTTCTCTTCCACCCTCCATGGAAAAAAAAATCGATGAGAGCTTATGGGTTTTGGCTATCATCTCCAAATGCCAAGCCTTATCCTCCACAACCACCGTCGTTGCGTTCCTCTGCACGGCCGCAGCTTGGCTAGGCGCGGCCGTCTTCTACTGGGCTTATTCTCCCGGAGGTCCAGCGTGGGGAAATATTCGATGGAAGAGAAGAAACTCTCGTGAAAAAAATGAAATCACTAACTCCAACCCAATTCCCGGGCCACGTGGATTTCCAATCATAGGAAGCATGAACCTCATGACAAACCTAGCTCACCACAAACTCACAAAAGCGGCGGAGGTTTTCGGCGCAAAGAGGCTCATGGCTTTTAGCATGGGCGAGACGCGCGCCATCGTCACATGCGACCCCGACGTAGCTAAGGAAATCCTCAACAGCTCCGTCTTCGCCAACCGTCCAATAAAAGAGTCAGCATACTGTCTCATGTTCAACAGAGCAATCGGGTTCGCTCCTTACGGAAGTTACTGGCGTACTCTCCGCTGCATCGCCGCCACCCACCTCTTCTGCCCGAAGCAAATCTCCACTTCCGAGGGTCTCCGTTCCAGGATTGCTGATCAAATGGTGTCCCTTATCTCGACAAGTTGTAATAACAGCTTCCTTGTCCGCGACGTACTTAGGAAGGCTTCGTTGAACAGCATGATGTGCTCAGTTTTGGGACGTAAATACGAGCTGAGTTCATCGAATGAAGAGACCGAGGAGCTGAGTCGACTTGTCGATGAAGGTTATGATATGTTGGGAAAGTTGAACTGGTCCGATCACCTTCCTTGGCTTGCTGGCCTGGACCTCCAGAGCATCCGGCTTAGATGCAACAAACTCGTTCCTCAAGTGAACGGGCTCGTCAGCCGAATTATTCAGGAGCATAGAGCCCAAACCGGTCCTAGGAACAATGATTTTGTCGACGTTCTTCTATCTCTTGATGGAGCTGATAAGTTGTGCGACAATGATATGATTTCAGTTCTTTGGGTAAGCGAAAAATTCTCGAACACTTAAATTAATTTTCCATATTTATTTTGTCTAATTTTATGTTTGATAGAAGTAGTGGATTGTCTAGGTGATTATGATATTCTTTTTCAATATTGAGTTCAAACTCTTCAATTTTTTAACGTAAATTAGTATAAAATATAGCTTTTATGTATAATAGTGTGATGTTTCTCAAAAAAACAGAGTAGTACAAAGTTTTAAATTATGTTGTAAATTGGTTTTGCATTTTCTTTTTCCTTCAACTTTCAATATAAACTATATTTAGCAGGTCTTTTTAAATTTATTAACGTTGCATGTTTTGATTTCATACAATAGGAGATGATATTCAGAGGAACAGATACTATAGCCGTTTTGATAGAGTGGATCCTTGCAAGGATGGTGATGCATCATAATATCCAATCGAAGGTTCACGAGGAGCTCGATCGCGTCGTGGGAAAATCACGATCGTTGGTCGAATCCGACATTCAATCCCTGCCTTACCTGCAAGCGGTGGTCAAAGAAGTGCTGAGAATGCATCCCCCGGGTCCACTTCTATCTTGGGCCCGCTTGTCCATCACAGATACCATAGTGGATGGCTATCACGTGCCAGCGGGGACCACAGCAATGGTGAACATGTGGGCCATAACCAGGGACCCAGAAGTGTGGCTGGATCCACTAGACTTTAAGCCTGAGAGATTTGTGTCCAATAACAAGGAAGCTGACTTTCAGTTCTCTGTATTCGGGTCTGACTTGAGGTTGGCACCGTTCGGGTCGGGTAGGAGGAGCTGCCCCGGGAAAGTATTGGGGTTGACTACAGTAAACTACTGGGTCGGGCTGTTGCTATATGAGTTTGAGTGGTTTAAGTCGGATCCTAATGCCCCGGTGGACCTGTCCGAAGTGATGAGGCTTTCATGCCAAATGGCTAACCCTCTCACTGTCCAAGTGCTTCGCAGGCGCAACTAAACAAATTAAAGCATGCCGGTTACATCCAGCCGGAAAAACCCTTTGTCCGAGACTCGGAGTGTTCATCTTTTTGTCCATAGCCAACCGCCAAAGACGAGAATTTGGTAGGATATACATGTTTAGAAGTTCTTTGTAAGAAGTACACCTTCAAGTGAAGTCTTGTTTAATGCATCAGGTTGTATATACTAATTTCGATCGTACAATATTAGTATGTGTCAGGCTTGTGATCCTTACAATAAAGCATAAGTTATAGTACTAGACTAAGACTTATTAATTGTAATGTGTTTATTTTCGTAATAGCAATCAAATTGTCCTTTGTTATAAAAAAAATAAATAAATAAAAAATAAACAATAGGTTTTTGCCTTGATAGTTTACAATTTTAAGAACCTCTCAAAGTTATCTCATGCACCAACTTAGACAGAACTAGCTAGCGTGAAAATTACAGATGAGCAACTAGTTGAGAGAAGAGAACGTGGATTGAATGAAGCTTTTATGTTGAACGATGAGAAATCAGGGCTGGCCCAGGTCCAGTGTGGGCAGGTCGACCGTTTGGGGCCCAAAAAAATTAGGGGTACCAAAATTATTAGTGTGGCATATTTATATATGTTTTCATAAGAGTATAAATTTATAAAATTTGCTCTAATGACAAAGAAATTTAACTAGAACCGGTGATTTTATTGTTTGAAATTAATGAGATATTGGGTTCAAAACACCATATGTGCTTATTTAAATTCTAATTTTTACAAAAAAAAAAATTTCATAACAGTATAAATTTATAAAATTTGGCTAAATGATTAGAAGTTTAATTAGAAGCAATGATTTTTGTATTTAAAATTAGGTCCTAAGTTCGAAATGCTATGTGCATGCTTATTTTTTTCAATTTTTACAAATTTTTGTTTGGTTGTTAATTTATTTTTAATTACTAGCTAGTAACTATGTAGGTTGCTATTTTTGAACATTTGTTCCAATTCAAGTCTAATCTTCAACAAAGGGTAATGTGTAGACTAAATTTTTAGACCAAATTTACAAATCATATGGCGTGCCATCAAAATGTTTAATTTCGTGCTCATTCATTACTTACACATATCCTTAAAGACTCGAAAATATCATTATTTTTTTAGTCTTATATTGACGAGGTTAGTAAATAAGAAAAAACACCTCACGATTTATATAAAAACACTTTAAAAGTTAAAATGGAAGACAAAACTCATAATCTATCTACTTGTAAGCCTGAAGTTTTTTGGTTTCCTTCTCTCGATACAAAATAAATTAGTTTTTCCGTATTTCTAAATTACTGAGTTTGAAGTGTTTTTCTAAATATAATTTTATCAATGTCTTAAGTGTAAAAACAAATAATTTCTTTATATGAAGTGAGGACATATTTTTTAGCGTCTCCCCAAACCTCAAAAATCTCTGGACCAGCCCCTGTGAGAAATACTACTAAAATGGTATACATGTGTATTTATTTCGTCTGCATGTCTTAGTAATTAAGAGGTGTTTAGTCAAGTCCAAATCAATCTTTTGCACGTAAGGTTGGCAATCAACTTCTGATTTCATCAGTTTGATGTTTGTCGTTTGGCTGTACCTGTACGGCCCAGCGATGTTTATTTTTGCGACGATGACCATGTCGGTTTTCTAAACAAGCTTGTGACGACAAGATTTTTATAGTAAGATTTGTATGAAATCATTTTTTGGATCTTATAACAAATGAATATGCCCTTTGTCTGTGATGAGATGAGACCCTACCCACGTATATGCTTATGGCATATCGAATACATGCAAATGAATTAGGATGAAAGCACATGTCGGTCAATAATTCATGTGCAGAGTGATTAACATATGTATAGAGTTAATATATGATATCGTGTTATTGAACTAAATGTTATCAACATCACAATCATGGTCAAAATTATCCTTATAACACCGTCTTATGACACCGTTGGCATCACAATGATGGTCGTGTTTGTGTAAGAATCAAACATCTATGTCCAATTTCCTAAGATTTTTATGGTGATTTTATTTTAGTCGCGCTCTAAATTTTTCATATTTGAAAAAAATTACACTTATAAGAAGTACATAATGAGATTTTTTGAATGTCAATAATAATTCTTTTATTTTCTTTCAAATAGAATACTTAGTAGTTTTGTTGATTCTTTTTGGGTACAACTCAATTCTTGGCTTTTTTTCAACAAACGATATGATCCACACAGAAAAATCTCTCCAGATGAGGGGAATATGCAAGCGTGAAAAGAAATGTGCAAAAGTAAGAAGTATTTTAATACAAATATATCGGCTGATTGGCTTTGTTGACCACACGTCCGGGCGGTTTTGGTTGTGGAGGCGGCGACAGTGACTGTAGTTAGGAAATATAAAAGGTAAAAGACACTTTAGAGAGTCAAATTGCAGAAAAAAAACCAGGAGAGTGAGAGGTATTTGCGGGTGAAAGAAACTGAGTTTAAGCTATTAAGAAATAGATAACAAAGTGTAATATATAAGAGGGATTTGAAATGTCTTTTTTTTTTTCTTTTTTCTTTTTTTTGATTAGAAATGTCTTCTACAAGTATTGAAAAAGGATGTGAGAAGGGAACCCTAAATCCTTGCTTGGGGAATCATTTATAAGTCTCATTCATATGCCTCTGTAATGATTATAAAGGGCATTTCTAATCTCCAATGTGATGTATTCTTCAATAATTTGGGACATGGAAAATCCCTCACCCAAAGTTTTAGAACTTAATTATGAATGTATTGATTGAAAATGATATACATATAAAGAAGGATAATAGCTTCATCTGACAAGTCCAAAGAAAATAGTTAAGATTAGCTCGAGGAAGTAAGCAATGGTGGGCTGGATAGATAGGAGCCAAACAGATGAGGAGGACGCATCAGCAGCTATGGAGAAAGAGGGAGGAGGGGGATACCACATTTATAATTAGAATTAGGGTTTTAAGAAAAAAGGAGAGACAAAAGAGAGGTAACTTAACGTATTGATTCATTGACAATGATGGGCATCATATGCATGTTATTGCCTCAAACTTTCTTGGCCTAAGCGGTCATAGTACCTTTAAGAAGCTGGCTGCGGAGGATGACCTATGCATACCTAGTTAGCAGGTTGAGGTCTCGTTCGTTAATGGAATTAACTAGACAAATCACTTCATCAACTAAGAACGGTCATGCACCACCACCCATACAATCAAGAAAGAGCTCTCAATTTGTCAATCCTTACTACGTCTGGACTTAGTAAGTTTCCTTGTGTTGAGTCAAAATAAGTCGCAGCTCCATTCTTGGTGGTACCCTTCCGTCAATTCCTTTAAGTTTCAGCTTTGCGAGCATATTTTCCTCGGAATCTATAAAACTTTAATTTCTCATAAGGTGTCGGTGGAGTCCTAAATGTAACATTCGTCGATCCCTGGTCAGCATCATTTATGGTTGAAACTAGGATGGTATCTGATCGTCTTCGAGCAGCCAACTTTCATTCTTGATTAATGTAAACATCATTGGCAAATTCTTTCGTAGTTGTTCATCTTTCATAAATCCAAGAATTTCTATCTTTGACTATAAATATATATGTTGGAAACGGATCAACAATGTTCAATATATTATTGATGTAATAATAATATATAAAACCACAATATAATCTAATAGATACAAAAATGAAGAACATAACAAGTATATATGTATGTGTTTCAAAATTAAAATTTGAATATAAATTGCAATACAAACTGAAAGCAAATGACAGAAAACAAAGAACAGTAACATCTCAATAGGAATTCATTAACTTGTTGAGTAGATAGAAGCTTACGGATTGCAATGTCTTTGAAACAGATTTTCAGCTCTACAAAATGCTTGTAGTTTGTTAAGCATTCGCTTCACCATGATTCAACTATCTAAATCAAAATCCTTGCAGTGGGACTTTGATTTCTAGCGAAAATCAATGTGGTTCTCAATAGGAAGACAAGTATGGAAGTTTGGGGTTGATGTTATATTCTTTGTCATGCAATGATGTGTTTATATAAAACATGTTGAACATCATACCAACAGGTGTGAGCAGTTAGAGCATCTCTAACCCTTCAAGCTAAAATTTTGCTAGTTTAGCTAGCGAAATGTCCAAAAGCTATTATACCTAGCCAATTTAGCATGACCATCTCAACACTGCTAGCTATTTTAACAAAAACTACAATATTTTATTATTTAACCACTCTACCCTTTAAGATTTAATTACTTATTCACTTGATAAATAAAAAATAAAAAAAACTAATGAAAAAGGCTTGAAAACTTTGAGTTTTAACAATAAGGACAAAATAAAGGGTAAAGTGAATAGTACCAAGATTGACTTTTTAGTGTAAAAATGTGGTTTTTTGTTAAAGTGAACAATACCAGAAGCTTTTTGTTAAAGTTCCCAAAAACAAAATCCCAACCCATGAACAATTCTAAGACCACCGTTTATCTCTCTCTATTTGCTTTGCATGTTCCTTTCTCCCTTTCTTCTTTTTCCCTTCTTTCTCTTGCGTTTACTGTTGTGTTGAGAATGAATTTCACATTGATAAGAAAAGAGACCTTGCATGGGCTTACGAGTAAGTTGGGCTAATTCTCATGTTGCCAATTAATTTTATGGTGGAACCTCAACTTTATTCATGGTATCAGAAAGTAGGTTGTCCACATGTGAAGCTAACGGTCACAAGTGCTTCATGTCACCCCGTCTGTGTTGTCCACGTGTTTGACTTAAAAATTTGCCATAGATGAAGGGCATGTTGTGAATTAATCACACACTGATGGGAGGATGAACTTTGCATGAGCTTACAGGAAAGTTGGGCTAGTCTCTATATCGTCTATTGATTTTATGTGAAACCTCAATTTTCTTCATTAGTTTAAGCTATTGGCAATTTTAGTGGAGTATCGAGACACTTCGCAGCCTAGCATCTTCGACTTCGACCTCCGCCTTCACTTTCACTGCTTTTCTTCATCTCTCTAGTCGCTTAAGACTCTTTTTCTCCGCTGTTTGTCACTGCTCTTACAAACCGTTTCTCATCAGACTTATTCTTTAGGAAAGGATATGACTGAAATTAACAAAAAATCTGATTTTAATAAAATTAAAACAAGATTAAAATGTTTAATTGAATTCACCCAAAGGCCCAAGACCCTAGTCTTTGATAATTAAATATATAATTATCATGGTCTTAATCAAGTAATTGCTCGACCCATTTCTTAACTTAATTAAGTGAGGAAAGTCAAGTGTTATTAAGTGTGTGAGAAACCTGCACTTTATCAATGTGAGATGGGTAAGTATGATTTTCTACTCAAACATCCCAACAATATCTGATGCAAAACCATTTAGGTAAAGGTCATGCCTATTTGCTAACAGATACAAGATTTCACCAAAAGCCACGCCTTTTATCAAAAGGCATGTTGATTTACATATATTTTATCAATTGAAAGACATACTGGTTAGGCAAAAGACTAACTGTAATTCACTTTTCTTATATCCATATATTAATCATATAAATGGGTTAGGAAACCGGAACACACGTTTTATCACATATTTTTGCAGAATTCACTTCATAATATATTTCAACGATCCAACTGTTTATGTTTTATATTTTACCATAAGGATCATGTCTACAAAATTTTTAAAATCCAAAACCATATATACATATATACATATATTCTATAACTTGAAATATTCAACGGATAATCATCAACTTATTTTGCTTCGTTTGTCTGCACTTAGAGTCATTTCGATTAATTAAATACGATAGTAACTAGTCATAAGCAACTAGGTAAGAGAGGACATGGATTGAACGACACAAATAAAGCTACGATGATGAACGCTGGCAAATATTTTGTCCAGTACTATTCCTAACAGATAAGACCTGGCTGTTTTATTTGTCGTCCGCATGTCTTAGCAATAAAGGGATGGTATTTGGTCAAGTCCAGATCAAATCTTTTGCGATGCATTGCCATTAGTTTTTATACATATGTAAGGTTATTTTCTCAATTAATCTGTTGGTTCATCAGTTTTATGTTTGTCGTTTGGCTGTACCTGTACGTACCTTGGGGCAATATCATTGTAGTTAGGAAAGCAGCCAGGGGATCGTTGATTGCTGAACGATGCGCTTGTCGATTTTGTAAACAAACTAGTTTGTGATGACAAGATTTTTATCGCTAAGATTTGTGTGGTCTTTTTTGGATCCTATCTTAGAAATGAATATGCGCATTGTCTGTAATGAGATCTTACACATATATACATATCGGGTGCATGCAATGCATGATTTTCATGTCTTGGATAATCTTTGTTAGACGTTATGTTTGCTAGATGAGAATTAGCCATATAAATACCTCAAGCCCAAGTCCTTGACAATTCAGCACATCTAGATACCAAATTTTTAAACTAAATTTACAGATCAAATGATATGTTACTAATAAAAAATAATCATGTTAATCGACAGTTAATTAATAATTCAAGGATAATGTTAGGGATACCAAATTTGCAAACCAAATGATGTATCACCAACAAGAAATAAGTGCGTTACTCAATACTTAATTAATAATTCAATCATCAACATACACATCATTTGGTTTATAAAATTTGGTTTAGAATTTTGATCAACTACAATATTTTTTTTTTTAACAAACGATATTATTTATACTAAGATGGAGGGATGGACTTAGCTTCACAATGGGCTAGCAATCATGTAGTTCAAATTCTACTAAAAGAACTCATTTAATTATATAGTTGTGGCAATAGATGGATGACCACAACGTTGTCAATAAAACAAAAAATGTTCACAATGACAATCAAAGCGCTCAACGGATTTTTATTTTAATGAAGTTTTTGAAAAGATAATCTATGAATGTTGTTAATTAGAATCGTACTAACTTCTTAATGGGTTAACACTTGAAAGCTCATACACATTGATGGACTATAATATACTAAATCATATATTAAAACTTATCAGCAACATTTCTTCTTCTTATTTCGGTCAAACAATATAATTTGATTCAATAGAAAGCTAATAGAAGGTTAAGAATGTTCAAAGACAATCCAAAACAACAAAGTAAGATTACAACCCAGCACATAAGAAATACAAGAAGTAGCCCAAAAGGAGTTCTCATAACAAACCTAAAACATAAAACCCTATATTTGAAAAATGGGGTTGCAAGTGGCCCTTTACTATAATGATGGAAAGGTATTGAGTCATTGCATGATGGTGTGGGCTCAAACCCTGCTGGTAACTAATCTAACATGTAATCTGGCAAAATCTATTGTTTGACAAAAAAAGAGGAAGAGCCAACGAACCAACTAGATGAACGGAAATGGAAATGGACAAGCCACTCGTGCTATGAGCACTCTCATAATCCTACCAAATAGTGCTAATTGCACTTTAAGAGACGCCCAAACCACTCGTGCTATGAGCGATCTCATAATCCTACCAAATAGTGCAAATTGCACTTTAAGATACACCTAAACCCAAAACATGTCTCCAAATGAAATTCATGGAGGAAACACTCAATGAGCCGAGTGGCAGAGGCCCGTGGACTGACTTGTGGATAGGAACACTAATTGGAGAGGAAGAAAGCATGAGTCTCAAATCTGAGACGAGAACTGCTGTAATCTGAGACCAAGCTCATGAAAATTGAGACAAAGCTCAAAACAAGGTGACTCACTCAAAAACAAAAACACCAAATCTGAGACGAAAACAAGGAAAGCAGAAAGTTTTAGAACGATCTTAATAAAGGCTGCCACTGACCCAACCAAGAGGAGGAACGGGCAGCTAGGGGCTAGGGTTTGTGGAAAAAAGACCTGGGCAAGGGAGAGAGGCAACCGCCCAATCTAAAATGCTGATTACCAACATTTCATTTGGCTATACTTAGGATCCGTTTTGGACCTCATTCATTAACGTCTAGAAAACAATTGTCTCGTGTATCCTACATGATACCTCAATTGATTTTATAAAGTTGGGATAGTATTGTTTGTACCCTATAGATTTCATCATTTGTGCTCTATTTAGTCAAATTGGGCTATGTTTAATTTTACACTCAACAGTTCATATTGCGTTTGCGCTCTATGGTCTGTATGCGTCCAAACATTTTTGTAGTGCACCCAACACCTTGAACTATTTCCATTTAAGGACAACTGAACATGCTTTTCTTGGGCCTCAATGTGCCCAACAAGGAAGAACCAGAATATTCATTCTGAAAACCATTTCGGGGCATTGGCTCGTAAATGAAGACTCAGGCAGCTGACAAGGAACTGAAAGGGAATCGGACGAGGGTGTCGAAATACAGTGGGATTGGACACAAATTTGTCTAACTAAACTAGATTGCGTGATCGAAATAACATTACACTCGTGCCTACTAAATCACGAGAACAGATCAATCCTAATTTACAACAGTAAGTGCGCGGAAGCAGCAAATCAACTTGGAGTGCATAACGGTTTAACGACGTAAAACTCCACCACTTGAAAAATTGTGTTTAAACACATTTTTGGTCAAAAAAACAATCTACTATTTAAGAGATTGACGGAAACTCAACTTACTAGACTCAACACTAGAACGGAGTCTCGTCCTCATGCCCTTGCCAAAAACTTTAGAACATCAATTGACAACAAATTAAAACACGATCAATTCAAAACCCGTTTGACAAAATGCTATACAACCCAGAAAAGAATCAAGGACAAATAATTTAGTTCAAAATAAATTTTAACCCAAGTATAATCTAAACGCATTCCCTATGCCAAAAATTAATAAAAGCATTCACGCAATAATATACAAACAATGGTAGAAGTATAGAAAGGATAGTTAGGATTCATTGTCCGAAACTGGCCAGAGGAGATATCTACTTTTCCAAGAGCAACAACCAACACAGCTATATGCTCTTAGACACTCATTCATAGACACCACCAAACACATTTTTACATTCACTTGTTATTCAACAAACCAGAATCCTGCATTCTAGAAATTGCCTTCTCAAACTGGCTCCACCTCTGCTCCAACGTCCCAATGTATCCGATCGACATCCTCACCAGCCCCGGTGAGATTCCAGCCAGAGCCTTCTCCTCATCATTCATCTCACTGCTTGTGCTACTTCCAGAGCAGGACATTAGGGTTTCATAGTACCCTAGGCTCACAGCCATGAACCCAAACTGTGTGCAGTTCTGCAAGAGATTCATGAGCCTGTTGGCTCTTTCCTCAGTCCCCATGTCCAAACACAGAAGCCCTCCGTATCCGTAATCTTTGTTTCCCACTGACTTGAGAAGCTCGTGCTGGGGGTGGTCATCGAGCCCCGGGTAAATTACTTTTAAGCCCATCTTCTTCATCCTTTGGGCATAAACCATTGCCCTGTGGCAGTGTTCCTTCATTCTCAACCCTAAGTGGGGAATCCTCTCAGCGAGCTCAAATGCCACCTTGGGATTCATTGTGGGGCCCAGGATCATCAGGGAGCCTTGGTGCAGGTCCATCATGGAGTTCACCAGGCTTGCAGGTCCACACACAACACCTGGAAATTTTGATGCCACATATAAAAACAGTTCAGCATTTTTGTTGCCAATCACAAAAGAAAACTTAAAATGGGTTAAAAAATACAAAACACACTAGCGAGAAGTGGTGGGATGGGTTCCATCTAATTACAGAGGAAAATGCTAAATATACGATTAAGATTCTTTCTTTTATGAAGTGACCTAATGCATTGACCTAAAATTTACAACGACATTAGTAAATAAATGATTGATCTCCTTTATTCAAAGAATAATGCTAAGAAAACTAAATTTTTAAACTAAATTCGTAAATCAAATTATATGTTATCAATAAAAATATAAGCATATTAATCAAAGTTTAAATAATGATTCAATTGTCAACAATCATATTATTTAGTTTACAAAATTTAATTTAAAATCTAATCCTTTTAACATTATCCTTATTCGAATTGATGTTTTTTTCTTACCTTTTTCTTTTAATTTTTGTACATCACATCACATAGAATCTTGCAATGACCATAGAAAATAGGGAACTTTAACGAAAACTCCGGTATTGTTTACTTTAACAAAAAATTATATTTTTATACTAAAAAATCAATCCTGGTACTATTCATTTTATCTTTTATTTTGTCCTCATCGTTAAAATTCAAAATTTTCAAACTTTTTTTATTAATTTTTCTTAAAAAGTAACAAAATGAAAAATCAAATCAAGCATCACATAAAAGATTCTTCTAGTAAGAAGAATACAATTCCTAATTTCTCACCTCGACTCCTTTTTTTTATTTTTTTTTATTTTTAGGTTGCAGATTGAAACTGACACCAAACAAACAGTCTAAGAAAAACACAAACAAACATAAACGTAAGTTACCTGAAAATACACAACCCAACAAAAACGAACAGAAACACCTGTCTTGCTGTCGCAGTATAGCAAGATATGAATCACAAGTCACAAAAGTAACGCCCTCACATGTAACCAAACCTATCCCTCCCCACCCTTGCGAAAAGTAGTTTATAAAATAATACCACTGAACACAAATTTTACGTAAAATTTAAAGATATGATCTTTTAATGTAATTATAGGTGACGCGTTCGGTATCATCGTGAGCGTTATTAGATTTCATATTTTATTAAAATATTTAGACTACATTTTTTAAATCACATTTATAATGTGTTGTAACGCTGTACGGGAACATACTACTATCAATCCACTTATATTATAAAATATATATTTATCTGGACTAAAAATGCTAGGTGTTGATATTACTGTCATTATCAATAATTTTTGCAACCGTAGAGGGTAAAGAAAATAACACAAAACGTAAGGAAAATATTTACTATTTTTACCTGCAATGATATCAGCACCGCCGCTAATAAACTTGGAAATACTGTGAACAACCACGTCAGCACCAAGCTTCACCGGAGAGAGAACCATGGGAGAAAACGTGTTGTCCACCACAACCGTGACCCCCTTCTCGTGGCCGATGCGGCTGAGCTCCGGTATGTTGGCGACGGTTAGAGTCGGGTTCGACATGCCTTCGAAATATAGAACCTTGGTCTTCCCGACCTCGATGGCATTCCTCACCATGTCCAGGTCGCTGATGTCCACAAATGTTGTCGTTATGTTGCAGGCCCTGGGGAAGAAGTGGGACATGAGGGCGTGGGTCCCGCCATAGACGGTTCTGGCGGCGACGATGTGTTCCCCGCTGCTGACGAGCTGGAGCAGGACGGAGGATATGGCGGACATCCCAGAGGACGTGCAGTAGGCGGCCTCCGTACCCTCGAGGGCCGCCATTTGTCGGCTGAGATTGAGCACGGTAGGGTTAAAGTGGCGGCTGTAGATGAAGAAATCGCGGTCGGCACCAAGCTCGCCGGAGAACATTTTGCGAAGAGTCTCGGGCTCCATCACGGTGAACGTGGCGGAAGCCTCAATCGACATGTTGACACCACCGTGCTCACCAAACTCGTGGCGAGCACTGGCTAATGCCGCGGCTGGGTCTTCCCAGGCCGCAGCTGCAGCCGAGGACAGCAACATAGACTTTTTGGCGGCAACGTAGTCGTCGTTGTCCATGTCGTCGTGCTCGGCTCTCTTCTTGCTGTTGGTGGTGGGGAAGACTAATCCTTGGGATTTGGTGTCAGCCATGTTTGGTGATTGCTAAGGGAGTTTAGGATTGGATTGGGGGGAGGTATATCAAAGGGACAGGAGGAGATGGTTTGTGCTTTCGGGGGAATGTAATATCTTCTATATATAGGTAAACAGAGGTTGAAAGGTACAGTGAATCTGGTCAATTTTTTTTCTGCGGTTAATCTGGAATCCCTTCTGTTGCTGCGGTGTAATTAATGTGCATACACGTTTTTTCTTTTTTCCTTTTTTAATAATTTTTTCAGAGAAAATAAGAATCACTTACAGTTTTTTCATTTTTTTTTAAATTAAAGAATGGTGTCTTTTTAAGATTTGAGTAAAGTGATTTAACTAATGGAACCGGATCCAATAAAATTGAGCATGCTAAGCAAGCGATCTAGATCATTAAAATTTGATCCAACGATTACAAATAGGAGGCTCTCTAAAAGTTATAATAATTGTAATCGTTAGATCAAATTTCAACGGCCTGTATTGTCTGCTTAGCAGGCTTAGTATATATGGATCCGAAGGGGATCCAATTTCTTAACTAATAACTACCTCGGTATTTTTTATAAATTTAAAGTACATTTCATTATTATATATTTTTTCGAATTTATCATATTTCCTTTTTGCTAGTAGTGGAGATATTAGTTATTAGCTCTATTATATATTTTTTTAATATATTTTTTTAATCAAACTAATTTGTTTATGTCCGACAAACATTAAATATCTCTTTTTCCAAATTGTTTGTTTTTATGGATTTTTTCCCAAATGGTTGGGGATCCAACATAAAATGTACTGTCTAGTTTTTTTTTTTTTTTTTTTTTCTTTTTTTCAAACTGTTTTTCTTTGCTGTTTTTTTTTTTAACTTATAATTGTTGAGAAACAACTATTAGGTACAAGTACAACATATATGTGTATATTATTGTTGGGTACATTTGAATTTGTAAAAATTGTGGATAGGTATGTTTATTTGCAGTTTTGGTATGTTTGATATGATACATATTGTTGATATTGTTACATTATTTTTTATTACATTTGATTTTGTACACGTTATATATTAGTTAGAATTCGTGGGATTTGAACATATTTTAAACAGTTTTTGAAAAAAAAAATTAATTGTAAATAATCATTACGAAATTGTAGGGATTATTGTGAAAATAAAATTGTATCTAACTACATTTTTATTTTCACAATTATCTCTTAAGAGGGAGAGGGTAATTAAAAAACTAGATTATATAACCAATGCTTGGTGGTTCAAGTGGTAAGGAGCTTATTCCCCTTAAGCAATGTCTCAAGATCGAGCCTTGGGAATGGAGTAGCCATCATTGGGAGAGCTTGCCCCCCGAATGGGATCCGACCCAGGTCAAGGGATTAGTCCTCACCTACATGCGGGGGATACCCTGAATTCATCCAAAAAAAAATTAGATTATATACAGGAATTTGTCTCAATAAGTTGTGCATTTCTTTTTGGCGTGAGATATTAGAAATATGGGGCAGTGGAATGTTAACTAATTTTGGTACAAGAAATGATTAATTCTAATAGTGTGGCACCAAAATTATACGAAAAAAAGTTTAATTAAATCTCTAAAATGCATATAGCTCGTTTGGATGTGCTTTTGAAATGATTGAAAGCACTTTTGGTGAAAATGTTTTTAGAACCAATTATTAATAAAGCTGCAAATAAATAAAAGCACTTAAAGTGCTTCCTAGAACAAGCACATAATCGGTGCTTCTTACAGAAAGCACTTAAAGTGCTTTTGAAACCCAAAAATATTTTCTCTAAAAGCGCTTTCAGTCATTTTAAAATTACATCCAAACGAGTCTAAACATTTAGTCTTGAAAATTATAAACTAAGGCGTCTATATTAATATGTTTTTTTTTAGAAATAACGTTATTTTGTTTGAAGTTTTTTCCTTCTTATTCTTAAGATATAGAAAATATGCCCCTCATCTAATCAATAACCTTACTTGAAAGTGTTTTGTTTTTCTAATTTTTGTGGGACGAGAAAAGCAAGTTGGTATCCTTACTGGTACAAAATGTCGAATTAGGCTCAAAATGTGCACAATCGTGTTTGTCCCCAATTGTGTCCATATGTAGGTTCATAAGTACGTGCACATAGTGAAGCACTTCCTTTAAATCATTGGACGTATGGAAAGCTTGAGTTTATATAGCACGAATAGGTGAAGTGTTGGTTGTATCAACTATAAAGGGCATACCATATCAATGGTAAGGTATGTATGGGCATATTATATCAAATGATTTAATATAAGCAAACAACGAGTTCATAAATGAAATTATAACATTATAGAAGCAAAAAATTTGTTAGTCATAAGTTGAAGAGGAAGTTAGTCAAATCCACATGTGAGAACGAAATCTCAAAATGAACTACACTCTTAATTTTTATATTATGACATAACAACGTTACTTCTGATGAAGTGATGGAGAAAGTGGCATTGCCAAAATTCCAACTTCTGGAGGACAAAAAATATATGTTTCCGTGTTTCAAATACGCTGAAAAATCTCTCAAACCTGTGGGAAGTGAAATCTACACGTTTTATTCTGGGCTGGCTCTATTCCTTATTGTAATCATGCTAGAGAACACAAATAAAGCAAACTGATC
The DNA here is from genome assembly GCF_041283825.1 of Pyrus communis. Classification (NCBI taxonomy): domain Eukaryota; kingdom Viridiplantae; phylum Streptophyta; class Magnoliopsida; order Rosales; family Rosaceae; genus Pyrus; species Pyrus communis. Next base: position 7,710,723 of record NC_142570.1, read on the forward strand.
AGAAACGGTCTTATCTAAAAAGACACAATAAAATGAATACAAAAGAGAAATTAGTACCTTGCAGATCAAACTCCTACATTCTTGTTTTCTTCTGTGTGGCTCATTTTATTTTACTTTCGCTCCTTAACACATCGTGAAAACGATATATTGATGTTTACAGGAACTAAATTTTTACCAGAAATAGTACGTGCAGTCCTCCTTTCATTTTTCTTAAAGGAAAGATCAAATACTCATTGGTATCCAAACCTATTATTGTATTGTCTTTTTATTATTTTTACCATGTGATGAAGAATTCCCATCCTTTATAGCACAATATCGTTGTATAAAGAAAAACAATATACACAACAATTTAATGACCAAATATCCCCCTTGTGTTATTCTCTGCATTCTTCCTTTTCGATTCGATTAATTACAGGAATTAACAATACAATAAAGAAAGGGAATTGTTATTAGCACTCAAAAAATCTCGTTTAACACTCCAAACTCTCTATAATTAGAAAGAAAAATACACTTATAAAGAATGTAGAATGAAATTTTTAGAGTGCTAATAACAGTTCCTTGAAGAAAAAAAAAGCAACTTCATTTGGTGAAATTGACCTTGATTTCATTGTAACCTTCTAGGGTTTGGGTTCAAGTTCCTAGACCAGGTCACGGATCAAGGATTAGGGTTCCAATGTTCAAGGGTCGAGTCTAATTAAAGTCCAAAGATCATGGCCGTTTGGGATGAGAAGATCGATTTAATTTGTTCATTCAAAAATGTGTACATATGACATGAAAAATACTAATTATCTGCATACAGAAAATGATAAAAACAAGGGTACGTACATCTATAAAGAAAATAAATTATGCATGCTGATCCAGAAAAATAATTAAATCATGGATTAATATTTGTTTGAACTTTTTCTTTAGCATGTAGTCATCAAATTAAGCAAGACCACCTACTCCAGCTCGTCATGCTTATCTTCTTTCCATGGACGTTTCATGACCAACTGATAAAAGTCAGAGATCATGTCAAAACTTTCTAAAACGCATGCATACTCATATTGTTTAGATGCAACGAAACAAAACCAAGAGAAAAAAAGAAAAAAAAGGGGGGGGGGGGGGGGGGGGGGTGTGGGAATAACGTAAGGAAGATTCAAAATCCAAAACTGACAAAGCGATTCTGATTGTTTTTTGAAGAAATTGATTATATCGTCCAAGTAAGTAGGAACCTAATCCTTATATGTGGTACCACAAAAAGCTAGATAGGAAGACAAGATCGGAAAAGTTGTGATCCTGAAAAGGACGCGAATTGGAACTTGGCTCGTAAGTTGGACTAATTCACACAGTTTCCCTTTTTTTCCATTTTTCTTTCAAGGAGACTGGTCTTTCTCTTACATGCACGTCGTATAATCATATTTCTTGCGATTGTGAGCATAAATATAATATAATATTGAAGCACGTCTTATTTTCCACGTGTTCCAAGACTTTATGTGCAACTAGATAGTACGGACCGTATTTTCTTCCAAGCGTTATAAGCAGGCATGGTCCCAATGAGATAAGGCAGAGCCCATGCCTGAAAGCACAATCCTTGTCATTGTTTAATTGCTCAGACAACTCGTTTTCCAGTCGACTTGGAACGTTATCTACCGATGTTTAGTTCTATGAAATTTTGTGTCCCACCAGCATAGTCACTAGTCACTACACATATGTTATATAATATATATGTATATAGTTTACTAAAATATCATGCCTTTTTAGTTAAAATAATCAATGGGTTTGGCATAAGTCATTTTCACTTTAGTCCCTGACATTAAAAATATATATAAATTGTCTTTAAATTTATCCACCGTAAATCATTTTAGTCCTTCCGTGAAATATTATCTGTAAAAAATTTTGTTAAATTTGTCACGTGAATGACTACATGACCATTTTTAAGGGTATTTTTGTAAAGCTAACCCCTTTATCACTTAACAAGGATATTGACAGATTTTTCATGGAATAACCGAAATGATTTTCGGTAGACAAATTCAAGAACCATTCTCTCAATTTTCAATGTCAGAAACACAAAGGAGAAATGTCAATCTCATAGACTATTTTAGCTAAAGAGCCTAATATGACACCTTGATTGAGATTCTCTTCTTGGTTATTAACTAATCACTGTTACTAGTTTAGAATTTTTTTTTTCCGAAACAAACGATGTTATCTACACTAAGGGGGTGGGGAATGTTTAAGCCTCACAATAAGCTAGCAATAATGTGGTTTAAGTTCGCCTTTGGCAATAATGTGGTTTAAGTTCGCCTTTGGCAATAATCGAACCTAAGAGCTCTCACTTATAAGTGAAAAGAAATACCATTAGACCATGTATTCAATTGGGAATTTGAGAGATTTTAATGGATCTATAAATCCATGGATTTTTATGAAGTCTAATTGATTTGTAGAGATTCCAGGTAAAATTTTGATTCAATTCCCTCAAAATCTCTTAGAGAGAGGTGGGATTTGTAGATACTTAAAATACACTACCAAATCTCTTCAATTACCTCTAATTCCTCAACTTCTTCAAATTCTTTAAAATCAAATTCTAATTGAATACACCTGGAATGTTATAAACTTCTTTAAAATCCTAATTGAATACACTCAGATTTCTAAGGATTTTAATAAACTATCTTAAAATCCTGATTGAATACATATTGAATTTCAAAGAATCACTTAAATTCCTGATTGAATACCCCTAAATTTATTAAAAGAATTAAAATTCCTCCAAATCCCAATTAAATACACCACCTAAGATTAATAGTTTAGAATTCCTATTATAAAAATCCAAAAATAATAAAAGCAACAAACTTGCAGACATGAGTTCGTATGCATTAGTAGGACCATATGGCATCCATGACTATCTAGTAGATAAAAAATATATATCAATTTTTTTTTTGTCGAAAAAAAAAATATTATATAGTTATGATTATTCATAATCTTGCATCTCTGAGTTTATAAGAGGATAAATATTAAGAAGACTTCTCAAAAATACTCTCGTTAAAGTATATTTTTAATACAATATTTAAAAATCTCCTTAGAATTTCCCTTATAAAAAAATATCCACACTGCACTTATGAGCTATGATATTAGGCAGCAAACAAATAGCATTGACAGGCAAGCACCGAAGTTTTTGGTTGATGCCACGCAAGCACGCAATTTTTGGTTGATGCATTATGATTTGGGTTCTCATCCAAAACCTTAATCATAAAAATAACAAAAATGTTCTTCGTATCACATATTTATATCATCATTTGTACTATCTCTACTAGAAATCGTACATATATTTTAGTGAGCCCCATCTCTATTAAAAAAATGATACAATAATAGTACAAATATATGGCAAGTGTATCATTACTCTAAAAATAATTTATCATCAAATGATGGAATTCAAAAGAAGAATAAGAAAGTTGGATCGTAGCATATACCCTCTGTGTAGAGTGATCGAGATTGCAAACGTAGAAAACTCTAAAATTACAAACAAACAAGTAGAAGAATAAACAAACTGATGATTCATTCATCTATTCTATATTATTAAGAGAACCCTCATTGTCAACTTTTTTTTTTTTTTCTATTTTGCCCTCACTTTTGATACACACTATTGACAAAAGGAGGGCAAAATAGTAATTTTGAACCTTTTGACAAAATGACAATCATATTCGTATTTTTCCTATTTTACCGTCTTTTTTTTTTTTGAGAAAATGACAATCATATACTTATTTTTTCAATTTTACCCTCACTTTTGATACACAATATTTACATAAAGAGGACAAAACAGTAATTATGTAATATTAAAAAAAATTTACACTTATTAAGAGAAATTGTGTGCTTTCTGCTAATGTGTGTGTGTATATATATATATATATGTATATAATGCATGGAAAAGTCAAGCTATGAACAAAAGTTGAAAGCGACGCTCATTTTTCTGTCTACAATTTTGATTCCACACCTCCATCTCAAAGCTCTCCACAAAACGTGAATCCAAAAGTAAAGTCAATTGAGGGGAAAAAAAGCCTCCTTCACGAAAAGAAATAAAACACGTGCTAGTGATAAACAAGCAATAGGTGTTCCAATAGAAACAAATGAGATGGGTCAAGGAATGGGACTGATCAATGATCATGATCCACATATCTTAGTCCCAATGATCTTAATCCAAATTATTTAATCACTACCAATCACTAATTAGCATCTTATCCGAATCATGTCCATTGAAACCTAAACCACATAAGCAGATGAAGCTTTATCACATTAACAGTATACAATCATATTTATGTATTTTTGTATGTATTCGATTCTTATCCATCTTCTAATAATTAATAATTTAACTTATTAACGTTATCGTTTGTTAAAAAAAAAAAAAAAAAAAAAAAAAAAAAACTTATAAAGTACAAGAAAATTAACCAAAATGATAAAAACTAAAAGATGTAGCAATGTCTTGTTGCTTTAAAATCAAATTTTGTGCATTTATTTTGTGTGTGACTTCTGTGTGATCTTTCTTATTAATTAACATATGTAAATTTATGATAATAAAGTTAAAAATGATTAAATTTGTTAACATGTCAATCAATTATAAAAACTATACACAAAATAGGTGTAAAAAATTTAAACTCTTTTGCTTCGATCTTGGATAGTTTGGCTTGGATGACATGGGAAGAACTACGTCAGGGCTTGCGTAGGCTTTATTGGATAAAACATGACTTGGTGGATCCCATTGCCCCCATTCTCCCGCGCATTATATCAAAAGTAGATTGTTCAATAATTTAATAGAAGAGGTCAGGATCATGTGACCTAAAAATTCTACGAGGATTTCGAGAATTCTCAAATTGTGTCCGTTTATCATACATCGTGCGGTTAGAAATTATTTTAAATACTTTTATTTAAAATTAAATATAAATAATACCTGAGAAAAATTAGCCGCACGATGTACGATAAACAAACACAATTTGAGAATCCTAAGGATTCTCACAAAGAGGATCTGGAGATGATTCTCATTCCTAAAAATTGGCCTTCATCAATTCAAGACATCACACCATGTGCTATCTGGTCCTACGTTTTTGTAACATAGTTTCGGTGCAGCTCAACACATGATATTTTCATAGCGATAATGTTACAAGTGTTTTAATCATTAGATTTAAATTTTATAATTATTAGAGTATTGTTAAAAGAAATGTTAAATCTTAAGTGTAATGTCCCACAATCCAATCTAAAAGTAAGAAGAAGTTTCCTAATTGTGAATATATATTTTGATTTTGTAATCAAGACCAAAATGTAAGCAGTGAATTATCGCATTTGACTTTATTTAACGACAAAATGAAAGATAAAATGTTGAATTAGTATCTTCTTTTGGAGTTTGGAAGTTTGAAACCTTGAGTACTTAAAAAGGGCCAAGTTCATCCCACCTTTCAAAGGGAAAATGATTATTAGCTTCGTTTAGGTTGGTCAAATTTGGAAGAAGAATTGCAATTGAGTTGTGGAAAATTTAAAGTCTGAATCAGAAAGGATATGATCAGATTATGCATTTAGATAATTACAGATATTATTACCAAACCATACTTTAAAAAAAGTATATATATATATATATATATATATATATATATATTAATTTACTGTATTTGGAGAAGCAATGACGCAAGGGCACCCTCACTAGACACTACCAAGTTCCATGCGACGACCACCAATAAATAAATAAACTAATGAAGTCTAAGTCATCACAAAGTTCCAAGTGCAAAAAGCGCGCGCACAGAAGAAAGCACTTGAACGAAAAGCACCTATGGATTCTTGGATAAGAATAGACTTGTTAAAGTGGAGCTAATGGCCTCGTTTGACATTTCGGATTGTACTAACTATTTCCGTTGGATAGGATAAATAGCCACCGGATAGTACTGACTAAATTAGTAAGATGTTTGGTGCAGTATCGGACTAATGACCGTATTATTTATACTGTGTTTGATATTATACTAGATAGGAGGCATCAAACTTAAAAAAAAAATTTGAAAAAAGTGAAATCATTTTTTTGTTCCCAGATCTCTCCGCACCCCCCAAACACCCTCCCTCTCTCTCCCTTCTTCTTCCCCGACTGTAGAAGAATTCCAAATAATTGTTCCCCAGCTCTCTCCGCCACACCCCCCCAACTCCCTCCCTTTCTCTCCCATATTCTTCTTCCCCGACTAAATAATCCAGGCGTTTTGGTTGGTTTTATTAAGCAGGTGTATACCATGTTATCCTATCCGACCGGTTAAATTAATCCGGCGCTTATTTAGTACGAGTGAACGCCAAACACCCGAGTCCGTATAACTAATCTTATCCGATCCTTTATCCGATCTGCCAAACAGGGCCTATGTGTTACATAGATGTAGGAAAATCAGCAAATTAAAGGGGGGAAAATGGTGTATTGAATCACTTCCTGGTAGGATTCTGTAGCAATTTGTTCTATTTCAGCTATGATTCTACGAAAGAATCAGATGCATAAGCACCGGACTAACATGAAAACAGTACAAAAACTTAGGACGTGTTTGGTACTCTACTTGAATTTCATTTTTTAAACTTAAAAACAATTTTCAAATTTTAAGTCTTAAAAACTTAGCTAACTAAAAAATATAGTTTATTATCTAAAAACATAAAAAGTGAGTTTTTAGAGTTTTTAAAGGTAACTTTTTTCGTCTCTCCTCCAATTCGCAATTTTCAATCTCTCAGTTCTTTCTCTCACTTATCTTCCTCTCTATCTCGTCTGATCCTCTCTTCTTTTTCTTTCCTTCAATCATCTTTTACTTTCTTTCCTCATTTCTCATGTTTCTCCCTATCCTACGATCCTCTCTTTTTAGATCTTTTTGTTTAGTTTAAGTTGTAAGATTTAAAATTTTTAAATCGCAAACCAATCAAGTTTTTGAGTCTTAAAGAAAATTGTTTTCAAGAAATGTTCTTAAGAAATGTTTTGAGAAATAATACAAATTTTCAAATAAGATACCAAACAGGCCCTTAAAAGAAGTTTTCTTCAGAACATTATAGACGTTGAGAGCAGCGTACAATTACACCTTTCACAATGGCGAAGACTACAAGAACGTAATACTGGTGAAATTTTCTCCCATGGATTACACGAGGTACATCAGAATTTGAAAAACATCGACCCAAGGCACGAATGCTCGCTAAGCTGTCACTGTTCGACAGCATACAAGTACAAAGAATCGAATGATTTTAGCTTATTTGTATTGTATTTGATCATATTCCATCGCATTTTTAAGACTACGATCTGATAAAGATATAAGATGTATATGGCAACAATGAAGACATATCCAACTAAACTTCCAAGCTGTGCAAGCCCTCTGAACTTCGGTGCGCGCCTTCCAAATTCCTAGATGAAAAGGCTTCAAATTTTCCTCTCTGCAGATGCTCAAGGAAATCCATGACGACCGGATCAGTCCAAGGTGCTCCAAATGGAGCTTCAGCACCTGCAACCCACCCTAGATGGCCACCTTTGGGTGTCACTATCAACAAGCAGTTTGGATTGTCCTGACAAAACAGCAAGGGATGTACTATATTAACATGCTGATAGTATACAGGAGATCACCAGAGATATGTCAGAAATATTCTTCACAAGCAGAGGGAACATGACAGTATGCCAATCCATTTTATGCAAGTGATCCAAGGAAGATAACCTCTTTTATAAAATAAATTAAAAATTAAAAATTCTAACAATCCCAAGCATATGGGGTCCGTTGAATTTTTGTAAGAAACAGGGATTCCCTGGTCATTTCATTTTCAAGGGTATGCTCGGTCTAGAACAGTCCATCCACGGCATACTACCCTAAACCCTATCACGTTACTTAGTATTTCAAAAATTTGTGGTTTATCTTGGTGTAAAAGGCATTACACATGCCAAATTATATTGGAAATAACAAAATACAAGAACTATTGGAAAATAACAAATAAACCACTAATCCCTATGTTTGGATGAGGGAGTTTCTAAGTACCAAGGAACTCTCGGCTCGATTGTCAAAAATGCAATACAAGAACACTACCAATAAACTACTCAAGCACTACAAAGCCACTACTAAAACACTAAAAAGCAGAATTTCAAATGACACCTTTCAAGGAGTCGTTCGGAAGTTCTCTCATATGTATTGCATCTAGTCACTTCCAAGTACCTCTGTCTAACTTTTCTAGAGCATTCCTAACAAATATTGCCTCAGTTAACTAGGCCCTCATCCAAACATTAGGTAAGGTTTAACATAATTTAGGGAATATTGTCTTGGTCACGAGACTCTACAAACCTTGATATCCTCACGAGGAATTCCCCTGTTAGGAGCAATTGGATCATTTTCCGCCTGAAACCATAAGAACAATAAGTGTAAGAACATTTGCAATAACTGAATACAATTCTAGTTATGCCGCTCATGCAATCATAACAAGAACACTGTTTGATAGAAGGGACATAACTGTAAAGGATGGATGAGGTAAGTCATGACAAGGGAAAGTAGTAGTTTTGTCCTCTTCTTGTTTCGAAGGGATAAACAGTGATGGAAATATAATATAAAGCCACGGATTACCACTATTATGTCATAACTTGTGCTTATTATGCTCATCAATCCCTCCACCAATCACCAATCTATTCATTGTTAGAGGAAGAGATTATACTGGGCATGGGGGTTCCTTATCGCTCTATTTTTCCTTATCCCTCTATCTTTGCATCTTTCCTTCCCTCTCTCTTTTCTATCATTCCCACCTCATTCCTACCAAACTCGGTATAAGAAAACACCACTGAATAGATATGCCCCGGCTCGATATGTCTAATATTTCTTATAACAAGTCCACTATAAATTCAACCAGAATAATAACAAAAGAGCTTTTAGAATCTACACACACCAACATCTGCTGAGAGGTTCATAAAATGTCTATTAACCATATGAAATGTTCGAGAGAAAGATTACCTGAATGCAAAGCAATGGTGTGCAGACATCCTTTATGGAATTTGAACTACTGGAATTAGAGTAGTAGTCATCTACTGACTTGAAGCCAAACGAAACTGCAGTTTTCATTGAAGGTGTTCTCATCAGATGAATGTCATGTTATCCCATCTGAAATCAAATGGTTTCATGTACACAACATACATACCACGAGTTAGTCCGTCATCAAACTCCCTGACGGTCTTTGCATTGGCAGCCAATGGAATATTATACTCACCACCCATGTCTTCAAAAAGTAGAGCATGCCTACAATGTAGTGCCATAAAATTGGGTTATTTATCAACCTGAAGCTGAAATATAAACAACGGTTGAGAACATAATTTAATATTTCATGAGATTTACTTCTTGAAAATTTTGCAGAGTGAACTTGCAAGAGCTTTGTCATAAACATTATTAAAGCCCTTATGGAAGTCCTTGTCTGCAATGACCAAATTGAAAGGATTACACAATGAGACAGCACCAGAAAGACGGCATGCATTAGATTCCTGCAGGTACCACATCATTGAATACAAATGAAATGAAAGTGGAGAAAGGGATAAGAAAATTCCAGTGCAAAATGTAGGTCCGTGTATTGGTAATTTTTATAACTGTACAATTGTAGTGCACACACACTGGACAATTGTAGTGCAAGTCAATTGTCCAAACGAACAAACAGTACAGAAATCCTAAAAGTGATTGGTCAATGACAAAGTATACTGCCAGAACGTGAGAGGAAATGAGTGAAGTTACATTTTACCTGACCCAAGTAGCGAACGAGAATGTTAGCACCAAGAGACCAGCCAGCAGCATACATATTAGCTTTCGGATACCGAGTGCCAACATGAGCCACTACTTCACACATATCTCCTAAAAATGAAGCCGAATAGAACTGCACATCAGCGCCATAAGATAACTAATCACAAAACAGGCTTAATAAACACATCAAAAAGTTCAAATCTTCAGCATTCAACTCCCATCAAGGAACCAAAGAAAATCCGAACTCGAAAACAACCACCTCATGACAACAAGTATCAATCCTGCCGATTGTAAACAATGCTAGCAAAAAATGTTAATTAGGATTATAAGTTTAAACACAGAGAATCACAAATTGGTACAATTGTAAAATGGAAATTGATTGGGCCAAAGTGAGAATACCTGAGGAGTTGTCACAGGGCTGCCGCCGCAACCGCGGCTGTTGAACACCACAACCCGCCATCCTTTACTTTTGGCGCGAACCAACATGTGTCTGACATACGAGTCATCACTCCCTCCAGTTAAACCCGGCTGCAAAAACACCCATTACCCAGAATCCAAATTCAACTTTTAACTCAAAAGCTTTGCGCTTTTTTCATTATTGTAATTTTTCCCGGGAAACAAACAGGAAATAATGTAGTGAATTCTATCACTTTAAAATGCTCTTTTAACTCCAAGTTTGACCACACCCCTTAAAGGAAGAGAAATGTGAGAGCGAACGCACCAGGAGAATGAGGAGAGGGGAATCGGGGGGCAAGAGGCGGTCGTCGCCGGAGACCCAGTCGAGGGCGACGGCGCCGTCGTCTGCAGTACGGAGGCACTCTCGGCGAAGCCTGACGTCGGGAGTGGACCTGTAGAACGAAGCGAATATGGTCTCGACGTGGCGGTTCGACCCGATTATGGGATACGGGTCGTAGGGTCGGGTCACGGTGGTGAGGACGGGGAGGAAGAGGTCGCGGGCGCCACCGAGGATTTCGAGGGACGGGTGGGCCATGGGGGCGGCGGATGAGTTGACGGGGAGCGAGGAGAAGGCGGAGAGGCGAGTGCGGCTGTGGAGATGGGACACGTGGCGGAAATAGGAGAGAGGTGGTGAGTAGCCCAGGGAGGCTCTGGCCATTGGTTGGTTGGTTTTGTATGCAGCGGATAGCTTGACGAGTGGCTTTCGGAAAGACAACAAAAAGTGTTTCTCTCTCTTTCACTATTTGGCTACAAACGGTTAAATAATACTTGTATTAAATAAATATATTTACATAAATTATATATATATATATATATATATATATATGTTGAAGTCATATTTAGAATAGGAATGTGTTTGTGTAAATCCTAAGGAATCTGCAAAAGTATTATATATTCCCTATTAGGATTAAATTACTTATTAAATGTTGTAATCCTAAAGTAAAATGTTTTACCTTTTCTACTACTATAAATAAAGACAAAATGAGATGAATCAAACACACTTCACAATTACACATCTTTCTCTCTACTATTACTGCACCATCTCTCTTTATATGGCCTCCATAATTATGCCTACAATACGTTCTTGACGCTGCGCTAAAGAGAGTTTATTCTTCAATCAGGGGAGTATTACGTTTAAATCATTTTTTTATGATTAATTTATTATTTTGAATTGATCTACATGTTATTGATTCAATTTAATTTTTCTGTGTTGAACGTGATACAACACATTGAAGATGCAATTCTGGCTTACAGAGAAGGATCTTCTACAAATTCAAAGGCTTTTATTTGTTTTCTACCAATCAGATACGCTTAAAATAAAGTAAAATATTTAAAACGACCATAATGCATGAAAATATTCCCCATGATGCATGAACCCCCTACATTTATATTTACCTTCCGATATATATATATATATATATATATATATTGTATATGTTTCATATATTTGTCAATATATATTTGTTTCATGCATTACGCAATTATACTATGTGAAATTTGTGAGTTAAATAATATAAATAAATTAGAAACAGTTAAGGTTGTTCAAACCCTAGATGTCGAAAAAAAAAAATAGAGAAAAAAAAGAGGAAAATTGTTGAGCCGCGCCTAGCTGGCCTGAAGCCAAGCCAAGACAGCAGCTCCCTTTTTTTTGGGGGGGGGGGGGGGGGGTGGGGGGGGAGGAAGGGGGGCGGCTTTTCTGTGCACGAACCTAAACCCACACGCTGGGTTTATCACCTGACAGACCTACAGCCTTGGCCCGCATACCAGACTGGGTTTAAATCACACCTGGGCCCATTTTTTCCTCTTGGCTTGCTCTGTTGATTGCAGCACGTTGGGCTCCATCTTCTCATTCTCAACCCGTGACTGTAGCAAGCCTGCAAAGCTTGTTTTGCAGGTTGTTGGGCTACTTGCAGCAGCCTCACACGACCCATCTTCACACTGCAAGCCTATAGCTTGCACATGCTGATTGGGCTACCCCGTGTGGCCTGCCCAAGCCAAATTTGGCCCGTTTCTGCTTCTAACTGCACCCAACCATGGGGTGCCCACGGCCAAGCTCAAATTAGGCTATACTTTTTACCTAATAATATTATTTTATTTCTACGATCGACCCCGAATGGTTTCAATCTATTGAATTAATTAAAAGTGACTTGCAGTCCATTAATCTGATAATGAATCCAAAATTATTGACTTGAAGATCACTTTTGGACATTAACGATTCAATAATTTCTTTTGATACTTTGAACTATCACATACTTTCGTAGTAACGAAACTCTCACATTTGAGTTCCCGAAGAAACTCAAATCCACTATACTTAAATTAGCATATTGCATTATGTGTTTCTTACAAGAACCTCTTATTATGAACTAATTGTTCATAAAACTAAATTGAACCTGTAATTTCCAATTTAGTGCCTTTGAAATCCGAAGTTTTCATAAAACAATACACCCATTAAAACTCGACGTTTTTCATGAAAACCATGTCTTAGCACTCGAATGTTCTAACTTTGATGCTTATGGTTGATTCATTCTCAAAGAACCAATTACAATCTTGTTCCCTCCATTCAGTGGATTGTCGTACCGTCACAAGTTCGATTTTCGTAAATTGGATGTTTCTAATAGAAACCACTTTATGTGGGGTACAAGATGTGAATCTCCACTTGACTAGCAAGAAGCTGAGAAACCATTGAAACTAACAATGGCAAGGAAGAGTTGAATAAGCCTCCGCTATAATCTTCATTCGAAGACTTATGCTCAAAGCATTATCAATGGAGATACCTCTCGAAAGAGAATTCCATGGCTCTTTGGCTTGCTCCTACGGACCATGTGATCATGAGACATATTGCCCGAAGCACACCATGATTACGTCCATGAATGAGTACAATTCTGAAGTTTATAAATTTGATCGAATTTTGACTGGAGAATATTTTTCTCGTCATTCCCTATTTCTAACTCGCCCCTGAAGCAGCAGTGTAGAAATCAGAAGTTTACCACATTCTCGGATCTGATTACTACCACAAATGTGAGAGAAAGGTATGGATCCAATTTGGCTAGAGTCTACAGAATGGCTCGACCCAGTTTGGTCAAAGCCTACCGAATGGTAATGCACTGCTTTGGCAGGGATACACTGAATGACATACTCTTTCACAATACAATTTCGAGTTTGTTTTTACAACATATGGTAGAATCAAAGCCTGCCAAGGTGTGGCATCATACCCGAAGCGTGATCTTTGGCACCTAAGACCTAAAACTTCAAGAATAAGGGATAATATTCCCGAACCTTAACCCTACAAAATCTTCTTCCGTCTTGATGGAATAGATCATTGGTTATGCATATATTTGTGCCCCTATCAATGTTGTTAAGGAGTACCATTCTAGTAGTCAATATGTGAGACTAATTTTTGCTCCACCAAACACCGTTGGAAGAGCAGAATTTTGACATGGATGGTCTTGTTTGCCGAATCCCCTTAGTAAACCATTTACTTTGTGAACATTTTTCCATGTTCTTGGATTCAAGCTTGGTGTATGTTTTACTTATGGATAATTTTATTGATATTGTCCTCGAATATGAGTTAATTGAATCATGTTTCTTAATACATGTGACCAATTCAATTAAACACGTGATTAGGTTGGAATGTGGGAAAGTTAGTTGTCTGGATGAATGCGTACTACGCACACTAACTTTACACTTAAATCACATCTCTAACAACGACTTCATGTCTATCCAACCAGATTAAGAGCATTTGCACGCTCCTCGTTTATGAATGATACTGAATTACCATTTAAGAGACCTTAAATTCTCCCTAACGTTGAGTTTTTAAGAATATTCGAGATGACAATGATCATAAATGAAACCATTGAAGAAAATAGAGTGAAATATCTTTGCACCACCTCCAAAAATGAGCTTGAAGCTTTGATTTGGGGCCAATGGGTTGTCTCCCAATTGGGAATACATCACATGTGGTCAGCCTAGAGCTGGGTGATTGAGCAGTTTACTTGCTTTGGCACGACCTTTTGGGACACTTAGGTCGAACAATGATGATACAATGCATCTCCTTATTTGAAGTAAGGATATTGTGCCTACGAGCACACTTTGCCAAGCATGCTCATTAGGAATTTTGATTTTTTATATCAGTCCTCACAAAGATACAACAGGACTCTCTTTTCACAGTGGATTCAAGGGAATATGTGGACTAATCCAACCAAAATGCGGACCATATAAATACTTATGGTTTTGGTTGATGAATCGATAAACTAAGTCACATGTTTGTCCACACACATTACTGCTAAACCTCTTGGCCGATTATGGGTTCACCACCCTACTTATCCCTTAAGGTCCGGGAGATTGGATAATGTCGGAGAGTTTACATCGACGGTTTTCGATAAAGTATTACATGTCGTTTTGGGTTTCTAATTGAACATCAAATTCCCATGTTCACCCAAAATAGCCTCGCCTGGTGATCATAAAGCGCAATTCAAATGATTGCCCGAATTTTGGTGAACATACCAAGTTTCCGGTTTCTACCTAGGGCTATGCAATCCTTGTACGCAGTTATGTTGGTTTGCCTTGTGGCCCATTGCCACCCAACCTATATGACGTTACAGTTGGTTACTGGGTACGAACCTGAAGATTTTCGTATTTACGTATTTGGGTGTGCATTCCATGTGCCAAGTTACGTCGCCGCAACGTACCACTATGGGTCCTCAAAGAAGGATGTGTATTTTTTGTCGATCATGATTCTCCTTCACACTAGCTCTCTTTAAGCCCTTGCATGCGATCTCTTTACCGCTCATTTACGGGTTGTCACTTTAATGAGACAGACTTCACGCCATAAGGGGGAGATAAGAACGTCAATGTTCCTGTAAAACGGCGCGATGTTGCGTGGACGTTGCCCACTATGTCTTATCTCGATCCCATACCGCACAAGTGTGATAAGCAAATGCGATGAATTCTAGTTTTCAGAACGTTGCTCCAGATGCATTCCTCTGATCTAGCTAAAGTGACGAGATCATATACCAGTTGCAAACATGCCTGCAAAGATAGACGTACTTAACAAACGTCGAGTCAGCATCCCTAGAGGGTGTGTTGCCCTTGTTGGACGGTTTGGACGCTTTTGTTGGACGGTCCGGTACACCAGCAGATAACCAATCAATTTGCCTTAACTTGGAGCACGACAGATCACTCGGTTCGTTTAATTCACTTTCTTAGAAGAGGAAGACACGGCACAACAATGAATCTAAACTCGATCGATGTCTTAAATCATTTCCATCTCATGAGATTAATCCAGATTTCTCCCGAAATTTAAAGTTCTTGGTCCAGTATACTAGTTTGGATGAGCTAAATAGAATTGAAATAAGATTATGATCGATGATGTTTTCACTTATATGGTAGCTACCGGCATAAATAAAAAGTGACGATATCAAACCGTGTTCCGTTGATTAAGTGACAACGTAGAACTGATTGGACAACTAAAGTTACAATCCATATCAAATTCCTTACCAAAGTGTGTATTGGACTTGTCGTTCCTACAGTGCCCAAGGTAACCCTGTTGTGTTACAAGTGGGAAATGAAACGTTATGAGATGAATGAAATGGTACGATATGATGCACCCCTTACGGCGCAATGTTTCTCTCAAACGTCTTGTGATTGATAGCAGCATTATGAAATGTGGTTAGTGTTTTCTCCATGAGGATATAGATACGGAGATTTATATGTAAGTCTCGAAGAATTACATAGATTGTTTCAAATAGTTCCAAAACCACGGAACACCCTCTTAACTTGTTTTGAGGCATTCACTTATGGATTGAAAAATCTGACGGATGTGGTATACCCGTCTATATGATTATTTGATCAGTCAGGGATATGAATTATGCCTTTACGTGTTAAACTATGAAGTCTTATTCCAAATTTCTAGAGTTACAATTTGTGTCGTTGACACAAATCTCACTAAGACTCCAGAAGAGCTTGAGAAAACCGCCTCGCACCTGAAGATGGAATTTGAGATGAAGGATCTTGGGAAATCTCTTTTATGCCTTAACCTGAAGTTGAAGCATTGTTCTAACAATATTTTGGTCTACAAGTTAAACTACACCCCGAATGTGTTACCTTTAAGTATACCTTTGATCGTCCATACGTTATATGCAAATGAGACCTTTGAAGAGGTTATGGAATCCGAAATTACATATATGAGTTCAACTTTGCGCTTTGTTGTACTTAGCTCATTGTATTTAGACAGGACATCTCCTTCGCTATTGATCTTGGTAAAGATGCAGCACCGTGCCTATACGCAACCACTGATTTGGTATTAAAGACGTACCCTGAAGGTACTATGAGGGCAAATCCCAACGCACCTCGAGCAAATCCAACCCCCCTGATCCTCGAAATGATGATTGCCTTGTTTGTTATGCTGACGCTGGTTGTTTATCAAACCCGCACAAGGCAAAATCCCCGAATGGTTATGTCTTTACTGTTAAGGATATCGTAATATCTTGGAGGTCCACGATATGACCTTAGTTGCGAAATCTTCGCATCGTTATAAGACTCAGCTCACTTCATTACGCCACAAGTGAAACATGGTTAAAAGTTCTTGTTGAGAATTTCGAAGTACTTGTTGTGTTTTCATCCATCGTTAAGTCCCGACGATGATCCATGAAGATTATGCCGCATGTATCAACCCGACCAAGCCATGATACATCAACGAAGTCAACGCCAAGACATATTGCACTTACATCTACATCAGCAAAGCATCAGGAGATTGAAGTCATGCAATCTGTTCACAAGACAACTTGGCCAATCTCTTCACCAAGTCATTGCCCAAGTCTACACTTCAGAAGCTCGTCCAAGGAATCGGTATGCGTAAATTATCTGAGTTGAATCGCTTGTAGTTCTCTTATTTAGAAGTTATGTCTAACTCAGGGGAAGTATCTTGAAACATACTCACATGATCTTAATGTACTCTTTGTCCCTACGATTAGGAGCATTTTTCTCACTGGGCTTT
Source organism: Pyrus communis (assembly GCF_041283825.1). Taxonomy (NCBI): domain Eukaryota; kingdom Viridiplantae; phylum Streptophyta; class Magnoliopsida; order Rosales; family Rosaceae; genus Pyrus; species Pyrus communis. The sequence continues at coordinate 7,727,880 of NC_142570.1, forward strand.
TACTACCTAAGTAGGTTTTAATGAGGCACCCATCCCGGGATGATCATACTCCGTTGAGTTTAGTACCTTTGTCCAGTTTGACGAGCGTTTTAGACATTATACATATTTTTCTTACTTTTCTCCTTAGTCTATGAGTTTTTCCCATTCCTTGGGTTTTACCATAGCAATGTTTTTGTGAGTTTTTACAAATGCATACTTCAAAGTAAATTTGAGACTCGCGATCACCCGTTGTGCCGATGACTTCATCAACTATTTTACCTTATCTGCTGAAGAATCTGATGTGATGGTTTGTTGAGTATTTACACACTCAAGAGGGAGTGTTGCAGTCATATTTAGAATAGGAATGTGATTGTAAATCCTAGGGAATCTGGGAAAGTATTATATATTCCTATTAGAATTAGATTACCTATTAAATGTTGTAATCCTAAAGAGAAAGGTTTTACCATTTCTACTACTATAAATAAAGGCACACTGGGGTGAATCAAACACACCTCACAATTACACATCTCTCTTTCTCTCTACTATTACCGCACCCTCTCTCTTTATATGGCATCCATAATTGTTCAGTAAATTATGCCTACAACAATATAATAATTATATGACAATTTTATTAAATACATGTATGTATTGTAGTTAATTTTGTAAAATGAAATTTTAATTTTAATGTTCTGTTAATTTTTTATAAATCTTCATGTGTTGGTGGACGTGACTTGTCACCGATTGTCCTTTTTTTTATTAAATAAAATTAAAAACATAACATAACATAATAAAAAATTAAAAACAAAAGTACCCCATAAATAGTTGTTTAATCATATAATTAACTGACCCCCACAAATTCATCTGAAAAACCTCAATTATTTTCCTTAATTTCATTCGCTAACCTTCTCCAAATACTTTTGCTTCTCCTCCTCCGTCATGAACGCAGTCACCGGAAAAGACTTCCCGATCCCCATCGGAGTCTTGAAAACGATCTTCTTCCCCGCCGGATCCTCAACGCTCATCTCAGATATCGGGACCCAAAGAAAAACCTGCTTGCTCTTGATCCCCGTCATCTTCTTCATCCTGCACTTCTCCACGTACCCAGTCACCTCAGTTGCGTAGCTGACACGCGTGTTGGACCCCTCAAAGAAGTGCTCGTAGGGTTGCTTCTGCTTCATCCACACGAACCCAGTTTCTCTGACCCTCCCGCACTCCACGAGGTCCTGCAAGGGGAGGACGCCTTTGGGAAACCCTAGCTCTTCCAGTAGGTCTATGGACTGCCGGTAGCAATCTTCGGGGCCGTACACGATCTCCGCCCCGGCACGCTGCTTGTCTTCACCAACAATTTGCTTGCCACTAGCCATCGTTGGAGGAGAGTCGCGAGTAAATCTTTGATATTTTTCAGAGTGTTTGGAAGGAGGGTTTGAAGGTTTGGAGCTTTTAGTTTGTTGGGTTGAATTAATAGATGGGAGAGGGCTTCAAAGTTGTTGGATGGAAGTTGAACAGAATTAGGGTTCGGAGAGGGAGGTGGGTTGTTCACCAAATGGACATTGCGCTTGTGTCATTGGTCGGCACGGTGATTACGTGCTTAAGGTGATAATGGACTTTAAGGGTCGGAGACACGTTGATGACACTGTATTCACCCACCCTTCGGAGAAACTCTTAATTTCAATTAAAATTGACAAATTTCTTCGATATTTCTGACATATCGGTTAACTGTTAACAAATTACCATATGACATTTCCTAAAGTTTTATTTTAAATTTCCACATTTTTTAGCAAATTGTCATCTTTTCTATCGAAAACAACCGATATCAATATTTCAACAATTTTGCATATCGATATTTCCACCGATATCAATATATTCACTTGTAGTAGAGAGAGTGCTAGCTAGCTTATCAGTTTTAAGTGTCCAAATAATTTGGTAAATAATAGAAGGGTTAATTGCTTACAACTTAGGTAAAGAAAAGTTAGTTTTTGCTACCGGTTACCATTAATTTAGTGTTTCTAAAAAGGGAAGGTAAAGACTTTGCCACGGTTTCACATGGTTTGGCGTGTTGGATGATTATACTTGACTACATCTAAAAGTTGATCTATAGGATACCAAAGTCTAAACCTCACGGCTCGAATACATCTCAAATGATGTTTCGAGTGCTAGGCGTCAATGGGTTTCGTGCACGTAGGTCAACAACATATCTGCTTGCCTGCGGCTGATCCGAACAAAATTTAGGAGTTATTTCATATTATCTCCAACCGAAAAAAGCTAAATATAGTATCGTCTCGAATTATAGTTATGTAAAAAATTATTTTTATATGCACAGCATCAGGCCACTCATATACCATCTATAACCAACGGGGGCATGTTTTCTTGCCAAACTTACGCTGCCAAAATCGTACTCGTGTTCTCATATAACACACTTTACCAATTACTGGCCACTTCTGAATCTACCTATCTACCTATTGTACTTTTCTCATTTTGGTAATATCTGCTGGTGGAGAAAGTCTTAGGTCGGGCATCTGGACCATGTGTCCGTCGCACCTTGGACTACCACCTCCAGGTTTCGGATGGAAGAATTTCTCCTGTTGGTGACTGGAAGTTGAGAAAACTTTTAGGTGTCAATTTGTTTGAATGAATTTTGACCAGAAATGCAAAAATAGGTGAAATTTTGCCAAGCGTAGCATTCAGTGCTGAAATTTAGGTAAAAGTTTGGAGTAGAACCACACAAAACTTGACAAGGTTCGATGATCTTATGCAGTGGATATTCCGTACCTGAATATCTTGGTCAAGTCACAACTGCGGCATCTTTGAGTGTTACTAGCTACAAAAATACACCGATACGAACATGAAACCTCCGATTAACAAACTATAGCTTTCTCCACAGTCAATAGTTACTTATGTGTATCTAAAGACCAAAAATCAATTACGATAAACAAGATAAGACATTTTATGAACAGAAAATCAAGGTCAAGATTTATTCCTAAGGAAACGCCATCACATAATAAACTTTTCCTTAGAAGAGAGAGAGAACCGAGTAGTCAATTGTTGCGAACAACACAAGAAGCCGGTATCAACACTAGTGCTTGTCCTTGGGAATATCCTTTGGTGGAACCTTTGATTCCAGTTCCTTGGTGATTCTGAGAGAATCCATGAAGTCGTATTAAGATGCAAGACCACTAACAAAAATATACGAAAGCAGAGTACATTATTTCCATGATAATAAACATAAAACGGCATATCACAATTCATCGAGTCCTCAAGATCACACTTAAAAAATATCCCTACGCAATCATCAATGTCCACTGTCCAGGTTTGGCTGGACAATGATTTGTACACTGCACCAGTGTTTGATAACAAATCATTCTTGGTTTATCTTGACACAAAGAATAGAACCAAGTAATACTATAAATGAAAGTCTTTTATGATCTGCCCTTCTATTTGAGGGCTGATTCCAAATTACAGAAATTAATGCCCTACTCCAACCAAAAGATCGAGACTAGGGTAATGGTAATACTGAAAGGCTAAGATAAAAGAGAAAAGGCAATGGAGATAGTATCATTTTAAAGATGCCTAGTCATTTAGGTAATACAGTACATCTAAGGCTTCAAAAATCAAACCCGTCAAACCCCCACCAAACTAACATCTCTCACACAGGAGATCAATTTTCACACCATTGCTTGCTAACTTACTAAACCTTCCTCTTTTCCAACATCAAGACAAAACAAACGAAAACGGTTCATGATAACATCATAAATCTTCATCCAAAATCTAAATATAAAGCATATCAGATGCTGCAATCTGCTGAACGCTAACACGTATCCATGTTAAGAGTGACACACGGTTAAGCTGAACCATTTTCAAGAAACATATAGAATTCAAATGAACTGCCAAATTAAATTTTGACTAAATTGAGTACCAACTTGCACACTTACAAACAATTTCATAGTGAACATATTTTACAGAAAAACAAAACGAAAAAAAGAATGAGAAGAGGATTACTTGGGGGATTCTTCCTCAAGCCAGGTGCGGATGTGTTTGACATTGCGCTTGAAGATGGAAGCTGATTGCCTGACATCGCTCCTCAGCATAAGAACCACCGCGCCTACACCAGCAACTGTGAGTATGAAGTTTGTCAAAGCCATACTTCTTCTGCTTCTTGCAAAACCTAGTCCCAATCCAAACGAAGGAAATGATTCCGGATTCAATCCACCAAATGTAATTCAAAACATATAACCAAGGTTTTAGCTAACTTAGCCAAAAGGGTGGATATCCATTCCCAGAATTTTGAGATTTCGCTATGTTTTCAAGTGCCAAGAAAACTGTTTTACAAAAAATGATATAAATATGTATAAAATTGGACATATTAATTATCGAAACAGCTCAGGAAATAAAACCAAAGTGAGGATTAATTAAAATCAAGGTCCAGAGTTGATCTTTAACATTCTTTCCATTCAAGCAACGTCAAATATTATTCATATCAATAATTCAAAATTTTGAAACTTAAATTCGCTTCCCAACTATTTAAACACGGAAGACAAAGTCCCCCTCTCAACCCCAGTCAGTAGCCATGGTCGCTGAGTAATTATTATTCTTCTTATCTTAATATAATCTTAATCTGAATCAAATCACAAAAACCACCCAAAAAAAAAAAAAAAATAACCCTTAAATCGGCAACAAAATGTAAAATTGGATTCAGAAAATCAAATTGTAAATATAAAAACAGAAATTAAAGATGATAGTGAGCGTGAGCGTGAAATTACCTAAGAGAAGTTCGGACGTTGAAGTGGTAAACTTGGGGCTGCTCCTGGGCGGTGGCTTCGCGGGAAACTGAGACGGCGGAGCGAAAATGTGGTGGTGGCGGAGAAGAGGGATTCTGAATTTCTGCGGGTGAGAGAGCACCGAAGGTTGCGGATCAAGTTAAAATATGGGTTTTGGGTTGTCTTGTTATTTGCATGGACCCAATAAAGCATTTGGGTTTTTGTTGTTAATGGACCTACACTGGGTCCAAGTGCCCTTGGACTTGGGTTGTTTTTTAAATCCTCTCAATTTATCCTGCGTACCTTCGGTTCCCGCTTGAAAATGCATGCGCAAAAAGCACTTATGCTTGAAAGCGATTTTGATAGAAGCACGATTATTGAAGAGCTTTTTTTTTTTTTTTTTTTTTTTAAACTATCGAGAAGGATTTATTGAAGAAGCTAGATGCTTCTACTGAAAGCACTAACAAGTTCTTTTGTAATCTATAAACGTTGTTAAGAGAGAGAGCTCACAAGTCAAAGTAAAGAGATTAAAATGGTGACTTTTGAGTTACAGTAGGCAAAATGAGATCAAAATCGAGTTTAGGAGCGTAACTAAAAATAAGCCTTAATTTAGTTCTATTATGTTTTTTTTTTTTTTTTTTTTTTTTGCCAAAATTAGTTCTATACGTTCGTTTGTCTTACTTGTAGAAGTGGGGTTGCACTAAACCACACATAAAGCAATAATATTAGGTATCATACTTGTTATTAATACAGAGATATGATTCCGCACACCGTTTTAACTTTTCACAAACTTCTTTTGATTTATGACTATTGGATAGAATAAATCAAACAAAAACAATGAACAACATCAAACAAAAATATGTAAAACGTTAAAAAGAGCGTGTTTATCGTCTTCCTTTATAAAAATCGATTCCATATAATCTAAACTACATTAAAACCCTCTTTGCCAACCAAAAGAGGGTAAAAAGACAATTTTATCTTCAACCACAAAACAAAATCATGGGCAATAAAGTAAATTCACACAAACTATATTTTACCTTTTTATTCAAAGCCTCACTCAAGGGTGATCATAACACCCTCTAATTTTGAACAATAAAATATAAAAAGAAAACTTCTCTCTCTAATCCACATTCCTTTTTTCTTCCTTTCTCGTTCTCATTTTAAAATCAAAATCAAAATTATTTTCACGCACAAAGTGTGGGGCATATGTTAATGAAAAATGAAGATAAGGAAGAATCTATCGGTTCTAAAAAAAAGTCAAAAGAAGATTTTCGCCAAGAAACCTAACATGTAAAATCTTCCCAAAGAAAAGGAGTAGTGATGATAGTGGGTTCGGAATCAATGGCTTTAGTTTTGGGCTATGAACATCAACCAAATTCCCACCACACGCACCAAACTTTGGTGCTTTCTTGTCTCACAAGATCTCTCCTTTTTATCCTTTTTAAATCTACACTTTCCCTACTATCATGATTAATCACAAGAATCATATTTTCAAAGCAATTTTTTTGGCCAATTACTCACATTTTTTTCTTCTCAAAATTAGCTACCTATGTTTTGCTTAAATTTTGGATTTGGTTAAGTGTCTCTAGCACAATCGTAATTTTACAATGGACTCTGAATACATGTAATCGCTTATACATTTTCTTACACATAAGATAAACTCGGCTACATTTGTATTGGTTTGAAATCTGAATGTTCAAGCTCATGATTTGACTCTTATAAGTTATGAGTTACGCATGAAGTAAATTTTATAATTACTTGTTGGATCAGTTTAATTTCACATAACATATTTCACAAACATGTTCATGGTCCAGAATCGACAGAGTCCTCTATTTTCACATGTATATAGTCAAGAGTTTGATTTGCTACTCGCTTATAGTGATTGGTGTGTCATAATGATCTAAATGGCTTATGACGCGTTTAATGCATCTCCATACTCCAAACGATTATTCATATACTAATACACTTTACTAACCTGACTTCTTCACAATCACAAAATCAAAATCACTTTGATAACTTTTCAATTACAAACTTACAAAATCGTGTTACCCTACTTAATTAAAACCATGCATTATGTTACTTATTTACAAGTCCATGCTACTCTACATGAATAAAAAGATTAAAAGTAAAAAAAAAAAAAATTGAAAGGGGATGGATCAAAATCTACCCAGTCTGATATTCTTGGAACAACCACCTAGCTTAAAGCCTAAAGCGAGTCGGTGGTTGTCTCAGAATCTCTCATCAGTGTGTCCCAACAAAAGACTTGATGGTTCAGTGTGGGTCCGACCACAAAACTTACAAGCGGGGCCCTCTGTTGATCATGAATTTGGTCATTGTAATCTGGACCCTTGGTCACTCGTAGCATCATCCTGAACCCTCCAAGTGGCAGAATCCCAGACGCCCAATTTTTTTATTATTTCCATTAGGAATGTACTATCTACGCATTTTTTTTATTTCTCACATACTCATTATTAAAATTTTATCATTTCATTTTTTTTTAATTCATTTGATTTGACGACGAAAAATTAAAAAATTGTGCGAGAAAAAAAAGAGTGAATAGAACACCACTTTCTATTATTTTTTGTTTAAAAAATCATTTCAATTATTTTTTTTGTTAAAAAACTAATTTCTCTTATTAGTTTGTGTACTTTCCTACCGGCCTACCTATTATTATTATTTTTTAATAAAACCGGCCTATCCTTTGTCCAGGGATATAAAATGGATCAGCCAACTGGTGTTATTAAATTATACAGAATTGGATCCTCTCCTGAATTTGGGCTCAAAAGCCTTCTGACCAATACATAAGGGTTGTTGAATTTTGATCCAACGACTACAAATAGAGAGCACTCTAAAAGTTATAATAATTGTAGCCGTTGGATTTTCATCCAATGGCTTTTGTGTGTTGGTCAGGAGAAGATCCAATTCCAAATTATAAATTACTAAATTAGTTTAAGCATAAAATAAAATATTTCAAGAGTATATATATAATACAGAGGAAGCATGTAATCAATTGTCATTACAAAAGAGCAAAGACTAATACCAAGATCGTAAGAAGAGTTTGGTAAGTGAACTTGTAATTAAACACGATGTTGAAGTAACTGATTGTATGAATTAGTTGAGCCGATTCTAAACCTACAAGTATATATTACACGTTAAAGACCGTCATCAAATAACAAATGATTTTATAAGCTCCATCAGTTCCCTAGTGTGCATATGAAGTAACAAATACCAAAGCGATACAAGCAATTCCAAATACAAACTGAATGAAGTTCGCATCACGCAACTAACGTTAATTCAAGGTACATACTAAAATGTATAAACATCTTTTGTTATGTTCGTTCTTTTCTTCCTTATATATAAATATGTCCCTAGTTTGAATCTATATAGTAAAAAACTAATAATATATTTATTATTGCAATGTCTAATAAAGTCGAAAATAAATGAGGAAACTCCATTGTGACATCCCATGATTCATGTGATACTTTAAGAAACTGAACGGAGGCATGTGGTCCGGCAACACTTGAGTGCTTTTGTCTCCCCATTGTCTCTACAAAATGTGGACCCATAAGTTTATACCAATAGATAATTAAAATCCCACATCGATTTTCTATTTCTAAATTGTGTGCCATGTGAGCTAATTCCATCTTCTATAATCCCACTTAATTATAATTACAATAATAATAAATAATAATCCCAACTTGTCTTTTAACTTTTGCATATGCTTATGGAAGTAACTCACTTTTTACAGCCATGCTAGTGGATGGACAATGGGACCAAAGTAGTTTCAGGACCATTCAAAGTTTGAAAAATATATATGTGAAGGTCTTACGAGAATTTTTCAAATGTTTATTATAGATTCTTTTTGTGCCTATTAAGTATTTGATGCAATTTCTGCTAGGCATATATCGACAGGTTGCGTTGATGGAACTTAAAAAATTATCTTTATATTACTCATTAAATTGCATCGACATATGTCTATATCTGCTAACAAGTGTGCAATATGATTTAATTGACGATAATAAGTCCATTAAGTGTTGAACAAAATGCCCCAGTGAATAAACTAAGACTTTTTTTGTGCTATTCCCATTCTGTTTCTATCTTAAAGACTTGTATTTAACACTAAGACCCTCAAGCTTCGATTCCTAGATCTGCCACTGCATGCTATGATGAAATGGCTGCCGATCAAAACAATTTGTACAAAGTGCCTTGGAATAATTGGTGAGTCAACTGCTCTATAAATACGAGCCACCAACACTACATTGGAATGAAATCTATAGATTAACACTTTAACAAGAGGATTTTGATAAGTTTTTATCAAATTTTAGTGATCAAAGTGATAAAAATAGTATTTACTACTACATCATTTGTTTCTCCTTGAGCAAAATGTTAAATTTGCTCAATTTACTGACGCATCATAAGGCTGAATTATTATTTTTCTTGCACACCAATGTTGTAAGGTCATCTTCTAACGAAATGGCTCAATATAGCCCTATATAGAATTATTGCATTGCAAAAAAATTATTTTTAAATAAATAGTGTCAGACAATGCTCATATACTATTTTCAGTCAGAAAGCTAAACATAGCCCCTTCAATAATTTATTAGTTTTAAGTTGATACTTTAAATTTAAGGAAGACTAATGAAAATGGTTTGAAAACTTTGAGTTTTAACGATAAGGACAAAATAAAGGGTAAAATGAATAGTACCAGAATTGACTTTTTAGTGTAAAAATGTGGTTTTTCGTTAAAGTGAACAGTACTAGGAGCTTTTCGTTAAAGTTCTCTTAAATTTATTGGTTAATTAACTTAATTTAATTAAACTATCGTTGAATATTTTTAAATCTTGCCGTTGAATTTGAATTAACTATTGCAATTGAGGAACTGAAATCTAGAAAAGGCTAAAAAATGGGCTATATTTAGCTAGCCTGATGCCGATTTGGCCAAAAAATTTCTGATGACTCCATGCTCAACCATCAGTGGGAGATAAACTTTTGAGCAAATCAAACCACTTTGTCGCTTTGCGACCTTTAGCGGCCCTCCCCAATATAGATGGCCTAATAAAGTAAAATTGGGCCAAATTGGGCTGGACCAATACTAATTTCCCCGCCATTGCAGCGCACTCCGAGATTCCGACCCTCCAAGTCTTCGATCTACTTTTCCAGTCCCTCTCTCTCTCACACTCACAGAGAGGAGAGAGAAAGAGAAAGAGATTCGCATACCAAGATAGAGACTGTAGAGAGAGAGGGAGAGATGCATGGATATTAATATCGCAAATAAAATATAAAATAAATTATGAATTTTTTTTTGTTTAATTTTAAATTTCTATAATTCATGCCTTTCATTGAAAGAGAGCGAAATCTCAAAAACAAAGAAAAAAACAAAGGCAGTTTAGAGAGAGAAAGCTTGAGAAGGAGGGAGAGAGAAAGAGTGCCGAGGGTTTTCAGTTCGGTAATGGTGATTTAGGCCTGAAGGCGAGGAACCCTAATTGGCGACGGGAGGACGGGTGATTGGAGAAGGGGCTCATTGGAATTGAGGGTGAGTTTTTTTCATTAATGCTCTTCGGCGGGGGAGCTGATGGTTGGAAATGGATCGTGTTCGCGGAGGCTAGCACCGGCGGCGGTGGCGGTGGTGGTGGAGGGAGAAGCGGCTGGCACATCGGCGGCAGCGTCGGTGGCGGAAGCGGCTTCTGGTCGTGGACTGCTTCCTCCAATGTCGGCTTAGCCGTCGCCGTCACGGCCATGGCCGGTATCGCCTTGGCCGCCACAGTCGTCTACTCTCGTAGGTAAAGCAATACAAAAATTCCCCAAAAAATTACTGAATCGAAATCGAAGTAAGTCCCTAATTCGTTGTGAGAGCAAAACCCTAGATTCTTCAATAGCTAGATAGATTGATAGGTAGACAAAAACACACATAGATGATTACGCATCAGAAACAACCAATGAAAGCCCTACGGCGGAGTCACACTTCTTCTAATCCACCTCCACCGTCAAATTCCACATCTTCACCGTCACCGTCGTCAAATTCAACATCTTCACCGTCACCGTCGTCAAATTCCACATCTTCACCGTCGTCGTCGTCATGGATTCATTTGCGATCGGTTTTGTTAGTAGTTGCTTCCTCGTCTTCCACACCAGTTTCCACTGATCGGTGAGTTTTCACTGTTCTTGTTCTTCCTTAAATTTTGTCCCTTCAAGTCTACTTGGTTACTTAGAAATTGTATGAACAGGAAGAAAAGCTGAGATTCCACATTTTCTAAGCACCCAGATGGGGTTTTTCTCATATTTTTTAAATTTGAGATGTAAATCCTGGAGCTCGATCTAGAAGTATCCAATTGATTCGTGTCGAAAACTGTCCTATTCAAGTACTTATTCCTAGTCTTCCTTTACTCCTCTCCTGTAGGATTCAGATTCTGATTATTGCTTCCTTGCTTTTCTATATTGGTTGGATTGAATTGTCCCGGTACTAGTACGCATTAGTTGTGGAATGTCGGAAATGAAATCGGGTTTGAGTAGGCTTTTCTTGCCACAAATTTAGAAGTTCGGTTCTTCTGTTGTCTCTGATTTACAATAAAAGTGCTTTATGGGTTTCCTGTTTAGTCATAAACCTTGCACTGTCCACAAAAATTTTCTCTACTTTGGTGGCAATGGTTCTCTGTCCTTTCGTAGCGGACCTTATTTTTATAGGTGCATTGCACATTGTTCTTTCTGGAGATCTTCGTGTCTTTTGTATACCACTTTGGATTATTAGTTATGTTTGTTTTACTTATACTTCGTGCAGTGAAGTCTGATCACTTCTATTTGTCTCTTTCTTCAGGGGCAGTCTTAAATCACCTTGGTCCCGTAGGAGAAAAAAACATGCCCTTCTACCCAAACAATGGAAAAGTTTATTTACACCAGATGGGAAACTCACTGATGGGGGTCTCAAGTTTTTAAAGAAAGTTCGCAGCGGAGTATGTTCTTGACTTCTGTCAGACCTATTTTTCTATTTTCCATGGAATTGACTTTGTATTTGATGTATGTTTTACAGCTGTTGGATATTAATCACTTACTTTCTGATGCAGGGTGTTGATCCAAGTATTCGAGCTGAAGTGTGGCCGTTTCTTCTTGGAGTGTAAGTATTTTCATATCTATGCGATTGCTTTAATGCTTCCAGTTTCGTATGTGTTATATGAAAATTAGTTAGTATATGATTTCAAAATTTTAAGAACTTCTTGTTAAAGTGATGACTGTTTGGTTGCCTGGTCCTGGGGAATGCTTGGTTCGGTGAGCCTTGCAGGTGTCTGCTATGAATAATGATGAATTTTCATCCATCACCCAGATGTACTTTTAGTCTTTTCTGGTGTGCCTTAGCACTGTGTTTTCCGAGTACTTTGGAATACATGCACATTTTGTTCAATTTTTTTCTTTGGTTTCATTATGTACATCCTGGGTGATTTTCCTAGTGGCTATGATTTGGTACAATGGGGAGGGATGAAAAACCTAAATGTGTTTGTTTAAGTTCCAACAATTTTTAAAGCCTGGACCCATTTGTATGTTCTGTTTTAATGGATATTTTAGTCTTGATTAACATGGGAACTGGCATCCGAGTGCATGGTGTTAAATTAAGATGAGGAATTTTTCTTCCTGTTTTCTTTTTCATTATTTTTCCAGCCCAATTTGCATCTGTAGGCGAAGTTTGGACCTTTGGTTCTGGTTTGGCATAATGAAATATGGAACCTCATCTCGGTTGCCTTGTAGTCTCGCAAGAAATATGCACTTATAAAGTGCTTTTGCGCCCTTTTTTTGTTGTGAAAAAGGTTTGCCTGTGGATTTTGGTACTGGCTGATTTGACATTGATTTGCTCTTTCCCAACAGCTATGATGTGAACAGTTCCAAGGAAGAAAGAGACTCTGTCAAAAAACAGAATAGGTATTGTCTTTTAGCTTTTTGCCCTTCTCCTTGTATGTTGTATGCAATTGTGATTAGTACATAAATTTTCTATGGCATATTCCTTGTCACGGCTCCATCTCTCATTTTTTGTATATTGGCGTGTTTTTCTTCTTCACATTGTTCACACTTTCTTTATCACTTGCAATGCAGAAAAGAATATGAACACTTACGGAGACAGTGCTGGAGAATTTTAACACAAAGTGATAAGAGCTTGAAGTTGAAGGAAACTTCTGGTAACAGTAGCACTGAGGGCAGCGGGGATTTTAGTCAAGTTTTAGATTGTTTTGACCAAGGGGATGTTACAAGTGCCAGGAAATCCATTTCAACTGAGTGTGGAAACCAATTACCCAAGGATTCAGATAACCCTATAGGCAATCAAGCTGTCCAGACTTCTGAATCACTTGAAGCAGATGGTGAGAAAAGTGGAGTAACCTGTGAAGATCCCTATGCTGCCGATACGGAATCAACTAATTCTGATTCCTCTGAAGAATCTGATATCACTCGACCATTACTATCCACTGATGTTACTGAAGAAAATTATGTTGATGACAAGGCTAAGGAGAGCTCTTCTCCCTCCAATATAGACAACAAGCCCAAAGTCCACTCAGCAGAAGATTTTGCCACATGGCAGAAGATCATCCGCCTTGATGCTGTGCGCGCAAATGATGAATGGATTATTTACTCACCATCACAGGCTGATGTGTCAGAGATAAAGGCACGAAGACTAGCCGAAAGTGTTGGGTTAAAGGATTATGATCACTTGGAGCCATGCAGGATTTTTCACGCCTCTCGCCTGGTTGGAATCCTGGAAGCCTATGCTCTGTATGATCCTGAGATTGGGTACTGCCAGGGGATGAGTGATCTACTCAGTCCTATTATCTCAGTGGTGGAAGAGGACCATGAAGCCTTCTGGTGCTTTGTGGGTTTTATGAAAAAGGCACGGCATAATTTTCGACTGGATGAGGCAGGAATCCGGAGGCAACTTGGCCTTGTCTCGAAGATTATAAAGTGCAAAGATGTTCCTCTCTACAAACACCTGGAGAAGCTTCAAGCGGAGGATTGCTTTTTTGTGTACAGAATGGTGGTGGTTCTGTTCAGGAGAGAGTTGAGCTTTGAGGATACGCTTTGCCTCTGGGAGGTAATGTGGGCAGATCAGGCAGCAGTCAGGGTGGGGATCGCCAAGTCTGCTTGGGGAAGGATTAGGCAAAGAGCCCCTCCTACCGATGATCTCTTGCTCTATGCAATAGCGGCCTGTGTGCTACAAAGAAGGAAGACTATAATAGAGAAGTACAGCAGCATGGAAGAGATCATGAGGGAGTGCAATAGCATGGCGGGCCGTCTGGATGTGTGGAAGCTTTTAGATGATGCCCATCACTTGGTGGTGACTCTTCATGACAAGGTTTAGAAACACCGAATGGTAATGCTGGGCATTGGTCTTTTTCCTTCTCTTCTTTTGCTTTCTTGCCCGTCCCCCGATTCTATTCTTTTACGTTTCCTTATTTTTGTTGCACCTGGCGAGGATCCCTTTGATAGCAAGGGATGTTGAGGTGAGTTTCACACTTGCTTGAAACGAGCATCTGATGGGCAATTTCTGGATTTTAGTAAATTATGGATTTAGTATATAATGTATTGCCCGCACTCTCTTGCTTTTCAGAGTGGCTGTGGCAACAATGCAGATTTAGTAAACTCAGATCAACAACCTGACACTGATTTATGAATGAACTTTCTCCCGTCTTTTGAGTAAATTGTATTTTTGGTGGCAATACATGACATATAAATGGTATCGTGTTACGGGGAGATTAATCTCAGCCTGATTGTATAGTCCTTGTATCTATCTATCTATCGATCTATTTCTCTCGTCACACGATGATGTGACGAGGGAGATAGACAGTCACACAAGGGAATACAATTGGTTACAAGACAGATTCTCTAGTAAAAGTGCCATCTTCTTCTACCTCTCATGGTTCAATCCAACATTTTATTCATGGACGTGTAGATGTAGTTGGAGCTTTCTTTTTTTCTTCTTATATGCTGTTTGTACTTTCTACCATACACCAATCCAGAAAATTGTCTAGCTCATGTCAACTTTATACCTTTAGAGACTCGTTGAAGGGTTCGTTTTGAGGCATCCCTATTGAAGCATGTGAATTTCTCTCCAATCAAGAGATCAATTGCAACACTAACACGTGTCAACATCAAAATAAAGCTCTTACAGTTTCACATTGACTGCAGGCGAAAAAGGAGACTCTCCATAACTATAAAAGGAGATCATTCTCCCACAATTAGCCTTCTCCTGATCTAAGATTCCTTAATCCATTATCATAAGTTACTAATTTCTTATTCCTTTATATATTACTTTCACTAAGTGATCGAAACAACCTGCGAAAATCACACCTTCACATTTTATGTTATTCCAAAGTTAACCTAATTTCGTATGCAGTTGAAGGAAGCTTTAACAATTCGCTCTCCCATGGTATGCAACATCTTAAGGTAAAGGTCAAGTACATGCAATGCTGCAACCTTGCATGTGCCAATAAAATCCATAGATACTCGGAACATACTTCAAATTCCGAGTTGACAATTTATTTGGATAAAATTTTTAGTAGGACAACCTAACCATGTCATTTATAAAAAGACATACATAATAAAAGAATGCTACATACGAAAATTAAAATGTATGGTTAAACGCAATGATCGAGATCATTTAGGCATCCACAATTGTTGGAAGAAAAAATGTTTTAACCTACCAAACCATTTTTTACTGTGTTTTTTTTCTTTTTTTTTTTTTTTTTAAGTGAAATTTTTACTCTGTTAACAGTACGTTTATGACTTGGTTACATTAATTAACCCCTCGGGGCTCCGTACGACCGCTTAATATTTTCAGTTTATTTTCCTCAAAGTCTGTAACTTTGAACAACGAGCATTTCTCTCTCTCTCTCTCTCTCCCTCTCTCCCTCCCTCTCTCCCTCCAACCTCTCTGTTACTTCACAGTCGGATCACTCTTCGAATTCCGATCCCTCCTCCGATCTCCCGCAATGTCCATCGCCGAACAACCCCCCGCTCAGAACGGACTTGAACCAGATCAGACAACAAATCCGAAACCCGAATCCGAATTAGAACTAGTGCCAGAGCCTGAAGCTAAACCGGAGCCAGCGCCTGAACTCGAAGCTGAACCAGCACCGGCCCCGGAACCCGAAATTAAACCGGAACCGGTGCCCGAACCCGAAGCTAAACCCGAGCCAGTGACGGAGGCCGAAGTTAGACCGGAACCCCTACCCGAACATGAAGTGGTGGTGGCCGATGGCGCGGATCCGAAGGTGAATGAAGTGATCGAAGCCTCGATCCAATCACACGGCCAGCGAGCTGCGCATCCGGAGCTGAAGAAAGACGAAGGAAGCCGTACATTCACGATGAGGGAGCTGCTTAGTGGCTTGAAAAATGACCAATCAAACGAGGTCACTAATGATTCCAGCTCCCCTTACAGTTACAGGTTCTCATTCCTTCATTTGATTTTAAATTTTGGTTTTTTGGTAATGTAATTGTACAAAATTCTGTTTGTTGTGCTTGAATTTTGGTTCAGTGTGGAGAATTAGTCCAATTGGTGATTTTTTCCTGCAGTTCCCACTTTCGGGTTTTCGAAAACTGGAATTCACAAAGGATGATAGAATTATGAACTTTGAATTGGTTATGATGGATTTGAATGTCGTTGATTTCGACGAAATTGATCTGTTTTAGGTGTGGATCAATTTGTTAGTGAATGAAATTTGTGTTTGGGGTGGTAAAAATGTAAGTTTTGTATGGTCATTGTAGTGGTTAATGTTAAAAGTTGTAACTTTAAATTGGGTAGGTCGATTTGCATGTTACTGTTTTCGACAAAAGTTATCAGTTTTAGTCAATGGATCAAATTTGTTTTGAGGACCGAAAAAATGTAAGTTTTGTATGGTCATTGTTCTGGATCACCTACGTTGTTAACCATTTTTTGACAATTTATTTGGCGATTTGTGGATTGAATTGTATCAGTGAAGAAAGCCCACAAGAGCAACACTCAGAGCAGAACATTGCTGCAATGGAGTTGATCAACAGTGTCACTGGTACCGATGATGACGGTCGGTCTCGCCAACGGGTTCTTACTTTTGCTGCCAAGAGGTACTGTCTTCTTTGTCTTTCCTTCTTACTTGTCAGCTTGTAGGGAATAGTATAATCCTATATTTTACTACTGAAACAAAGTTTGAGTTCTTTGTAATGTTCATGATCATACTTCTCTTTTCTTTGTTTCTTTTACGGTACTTTGCGATGTTTGCAACCACACAATGTCTTTTAGGTGTCTTGCTTTCCCGGAATTCTTATTTGTACATAAATTTTGTAGGTATGCTAGTGCAATAGAAAGAAACCCACATGATTATGATGCACTTTACAATTGGGCGCTGGTTCTTCAGGTTTGAGATACTCTCCTGCTCGATCTGTGGTTGCATTTAGTTATGGTTTTTGCTTATCAAATTTCAACTAGACGGCTTTCTGTGAATTTAACTATTTCCTTGCGATGCAATTGTGAGAATGGTGTTATTTTATATGGGTTTGGAGGCACAAGGTGTTGATTTTAATCCCCCTTAGTTGATCATGTTTATCGATAGTCTCCGGTGTTATGCAAACTTATAAGATGATGCCATGCGAATATATGAACAGTTTAGTAAACACACCACACACAAACATAGAGAATTTAGCAAGGTTTGGCGAACTTTGCCTACTCCTTGTGTGATCTCTCTTGAGAAATCACTTGCACTATGGAGAATAACAACTAGGTTACAAGAACTTATTGAAAGCCCTTATGCTAAACCCCAAAACCTTTCTTTAGATCTCTTTATCACTCTTGGCTCTCTACCTTGTATTTTCTCTGCTGTTCGTGTTAATAAATCAGCCCCACAAGCCTATTTATAGCACATACACTAATTTTTACATGCCTTACAAGTATAGGATTCCTAAATTCTCTTAGAATTGGGAAAACTAACTTATTTTCTAATCCTAAACTCATTCGGATTACAAAGAAAAACCTATTTCCCAATTCTTATGGGAGATAACCTGTGCACATTCCTTTTCTCCTTTCCAAACACCAATTGGAAACCTAAACCTGTTTGGCCTTTGTATTTTGATGAGCCAACTCACAACACATGGTAGTAAGAATAATATGCTCACTGAAACTTGGTCTACCCTTATGTGTTGTTTACTAAGCTAAAGTGCCATTCTACATTAGCCAACGTTTTCCAATTGGGTCATTTTTGTGGAATGAATAAGGGTATAAGTATCTTCATTATGTTAGCTCTCTCCTCCAGTTATGTGCCTTTAGCTGTTTCAGCTTCTCTCTAAATGATTAAATAATGTGAGGTGTCACTTGAAATTTTTGTTTTAAGGGACATTTTGTCTTCCCCTTAGGTGAACCAGTGTGAATTTACTATCTAAATAATCCTCGTCTGGGATGCAGGAAAGTGCAGATAATGTTAGTCCAGATTCTACTAATCCTTCTAAAGATGCTTTGCTTGAGGAGGCTTGCAGAAAGTATGATGAGGCTACCCGTCTGTGCCCAACACTTCATGATGT
Source organism: Pyrus communis (assembly GCF_041283825.1). Taxonomy (NCBI): domain Eukaryota; kingdom Viridiplantae; phylum Streptophyta; class Magnoliopsida; order Rosales; family Rosaceae; genus Pyrus; species Pyrus communis. The sequence continues at coordinate 7,746,131 of NC_142570.1, forward strand.
ATGTTTGCATATCCTTCTACAATATAATCTCCTCAAATAGCAAGTGAACTTAGTAATCTTGAAAGTGCCATGATAGAGTTATTCAGAAGGTGTATGTATGTGTGTAGATGATCTTTCTATAATTTCTGATTGGTTATCTCACTTGTGTGAGAGTGAAAATAATGCTTGACTTTTACTTTCCAGGCTTTCTATAATTGGGCTATTGCTATCTCTGATCGGGCAAAAATGCGTGGTCGTACAAAGGAAGCTGAAGAACTATGGAAGCAGGTTAAACCATAATTCAGTGCTTCAGCCTTGCCAGATAGAAGTTACTTTCTTTTTCCATGTCTTAAAAAAGTTGCTGCTCTTGTTAATCTCCTGCTGCGGCTGTTGTGGCAACTCTTACACGTGGCAGCTGGATTCTGACGCTTGGAAGTTGGATATGACTTTTTAATATTCAAGATATAATAGCATAGAAACATGAGCAATTTGATACTCTTTAGTTTATTCTTTTGTAAAAAACTAGGCCTTTGGACTAGGTGATCTTTTGGAGGTTTAGGAAACTAGGAGTTTGCTTCTTAAATCAATTTTGCTTCTCCTTAGATGTGGCGGTGCTGGCATCAAGTGGCGATAGTTCTCATTTATTCCTCGCCGAATCATAAACAACTGGATTTTTAATCCCTAAAGAAAAACATAATTTCGAATAAATGAAGTGATTTTTACCACCCCTTGATTTGATTTGCAGGCTACAAAAAATTACGAAAAAGCAGTGTTGCTCAACTGGAACAGTCCCCAGGTATGACTCAATAAATTGTTGTATTAGGCTATTCCTATTTCTTATGATATCCTGCGAAAACCAATGTTTTATACAATTATGAAGAGAAACAGATTATGAAATCCGGGAAGAATGCACTTATTTGCATTGTCTCCTTTGTATCCTATTACTAAATCCGTGTCATATATTCCAGGCACTTAACAACTGGGGACTTGCTCTGCAGGTATCTTAAATTGCATTATTTTAATTAAACTTATTTTAGAAGAAATAAAATCTTTTTAAATTTTCTTCTCACTCGGCATATAATTATGTTCCATGTCATGAACTCCAAATTGATTTTTTTTTTAATCAATTATGCAATTTAGGAACTCAGCGCAATTGTTCCTGCACGGGAAAAGCAAACAATTGTAAGATCTGCAATAAGTAAGGTACCGTATAATAATTTTTTGGAGATATCAGAATGATTGGATAAATGTGGATGGGAAACCAGAATATTATTTTCATCTTTGAAGTGTTTGTTTCTCATTTATACTGTCATGACTCATGTCATTTTCTTCTGGTGCAGTTCCGCGCAGCTATTCAGTTGCAGTTTGATTTCCATCGAGCAATTTACAATCTTGGAACCGTATTGGTTAGTTTGTTACTTATCTTAATAATTTTAGGATAATGTGATACTCCATTCATAATTTAAATGGACTCTCAGTTTCCTCTATACTGGATAACAAGAAACCACCGGTTCTCTTATCTAATAATCCCCCGTAACTTGAATTACCAAACCTTGGTCTTTTTCTTACTTGCAGTACGGATTGGCTGAGGACACACTAAGAACTGGGGGATCTGGACACCCCAAAGAAGTTTCACCTAATGAATTGTATAGTCAATCGGCTATCTACATTGCAGCTGCTCATGCTTTGAAACCAAATTACAATGTAAGGTTCCCATAGTTTTCTTTCTCAACCAATTTGATTTGATATTTATATGGAGAAAAGGATAGCCCTTCAGCGAGAGAGACGTAAAATGTAGTTGGTTTTATTTTTCCTTTAAGGTTTAAGGATATTCACTTTGATTGTGTATGCTAAGTTTTTGTGTGATTAATTATTTACAGGTTTACAGTAGTGCCTTGCGGCTCGTGCGATCCATGGTAAGAAGTTAAGAACTAATACCAACTTCAGTAAACCCTTTAGGCTTCTGTATAAATAATTTTGGTCAGTTATGAGGTCGGGTCTCTACTGGTTCTCCATTGAGAAGTGAACCTTATGACAGAGCCATACATGATGCGCGTTCCTGATTTTTCCCTGATCATCAAGACTTAATTTTCCTAATTCTTTCAGTGGTCATACCTTGATGTCTGCTTAATCTCGTTGGTTGAGAGATTATTTTTTTGGTTTGCTGACATGATAATTTCTAATCTTTACAGCTTCCTTTACCATATCTTAAAGTTGGATATCTTACTGCACCACCAGCGGGAAAACCAATTGCACCTCATAGTGATTGGAAACAATCGGAGTTTGTTTTGAATAATGAAGGGCTTCAACAGGTAATTCTTTATCGTTTTAGTGTATATCAAGCGAAGAAAAATTATCTGCACATTCGATAACTGAATTAGTTATAGTAACTTTCCTTGCTTGTGCCAAGTATATTCTTTATCTGTTTGTTACTTACTTGTGTTCTTTCTGTTCATCTACTTCCTTTCAGCAGGTTAGCAAAAATGAGCAAAAGCATGTACCCCAAGGCATCTCAAGTAGATCAGTGGAAGCAGCTATAAAAGTTGACGTTCCCGATATCGTTTCTGTTTCAGCATGTGGTGATCTGACTTTACCACCTGGTGCTGGCCTCTGCATCGATACAATTCACGGACCCATCTATCTGGTAAGGAATGCCCTTGGCAACAGATAAAAATTCTTTATACGAAGAGAAGTTCTTCGGTTCTTTGTGATGGGCATCAAATCATAGAATTTTTTCGGTAGTCTGTCAAGTGCATGAAAAGTGGACTAAAAACATTGCATTTATATTTTAAAACCCGATTCTAATGCGAACATTCTACCTCCAGGTTGCCGATTCGTGGGAATCCCTTGATGGATGGCTTGATGCAATCCGTCTAGTTTACACTATCTATGCGCGGGGTAAGAGCGATGTTCTGGCAGGTATTGTAACAGGCTGATTTAATGTATCGTCAGTTCCTTATTTTGTTTCGAGTGATGTATAATTTTCCGATCGAGAATGACTTGTTCGAATAAACTCTGTATATCATAAATTTTTTTTACACGATCAAATACAAATTTTCTCTGCATAGTCAGATTATTTTCATTAGTGGACCTGGTTGCTGTTTCTATCTTCCAGAAAGCTCAAAGAAAACTAGCATTTGCACTTCTTTTTTCATCTCTTTTGAACATCTATGTGTTTGATGTCTGCATCTCATTCTCATCTCAAAACTGACCTCAGACCGCCATCCACCTGGGCTGGATCCGGCTGAGCTTCCTCACGCTAAAGAGTGCGTTTACGTTATGTCATACCGAATACTTAAGTTTTACCTCGTATTTCTTCAGGTTTCCCCTCGCATAACGTACTCTCTCTCTCTCTCTCTCTCTCTGTGATCTATCCAGCAAAAGTAGAAATGCAGAAATATTTGCTCAAGCGGTGGTGAATCACCCACCAAGATGAAATTTTTATTGTTTAGGATCGGACACAACTTGCTACCATTCTTCCGTCTACTAAATATATATATATATAAGCCTTTTCACTCTAGGAACCCAAAAATTTCATGCACATTGGGGGTTTTACTTTGGCCAGAGCAAGAATGGAAGCGGGAAGAGTCCACAACCCTTCACCGCAAATCAATCCGGAAGCAACCGCGGGAACCATCAGCACGGCCTTCTTGCTGTTAAGCTTGTGCCATACAAACACAATCAGACTCCCAATGCACATGTCTATGGCAAAGTATGCCCCGACCAGAAAGGGAACGCCCATGACCATCGGAAGTGGCATCCATTTTCCAATCTTAGGCGAAAAGTCTCTGACTAGGTTAACTAACACCGCGAAGGCGAAAAAGCCGTAGCAGAGCTGTAGGCAATGCTGAGGCAGCGCCGAGAAGCCTTGAACGCTTAGAATCGCCATGTTTCTGTAGATCAAGGCGTACGGAGCTTTGAATTCTCCGTGCGGGTTTCCCACATCGAATGCCTTGTAGAATAGGAAGAAGCTGAGAGGAGCTGTCACACAGCCTAGTAACGTGCCAATGGCTTGGCTCACAAACATTGCTCTAGGAGAGGTGAAAGTTAGATGGGCTGTCTTGAGATCTTGCATCAGAATACATGCCACGGAAACCACCGATTTGATGAGACCGCACCCGGCAAGCCCTGCCACCACACCGTGCTCTTTTCCCGTCATTGCTGCCAGCACGAAGAGGGCAACTTTTCCGTAGTTATAAGCCATGTTTATATCGGTTAGACCAGCTCCGTAAGCATTGCAGAATGCAAGAGACGGAGCAAGCATGTAGGCTACTATAACATAATACCATTTAAGCTCCGGGAACATCATCGGGATCACGATTATCGATATGATTGAAAAGACAACGTATCCGGCGACTGCAACCCACGTAGGGATGTTTTCGCTGAGGAAGATTTCGTTCTGTTTTTCTTCAATCGGCTTCGCCTTGCCCTCGACATCTGCAGGGAGAAGAAGTTGATTAGCAAAAACTAACTAAAAAAACACAGCAGCAGCATGAAACAAAAGGAAATTCAGAGGCTGATTCTATTACCCAATGGGAGATTCTTGTTCTTCAATCTGACATGAATATTAACAATGGTGCAAGCCAGAATCTTGATGAAGTTGTAAATCCCGTCACCGAGGATTAGGGAAACCGAGAGGAAAACCTTGTAACCGTATAAACTCTTCATGTCGTATTCGTCTAAACTCTCCGAGAACCAGTGTCCTTTAAGCCGGCCAATGAGCGGCCACATTACCCCGAAGGAGAGCACGGATCCGAGAAGCAAAGACAGGTTTACCAGATGGGAGCATATCATGCCTGCTCCCACAAAAGTCATGCTAAAATCGAAATAGAATCTGCATTTTGATAGCAGCAAATTATGAAGGATTAGTAACAAGAACCAGAAGCAGGGAAAGTGAAACGATTGAGTGATAAAAAATTCGTACGTATTCTTCCACGCTTGCAATCCGAATGTCGGAAACTGCGAGAATCCGCACTCTTCTGTGGCACTGTAAAACCACTTGAAAAATCCCCACAGGAAGCTGACTGAAAAATACTTCATGAATCCGTGTACTTGCTTCCTGCAAATCGTCATAGCTTTGGCTGAGTTTTGATTCTAATGGGGCGCTTTAAGAGCAAACCTGGGCGTAGGCACATTAGTTAAAGCGAATGTGCTCTTTCTTATGCACCCGAGTTAAAAATATTTATGCATATATATATATATATATATAGTATATATACACACATAAATATGGATTTCAAAGGAGTGATGAAGAGAGGTGTTGGCAGATGTTTACTTGGCCATCTCATCTCCCTGAGTGTGGAAGCCATTGATGAGAACCGCAGTTGCCAAACCACTTGGATAAGTCAATTTCAAGTCAACTATCATAATCTGTAAAAAGAAAAAACAAAAACTCCATATGAAAATCTACTTTAAAAGAAAAAGAAACAATATTTATCTCCGTCTCATCAAACAAGTAACTGAAGACGGCAAGGAGCTTGCAACTTAAGTGATTAATATCATTTATCCTGAGCTAGAGATTTTAAGTTTAAATCCTCAAGTGATTAACATTATTTACTTTGAGCACGGTTTTAAAAGGCGCTTGTGCCAGATAAAGGTGCTACTCCTCAAGTAATATATAAATAAATGCCTACTTATATTTAAATGCATACATAACTGTCTTGTGATACGTAAGTTGCAAAATAAAATGGAATATACATTATAAAGTATTAAACCATATTCAAAACATAAGGAACGAGTATATAATAAGTGTTTATCTAGATATTCAACAAGTCTCTTACAATTTATAGAAAAAATAAAATGCAAAATTCAAGTTATCTATTTTCTGTTTAGGTGAGAATCGCGACTTAAGCGGGTGCCTAGGCGGATTAGGTGCCCCTTCTTAATTTTCAAACGCCTAGGAACTAATCAGGGCGGTGATCAACCACCTAACGTTTAGAGGGAATTTTTAAAACAATGACTCTGAGCCGGAAGTCCTGAGTTTGAATCCCTTCCCAATATCGCCCGTATAAAAGCGAGAAAATAGCAAGAAACTAAAGAGTAGAAGATCAATACCTTTCTTAGAGGAATCAAGACAAAAAGGCCAACAAAGCAGACTAGAAAAAGGAAGCCAGTCATCCAACCAAGCGCAGGTTCCTTAACAGCAGTTGCAGAGTTTCCTTCTGTGTTCACACCTGAGAGCTCATATGTCTTCTTGTTTAATCCCAACAAATAAGATGCAAATCCACCTGTTTATCCAAAAAAGTACAAAATTAAATAATGTTTAAGAAACATTAATTAAAAATTAATATAACACATAAAGAAAAACAAAAAGTACCTCCCACAGCAATACTATAACAAGCAACAGCACAAGTCTGAATCATAGTATTCTCCTGCCGAGTGAAGGGTTTTGATTTGAATCCCGCCTTCTTGAGCAGGTTCGTCCACGTTCGGATGAACACGAAGGCGAGGAGAGCAGCGGAGACATTGAGATTAGGAACAATCCCAGTTGTGAGGTTTAGCTTCATGGCTATCACACTGTACACCGTTCCAATCACTATGCTCGCGACGACTCCCCGGACTGTTAACTGCTCTGTCCACGGAAGGATAGTCCCAACTGGCCCCTCGGATTGAACTATCGTGTCTTCTTCCATGTCATCTCTCTCTACCTCCTTCTTCCCTCTTGGTTCCAACTCCATGTTCATGGTTTCAAAGTCCCTGTTGCTTGTTTGTTAGGCAATGGGAATAAAAAAAGAGTTTCAAATGGAATGCACGAAAACCACTTTTTTTCTCTATCAAATAAAAAGAGGAGGATGCAGCACGAGAACTTCTCAAAATGTCACTTATGCATGAATTTACCGTCGAGTTGTTGTATTTTAGTCCTTTTTCCACCTTGAGCTTAGCTACAATGGATGGTAAGGGACTGGACTGGATTGACTTGGCTATACAATTACAATTACATACTCTTGAAAAGTTGATGAAAGTATTTGGTGTTGCCTATTGTAGTAAGCTAGACAGGAAGAAAAGGATGCTTCCTTGGTGAATATATAGCCCACGAAGTGCAGAAATTACTACTTGGACATGTTTATCCTCTTCAGTTTTTCTCGGCAACCTACAAATTCCAAAACCACATGAGTATATCTTATCACTAGAAAATTTCCGACAGTGCAAATATCTCACGTTATGGTCTTTGTTTTTATATATAATTCAACCACTTGCAAAATTACCAACCAAATAAATAAGAATCTCTGCAATGGTAGGACGGCAGAATCTGGCAGAAAGTGCTCGATATAGAGGTAGGGCAAATGGATTACAATATCATAATTATGGGTACAAATGATTTACGGACTTCACGGGAAGTACTTACATACACTCTTCAAACGTTCTTATTGATGTTTTTGTCCAATAATACAATATATGCATATTAATTTTTTCGCATGAATTATATTATTGCTCTGAAATCCGAAAATGGCATGCAAGTCTCTATCCTACAGTCCTACTTCACAGTCATTGGCCTTACTAGCCGGCCTTATCATTGATCACATTTCTCTTTATTCTCTTCCACAAGGTGTTGCCCTTATCAATTGTGATAAAGGTGTTGGGGTAGGGCTAGTGATTGCCTTCCCATGTAATGAAGTGGTTAAATTGGACCATTGGGAGTTTGTAAGTTGTAGATTTGTGGGTCAAATCACCCCCTCATTGAGCATGATGGGTTCATAATAGTCAAGAAGATTATCCATTGTATTTGAAAAAACTTTCTTTCAATCATAGTGCTTCTATTCCACATAATTTCATTGTAAGTTGCTCTCTACTATATTTTGGAGTCTTTGCTTGTGAACTCTCAACTAATTAGATGGTTCGTTTGGAAATACTTTTGTATGAACCACTTATATACATAATCGTTGTGCACGCTTCTGCTAGAAGAGCAACAAAAATCCTATTGAAAATTCAAGTACTTTATGGCAAATCATTTGGAAGTGTGCTTCTTGAGTGTTTTTATAATCCAAAAACACTTTGAAGTTATTCTACCAAACATTGTCAAAAGTGCTTCTCATTTGAAAACAATGCTAGTCATTCTAAAAGCACTGTCAAACAAAATACTCGTTTCTAATCAAGTAAGTATACATCTGTTGATGCATAGAAATAGATCAACAATCAAAATTGAAATGTCAGAGCAACAATCAAGACAGCCAAATATGTGATTTACCCAATTTGAACTTTGTCCACAAGGTTGTCAAGTGTTCTCATGAAATAACTCATTATATTGCATTACATTAAACATCAAAAGACAGTGATCCTCTTACTTCTGTTCTTATCCTGCATACTTAAATTTGTTTAGAGAATTTGAGTTTGCATAAGTTCAAACAAGAGTGTGCAGAAGAATAAAATAAGTTTGGGTAAATCATTTCTCCAGGTCAAATCCAACAACTACTTTTCAACTCAATATGTAACCATCTAGATCAAAACACTAAAAATAGGTTTTTATTCTCAAGAATCTTAATCAAATGAGAAATAAAGAGGAAGCTAAACAATGTAGGGGATGACCAGTTAATGAGAACGAATGCAGACCATTCTTTGCCCCGTGTAAAAAGCAATGGCCATGAGCTCTGCACACGCACTGTCCCCAGCTGTGCTTTTGGAATATTGCTTGCAACTTGAAAGTGGCTTTCACACCAGAAAATAAAAATTACAGAAAAAAAAAGAGAAAAAAGATGACAGATGAAATTAACTGATTGAAACTTCAGACCCCATCATTGATATAATCCCAGATTACTTAATTAATTAAGCTTCACTTATGAGCTTATATATTTCTTTCTCATCTGACCAAAAACAAAAACTGGGCTTGGATAAACCCAATTTGATATTCGCTTATTCATTTATTAGGTTGCCGACTTATTATTTTTGTGTTACATCGATATTACAATCTTAAGCTAGAGTAAGAGGAATGCGGATGGTTCAGATTTAGCACGCAATGAGTTTAAAAATGAAGACTCTATCTACTAGGGATCAAGATCCTCTCCTAATCTAAGGATGAGGATCCTCATGATCAAGGGATGTGAGCCGTTGAATTTTTATCTAACGGCTACAAACAGAGGGATTCCTTTAAAGTTATAATAATTATAACCGTTTGATTTTTATCCAACGATCCACATCTCTTAATTATGAGGATCCTCATACTTAGATTAGGATATGATCCTGGTCCATCTACTAGAACAATCCATTGTTTCTCCGCCGAACTGTTTTTTAACTTCTAGCTTTTGAAAGCATCTCAACTTTCATCAAATCATGGAAAATTTGTTCTCTTCTTTAAAAGATTACTACTACTTAAGAATATATTTACAGTGGTGGTGGTGGGTACCCCCAATGTTGAAAACTAAATGGGAGGAGGGACTTAGGCCAATGGAGATAGCTAGGCGTGGCCTCATTTGAAGGTCTCAAGATTTTTGTATCCAAGTACTGTGTAATATTTAATCAACCTGTGAGCTCATCCAAAAATATAGTAATATTACACATCTTTTTTGTCAAGATATCAACAGATATTGACTCCCCCACCCCACTCCAACCCATCCACAATGTTAAGTTGAGAGATATTTGTAGCTAGGTTCAAGCCTAACCATGTGATCCTTTGGGGACACATACATGTTTGCTCTATTTTACAAAAAGAATTCAGGTATTGACCAATACATGTAACACATGATTTTTTGGGCAACAATCGTGTCACTCGTGAATATAGATTTTAGGTTGATTGAAAAATGGTACATGTTAAAATGATTGTTGTAAACTTTTGTTTTTTATGTTTTTATCAACGTGTCAAATTTTATGATTCAAACCTTTTCTGTATGTCTAATGATTCACGTTTTTTTTCTTTTTTTTTTTTTGAAAAAAAAGGGATCAGCAGTGGTTTCGTCACAGTAGTCCACCTTTTCAGGGGCAAGGAAGACTCACATAGGCATTTGGATCTCTTCCTGACCACCATCATGCGATTCACTAATGCTGGAAATCGAACAGAATACGTGACGTGTGGAATACGGACATGTAATTCGTCTCCAACTACTGTGCCAGCCTATTGAGGTTAATGATTCACGTACTTTAGGTGGAAAAAAGAATCTTATATATATATATATATATATATATATATATATATTTGTGTGTGTGTATAATGATTGATTACATGGTCAAACATGTATTTATGGAGTCAAAAGATGGAGTGCAGGGGCATTTTGGTTCAAAAGATGGTTTAAGAGTAGAAATTCTTTCACAAAATCATGAAAATATTTGTTATTTTCTTCGAGAAATAACTATTAGGGTGCGTTTGTTGTACTAGATTATTTCGGACTGGATTAGTTTAAGGGACTAAGTCGGATTGGCTTAGCATGAACTAAATAGTACTAGAATTGTGAAGCGTTAAGTGCAGTGCCGAATTAGTTAGGACTAATTTTTTTTTTTTATTAATTATGAAAACTTCTACTTTCTTGTCTAAAAAACTAAAATGCACTCTATAAGTAAAAATTGTAATGGGAAATCCTTTCTTTTTCAGAATTTATAAATGTGAAAGACAAAAAAATATTGAAAAAGAGAAAACATATTGTTATTTGCAAACCTAGACAAACTACCGTCCTCACATCTACTTTCCTCACCGCCACTCCAATTGCACAAACCCAATCCAGACAATTTTTCTCTATATCTTTCTCTCTCTCTCCAAATCGCGCCTCATTAAGTTGGATTGTCTTGTAAAATTTCTGTTTTCTTTCATTACTGCAATTCAATTTCTTCAATTTGTATGAACATCTGCGCCCTTCCCATCTTTGAACGACGACTCGAAAATCCCCACCCAGAAATCAATCGATGACCAAAGACCAAACCCAGGCAAGAAGGACAAAAGGGAGAAGGAGAGAGAAATGGGTAATAGGCACCCTTAAAATACACCCATGTTGAAATTTGGGACGGAAATAGGTGATAGGTATGGCCTGATTTAAAGGTTTCAAGATTTTGTAGGTGTGTACATCATCCAATAGTTCACAAAATATAATAACCAATAATTTGTGAAGATATCAAGAAGCTTATGGTGTATTTGTGGGTTCCAATCAAATATGATTACTAGCCCTTTTCTTTTTCTTTTTCTCTTTTGGAAATATATTTTTTGCATAATTTATATGCCCAAGCGATTCGTGACTTATCGTCACACATTTCAAATAATATATAAAGATATTAATTTGCTTATTAAGATTTGATTCATATACACCAAAAGTATCTCTTCTTCAAAATTTTCTATGAACAACTACTAGGAACTAAATAGTGCACATGTTAGTTTCCAAGAATATCGAGTCATCTTGTTAGACTTACTTGAGCATTGAGCTTCGTTGTAACAACAAAATGTATTTGCACAATCTCTTCACACACTTGCAAATAAAGTTTGAAAGATAACGTTACTACAATATGCCTTCAAACGTTAAAAGTTTCCATAAGACCAGAACTCACTAATTTTTTTTCAAACAAAATATTTGTACTTTTTTCTTTTTGGGATTGAACAAGTTATATATAGGTTAGGCTTGTGCTCCTCGGAGACATATGTTTGCTCAATTTAGAAGTTAGGATATCGATCAACATACTTCTACCATAAGTTTTACAAGCAACTACCCTAATCCAATTCCTATTTATTGATGCAACCTTTTATTTAATGTATCATGGTATGTTTTGTCCTTGCCTTCTTGGATGAGGACTTTGGGTGGGTTGTAATGTGACGAAACTGACCAAATGAAGGAGAAAATCTTCACCCAAGTGGCTCTTGCAATCATAGATATCATCACCTTAGTGAAGCATTGAGGCAACCTTTGTCACCTAGTGGCTTGTGCAATCATAATATAGATGGGATGAGAAACGGTAAGGAGATTCTCTTAAAAGTGAGACTCTCCAGTCTTCATGAACTCTCTGTCACCTCGGGGTTTTTGGTACAATGTTTAATACAGTTGGTACGGAAATTAACGTTAAACTGTGAGGTGCCAAAAAGTTCGTAAAAAATCTCATTTTAAGAGTCTTCTTAGCATTTCTCTCATGAGTTTGCAGAGTTGGAAGTTGAAGGTCAAACTTTCTTTTTGGCAGGAAAGAGAGAATGACATAATTTGCACATTATCCCTTTTACTTGATTTGAAATTGACTTTTTCTTTCAGGATCCTAGTACAATGGTTAGGAATATTAGGCTAATCTAACATGGTCCATGCCTCTATCTTTTCAATGTGGCGGGCAGAGAAGCCTCTGTGCACCACACTTCTTGTCACGCTTTAGCATTTTTCTTGTTCATCTAGCTTCTTAAAGATAAAAAGGAGAGAGTGGGGCTGCAATCCATGAAAACCACAGCAATAAGAACAACTACCATGTTCTTCGTGATAAACTCCAAACCCTATAAACAACCACTTTGTAAAGAAGATTTGACTAAACATTCTGATATGGGACCCATTTTTCATAGTGTTCATCACATATTTTGTGTAAAATATAATGCAGAGTTTTCAGAAATCATTCAATCTGTTCATGATTACATGATGAAGAAAGATGAAGTCATGGTGTACTTTGTGAGAAAAAAGAGTGAAAGGTTGGAGAGTACCATTTTGGGAGAGATTCACTAATCTCGGTTACGATATTAATTATTCCCTTAATTAACATTAAACATCGACTTAACCTTATTCCTAATAAATACACTACTTAAACCATACAACAGTTTGCAAAACAAAGTAGCAGCTGTCAAGTTGTTCTTTTGCCATGTGTCAAGCCATGGTTATTGACTCGTGTTTATGCGAAGGCTCCTTTCTGTGCGTGTGCTGCATGCATGTCCTTGGAGTATTTTGTATTTGGGCTGGATCAGAAATTTAGAACACCTCAAGGTGTTAGATGATGAATTAAACTCATATTTGTGCTGCCCTAATTAGGGAACAGTTAGGGCCAAGGATTTTGAAGTCCCAAGAGCTAGAGGTCAAGAAGAAATGGATCATAAAATATTCATAAAAGAGATTAGAAATTTTTTTACATGAGCGTTACAAAGACACGTAGAACGGATTTCATTTGTAGATGACATCCTTGAAATAGACATACGCAAGTTCCTTTACATGTCTTTGTAGTGCGTATACGGGGATTTTTAATTCTTCAAATATTTATGATCAATTTCTTACTAGTTTGATCTCAATCCTTTGTAATTTGGAAATTCCCCATCCAAACATAAGAAAAATCATCATACAGTTCTATAATAGAGCAACTAGATTTTGATGAGTATAATTCAAATGTTAAACCTTTTTGGACTGTTAATATGACGCATCGAGATATAACACAAAGGAAATCATGAAATCCCAAAGCTAGAGTCCACTAGCAAATAAACTGAAGTTCATAAGCAATCTGAAATTCACGTGAAAATAGAGAAAACTCTAAAGTTGAATTGATAACAATATGAATTAATTACAAACCAAGCCAAGATGACTTATTTATAAGGTAACTTAACCCTAGAAATCCTATGAATTCAAATAGAAAAGGAACTAAACAAATATCAAAATTGTATTAAAATAATAAAATCTTGTTTTTGGCAATTAAACGCTGCTATTCGGCCAAATTCTGAATGTGCTTATTGTTTGCAACAAGTCTTGTAGATCTTGTCGTTCTCTTCGAATCCATGTATTACGGGCTCAAAACGAACATGCCAAACCACAGGTGCATTAATTTGGACAACCTGAAATGTCCAAAACATCCACTTTTGAGATACGACAACATCAATAATCTATTGACCATTAAATTGTCAATTCTCCAATCACTTTTCTTCATTAAACGCCACTTCTCCTTTTAATTTTAGGGTGGTGCTATCCACACACCTATTTTACTTCTTACACACCCCACTCAATTTCCAGTTGTCAGATTAAATAAACTGAAGAAAAATAATAAATAAAATTAATAAGAGTGTGTGAGAAGTAAAAGAGTGTGTAAATAGCACTACCCCTGAGCTACTAATATAACTAGAATATCCAATTATACACAATGTATATGCAATGACAAGCATAATACACTAATATTAGAGATTCATTATCCTCTTTTCCTTGATAAAAAAATTCCAAAAGCATTTTAAAGCTTTTTATTTATTCATGGGAAAGATATACTTACGAACATCAAACTGAAAGGTTATGTGCTACAACTATTCAACTATTCAAAGACAACAACTTGTTATTGTCTAAAATAAGCAATTGACTCGGCGCTGGCGGTACCTCTTTCTTTCTTTTGAGGCCCCTTCACTTATCGACAATTATTCGTTCCTCTCCTAATCTAAGGATGAGAATTCTCAAGATCAAAAGATATGAGCTGTTGGATGAAAATCTAACGGTTATAAACAGGAAAATTCATTTAAAGTTATAATAATTATAACCGTTGGATTTTCATCCAACGGCCCACATCTCTTAGTCATGAGGATCCTCATCCTTAGATTAGGAGAGAATCCTGATCCATTAATACATAATACCAATCATCTAATCCACCTCTTATAGATCACTTCTCTAGCAGAATTCGAGCTTTGTGGAATTTTCAAAGAGGTGGGTTGAGGGTTCTACTTTCAACAGTATCGATGTTGTCCTTAATTTGATAATTACCTCATGTTCAATCTGTCATATGTGAAATGTTATCACAAAAGATCTCGGTATTAGTTGAAGTGAGAATAATCTTATTTAAACTCTTTCTTCTTCTTCCCTTAGGCCGTCAATTTTTATAACGTGGTACAAATTTAGTCCTAATATATTGTGATAGTCTTAATTTTGTGTGTAAACGACAATCGAGGGTTTTCAAACCACCCAATCCTCTTACCCTCTTCTCAAAATTCATGCACCTCCCAAACCACCCAATCCTCCATCCCTCTTCTCAAAATTCACAAAACCGACACCCAACCATCCATCCCTCATCATCTTCCCACCTCGTACCCAATCAACGGTCCAAAATTTGGTAACAAAACCTGCAAAGCAGCTGATAACATACCACATGCAAATTCCACTACGTTCTCTCTCAGCCCGGCAGGCAGAAAAAACCTGTTGGCGGCCCTTTTGTCGTTTTCCCCACGTCAGCACCATAAACCGTGTGCTCCCTACCCCGGAAATCCGAACTGACCCGCGTTTCTCGCCACTATATAAATCCCACGATTTCCATATCTCTTATCCAAATCAAGTACTTGAATTCCATTCGGGTCAAAAATTCGGGTCGCAGCAAAAACTACGAAAATTCAAGATGTGTAGGTCAACGGACTACCACGGATTCCAGTCACGCAGAGACCGATTGAAGATTCGGGAATTTTTTCTGCGGTTTTCGGGTTTGAATACCCGGGAACCGTTACCCGAATCGCTCAGTCTTGTTTACCTTCCACGGATCAATGAAAACGAGCTTGAGATCGACGGGTCGAAGATCCGACCCGACTCGCCGGCGTTTGTGACGCTGTACCGGGTCGTGAACGCAAAGGTGAGAGAAGGAGAGGTGGTATTCGGGTCCAGGGAACGGGTCGGGGCCGGCGACGGGATCCGGTTTGAGGTGTATCTGAGGGAGGAGAAGGTGTTGAAGGGAATTTTCAGGAAGGATGAGGGGCAAGAGTGGAAATTGGAGTGTAAGTGTGTGCTGGAGGGCGAGAGTGTCGCGGCGGAGCTCACGGAGGCTGAGGTGTGCGTGGCGGTGGAGGGACACGTAGCGATGAATGAGAGAGTGAGCATGGCGGTTAAAAAGACGAAAAAGCACCGGAAATGCGGGTTCAAGCGGTTGGAGGAGATCCCGGAGGAGGGAGAGGTGGATGATGAATCGGACGGCTGCTGTTGTAACTGTGGATCGGACGGTGGAGATTCGGAGATGGGGAGTGACGTGGACGGTAAGGATGAGGGGGAGATGGAGATGGATATGGAAGGAGTGAGATGGGCCGTGGATGTGGGGATCTGGGTCATGTGTTTGGGTGTGGGCTACTTTGTTTCTAAAGCCTCTTCCAAAAGCTTAAGACGCACAAGATTAATATAAGGCCCAATTAGTTTTTTGGTTTTTTGTTTTGTCAATTTCTAATCTAATTTTGGACAATTTGTTAAATTGTAAAGCACAAACAAAAATGATTATCTTTTCACCAAACATGGTTTTTGAATTATTTAGTATTACGATTTAGTTATATTCCTCTTCACTTATAAGCGAGAGTTTTAGGTTCAATTTTTGCCAAAAGCGAATTTTAACTATATTATTGTTAGTCGATTGTGAGATTAAGACCATCATTCATTTTTAATGTAGATAATATCGTTTGTTAAAAAAAAAAAAAAAAGGCTTTTGAAGAACAGTTGGGATGATTTCCAATTTTCAAAGTATGAATCAATTTCATTTAAGATAATGAATTGGGTCAACTCAATCTAATCACGGATTTAATCTCTATTGTGGGGAAGTTAGTTGGAGTAACACCAATTAGTGTTTCATCCACTCTTAGAAGATTCCAACACCCCCTTATTTGTGCTTTTTTCATCGTATGGGCTTTAATTATGGAGAGATTTTTAGTGTGAGTAGAATACATAGCAGAATATTACATATTATTATATAATTAGAGGAATTATATAATAATATATATTGTTCCGTCCTATATTTTGAATACATTGAAAAATCTTCATATTATTATATAATTAGAGGAATTATATAATAATATATATTGTTCCGTCCTATATTTTGAATACATTGAAAAATCTTTCCGATCATGCATACAGACGTAACCTTTCCTTTCCCCAAAAGGATCATAACCTTTTGGCAAATTAGTTAGTTTTTGTGTGTAGATAATCTTTAAAGGTAGCTTTAAAAAAGGGACAGTTCTGATTAAAAATCCACATTGCATGATGAAAATAGAAAAAAAGAAAGTAGGATGTTGCTCATGTAGAGAGATCTAATTAATCGACGGTCTTGCCACTTAATACTACGATTTAGTGTTATTATTCTTCACTTGTAAGTGAGATGTTTTTAGATTAAATTCCCGTTAAAGGTGAATTTGAACCATATTATTGCTAAACTATTGTGAAGTTTAGCCTACTTCCCAACCTCTTAATGAAGAAAACTCGTTTTTTCAAAAAAATAAAAATAAATAATCGACGGTCTTATAATTTGAATGAGGATCCTCTCCAGATCTTCTTTGTGAGGATCCAGATAATCCTTCAATCGTAATCTTTCATCGTAAATCGTGCAACCAGTTTTTGTCAAGTACCATTTGTATTCAATTTTAAAATGATTTTTTACCGTACAATTTACGATAAATAGACACAATTAAAGGATCCCTAAAATCCTTACAAAGAAGATCCAAAGAGGATCCTTAGTCAATTAGACAGCTGATCACAGTAATTGACGAAATAAACACACATCAACACTAAACTATAATTATATTATATCTCCGATCTAGTCATCAATGAATAATTTCTTTCTTCTGTGACACTCTTTTAATATTAATGTTAATTAAGTTGGAAATTGATGATATTCTTTGTGCATATATAATATAGAAATGCTCTATTTGAAAGCAAGATTTTCCATACACTCTCTATCATCTCATAGTTTAACATTAATTATAGTACCAACATCATAAGCATCGTACCAAAAATATAAGATGACAAAAAATTTATTAAAATTTTCACTTTTAAGAGAGTCTCATAACATTTTTCTATATAATAAATGGGCAAGAAGACCAACTTTACAATGATAAGACGAGTAAGGGCAATCTTGGTCGAGGAAAGGGACAACGAGCAGGTGGGAAACCCCAAACACATGAACATGCTCAATAGTTGAGGAGCTGACAATCCCATAGGATATAGGAATTAACTTGGCTGCTGAATATTTCAGCAGCCACTCTTGCTTACAATTAATCTCGGGTGGACATATATTCAAGTTTTGATTTTTTTAAATTAAAATTTGAACACGTGTCTATCCAAGATTGAATATAAGTAGGAATGGCTGCTGAAAATTTAGCAGCCAAATCTTGTTCTAGGATACATACAAGACAAACAGTACACCCATATACACACAGGTACATCACTTATTCTCTATTTGATGTTTTTTGTCCTTGTGCCTAATATATAACATGGGAAGAGGAGCCTCTTCGGATCCACGTTGTGGAAATTCTAAAGATTCTTACATTTTAATCGTTCATCGTATATCGTGTGGTCAGTTTTCGTTAGGTATTATTGTGACATCCCGTCCCGGGGTTATTTAAAATGCACGTGTGAAATTACCTTATTGCCCCTAGTTCGTTTTTGTCACGTTGTGGGTTGTTTTGTGTGGTGTGGCAGGTGTTGGACCACACACACACACTCACACGCACTGACTCACTCTCCCTCTCCCTCTGTCTCTGTCCCGTGTCTCTCTCTCCCTTTCTTCTTATTCTTCTTCTTTCTTCGACGTACGGACAAGCACCAAAACCACCAAAACCATCACGGATCGAGGGAACCAACTACACCATTCAACTCGTGAGGTCGAGGCGAGCACAGCCATACCATTTTCAGGTGAGGAATCCTTGGTTTTCACGTCGATTCAACAATGGCCGAATATTGCACTGTTCATGCAAACCTAATCTAGCTTGTTTTAGGAGATTCTAAGCTTGTAGTTGTGTTTGTGAGGTTCCCAGGAGCTTGGGAGTAGTTCGTTGGACGAGTTTTGACGTCGGGAAGGCTAGGTGCGAAGTTGGCCGAACTTGGATCGTTGTTGTAGGTGAGATTCCATGGTTTTTAGGCCTTAAAACTAGTCTATCGTGATTCTACTAGTCCTAAGCTTCATTTTGGTATAAAGATCGTGAAAATTGGTTGAAAAACGAAGGAGAAAACACGGTTGGAAGTTTTCCCAGTTTTCCGGTGCCGTCGCCGGCGCCGGCGTCTCGCCGGAGAAGAAAGGGGAATATTCCGTTAAGTTTAACGGAATATTCCTAACGGCAGTTAACGGTAACAGTTGGATTTAACGGAATATTCCGTCAGTTTAACGGAATATTCCTGACGGCGTCTGTTGACACCGTCAGTATGCCTGGCACGTGGCCGCGCGTGGGGGGCGCGTAGGTCCGTGCCTGTGCTGGCGCGTGGGGGCGCGTGTGGGGTCCAAAATTTTTTCTAAAAATATGGTTGTGACCCTGAGGTTGTGTAGAGCACGTTGGTATATTCAATTGTCCATTTTGAGCAATGTATGAGAAGTTATTACGAGAAGTTGGTTATGTGCTTTAAAGTTAACGTTTTTATAGTTGTTTCGCATTTAGGTGACACGTACCCCGAGGACGAGCGTGCACACGCGAGGCAGGGGGGCTACGACCCTTCTACATACCAGTGAGTGGGCTTTTGTTTTCCGTACATACCTATATACATATTAATTCCCAGAAATTAGTATAAATGCTTAGTTATATGCCATTTCTTTTATATAATTGGTGGTTATGCATAAGTAGTGACATATACGTTTAATTATATATTCAATTATGCATATGTCATATATATTTATATGTTGGTGCTGTGGAGGCATAGGTAAGTGCCAGGTAAGCGTTATTTAACGATTGCATTAAATAGTGGTTAGAGATGCTTAGAGAGCTCATAACCTGCACCCCCGGTGTTAGTGCTCCCGCCCAGAGTAGGGCACAGTCCTTCACGTGTTGTTCACCTCCCGCACCATACGCTCAGCTTGGATCCAAGCTAGGTGCATAGGCCTGTCGTACAGACCACAGTAGGTGGTTCCGACTCGTAGGTGACCCGCGATTATTCGCACAGCCTTCACGTGATCGTAGCACTAGAGCGTATATACATGTTACACCCAGGCCTGTCGTACAGACCCCTTTAGGTGGTTCCGACTCGTGGGCAGGTCTAGATATCGAGATTGAGATTTGAGCTCTATATGCAGCCGTACAGGTCACGTTAGGTGACTCCGGCTGCCAGAGGATTGTGTGATTGATATGACTCATACCTGAGCACTTGCATATCATTATGAGATTTTGACATGGCATATATTGAGCATGATTAGTATACCCTTGAGCATGTTGGTATATATATACATACGTTTATATGTTTATTTTCTGGGAAGTATACAGGTTTTACGGCGAGGGGTTAGAAAGTATTTTATAAATGGTTTTAGAAAGATTTGTTTTTGCCCACTCACGCTTTTGTTTTGCGCCCCTCCAGGTTCTAGTTACTTAGCCGTTGCGGTAGTTTCCTTTGAGGGCTTTCCGGCGTTCTGACAGACACTCCACATTGTAGGGTCGCCTTCGGGCGTACTACTGTTGTCGTTTGCTTTGGGCTGCTATAGACCTGCTCTGAACTTGTATCGCACTTACTAGCACTTATTCTTGTACTAGTATGCTAGTTTTGATTTATTCGTACTATTTATTACTACTTTATTAGCTTCCGCACGAGCACATGGCTACGTCACCTTTGAGTGATGGCCAGCACGCTCCGATCTCGGTCGGGGTGTGTCAATTATTTATGTTTAATTTTAAATAAAAAAAATCAAATAATTTTTTATCGCATGATACACGATAAATAATTAAAATGTGAAATCTCTAAGATTCTCATAATTTGAATTCAAATGGAATCCAATTCCTATACCACGTATTAAGATAACTGGATACTATGAGATGTGAATGTTCACCAAATATTTTATTTTATTTTGGTTCATTCGAGATTGTACACCGAATCGGGATTAAACCACATGGTCCATCACTTGTCTAGATCTTCGTCAATTTCTTTGAGTTTTGCATTTTTTGCTATTGTGATGGTGACTTGGTATATGGTGGCACCTCACACTAGCTAAAGCTATTTAAGTTTTTACTTTGTAAAATTAAATTGTCATTTTATCAATTGTTCAAAACTTCTTATAGAGTGGCGGACGTGATTTAAGAGCACTTTCAATGTGTAAAGGTTCTCTTTGGTGATAGGCAATTCAATTCCCTTCGGTGAATAGTAATAAACAGTAATTATCTTTTGCATCTTCATTCCTAAACTGAATAGCCATGACAATAAATAATAAAATATTAGTATTTTTTATGTTCAAAAATAATAAAAAATAATTTTATTTATAATTTCGGATATGATTTTTAATAAAAAAAATTGAAATCCCACAGTCCAGATTGTGACACGTGTCCCCTTGAAACATTTATGTTTTTTTTCTTATTTTTTAATTTTTAAAACAGAAAAATCTGGACTGTTGATCTTGAAAATCTTGAAATCAAACTGTCTAGATTCAAATAATACTTAGTAGGCTGCAACGCAGGCCCCACCGCCTGAAATATTATCGATAACGCGCCCCCCAAGCGCTTGTGTTATGCACGCGCTTGACGCAAATTTTTTTATAACGTGGTTAACGTTAGCTTTGCATCACTTCTCCTCAAATGCTCAGGCCTTAGACTTGTGCCTAAGCTCTCCCACGGGCTCCCCCTTAGCCCAATTGCACGAATGGGCTGACACCACTTTGGGAGGGGATTGGATTGCAAATGGAGTCTGTCCACAGGGCAAAAGAGCACGGTAAAAGTGCTCTAAGAGTATTTACATTTGTACTTGTAATCTCGAGTTTGTGTTTTTTAGCTTTTCACGCATTGTTATTTAATCATGCACTTTATGTTTGATTTCCTCAATTCGACAACTACAAGTAAAGAGAAGATGTGGTTTGTGTTGTAGCTGAAGAGTAATGCTACTTTGACCAAAATTTCATACCACAATTTAATACTATTTTAGGTGATGTATGAGTTGGACAAGGGCACATGAGTAAATTGAGTTTTTAAATTTCATATATTTTGAATTAAACTATCTCAATTCCTGATCCTCGCAACCCCAATCTTATCCCTCATTCCCCTTCAATTATTCTCTCTCCCATCTCTACATGCACCAACTCTACTGCACACAAAAAGATTGAAAAAAAAAAACACAAGGGGCTTAGAACCATGGCTTTTCATCTCTGTGATTTTTCGTTTTCTTGCCGACAATTTTGTTTTCGGATTTTTGTGGTTTAAAAGGAGATCATCAAACGATGGTACAAATATGTTGTAACATAATATTACTCATTTGATACCATATTCGATATTAAATTAGACTACCTATTATGTAGTTTTGTCGAATTCTCCCTCCCTTTAGTATAAAACTATCGACGTACTAAAAAAAAAACATTACTCATTCAACAACAATTATGAGTTAGAAATTTAATGATCTAATGATGGACATGTCCACCAATTTAATCTAATAATCAATGAAAAGTAGCAAATCCCCTTTGTTTCTTTTTTTATCAAACGATAGATTTTGTTAGATTAGTTACCAACGAAATTTAAACTCACGCTATTATGCAAGAATTCAACACATTTTCACTGTTGTAAAAGGGCCACTTGCCTCCTTTGTTTTTTGTTAAGAAAGACAAATAATTAATTCAAAACTGTAATTCCAAAAAATCAGAATTTATTCGAAATTACAGATAATGACTTAATTAGCAACAAAATTATTAACAACTCACCCAGTAAAAAAATTGCAAAAAATAAATAAAAAAAGCAAAATTACCAAAAGGCCAAAAGAAACGAGCACGGGTCCCCGCCGTCCCTTATACAATGACCCGTCCACGTGTCAGCATCCCCTTCACCCTTCAGCACTTCGGCCACGTCATCACTTCTCTCTCATCACAAACACAAAGCCAAGTTCCTGTTCCTCGCTTCTCTCTTTCTTCACTCTCGCTTCTCTTCAATCGCTTCTCATGGCGGTCAACGAGTCCATGTAATACAATCGAAACGCAGAGCCCGTAGCCTCAAAACGCCATAGCTGAAGCACAAGTCCTCGAGCAGATGGGGAGGATGGGGAGCAATTCGAGGTCTTACTCGGCGAATCCGAACGACTACAAGCTTCTGGAAGAGGTCGGATATGGCGCCAGCGCAACGGTTTACAGAGCGATCTATCTCCCTTTCAATGAAGTCGTCGCCGTCAAGTGCTTGGATCTCGATCGCTGCAATAGCAATTTCGTCAGTTTCTTACTAGTCTCGATTTTTTTTTTTTAAATCCCAAAATTTTGTAGTTTTCAATGACTATTGTGAATAGTTTTTAGTTGTTTGGTTGATAATTGAAGCTAGATTTGAGTTGGAATTAAGATCTTTGCTTTGTTCTGAGATTGGACTTCAATTTCTGACTTGAATGCTTGATTTGTTGATTTGAGAATGTGAAATTAGTGAGCAATCGTAAGTTTTTTGCTTTTTATTTTTTTTATTTTTTGAATTGGTGTAGGATTTAAGGTATATTCAATTGAGAATTTGAGAGATTATAATGGATTTATAAATTCATGGATTTTTACGTAGTTCAATTGATTTGTAGAGATTTCATATAAAATTTTGATTCAATTTCCTCGAAATCTCACAGGAGAGGCGAGATTTGTGGATACTTAAATCTCTCCAATTCCCACTAATTCCTCTAACTTTCTCAAATTCTTTAAAATCAATTTCTAATTGAATACATTTGAAATGTTATAAACTTCTTTAAAATCTTAATTGAATACATCAGATTTCTAAGGATTTTAATAAACTATCTTAAAATTCTAATTGAATACATCTTGAATTTCAGAAAATTACTTAAAATCCTGATTGAATACCCTAGATTCATTAAAAAATCAAAATCACTCAAAATTCCAATTGAATACACCCCCTTAATTTGGATGAGTATACATGGTTATGATCCTCAACCCGTCAACTGTTGTTATCGATGAGTGCAAATCGTAACTTTTGCAAATGCTATTGTCTTAGTTGCTGAAGTAATTTTTTTGGAATGAATGCTGTTGAAGAAAACCCAAGTTCTATTTTTTTTATACTGTGGCGGATTTGTAACCCGTTTTCTGATTGTTTTGTTTTGTAGGAGGATATCCGGAGGGAGGCGCAGACGATGAGGTTAATAGATCATCCCAATGTCGTGAGGGCGTTTTGTTCATTTGTTGTTGAAAGAAACCTTTGGGTGATCATGCCGTTTATGGCAGAGGGTTCTTGTTTGCACCTCATGAAAATCGCATATCCGGATGGGTTTGAGGAGTCGGCAATTGGTTCTATTCTTAAGGAAACCCTCAAGGCTTTGGTTTACCTTCATAAACAAGGTCATATTCACAGAGATGTGAAGGTTTGTTTCATTTTGTGGGTAATCATTCGTTGTGCTTTGTTTTCATACCTTTGTTCTGAGGATCTCACTTTTTGATTGTGCTAATGTCTTGGCTGCAGGCTGGAAATATTTTACTTGATAGTAATGGGGCGGTGAAGCTTGCTGATTTTGGTGTTTCAGCTTGCATGTTTGAGGCAGCTGATAGACAACGGTCAAGAAACACTTTTGTAGGAACGCCGTGCTGGTAAGTTTTAGTGCCACAGAAGTTATTACTTAATTCCTGTTTGGTACCACATGTTAAACTGCTTGCTTTATAATCCATGTAGTTGAGATTTGGATTTATGTTTTGCTTTCCAGGATGGCACCGGAGGTATTGCAACCAGGAAGTGGATACAATTCCAAGTGAGTTTTATTTGATGTAGTAACTTAAATTTTTTTTTCTTTCTTCTAATAATATGTGGCTCCAGGCTTGTGAACACCTAAAATCTCTTCTCCTCGTCAGGAGACAGAGACATAGCTTCCGTATTAATATGCATGATTTCACAAATCGCAGCTCCACATTTGTTTCCTTCCCTGAGCATCAGAGCTGTTTATTACGGATTTTTTTTTGTTTCTTCATAATTGCCACTGTGCCATATATATTGAGCTGATAACTAGACAACAAGATATAGAAGCTGTGCCTTTTAACATGTTAGATCTATACGTATATGTTTATGCACATATTAATTATAGATAGTTATATGACTTGTGAATCCTATACAAGGGGATGCGGGTGGGTGGGTGGTGGGGGCCCTGGATAACTCTTTTCTACATCTTTTAATCTTTCATGATAAACAGAGGAAATCACATTTTTGTTGCAAGTGTTCAATATGTTATCTGCTTTGTAAGCTACCTTCGTAACTTGATTTCTCGAGCAACGGACACATTTTGCTCAGTACTTTATAATTTGAAATATAATAAAAAGGGGGTCATGTGTGCTTATTTCTTAGTTTTCTGTTGGATGATAACTGTTCAGGGCTGACATTTGGTCATTTGGTATAACGGCGTTGGAGTTGGCCCATGGTCATGCACCATTTTCAAAATACCCTCCAATGAAGGTACTTGTGTTACTAGGGTATAACTACACTGCACACCTATATGGTGCTTCTTCATTGAAACCTCTGACGTGCCACTCTTTTTGTTTGTTTTTGTAGGTTCTTCTCATGACCATACAGAATGCCCCTCCAGGACTTGATTATGACCGTGATAAAAAGTTCTCTAAGGTATTGGTTTTCTTTCTAGATAGAGTGACATTGTTGCAAACATTTGTTTTATGTAGGTAAACAAACATTTGTTACTGCATTGTGTATCATTAATCGGTATATAAGTGTCAAAGACTTCAATTCTGGTAGTTGCCTTGTATTGTATTTCGATTACAGAATAATATTCTAATTGGAGGATTTCCAGTTGTGATCAGTCTTTTAAAGAAATGGTTGCAATGTGCTTGGTAAAAGATCAAACAAAGAGACCAACAGCAGAGAAATTATTAAAACACTCCTTTTTCAAGCATGCAAAACCTCCAGAGCTTTCTATAAAGAAATTGCTTACGGACTTACCACCTCTTTGGAATCGTGTAAAAGCCCTCCAGGTTAGCTGTCACACTTTTATTATATTGCTTCCCTGCTTTCAGTCTTTCATATGTTTTAGTATGCCTGTTTCATGAATTGCTAAAGTATGAATTGCTAAAGTATTGGACTATCACAGCTTAAAGATGCAGCACAACTGGCTTTAAAGAAAATGCCGTCAGCAGAGCAAGAGGCAATGTCACAGGTGTGATATGTATCTTCAAGATGTTATTCTTTCACCTAAAATTGACTTAAACAGGGTCACAGATGTTCACATTCAGAGTCCAGTAATTTGAGCATGGTAACTAATTTATGTAAAAGAAATTATTTGGTGTAATCCTTAGTGGCGTCATTTTCTCTTTCTTTACAGAGTGAGTACCAGCGAGGAGTTAGTGCCTGGAACTTTGACATTGAGGATTTAAAAGCTCAAGCATCCCTGGTATGACACATTTTATTATTTAGCAAGTATCAGCATGTTCCATATAAAGATAGTATCTCTGGGGGGTTTCCTCGTTTTTGTGTATTTCTAAATTAACATCTTTCATTTTTTATGCTAGGTGCGAGATGATGATGAAATGATGGATGAAGATGAAAAATTTAAACCTGTTAGTGGTGATAAGGTCAACAGTTTGCTATATTCTTTAGAAATTTGTCACTCTTTTAACTGCAGTTTAAGATTTTGTTTTATATTTGCACTTCGCTGGCCTTTTGCTTTTAGAAGTATGATTATTATGCAGAAAGGTGATTTCCTTTTTGTTTATGCTAGCAGATTGAAACTAGTTGGCGTTCCAGTTTGGGGAAGTTGAACGAAAATAATGAATCATATTGGACTGATTACAAAGGAGAAATCAATGGTGATGAATCACAACAGGTTGAATGCTTAAACAAAAAGGGCAAGGATCTTGAAGGTAATTTATTGGAATCTGCTGGCCAGCAGAAAACAGGCTGGAAGACAAATGAATCAAGCTCTGAGGCAACAGCATCTACATCAGAAAAAGACACGGTGCAGGCCAAGCCTAAACCTCTTATTGTGAAAAGTCGTCAAACGCAGAGTGGTCCACTCACACCTGGTGCTGGACTTGGTCATTCAGTATCAGAAAGGGGCCACATCTTTGAAAGGTTTGTCATGGTTGAGTAATGCTCCAGAGTGTAAGCTTTTGGTTTCATCTCTCGCTCTCTCTCGTGGGATAAGTTCCTTATGCTTTTGATATCTTCAGGAATGAGAATGAAAATCAACCTATAATTGATAAAGGTAAATGCGAAGTACGACGAACACCAAGCTTTAGTGGTCCACTGATGCTTCCCAATCGAGCTTCAGCAAACAGTTTATCAGCTCCTATAAAATCTTCTGGAGGTAATGATTATTTTCACTATGTTTTAAAGATGAAAATCAACAGTGCAACTATTCCAACTATTATGTGCCCTATTGCTTGGAATTCTTATTGCCAATTGTTTTACCGTCAATAGGATTTAGAGATTCTTTGGATGACAAGTCAAAGGCTAATTTGGTGCAAATCAGGGGGAGATTTTCAGTGACATCAGAAAATTTGGATCTTGTAAAGGTGAAGCTTTATTATTATGCTATGCTTAATTACTTATTCTATTTTTTATAATCACTAACTTTAAAAGATTGCCATAGGATATTCCATCGAGTCCAGTACCTCGTCGTTCTTCACAGGTGGGTAGCTGGTTTTACTTAACCTTTCTCAAGTAAATGTTTTTAGTTCTAAATCATGTTCTGTTTTGTTATTTTAGGGATCACCTCTGAGAAAGTCTGCTAGCGTTGGTGATTGGGTATTTGACTCCAGGCAAATGGTTTGTTTGTGATCTCTCTCTCTCTCTCTCTCTCTCTCTCCCCCTAGAGGTTTTTATCAGAAATAATCCTTGATGTTTCGTCAACTCTTACTTCTAGTCTGTATATTGACATGCTCATTGATGTTGCCTCTATGCCAGATTCCGTTAAAAAAAATCCGCTAGTTTGCTGACATGGTGTGCATGCGGGGACCATTTGTCCATTACCATTTTTCAAAAAATGCTGAAGAAAACCCACAAAAAGTTAAATAAAAAAAATAGCGAGTAAAATAAATAAAATGTTAAAAAACTAAAACAAATCCCCCTTGCTATCTCTGCCACCTGCCTCTCCCCCACCCCTACAGCACCCAGCTCAACCTCCTCCCCCTCCTACTCACTACTTCCCCCTCCTACTCACCACTTCCCCCTCCTACTCACCACTTCATTCCCTGACCCTCATCCCAAAACCGAAAACCCAGATTTCGGGCCGCGACCCACCCGCCACCCCCCACGCACACATCAATCAACCAAGACCTGGTTCTCCAGCCCACTTAATCTGTGACCCATAAGTCTATTATCATATGTGAGCTCTACAGGGACGGTCATGGCGATCAAGAAGTTGGCTTTAATTGAATTCCATGGTAGTCCAAGAGGACTGTTGGGAAGGGGTGGGGGGTCGTCGGAGGTGGTGTTTGGGTAGGGTGGTTCGGCCAGCGGTTCGTGTGTATTATTTTGGTTTCTAATTTACTTTTTTGAATTTAGTTTTTCATAATTTTGTAAATTTTAAACCATTTATTGTACCCACATGGCACTATCTCATTGGATAATGGTCCCCACATGCACGCCATGTGAGCAAACTAACGGATTTTCAACAGAATCTGACGGAGGGACAACATTGATGAGCATGTCAATAAATGGACGACCAAATTGATATTTGAAACCTAAAAACTAGAATTAGGAGTTGGCGAAACATCAGGGACCATTTGTGATTTAAAAAAAAAAAAAAAAAAAAAACCCTTACATAAAAGAAGATTGCTTTATGAGATCTGAATCCCAGCCGTTAGATATTGATTCAACTATAGTGAGCATGAACTTCATTCTCATCAATAACTGGGATATCTAAGTTATAGGTATGCGTATACAAATATATCTGAGTTCATGGGAGTATTTGATGAACAATATTAGATCTTATCTTAGATTTTTCCGCATTTTCTATATTCACTTAGTTCTAACATAGTTGTTTTTTTTGTGCTATGACAAAAATGTAGAAGGTTCAGTTACTTACTTTGCCTCTGCGGTAGTTTGAAATCTTATTTGTCCTTTATTTATGTGATTTCATTCTTTATGTTTCAGCCTGCCACTCTGTCAATGAAGGAGTTCAACAACAGCAACGTACCTGCATCACTTCTCCTGCCTCAGCTTCAGAATCTTTTTCAACAGACGTTGATTCAACAGGTAAAAGAGCAAATCTGGTGCAACATAGATAGTGGATAGACTTGAAGAATTGATTTTAAAACTTCAGCTTGCAAATTTAGTGCAAATTTGTTTATTCTTTTGATTGCAGGATATTATTATGAATTTGCTAAACAGCTTGCAACCAGCTGAGGCAGTAGAAGGTGAGTGAAATATCTGTGGGAGTATAATACTGGATATGAGTTGTGTATTTGTACAGATTTTTATTGAACTAGTTAGTAAGGTACCTCCTTTTCTTATTTCAGCTACTCAAAATGGAAAGTTACCTCCATTGCCTCGCAGTTCTGAGAACAATGGAAATGTACGTATATTTTATTTTTTTCCCAATTCTTATATAAAGATAACGCATCGTATTAGCTTCTCAGGAGTTTCCCTTTGGTATTTTTTTTCTTTCCAAATGATAGATTAGTCTGTCCCTTATGGTGGTGGCCTTACTCTAAAACTCTATTGGACTTGTATATCAATGATTAGTCAGTCATTATCTTTGTAGAGTTTGTAACATTCTCTAATTTGTCCAACCAACAGGTTGAAACTGCAGTTTCTGAGAGGGAGCGTTTATTGCTCGCCAAAGTATCGGAGCTTCAAGCCAGGTTAGTCATCCCAAGTCTAAATCGAGTACTTTGGAAGAATCCTTTTTTATTTTATTTTTCCTGCTTTCATACAAGTTTGGCTGATGTTTCTCTCTTTCCAGGATGAGCAACTTGAGTGATGAACTGAATGCTGAAAAGATGAGACACAATCAAGTGAGTTGCTAAGAGTTCTTAATAACAGTATTCTCGCCTTAAAATACGCTTGAAAAAAGATGGAAAAACAATTACATTTCTATAATATTGTGGTTGAGCCTAGAGTGGGAATTTTAGAAATGGGACGGTTAGGATTGGTACGTTGTGAGTTGAAAGTGTTGATGGTGATGGGTTTCTATGTATATCCCTCTGTTTGCTTGCGTTTATGTTATCATTAATTAGTTGGTTATCGCTTGACAGTTGCAACAACAGCTAAATGCTGTATGTGGGCAAGAAAATGGAGAAAGAAGTTGAGGGTGCGTGACCCGAAGGTGTGATTAGTGTAAGGGAATCCACGGTGTACATCCGGCCACAAGCTGTAGACCGTTTCTCTCCAACGAATTTTCCTCTTTGCTGAATGGGAATTGTTTATGGCTGCCGATAAAAGTAAATGCATCGAGAGGATAGAAGTTGATGTTCCCGGATCTCCTCCCATTGCAGGTAATAAGTTTCCTTCCTCAAGGATTTCAGCCACTTCAGAATCCAGATGAGTAATACGCGAGTTTACGGGTTCATCATGATGTGATTTGTGTGGTTTGGAAACAGAAAATTAGGTCCTTCCCTGCGGTGATGATCGTAGCCATGATCACAAGGAAAAGAGAAGGTTATATGTGTTTTATAGTTAATAGGGATGCATTTTATTTTATATTCATAAATGTTTAAACAGATTTTATGAGCTTGTATATGATGGCTGCTGTAGAACACAAATATTTTTTTCTTTTTCTTCTCCTTTAAATGGGGAACAACCGGTGGCAAGTCACGGTTTTCCATCCCTTTCGGGAGCCGGGAAGACTCATAGAGGCATTTCAGCCTTCCTCTGGTCACAATGCTTATTTATTATTTGATTTATACCAAATCTGCTTCATCGAAACCATTATCAATTTGGGATTTAATACATTTGCTTTATTTTAATTTGTTCATAGAAGTTATGATTTCCTATACTACAAAGCGTGATGGGGTTATAAATTTTACAAAGAATCAAAATAATTCATGTATTAAAATTAATATTTACCTTTGAGATGAGTTAAATTCTAATTCATAGATTTTTGGCTAATTTAACTGGAAAATATGGAGAATTAAGGAAACTCTCTCAGGGCATCTCGAATTGTAAATGTGGAGTACTTAAGCTTAAGTTGTTTAGTTCACAAACTCGTATTGAAATTGGTGGAAAGCATTTAGGTTTATGTATCTTGGTGTGGGTTCGATTCTAACCGACTTTCCTTTGTCCCTAACAATTAACTTCTAACGTACTAACGCTATCACTAAACTCAAATAATAATAATAATAATAATAATAATAAATATAATGAGTATTTATCATTAACAGTTAAAATTTAATACCTCATTTCATAAATGTCACATTTTATAAAAACTTTCAAATATATATATAAAAAAAAAACTCAAATAAATAGACCTAAATACCTTCAAAATTCAAAATCCATTTACATATAAAAGCCAAAACACTTAAATATATATCTCGTACTTGTTGTTCAAATTGTGAAACCGCGAGGAGAGTTGGTAGTATCAAACTTGTGGAGATCAATTTCTGATTAGTTTATAACTCATTGAACATGGGAGGTCAATGAAATTCTGGTGGGAGTTGTAACGAAACAACTCAACCGCTCAAGCAGGGAAAAATTGTTGGACAAAGCTAAATTAATGATGTATATTACTAACTCTAACTATTAAAACCAAAACAAAATTCAAGTGTCATGTTGAAGGACTCCTTGTTGTGTTTAATCAGAAGGACTCCCTTTTGTGTTTAATCATAAGTGTTTAAATACATTGTTCTGAAATTACAAAACAACGATAAAATGAAGATATTACAGCTTTTGATAGTAAAATTTTGTATACGAACTTGTGTTAACGAATATATTGGATGCTAGTCTTAAAAGGGCATGTTCCACCACTTATAAGAACTTATGTTATTCTTATGTTTATTTGGTTTTAATTTTAAGGGTATTTAAGTCTATTTAAGTGGATTTTTTTGTTATTTTTGACAAATTTTATAAAAAAAATGACATTTATGAAAGTAGGTGTTAAATTTTGGCTATTAGTGATAAAAACTCAAATATAATTGTGACATCCCGTCCCGGAAATATCGAAACGCATATGTGAAATTACGACTTTGCCCCTAGTTCGTTTTTGTCACGTTATGGGTTGTTTTGTGTGGTGTGGCATGTGTTGGACCACACACACACTCCCACACACAGACACTGTCCCTCTCTCTCTCTCTCCTTCTGTCTTCTCTCTGTCTCTCCCGTGCTCCCTTCCTCGCTTCTCCATTGAAACTGTACGGACAAACCCCAAAACCCCTCAAACCTTAGCAGATCGAGGGAACCAAGTACACCATCAAGCTCGTGAGGCTGAGAGGAGTCTAGTGGTACCATTTTCAGGTAAGAAAACTACCATTTTCACGTCGTTTCGAAGTGGTCCGAATTGTGTACTGTTCATGCAAATTTAATCTAGTTAGCTTTTGGACTTTTGAAGCTTGTAGATGTGTTGGTGAGGTCCCAAGGAGCTTGGGAGTGCATCGTTGGACGGATTTGGACGTCGGAACGAAGAACTGTAAGTTTGGCCGAATTTTCATGTTTTTGAAAAGTTTGGTTCCGTTGTTTTTAGGCTCTAAAACTAGTCCAACGTGGTAGATGAGGTTTAGGGCTTCATTTTGGTATAAAATACGTGAAAAATGGATGAAAAACGACGGAGATTAGTGAGTTTTAAACTTTCCCAGTTTTCCCGGTGGCCGGAGTCCGGCGAGGTTAGATCGGAGAAGAAAGGAGAATATTCCGTTAAGTTTAACGGAATATTCCTAATGGCAGTGACGGCGTCAGTTAGGTTTAACGGAATATTCCGTCAGTTTAACGGAATATTCCTGACGGCGTCAGTTGACACCGTCAGTGTGCATGGCACGTGGCCGCGCTTGGGGGGCGCGTAGGTCCGTGCCTTGGCCGGCGCGTGGGGGCGCGTGCGGCGGAGGAAAATTATTTTAAAAATATGGTTGTGATCCTGAGGTTGTGTAGAGCACGTTGGTATATTCATTTGTCCATTTTGAGCAATGTATGAGAAGTTATTACGAGAAGTTGGTTATGTGCTTTAAAGTTAACGTTTTTATAGTTATTTCGCATTTAGGTGACACGTACCCCGAGGACGAGCGTGCACACGCGAGGCAGGGGGGCTACGACCCTTCTACATACCAGTGAGTGGGCTTTTGTTTTCCGTATATACCTATATACATTTATATTCCCAGAAATTGATTAAAAAGGGTTTTGTATGTTATGCCATGCACCATATTGTTATTGTTTATGCATCATCACATGCATTAGTAGTGGCATACATTTATATATGCCTATTGGTGCTGTGGACGTACAGGTAAGTGCCAGGTAAGTGTTATTCACGTTTATATTTCAGTAGTGGTTAGAGATGCTTAGAGAGCTCATAACCTGCACCCCCGGTGTTAGTGCTCCCGCCCAGAGTAGGGCGCAGTCCTTCACGTGATGTTCACCTCCCGCACCACACGCTCAGCTTGGATCCAAGTTAGGTGCATAGGCCTGTCGTACAGACCACATTAGGTGGTTCCGACTCGTAGGTGACCCGCGATTATTCGCACAGCCTTCACGTGATCGTAGCACTAGAGCGTATATATATATTACACCCAGGCCTGTCGTACAAACCACTTTAGGTGGTTCCGACTCGTGGGCAGGTTCAGTTAGTGAGTTTGAGATTTGAGCTCTATATGCAGCCGTACAGATCACGTTAGGTGACTCCGGCTGCCAGATGTTGTGCTATTGATGTGATTTATACCTGGGCACTTGCATTCATTATGAGGTTCCGACATGGCATATTCTGGAGCATGATTGACATACCCTTGAGCATGTTTGGCATATTTATACATACGTATATATGTTTATTTATCTGGGAAGTATACAGGTTTTACGGCGAGAGGTTAGAATGTATTTTGCTAAATGGTTTTCAAATAGCTTTGTTTTTGCCCACTCATGCTTTTGTTTTGCGCCCCTCCAGGTTCTAGTTGCTTAGCCGTTGCGGTGGTTTCCCCTGAGGGCTTTCCGGCGTTTCTGACAGACACTCCCCATTGTAGGGTCGCCTTCGGGCGTACTACTGTTGTCTTTTTCTTTTGGGCTGCTATAGACCTGCTCTGAAATTGTATCTCACTTACTAGCACTTGTTTTAGTACTTTGTACGCTAGTTTTTAATTATTCATACCTTTTTATTATTACTTTATTAGCTTCCGCACGTGCACATGGCTACGTCACCTTCGTGTGACGGCCAGCACGCTCCGATCTCGGTCGGGGTGTGTCATAATAGTCAAACAAGATGCAAATCAAGCTGTGTTTCAACTGATTTAGGATGAAATGCCAATTTAGTCCATGAATTATCATCTCAGTAAAAAATTTGGCTATTAGTCAGTGACGGATCCAGGATTTCAAGATCTCGGGGGGGGGGGGGGTCCCAAGATAAAAGTTCAAAAAAAAAAATATTAGACTAATTTGGTTCCATAGCACTATTTTTTATTGAATTTGGTTCATTGAATAATCAAAATTAATCAACCGCATCAAGTGGCCAAGTGGTAAGAGCGCGGATTTCGGCTCTTAAAATACAAAAAATAGGGAGGTCCCGGGTTCGAGGATCCAAGCTAGTGAGTCTGCTTGACTGTGGCCATGAGAAAGCTAAAATGTCTTTGTGAGTCTTCTAGGCCCCTAGAAGGGGTGGATAACCGTGGCTTACCACTAGTTGTCCCGTTTGAAAAATAATAATAATCAAGATTAATCTCAAAGGTAATAAAACCAACAAATTCTCCTCAGCAACATAACGCATCAATTAATGACTTTACAAAGATGAAATTTGTTAATGTAACATGTATATTACAATTGGGAGTTGAGACTAGAGTTTAGGATTAAAAAACTTAAATGAATTTGGAAGAAATAAAATTAGGCAGCTAGAGGTGGTGGAATGGCAAATGGTGCTAAGGGATGGGGTAACTTGAGTTTAAAGTTGGGAGGTTGCAACGATTTAGAGGATTAAAACAAAAATTAGAAACATTTTCTTCTTCTTTATAAGCACTGCAGCATGCACATCCATGGAGGCAACAAGCCTCTCCGTTGCACTTGCCCAAATTGTTGGAGGGTCCCAAAGGTTGATCACAAGTGTTTCTTCGGGCTTCCGAAGGCTCCCGAGACCTCTCGGATCCCTATATAGATCCGTCCATGCTATTAGTGATAAAAACTCAAATATAATAGTCAAACAAGATGCAAGCTCGAGCTGTGTTTAAACTGATTTAGGATGAAATGCCAATTTAGTCCATGAATTATCATCTCAGTAAAAATTAGATCCTTAAATTATTTCTTCGGTAAAATAAGTCCCCAAATTCATTGAAAATTGGTAATTTTATCCAATTTTTCGTCAATTTAAGTTACTTGACATTCTTTAGAGTGTAATAATATCATTTTCTCGCCTATATGCCTTTAACATTTCATATAGGTTGCGAATTTAACATCTAATTTACCCTCCAAAGTTAACTTACACTATTTCTTTATGAAAAACTACCAATTCACCATCTAAAGTTAACTCGATACACTATTTTTTAAGATAAAATTACCAATCTACCCTCTAATGTGTATCACATTCTTTAGAGTGTAATAATATCATTTTCTCGCCTATAAGCCTTTAACATTTCATATAGGTTGCGAATTTAACATCTAATTTACCCTCCAAAGTTAACTTACACTATTTCTTTATGAAAAACTACCAATTCACCATCTAAAGTTAACTCGATACACTATTTTTTAAGATAAAATTACCAATCTACCCTCTAATGTGTATCACATTCAAGTAATGTGACTTAAATTGACGGAAAATTGAATATAGTAGATTCAAATATAATATTAGGGATGTAATTGGTAGATTTTTATAAATCAGTGATTGATTTTTCTAAAAAAAAAAAACAGTTTAGGGACCTAGTTTTCACTGAGATAATAATTCAAGAACTAAATTGATAGTTCACCCAACTAATTTATAACACAAAAATCAAGTATTAGCACGTGAGAAGGTTAAAACACAAAATAATTAGATTGAGACATTGTTATTGTGACTTTGAGTAGGTAAGTTCATGATATTATTAGGATAGCACTGCTACTCAAGCACTCATTTTTATCTCTTATACATTTTTATTAATTTTTTATCACTAATATTTTTCAATTTATTTAATTTAATAATCGTGAATTGACAGAGATTATAAAAAGTAAATATAAGTGTGTAGGCAGCATTTCTTATTATTATTGTGGTCAATCAAACTAAACGACGTGTAGTTGGAAACGCGCGAGACTCGAGGCGGCCGCCATTCAGCTGTGCCGAGATTACATTGGCGGTGGAGTGTAGTGGCGCATGCTAAAGCCAAAGCCATGGCCGCAATCCACTACTCCTCCACTCTCCATTCTCTAAAACCGCCGCCGCCGCTTCCTCCTCAGCTCTCCAGCCTCAGACCCTCTCTCCTCTCCACCAGCAAACACCCAAACAGTAAGAAGAACAAAAAGCTCACCGGATACAGACCCTCCAGAGCGGAGTTCTCAAACGACGCGCCGTTCGTCGCCGCCATTGGCGCCTGCATGCTCTCGTCTCTGGTGCTTCCCGCCAGCACTCCCGATGACGATGCCGAAGGCGGATCGGCGATGGATTCCACCGATGCCAGGTTCGCCGTCATGGGCGTCATCAGCTTCATTCCCTACTTCAATTGGCTGGTAAAACAAACAAACAAAAAACCCATTTTTCTTTCAGATTCTTGAACTTTTTGATTATTCATATGAATTTGTTTGTTGGGTTTGTTTTAATTTTTGTTGGGTTGGACTGAATAATTGTAGAGTTGGATTTTTGCTTGGTTGGATACCGGAAAACGGCGGTATGCGGTGTATGCGCTTGTGTACTTGGTTCCCTACCTGAGGTTTGACTCTCATACTCTTGATTGAATGCTTGCATTGTATTTGCATACTCTGGTGTTGTTTAATTGAGCAGTTGTATTGCATACTTGTGTGCTTATCGTTTTCAGTTTTTGACAAATGAGGAAAATCTGTCATACCAATGATCAACAAACTGTTGAGCTTATGCTTCTGTTCTGGTTATCTGTATCTGTGATTCTGGGCACTAATGTGACTTGCCCGTGATTTGTTAGGACGAATTTGTCGTTGTCACCTGAGGAGAGCTGGCTGCCCATTGCTAGCATCGTTTTCTGCATTATTCATGTTCAGGTATAAGTTCGCGACCATTCTTTCTACCCTGTTTAACCTTTATGGCTTGTTGGGGTTCAATAGAGTGTATGTTTGAGTCTGTTAACGGAGCCTTTTCAAATGAACGGTGAAATGTTACGGAATGGAAAAGAAATATATTGCTAGGCAACATGGATGGAACTATATGCTGTCATGTAATATTATGTTGTTGGGAAAGCTCTAGAGTTCCTAGACTAATGGTTTTGAGGCATTTTGATTGCGAGTTCATTCAATTGTTTGCACATCATGTAACCGTATTCTCTGCAATTCCACATTTTTTCCCTTGCAGCTGGAAACAAGTATTAAAAATGGAGATCTTCAGGGCTTTCAATTCTTTAACGAGGCTGCAAAGCATCTCTCGTCAACAACTAGTAGGAAAGATCATCGGAGTGGGTATCAAGGAACCTCTGAGGAGGTATTAACTACTTAAGTTCCATAGCAGTTTTAAAAATTGTAGGTAGATTGTACCCATGTCCAACACAAGCTTAATCGGTTTTACGTCATCTGCAGGGGAAGAAAAGAGGAAATAAGAACCTTCCATCCAGTGATGAACAATCGAGAAACGAGGTCGATGATTGGGGAGTTCCCAAGAAGCCCTCACAAAGAAAATGAAAGAAGGAAACACTAGAAGGTCAACTTGAATTTCCGAACGCAGCCTTGTGCCTTACAAAGTATCATGAATGTTAGATAGTCATCTTTTACTAAAATAAAGACAGCCGCGACTGCAAGCTCAGCGCATGAGGAAGCGTCGAGAGATACCATACAAGAAGTGTAGTCCGATGTCACTAGCTGCACACCGATATGAATTAGAACATCCTGATGACGAAGATGAATTCACATGATGGAGAGTGTAGATGCCTTTTCTTTACCGACACTGGCGGGCAAAGCGCCATGGTTTGTTTATCGATTAAGTTATTTTGTTTTAGGAAATGAGAGATGAAGATGAAGTACAAGATCATGAAAT
Organism: Pyrus communis; assembly: GCF_041283825.1. Lineage (NCBI taxonomy): Eukaryota > Viridiplantae > Streptophyta > Magnoliopsida > Rosales > Rosaceae > Pyrus > Pyrus communis. Next base: position 7,784,044 of record NC_142570.1, read on the forward strand.
AATCATTTTATTTATCATCAACATCTTAAATAACGCTCAAAGTATCGTGTCTCTCGTAAGTATGTACATCTTTCGGTTAATTGGATCCCGATACAGATTTCTTGATAGGAAAGGGACTCAAGAGCCCCGTCTTAAAACAATAGTCCAGAGCAACAGCAGCAGAAAGAAAAACAAAAAGACTCTGAGATACGTAAATCGCTCCATCAAAAGCGTGTGATACGAAGCTACCAGCATTCAGTTCCAAAGGCTTTCCACCATCCAGTGTAGCAAGCCCCTTGACAACACCGAAGGCTGCAGGCGCTCCGGTCTTGAGTTGAACGTTGTCAAGGTCTCTTCGCATTGTGTATCGAAACGTGACTCCAAATAGAGCGCAGCTAGCGAAGGTGACTCCCAGAGGGAGGATGAGCTCGGAAATGCTTGCCACTTGAGTGAAGGAGAAGGGCAATCCGGCAACAGTGCCGACAAGGGCGGAAACTGAAGCTGCCTTTATCGATTGCCATCTCTCCTTATCCTTGTTTATCTCCTTATTTTCGGTCTCTGCAGAAGCATATCCATCTCCGAGTTGATCCCCGTCTTGTGAGAGGGCACGTTCGGCTTCTTCAACCATGGATTTCGCTTCTGATATCTCCTTTTGACATTCTGCAATCTTCAATGCAAACACAGCTAACAATCTTAGCAGGAACAGATGCCCAACAACATATAACACGTCAATTGTCATTGTCTTTGAACAAAAGTTAAAGTCAGAAACAAAAAAGTCTTAACAACTCAACAGAATCAAAGGACAAATCAATGTTTTCAACAATTAAACTGACCATTTTCACTTACAAATTAAACAAACAATCGAGTGGGAGCTGATATCGACACTCCAAAATAGTCATCCCCGATAATAAGATAAGGCAGACAGAGTGCACGATGACTATTTTGAAGCGCTACTAATAATTCTCAATCGAATAACTTCAAGGAAATTTAATAAGGCACCTAAAACAAAAACCCAATTCAGGAAACCCACAAAAATTGGGAATTGGAAAGAGGGAGAACCTCAGAAGCTCTGCTTTCAAGTTGGGTAATGTAATCCCTCACAAGCTTGGCCTCAAGTTCCTGCCTTTCAATCTCAGCCAGCTCTCTCTTGGCATTCTCAACCCTCTGAGACGCCTTTTCCAACCCATCGAGCAACTCCCTGTTCTCTTCTCTTTTCAGGAGCTCCTCCACTTGCTCTCCCACAATGCCACTCAGTGCCTTCTTTAGGCCGCCGCCCTCTCCAGCGGTGCCGCCAGTCGTGCATTTTGCTATGAGGGGTCGATGAGGTGGGGAAGGAGGAGAGGCTCGGGGGAAGAGTGCAGAGGAGGATTCTGATGGGGTGAGGAGTTTTGGTGGGAGGAGATGAGATGTGGGGTTTGTGGAGGGTGCCCAAACGAGCTTGATGGTTGAGGGCATGGTGGTCACTGGAGGATTTTGTTATCCTATCTCGTGTTTTGTTTGATGAAGTACCCACCACTCACCTCAAACTTTTCATGTTTAATTACCATTTACTTATTTGAAATTGGAGTTGACATAAAAAATAAAAAAAATCCTTATTTGAAATTGGAGAAGGCAAAGGTCTTGCAACGCAAGTGATTAAAAGTTTTTATTTGGTTCAATATTTTGTAATGTTAACACGAATATTAAAAATATAGGATAGAAGACAAATTGCAACAGACACACAATCAACAATTAATTATAATAAATGTTTAAACCAATAAAAATTAATACAAATATTTCATAATTAATTAAAATTATTTGAAGCTCGTCCACCCTTCCTAGTAGATTGGCATTTCGATTAGAAAATACTAATACTATTTTTTTACTATTATTACTGATATGGACATTTATTTATTTTTTATTTTTTGAGTCGATCGATAGCGTTAGTAAGTTAGATGTTATATTAGTCATCGACGAGGGTTTGAACCCACGCTATTATGCATGGGCACAACACCTTTCCACCGCTGCGGTAAATGACCACGTGCTTGATGTGGACATTTTGACTCTTAGCATTTCTCAATATATTGTTAAGAAGTTAATGGTAAAATTAGGATTTGGATCATCTCCTAAGCTTAGGAGGGTAAGCCTTCTGAGCAAACCACACAAGCTATTAGATTTTGATCTAACGGTTACAATTATTATAATTTTTAGAGAGGTTCCTGTTTATAGCCGTTGAATTAAAATTCAACGGCCCGTGTGATTTATTAAGGAGGCTTAGCCTCTTATATATTCAGGAGAGAATCCAAATTCATAAAATTAATAATTTTTGAACAAATGGTAAAATTAATGATTAAATTAGTAGAAATAACTCCCGACTGTATATTCAGGAGAGGATCCAAATTCATAAAATTAATAATTTTTGAACAAATGATAAAATTAATGATTAAATTAGTAGAAATAACTCCCGACTGTTGAATTCCCCGCTAAGGCATGCTTCCGCTAGTAGGCAGAGGGTTTAAGCATACGTTCCCTATCGCCTTCCCCGTCCACTACCACTGCCTACATCTGCACCTATCCCGCTCTCTCATGGCCGCCGCCACTTCACCTAAGCGAGTCGGGACCCACAACGGTAGCTTCCACTGCGACGAAGCCCTCGGCTGCTTCATGATTCGCCTAACCGACAAGTTCTCCAACGCCGAAATCGTCCGCACCCGCGACCCCAAGGTTTTTCTTTTTCATCCCTTTTCCATTTTCTGTTTGGTTCCCGAGAAAATTGATGATAAATGAAGTTACTTGGTTGAAATTTGAAACCAATTTGTGATTTCTTATTGTCGTTGTTATTGTTTGTTTGAGGGTTTTAGGTTTTGGAGGGTCTGGATGCTGTGCTTGATGTTGGGGGTGTGTATGATCCTAGTCGGGATCGATACGATCATCACCAGAAGGGTTTCGAGGAGGTTTTTGGGCATGGGTTTAAGACTAAGCTGAGTAGTGCTGGTCTGGTTTACAAGGTATGTGCTTCTAAAGGTCATATCTTTTTAGGGATTTAAGTAATGGGATTTCCAAATGCGTAACTATTCTTGTGTACAAATCTGTTTGAAGCATTTCGGGAAGGAAATAATAGCGAAGGAGCTTCAGGTCGATGAAGGTCACCTCGATGTGCATAGGTTATTCCTGGCTGTGTACAAAAGCTTTATGGAGGTACTACTAAATTCTGCATCTTTTCTTCTTATTCTACGTGAAAGTAGAATAGGGCCGTGCTACCTTTAAATTTTTAACTTAATTTGAAATTGAACGGGTGTGTTGATGCTGAAGACCTGTTATGTTATAAATTAGAACAAAACCATTGTAAGGATGCCATTTTTGCCGTGATTACTTGTAACAGGCAATTGATGCTGTTGACAATGGGATCAATCAGTATGATACTGACCAGCCTCCAAGATATGTGAATAATACACACTTGTCTTCAAGGGTAGGCAGGTTGAATTTGGATTGGATAGATCCCGATCAATCATCTGAAAAGGAGAATGAAGCCTTTCAACGAGCAATGGAACTGGCGGGCAGCGAGTTTTTAAGTGTATGCCTTTCTGTTGTTAAGACTTAACAGAAATATGGAATATTCTCTTTACTTCTTCATTAATAAATTCACATTAACATTCTTATGCAATATATTTGTCTTGAATCGAGCACATAACCAAATAGAAGGGATTAAAGCTTTGTTGAGGTTTTATGTTATGGGGATTTATTTTAAGCATCCCTTTTTAATGGTCCTTTTTCCAATTTCAGAGTGTCCGTTTTCATGCAAAATCATGGTTACCAGCACGGTCTATTGTAATGGAGTGTCTCTTAGCAAGATGGAGTGTTGATCCTAGTGGAGAAATCATGGTTATGAATCGATTTTGCCCTGTAAGTATGCAAAGGTGTATTCTTTATGCCAGTTAAATACTCTTAGGTTTAAGCTTTCTCGTATCATTGTCTAATGCTAATGCTATTAGTTTTACAATTTCTTCATTACATTCAACTTTTTGAGCGGTTTATATAATTTTTATTTCACGCAGTGGAAGCTTCATTTATTTGAACTTGAAGAGGAGATGAAGATTGAGCCGCCCATCAAATATGTTCTCTATCAGGTACTATTATCTATCTGGTGTCCATGCTCTCTTCTTTCTTAATATAATCTTTCCCTCCATTAATGTGTACGAAGTACGAATGCATTTAGGTGCTATAATTATTCCCGCTTGTGATTTTATCATGCGCAAAGAAAATATTAGGAAACTGAGTCACAACAATGGATATAATACATGTTAAGAGAGTATTGGCATTTGGAAACTTGTTTGCCTGTAAATATGCAAGTTCTTTCCATGCAAGTCCGAAATATATTTAGCTTCTTTATAGAGATATTGGAAATGCAAGTAGCTTTAAAGGACGTATCTCTGGGATCATTTGGAAGCGTTGTCTATACTCGCATTACTAATGTATGATATCTCCCAAACTTACCTAGAACAAAATTTGAATGTTTTCTGTGACCTTTACGTTCCATTTGGTTATGCAGCTAATAATGTCTGCAAATTTTGTCTGGAGAAGAGTCCGTAATTTTGTTATCACAATAAAATGATATGCAGGATGATAGGAGCAAACACTGGAGAGTTCAGGCGGTGGCCGTTGCTCCTGAAAGTTTTGAGAGCCGAAAGGCTCTTGCATCACAATGGCGGGGGCTTAGGGATGAGGAGCTCTCGAAGGAGGCTGGGATTCCCGGATGTGTTTTTGTTCACATGAGCGGATTTATCGGAGGAAATCAAACTTATGAAGGTGCTCTTGCCATGGCGAAAGCGAGTTTGAAGTTTGATTGAGCAGATTGACTTGCATTGGCGTGTTACTAATTCAGCTTACAAAATCTTGGGCATTTCAGCTACGTCTTGGCTAATTTCTCTTACTTTAGCCTATTTCTCATCGGGACCAATTTTGCTCATAACTGCGTTTTCTGATATTGTATTTGACGATAAATTTCCTTATTAAGTTGAATTAAGTAAACATTTTATCAGCAATTACAGAATCAAAAACTGGTATATGGATTGTGGAAGACACTAATTGTATTGATGTTTCTCTGTCAATGACTGGAAGATGCGGTTCTAGCTCCTGGTCGCTATGTGAAGGAACTTCCTAGCTCCATGCGACTAGCTGAATCCAGCTGAGCATATATATATATATATATGTATGTATGTATGTATGTATCTGTTTAGCATTTTATGGGTTACACAAAACTTAAACCCCAATTCCCGTCACCCGAAAAGACGAGAATAATTCCTAAAACGAGAAAGACTTTCATGAAACGGAGCAAACTACAGCCATTTAGCTAGATTACATACTCACAGACTCTTGAGTTGAGTACAGTTGAATACATGCTCGACGGCAAGAGAGCTCCAAGAGTCCAACATGCACGTGCACACGTGACAACCTCTCTTTTGCCACCCAAAATTAATCTGCGTCGTGACACACAGCTCAGTAGCTCACGAGTCAGTGAAGTGAAAAGTTACAGCCTTCTCCCATTACCCAAAATCCCAACCGGCAACCATGGCCACACTGACTTACCCCGCCGCCGCCGCCACAGTCAGAACCACCAAATCAACAACCCCACCAGCTCTCAGGAAAACCATCTCCGTCATCCCAATCAAACCCAATTCCATCTCCCCACTCAAAACCCTAAACCGCACCTCCAAACCCACCACCTTCTCAATCAAATCCACCGCCTCCTCCGACCACTCCTCCACCGCCACAACCACAATCACCACCACCACCTCCATCTCCCCCTCCCCACTAACCCTCAAGTCCCGCCTCCAAAATGGCGATACCCTATACGGCCTCTTCCTCCTCTCCTTCTCCCCTACCCTCGCCGAGATTGCTGGCCTCTCCGGCTACGACTTCGTCGTCGTCGACATGGAGCACGGCCACGGTGGCATACCCGAAGGCCTCTCCTGCCTCCACGCCTTGGCCGCCACCCAAACCCCCGCCATTCTTCGCTTGCCCGAGACCTCCGCAACTTGGGCCAAGAAAGCCCTAGATCTGGGCCCACAAGGCATCATGTTCCCCATGATCGAATCCTCCAAGGCCGCCAAGGAGGCCGTCTCCTACTGCCGCTTCCCTCCTGCCGGCGTCCGCGGATCCGCCCATACCGTCGTTCGCGCCTCCAGCTACGGCATCGACGAGGGGTATTTGAGTAATTACGAGAACCAGCTGCTGATCATGTGCCAGGTGGAGAGCGAGGAGGGCGTGAAGCACGCGGAGGACATCGCGACCGTTGATGGGGTCGACTGTATTCAGATGGGACCGTTGGATCTGAGCGCCAGCTTGGGATACCTGTGGGACCCAGCGAACAAGAAGGTGAGGAAAATGATGGAGGTGGCCGAGAAGGCAGTGCTGGGGTCCGACCCGAAAGAGAGCGGGGCCTACTTGGCCGGGTTCGCTATGCCCCACGATGGGCCTCGCGATTTGGGGACACGTGGATACCACATGGTGTCCGGAGCCGTTGATGTTGGGCTGTTTAGGGGCGCGGCGGTGGAGGACGTGAAGAGGTTCAAGATGAGCTTGATGGACGGTTTAGATGATGAGCAGGAGGATGAGAAGGATGCTGATGAGAAGTACTGGAGTGAATGAAAAGGGCGGTTGTTGAAAACATATTTTTTTTGTAAATTTTTCGTTTTCTTTTTCTTTTGTAGTTGTATTGGGCCCATGGATGTTTTCATAATAAAGGTCATATTATTATTGCCGGCCAAATTACATAATTAGAGCATTCCACTGAGAAGTGGCTGGAAAAATAATGGATATAGTTTATTTTAGAGCTTCGAGAAATTTTTAGGGTTTTATAAAAGAATCTCTTCTAATGAGGGTTATATCTTTCGAACTCTATACGAGGTTATATATTTCTTTTGTAGTGATCTGATTAAGCGATGATTTTTTTGTTTGTGTTAGCTTTTCTTAAGTTGATTTTTGGACATGCTAACTTAATGTATTTTATAAACCCTTCAACCTAAAAAGTTCAAATTGTGAAACAGTTAGATTTCATCACTTATGAATCTTTTGTTGGATTAGATTCCCTTATCTCAATCTCATTTGTTGAAAGAATGAAATCCCCACTTTGCCCTCTGAAATAATTTGATTTTCATATATAACACAACAACTTACCTAGCACCAATTGGTAAGTTAGTATCATACAATTTTGAAAAAAAATCATTTGAAAATTTCACCCATGAATGGCTATGAACGTTAAATCAATTTGAAAATTTAATTCTTATGGAATTTAAAACGATCATTAATTAGCCAAATTGCAAGAAAAATAAGTACGAAAAAATAATTAAAACAAATAAAATGAGAGCATAAGTGTATTCGCAAGTGGAGGAGATTGATAGAATTTTGCTCACATGGGTTGCTATTTTTTTGGTAGGACCCATTGGTTTTTTGGGCTAGATGTAGTCTGATTTTATGCTACCTAAGAAAGGAAGTTGCTAGCCCTAGTAGTTGATCTAATTTTATTTTCCAGCTTATTAAGGATGAAATTTCTCGTTAAGACTGGAAATGTGGTAACCTCATAAAGGACAAAACCCCCATTAAAGATGCTCTTAGAAGGAGTGGATAGGAGGTAAAGAAGTATATTTTTTTTATAAGGATCTTCGTACACTTATTTTCGTTCTACGCACTCTAATCAATCGGAATAAGCTTGGCAAATGTTGAAAACAAGGAGTTGAATGCCGACTCTTTTTAGGGATTGATTTTCCGCGACGAGTGGAATGCCGACTCTTTTTGGGTCAAAAACAACAAGACAGTAGGCAAAATGGAAAAAAAACCGACCAAGTCAAAGAGAGGATGTTGACAAGTTTACCACGAATAAGAAATGGCGTTGCAAGTATTTGTCCATATAGTCGGCTTATATGCACTTCATCTCCTAGAACATATAGGTTGTGGAGCATTAACAAAATTTATCTACCAAATAAAGTGGATTATTGCATTTTAACCTTTTTCTTAATTATGTGCACCCTGCCTAATGCACTATCTTGCTCTTGCTAATTACCATACCAATTTGTCAACTTAAAGATTTAGTTTGTATGTGGATGTTTTCTTGAGGGAATTTGGAATTGGAATGATAAGTTTGTAACAAATTTTTAATTTATTTTTAGTAATTTTATATTTATTACATTTGGTTGTTATGTTGTTGAAGCATTTTTTGAAATTGAGATGTGAATTTTAAATTTGTAAGAGATACGACCACAATAGTGCAGTTAATAAATATCAGTTACATGTGAGAACGAATTTTAGCTGTTAATACACATGCGTCCTACATAAACCACTTGAATTAACAACTAAAATCAACTCATGCGCGCAATAAACAACTAATATAAGAAATGACTTGAGTTAAAACTATCTTATGTCTTGGGCTTCAAATTTAGATTTTTTTAAGCCAAAATGGTCACTGAGATTGACATAACTCCTTATTTTGGTCCTTGTTTAATAGAATTTTCCATAGAATGACACAAAATGATTAATGGTGGACAACTCAGAGACTACTTCTATTGGTATCAAATATAAGGACCAAAGTGAGGAGTTATGCTAATTTTAAAGACTATTTTGGTTAAAAGCTCAAATTTACTTTATTTTATTTTATTTTAATAAACGATATTATCTACACTCGGGAAGGCAGGGAGCTTAGTTTCATAATAGACTAGTAATAATGTAATTAAAAAAAAAAATTACTGGATCGTAGTACTAACAGTAAATTTACCCCGTTGTAGAATTGAAAAGAAAAGAGAGGAAGCGGAAAAGAGAAAAGAAGGGAAAAGAAAAAAAATAGAAAACATAGTAGATACAGTCAACAAACCCATCGGATCAAAACCGGTGTGAGATTTGCGGGAATTGGATTCCCCGGGAAATCTTGAACCCCTTTTTTCAATTCAACAAATCGCATTCCCACCACCTAAACTTCGCATTCCACTCCACGTCCGTTTCACAGTTGGTACCCGGTCCTTTATAAGCTTCTCAACTACTCAACACTCCCTCCCACTCGCTCCCCCCCCTCTCTCTCTCATCGATTCCCTTTTGTTTTCTGGGTTTTAGAGAGAGATTGAGAGCTCGCAGCAGCAGCAGCAATGGAGTTGTTCTACATCCTTCTGTTCGGGGGAATGGCAGCGGTGGTGGCAGCTCTCGAGCTGAGCAAGAACAACAAAGATCGCATTCATACCACCTCTGCTTTCAATGCCTTCAAGAACAATTACCTCCTCATATACTCTCTCATGATGGGTACGTCCGGATCTGCCATTTTTTCATCTGGGTTTTTTTTTTAGATTTGAATGTTTGGATCGAATTTGCTGTTTTTTGATTGCGTGGTGGAGTGATGTGAAAACCCAATTGGACTAAAATTATGGATTCCACAATTTACAGTTGCTTGGAGTGGTGATTTATGTATTTGGCTGTGCTGTTTTTGAATCTTTTGCTTGCAGTGGACTTCATTTTGGATCGAATTTGTCTTTGAAATTTTGATTCCATTGTGAAGTGATAGGAAAACCCAATTGGACTGAAATTAGAGATTCTTCTACAATTTACAGTGTCTTGATTCGATCGCAAAGTGATATGAAAACCCTTATCATTCTTGATTCTACAATTTGTGTACTTCTTTATACCGTGGTTTCGGGATCTTTTGCTTGTAGTGGACTTCATTGCATTGATTATGGTAACATTAACCTTTTTGGTCTCAAGAGTATTGTTGTCCTTGAAAATTGCTTGGAATTGAAGTTTGATGCTTAACATTGGGATTTATACTAGATATGTTGTATCATTTCTGGATCTGATCGAATTGGTTGTGGGATATAGCCGGTGATTGGTTGCAGGGTCCATATGTTTACTATCTATACAGCCAGTATGGGTTCAGCAAGGGGGACATTGGACAACTTTTTATTGCTGGCTTTGGATCATCCATGTTGTTCGGGACAGTTGTTGGATCTCTAGCTGACAAACAGTAAGAGGTTTCCTTGTTGATTAGCTTTATTTCCCTTAACATGATCACATTATTGATTCTGAATAATGATATGTCAAATCCAGGGGTCGGAAGAGGGCATGTATTACGTACTGCATAACTTACATTCTAAGCTGCTTCACCAAACATTTTCCCGACTATAAGGTTTTATTGTTGGGACGCATATTGGGAGGCATTGCTACTTCTCTACTTTTTTCAGCTTTTGAGTCTTGGCTTGTGGCGGAACATAATAAGGTGTGACAACTGCTCAGCTAATTAATTGCAATTCTGGAGATTGTATTTGTGAAAGTCTCCAATATGTAGTTACTGTGACAAATTTGTCAATGAATATATCATTCTTTTGATATTATGGACTTCCTACTTATGTGCATTGTTTTTGTATGGCACGGCCCAGGAGGTGTAAGTTGGATTGGGTCCATAGGGCTCAATTCAAGTCATCTTTTTTTGTTACTTAGACATTGTGTCATAAAAGTAAATTTCATTCACTTCAATTGCTTAATTTTTGCAGAGGGGCTTCGAGCAACAGTGGCTTTCATTGACATTCTCTAAGGCTGTATTTCTTGGAAATGGTCTAATTGCTATAGTAGCTGGGTTGCTTGGGAATCTTCTGGTAGATACTCTGGGATTTGGCCCCGTTTCTCCATTTGATGCTGCTGCATGCTTTTTGGCAATTGGCATGGCAATTATAATGGTATCATGGGGTGAAAATTATGGAGATGATACAGAAAACAAGAACTTACTTACCCAGTTCAGGGGTGCTGCCATAGCCATCGCTTCCGGTGAATCCCTGATTTCATCTCTTTTGATACTTACTCCTTTTTCATTAGTGGTTAATTCCATCATTGACTTTCATAATATTAGACTTTAACCTTATTCTTCTGCATTTCTCATAAATTCTTTTTCTATTATTTTCTGTTGGAGCAGATGAGAAAATTGCTTTGCTGGGTGCCATACAGTCCCTATTTGAAGGCTCAATGTACACCTTTGTATTCCTCTGGACTCCTGCTTTGAGCCCAAATGATGAGGAGATTCCACATGGTTTCATTTTTGCAACATTCATGCTAGCCTCGATGTTGGGAAGCTCTTTAGCATCTCGGCTGATGGCAGGTTCATCCCTAAGAGTTGAGAGCTACATGCAGATTGTATTTGCAGTCTCTGCGGCTTCCCTTCTGCTTCCCATTGTGACAAGCGTATGTCATGAATTTTAATTTATCAATTTTCTTCAAATTTATGAATTTTGGTTTCTTTGAACCACGGACATCAACTTGTCTATGAATTTTTGCAGTTCTTGATTGCACCTTCTGATGTGAAAGGTGGGAGCATGTCATTATCAGGGTATTGTCAGCTTGTTGGCTTCTGCACATTTGAGGCCTGTGTGGGAATATTCTGGCCATCTATCATGAAAATGAGGTCCCAATACATCCCAGAGGAGGCGAGAAGCACCATCATGAATTTCTTCCGCATTCCTCTCAACATCTTTGTGTGTGTTGTGCTGTACAATGTGAGTGATTTGGTTGCATTTGCTCATGATTCCTTGGGACTGCACCAATCAGAAATTGCTCTTTTTATGAAAACAAAAATTTCACGAGCATCCTTGAATGGTTTCTGCTTCTCATAGGTAAACAAAAAATTATATTTGCACTTTTTTCCCCGTATCTAAATATTTGGTTTCCTTGTAGGTCAATGCATTTCCCATCACCATCATGTTTGGTATGTGCTCGATTTTCCTTTTTATGGCTGCTGTATTGCAGAGGCGGCTCATGGTGATTTCTGATGGCCACAAGTCAAGTGAGTCTGCAGTAGTCAACACATATTCCGATTTAATTAATATGTTCGAATCTTTGTATTCCCTTCCTTTTTTCTGTGGGTTCCTTACGGTGTTCATTACTAATGAAATATGTTTATGTTTCATTACAGAACCAGAAGAATGGACAATGCAGGAGAGGGACACAGAAGCGGAGCCATTAAACGACTAATTGGAAGATGAAAATAACAACAATAAAGGAAAAAAGAAGAAAAAGGAAAAGATGTCTGCAATTTTTTGGTGCTGAAAACAACCTACTGTAATTTGGATTTTCAAGCTGTATATCTTGGTTTTCTGTTTGCCGTCTGATCAATGAGGAAAATCCCGTTTGATTCCTACTTCGAAACGAGGTATGGAGGATTTTCAGGGGGCAATCAGCTGGTGGTTACAGCACAAAGAAATGACTAACAACTCTAGTTACTATGTGTAGTTCATGTATTCTCCAATTATGGTAGACTGGTGCTTTATCAGGTATATTTTGTCATATGAATGGTAGAAAATGTAAGGACACATGCAAGTGATGGTTTCTTTTCTCTCCCTTTTATTGTCCCCTTATTTTATTTTTTTTGTTATTTGTTTCTATTAGAAATACTTGGAGGTAGCATATACTTGTTACATTTCTATTTTTCCTTCGTTGATACACCTATGAAATATGAGATTGCATCTAGTTTTTTCTTCGATCAAACAATTGTCGTCTTTGAAATTTGAACTTAGGCGGATGTTAACATTGACAAGAGGCTTTGCAGTTCGGTGTTGATTAAGAGTATTCTCCTTCGTATTAAGTTTCGAGTTCGAAATCCCTCTGCCTAGTATAAGAAAAAGAGAATCTCGACGTTGTAGTGTTCTTTTGCATTTCAAAATTTGAAAATGTTGGACATTGAAGTCTTGAATTTATGAGAATCTGAGCTGCATAAAGCCAACAGAGAGAATGTTGACATTGTTTTCTTAATTGGAGAGTCAATATAGGAATTAAATTATAGTCACCATTAAATGGAAAGCTCCGAGAGAAGGCACTTTAAAGATCAACTTTGATGGCTCAGTGACAGGTTCAGCTGTTGGAGGATTTGTTATTCGAGATTCTCTTGGAAGGCCAATTGTTGCTGGAACTCCAAGATGGTTATAGATGGGATTCTCGACCAATGCAAGATCTCTTGGAGGCACATAATTATATTCGAGGGCATCAAATGGCTGGCGACCTCTTTTGATTCTATTCAATGGCAATATGTTATAGAGAAGCCAAATCTCTAGCCGATGCTATTACATCCGTTGTTCACAGTATTGCCAAGTGTTTGTATTTGACTGTATGGACTCCCAAGTGTTCTCGGGGATTCTCATTTTCTTAATGAAGTTTATTTCCTAGCAAAATAATAATAATAATAATAATAATCTTGAATTATTATTGGGCAATGAAAAAGCTTTTGATATAAATTTTCTATTTATTTATTTTTCATAGATTGACTATAATTTACTAATTTTATTTTTTTATAGATTGACTATAATTTACTAAGACAATTTCAAGTAGATGGGGACTAATTGCAATACTTACATGTATTCAATACAATCATCAATTGACGGTTAAATTATAATTTATGTTAATATATATATTTAATACAATAACTATTTGACATCGAGACGATGATATTATTAAATATAAATAAGTATTGCAGCCAAATCTAAGTAGTTGTGACCCCTAAGTGGCCTCTGGCTGTGACTGAATCTAGAAGACAAACACTCCATGTGGAATAGAGACAGGCTCTCATGCTACTCCATTTGTGCTCAACATGATCCAATCATCCAATTACAACTCGTTTTATCTTCCCAATCATATTAAAATGAAAATTCTTAATCCCATTTGGTGTTGAATCCATAGATCACCACCCCAACTTGCCCATGTGAAATTATTGGCCATATGATGTTGGTTTTCCAATTTCATCCTATCAACAAACTTTCCCAACTTGCCCATGTGAAATTATTGGCCATATGATGTTGGCTTTCTAATTTCATCCTATCAACAAACTTTGGAGCCAATTACTCACGGTTAAGTATCAAATTTAAAACGTTGATAATGCATGATCAGCTTGAGATATCATATAATAATATTATGTGTAAATTACTCTCCTAACTGACAATCTCTTCATTATGTTACCACTTACCAAGAACAAACCAACCTTTCCCACGATCTACAAGTATGAGAGAGACTTCATTGCTATTATGGCGCTTCAAACCTCTTATACAAAATTTATGTGTAAGACACTTTCTGCATGACCTTGTATTAGTGACTTGAGATTCAACGGTGGGGATGGTTGTCTCACCTAAATTCTTCTCTTACATATCTCCCATTATTTTTTTAGGAAAATTAATGAAAAAGATTTGAAAACTTTGAGTTTTAATCAAAAGGGCAAAAAGGTGTTATAAGTGAATAGTATCAGAAATCAATTTTTAGAATAAAAATGTCATTTTCTCTAAAAGTGAACAGTACCGTTAAAATTTTTTTTTTTTTTTTTTTCATCTAATTCGATAGCCTGAAATAAATAAATGTATGTCAAAAAAAAGTGTGGAAATACCTTTTATATCCTTTTGATGCCCCTTATGAGATACAGCTGGCTTGACATTTACTTTTTGGACCATCTCTAAAAAGATGTAAACCATCTGCATCATATAAATTTGCCCAATCACACACATACCAAGGGGCATTTGGTAATTCTGTCTTCAGGCTATCTGTCTGCAGACACCCTCAGAGCCAATAAGATTTGCCCATCCAGTGACTAATTCTTAAAACTCTCACTCCCAAATTCAAGAATAAACCTCTCAGGTTAGAGAGAGAGAGTGGGGGAGGGGTTAGAGAGAGAGATGGCTAACCTCAGAACTCCAAGATTGCACTTCCTATTGGCTCTGCAGTTCCTCATGTTAATTCAGTCCCAAGTGCTCTGCTACCATTACAAAGTAGGAGATCTAGATTCTTGGGGAATACCAACTTCTGCAAATCCACAGGTCTACACCAAATGGTCAAAATACCATCAATTCAAGCTTGGAGATTCTCTTTGTAAGTTTCTTCTTCCTCTTTTCTCCTTTCCAAACGAAAGACGTCGGTTAGGTCAGTTCGCATGTTGTAGTATGACCGTTTCATTGCACCCCATTTCAAATCGCCCTTCCAATAATATATTGCAGTTTGGAATATCACATTGTCAAACAAATCACTAAAAGAACAAAAGGGAGACTAAATCGATTCATTTCCCTTATGTGAGGGCAAGAACAATGTCCCGGCCCCATTGCAAGAAGTTTGAATAATTTAGAGCAGTTTAGAACGTCGCCTTTCTCATTTCTTTCTTCGATATGCAGTATTTTTGTACCCACCAAGCCAAGACTCGGTGATTCGAGTGACAGCACAATCCTACGGCAGCTGCAACCTCAAAGATCCAATCTTGTACATGAACGACGGCAACTCTCTCTTCAATTTCACCACATTGGGGGATTTCTACTTCACCAGCGGCGAACCGGGCCATTGCGAAAAGAACCAGAAGCTCCACATTTCCTTTCTGTCTGGCAATGGCTCTGCTGACTCTCCTTCCTCTGGCCCTAGTTCATTGGATGCTTCTGCTCCTTCTTACCCCACCGTCTTTGGCACCATCCCGGCTCCGCCTTCTTCTTCTTCTCCGTCACAAAGGTTTCCAGTTTTCGCAGCGGCCGTTGTTGGATTTGTGGTGTTCGCACTTTTCAGTGGCAATATGTGAAGACCCTTAACATTCATGAGTTGAATTTTCTCTTCACATTTGGATGGTGATTCTTTTTTTACTTCTATTTTTTTCTTTTTCCCGTTAATATTGGTTCTGTAATATGGAAGTTTTGGTTTTGTAATTTTTTTTGTTAATTCAACAGAATAAAGAAAATTCCTTATGTGATGTTTAGTGTTCTTGTTCTTAGATTCTTTTGATGAAATTCCTAATTTTTGAAACAGCGTAAATAGAGAAATAAACATATAATCGTATTTTGATATTTATGTACAATTCCTGATAGGTCTCGATTGAAAGGGCTTTAACCTCAACCAGAAAGTTATAAAGTACTTTTTTCTGGTGTCGAGAAAGATCACATGGTTTTCCTCACATGTGACAAGTCAAAGAGAGAAATGTTAAGGGGATTTTTCTCAAAATTATACTATTTATAAATTCTTTGCCGCCTTGCAGTTTAAAATTAATTTTTATTCCAACATTACAAACTATTGTGCCAAATGCATGAAATGTCAGAAAATTTATGAAGAATTCCACGTTTAGAGAATTTCCTTACCATTTCACTCTTTTAACAGAACACCGCCGGGCAATGATGGTGGTGAGCAGGTCTAATTGTTTGTACAATTATTAGGTTTCCAGCTGGACGTGGGTTGCCTTGCCTGCCCGCGACGGTGTGACAACAATGTCTCATCTCCCTCTTACGTGGGTCACCAATCAAAACTATGCAGCATATCATAGATTCAAAATAAATAAAATATCTCACAAATGAGAAAATTTTGTCGCTGATTTGATTTTTAAAATAATATTTTATATGACACCGGTCTATTGGCATAGTGATTTCATATGCTAATAATACAATGATATAAAATAAAATTGTTTTTTTTCATGTGTCTTTATTTTATTGACTCGATAGTCACTAGGCTATACAAGCAAGCTCCCCATTTTTTCGATTTTCGTAACGCTAACATTGAAAGGGACCCAACTACTGAAACTCAAAATCTTGAATGTAACAAACAATTGAAAGGACAAAGTTAGGGATAATGAAAATCCAAGGAACATAATAGACAAAGAATAAGGGTGATTTTATCCACCAAACGCTTTTTAATTTTTGATCGTTGAATTGAATGAATAAATGCTAAAGAATAAAGAGAGCTTTAACGAAAAACTCCTAGATACTGTTCACTTTTAAGAAAAACCACATTTTTACACTAAAATAATCAATTCTGATACTATTCACTTCTCTTTTATTTTATCCTTATCGTTAAAACTCAAAGTTTTCAAGTTTTTTTCATTAGTTTTTCTAGAATAAATGATAAAAATGATTAACCATATAGGCTGACGCCACAAATTCATTCCAAAAACCATATTTTGATGGTGCCTCAACAATATCAATTGTACTTAAACTGTTAACTGATTAATGTCGGTGATACCATCACTGTTACTATCGCTATTACTGAACTGTAAATGAGATTTTCACCTCATAGGGCTCCTTGAAGGCCGAAAATAAATTTGTTTGTAGTAACTGTAAAACATAGTATGCTCGATTCTATATGGCACAGAAGTACACTAATAAACCCTCGTCATACCACCGTTTTTTCTTAACTAAGATGAGGTGAACACATCTGACAGAATCGATGACGATCATGGAGTCCCTTTCAAGCTCATTACATTACTATCGTAATCCGGGCAAGGGCCGAGCAGGACTTCCTCTCAACATCTCAGTACAAATGTACCAGACAACGGAGTGCTGTTTCGGTTGAGTAACTGCGATGAATCTAATGGTTAATTAACCGGCCATTTCAACATCCATTGGTGAAGGCTTAACTTCAGAAGCAGCATAGGGGGCCTCCGGAGCTGCAGTTTCTGAAAATGGACTCCGCATTTGGGCAGCAGTAGAGTCGACTTCCATAGCAGATGGCCTGGGTGGGGAAGCGGGCTGCACCTCCACATCCGGATAAGCAGCCTTGAATCGTGCACGCAGGCCTTCATCAACCAATCGTACACCACTCAGTTGATTACCTAGTGACATCCACCTGATACAAGATAGTTTCGAATAAAGTTAAAAAAAAAAACATAAAGCCATAACCAAGATGGTAGCAAAATAAACACACACTCATATTGGTTGTCTATCTGCAACGCAAGTGGAGGGTTAGAAAGCTTGATTTTCAAGTAAAGCCCCACAGACAACAAGGAATAAACAATGGTAAACGCATTATAACTATGGAAAAGAGATACAATGGCATCTACCCTCATTACCATGATACCCGACTTTGAGTTGCACAATCAAAAACCTTTAACCTACAGAAACCTAAGACAGGACTATATTCAAATTGTCACCGTTTGTCACAGGATACTCTGCTTACCTTGATTATCAGTTTATGCCAAAATCGCTACTTACCACGTTGGTAATCAACAACAACGAAGGACCACTTTAAACAATTACAATCGTTAGTACAAAAATCATACCCTGCATGAGTATTGTGCATGCGAGCAAACAGTTCCAGTTTTCTTGTCCTTGGACTTACCCTCTCCAACAAAGGGTACATCTGCAGGAATGCACGTATATTTAGTCAAATTTGAATTCTTGAGAAAAAATAAAGAAATAATAATACAATAAAGACGATAATTAAGACAAAACTCTCTAGCAGAAGGCAGTAACTTCTAGACAACCACCTCTTAAATTGTAAGGGAAATGTACAATTATAATATTGTTCGTCCTGTAAGCGAATTGGGATGAACTATATTTCAATAGGTATTTCACTGCAGAATTATATGATGCATATTCCACTAACCTCATCTGGCTTGCGGCTTGTCTCTCTGACCTCAGCAACAATGACATCAGTATCAATATTTCTATTTACTAATGGTTCCCCCTTTATTCCAACAAGACAATGCTCCTTGCTATGATTAAGCCAGTGGCCAGTCCGCCCTGTTCTAATTATTCGTTGAAGTTGATTAGTCTTTACCCAAATTATCTCCTCGATACGCTTGTATCCCCAAAATTCTAAACTGCAAGAACAGTGATATTTCTGTGAGCGAAAGACAAAGAATAAGCAGATACAACTAAGCATAGTTGATTATATGTTTCAGGAAACATATAGTTGACAGATGGCCAAAGCATACACATACCATTCACGCCCAAGCTCCATTGCACGTCCAGTGACCCAAAGGAAAATCAGACCATCAGTCTGCAACGCCGGAACATTAAGATTGCGCATTTCATCATCAGCCATTGTCCCATAAGGCAATTCCATATGAATGTCCCATGGTGGATCTGCCATTATCACTCCAAATTGCCCTAGAATGTCCATTCTAAAGTTGCGTATATCACAGTTAATCCACTGTGGTTGACCAAGTTCAACCTCAGAACAGTATTCAGCACGTTGAGGCCTTAATTGTCTAGGTGGAGCGAGTGCTGGAGGCCCCATCATCATGTGTGACACATCAGGTGTTGGATCAAGCTCATAGTGGACATACTTGCATGTCTAACAATGGAGACAAAAAAGTGCATTACTTTATGAAATCCAGTCATTAGCATATAGTTAGTTTATCACTCAAGTAATGGGGGTAACCTTTACCTTCATGTGACGACAAGTATCTAGAAAAGAACAGTCTCCTAAATTGACATCAGTATGTAGAGCGATTATTCGCCTAAAATGAACCTGAAAGAAGAGAGAATAAAATTCAATGTGAAGAACCAAAATAGTTGTAAGTACTAAGATCAAAGTTATTGGGGATTAGTAGGGATATCTTTTCTTCATGAATATCCTTCAACTTTAACATAATATGAAAGGTTGTCATCCATTTCTTCCTTCAAAATGCCTTAAATATAGTCAATAGTCTTATCCAAGCCAATCCTCTGTAACAAACGAGGCCTTAGAGTAGATGCAAGCTCTAAATTGAAATTGCACAACAAGAAAAAAATGATAAGCAAGAGGCAGCATTCTGATTGTAACTAATTTCAGGAATTAAGGAATCATGATCAAATGCATGTTTTGTGCTTTAAGAACAGCTAACTGACTATATCTTACCAACCTTCTCACATGCATGCATGGAATTAGACTGACGACAGCAGTCCTCTTTTGTTAAGGATGAGCAGTATTCCTTCAACTGTGAACCACCTTTAGTTTTGAACTGAAACAAAAAAGTACATTAACTGACATCAGCCTTTCCTGCTGGTGCAACTAGTCCCATACAGAATATAAAACCAGAAATATTCGACACATTACGAAGTTGAAAGCTTGAGCGTATTTTAGGTGCAAGCAATGATTCCATGAAATAATTGACTTGCAGGTGTAACATACAGAACAAACTGTAAGCAAAATTATATGTTCTGGACAAGTCACCACAAGCTGCCTACTCATGATTACAGAACCCAAAATCATTATTTTGGTGCTACTGGTCAATAAGTAAAGAAGAGAATACAAAATACGAAATATATCATATTAATACTTATTCATCACATTAATACATTTATTAGGCATAAAATCACATATGGCCCACATGTTTATGAGTAATTTTCCACATGATATGTAACACCGTCATGTGGTGTTACAATCAACCTGTGTCATAACACAAACCCATCGCCCCCACATGTTACGGTGCTAGATTAGTAAGACCAGGTGGTTAAGACATTTCTGTAGATACAAAAGTTTCTCGTGGTTTACCATATATGACAATGTAAGTTTTTATAAAATTGTTAATATAACTGTAGTGGTCTACAGCAGTTACCAATTTTAGTTGAACCTCCTAATTCGAACAAATTTTAGAACAGATCATCCAACACACGCATCATGTGCATGAGCATTATGGTCGTTTCACACCCATTTTACTACTCACAAATGGTTCATGTGGATGGTAATATATGTCGTGAGTCTCTTTGAGACAAATTGAACAGATGATAAGTCATATGGTTTCAATTTGTTAACAATACCCTTGCGGTCTATGCCAACCACCAATTTTAGTCAAATCTCCAATTTTGTTTACATTACACATTGACGGAAATTAGAGATTTTACTAAAACCGGTAATGGACGAAGACCAAAAGGGCAATGTTATAAAATAGGACTTACCCATAAACCTTCACATATAGAGTAAACTACATGACCATTTGAAACCTTCAGCCTACTCATTGTTTAGTTAACAGACAGGTAATAGTTTTTACACATAGCAGATTTCCAGGTTTGGTCGAGTAGTCTTTGACAGATAAAACCATTAATATATTAAGATAGCAATACAAATAAAAAAATTGACATTGACAAACCTTGGCAGCTACAGCAGTCTCCTTCGCAGTTGGCCGGTGAATGAGGTCCAAAATCTCCTCACCAGTTTTTGACTTCTGCAACTCCCTAAAAGTCTTCTTATTCAACAGTGCCTCAACATCCTTCAGTTCCTCCTCTTCACTCCGCGGCTTATGTAACATCGAATTGGGGCTATCCATTGTTGCATTCGGCCCCATACTATTAGCTCTATGCATTGGAGGAACACCACCCATCCCTCTAGGCATTCCCATCATGCCCATAACTCTAGGATTAGGAGCACCCCTTGGACCCATAAATGAACCCGGCTGTCCACTCCCAGGGAACATAGGCGGAAAACTGGCCATGTGAGCATCATTAGGGTTCATCCACATGTCCTGCATTGGCCTTGAACTAGGGCCTCCCATCCCAAACACTCCACCTCCATTACCATCGCTGCCGCTAGCCACCACTTGCTGCTGATTCTGACTCAAACTCCCATTCTCAACTCCTGAATTCAAATCTCGACTATGAAACTGCTTGCTTTCTGGCAATTCCTTCATCAGCCGAGTCCGGTCAATCCCCAAAACGACAACCCTCGACTTACCACCCACCACAAACTCCAACTCTACACCACCGTTCTCCTCCGCCATTGACCTCAACGCCATCTCCACCGCCAATATCGCCCCGGACTCTCCTCCCATCTCGCGCAAGGCTGCCTTCTCCTCCTCAGTCGCTTTCTGGTCGCCCTCAAGCTTCCTCAACACTGCTGACGAGTCAATTCGCGAAAAGGGCACTATTTCAAGTAAGCAAACCGCCACCATAGCCCGAACCAGAGATAACGGGTTCCCCATCTCATCAATGGGGCTGAATTTCTCCGGTTCTGCTTGGGGGGTCGGCTCCGAATTCTCCGGTTTCAAAGAAAGCTTCGGGCTTTGGTCAATTGGGTTAGTGGGTTTCGGCTCAGGGGACGGGAGGCGGCTGCGGTGGGGTTCTGGGGTCGAAGGGAGAGTGGGTTCGATCGGCTTTCTGGGGTTTGGTTTGGGGTCGGGAAGAGGAGGCGTGGGAGTAAAAGGGCGGTCGTTGAAGGCGGAGAGAACCTTGAGAGAGAGATCAATGGTGGGGACGATGGTGGGGCCGATTTGGGATTGGAGGTAAGAGAGGAGTTCGAACTGGGTGGTGCGTTGAGACTCTATTCGAGCTTCGAGCTGTTGAGCCATGGTTCGGATGCTGGCCATGGATTTGCCTCCTCCACCTTCCGATTGGGTCTCCATTGCTGGTGCTGGTGCTGGTGCTATGGATTTGTTGTGGTTTTCTCTGTGCGAGCGACTGAGATTTGAGTGAGGTTTTAGAAGAAGCAGCCGAAGCAAACTAACGTATCCCCGTCTCTAGGAATAGCGGAGGGTCTTTGTATTGGCGAGGCCGGGCCAATTGGGCTCATTTGTCTGGGCCGAATGTTGGACCTTGCTTTCAAATTTAGGCCATCGGGCCCAGTCAGCCCACTTAGTCCGACAGGACTAATGTGTCTGCTGACGTGGCTAACCATGTTGTAAACTTGATTTAAGTCCAATTTTGTGAGTCATTATTGGGTTACGTCTATTTACTGATTATCTGCATCAGCATTTTTTTTAAAAATTACTCTTTTGATAAATTCTGATAATTGTCATCCTTATTTATAAGTTTATCTTTTATTCAAATTTAGAATTAAATATATATTTTTTATCCCTTTTACTGCTCCTAATTCGTATCTCAATTTTTTCTTCTACCTCCATCACAAGTTAGTTGTGTTAACTTAAGCTAAATTGTGTCACTTAGTATTATGGTCTAGTGGTATTCTTCTTCATTCATAAGTGAGAGGTCCTAAGTTTTATTCTCGCCAAAGGAGAATTCGAACCACATTATTGCTACTCTATTATGAGGCTTAGCCCACTCCTCCCTTTTAGTGTAGATAATATCGTTTGTTAAAAAAAAAAAAAAAAAACAAAGCTACGTTGTAGGTCTATTATATATCAGCATATAGACTCATCTGGATTTTTAAACATATGAAAGATGAAATTTCTTAGAACTATTTTTATGGATGATAGGTAAATTAATTTTTTATTTATTTTCAAAGATACTTATATCACAGGTTACATGTACATATTTGAAATTTTTTAAACTAGTTTCGTGAAAGTGGTTATATTTTCATATTTAAATATTCAAATAAAATTTTTAAGTAAATATGCATAAATCAAGGAATTTAATTAAAGTTGAAAAATAAAAAAACTCGAATAAATTCAAAAATAGCTTAAATTTTTGCACTTGAATCAAAGTGTTTTTAGGTAATTACGGAGCCAACTCATTCTAAGTGATGTATCAAACAAACACACAGTAATTTTCACACACCACCTCATAAGATGATTTATAAAATGTCAAATTTTGCTTAGGAATCAGCTCAACTAGATGGATGATCGTGCATTTTATTTTCACAAGGAACATGAACTCTACTTTTGTATTTTGGGGGTGTGATATCCACACATCCCTTTTTACTTCTTCCACACCTTTTTAGTTTTTGACCGTTGGATCGGATGAATTGAAGAAGATTAACGGACATAAATTAACAAGGGGTGTGTGAGAAGTAAAAAATGATGTGTGGATAGCACCCTTTGTATTTATACACAATCAGATCTTACGTAACTAAGACTCTGAACACATCGTTTCATCCTTTTTTACAAATCAGGAATATAAACAATCGATTAAAATTTATTGATCATTTTCTATTCAACTGGTGCAATTATTTAAGAAAGAAACAAAAATGACTTATATATACAATTTACAATTTCTTTTATGTGTAAATAGGGCAACCCTCCACAACCACTCCCTTGGCCGTAGGGCAAGTAGCCAAGGGACAACCATCAAGGTCATTCCCCCACCAGCTAAGACTAATGTCCTCCAACCCCAAACTAAAATACAAAAGTACCCCCATGAAGGCAAGTCCTGCGTCAAGTGCCCCAGATAGAACATAATTGTGCCGCTTCCACCAATTTGGCCTATACCTATACACTACAAAACCAGACAAAAACCCTAAAATGATCCAAGAAGTGTAGTTCACCGCCGTAGCTGGCGGCATTGAGCTTGTCGCTCCCATGAGGACCGGCATGTTGATGAGCCCAATCCACTCTTGTCGTGGGAAGGCCTTGGCAGCTAGCCATACAAAAATGGGGGCAACTGCACCAACTAGGAAGAACCAGTTGACTGCCTCATACGTGCCCAAGTCACCAAATATTCTTCTAGGACCAATCAATCCCCATATGACTGAGGCATCATAAAACACTGTGTCGCCCGGGCAAGTCCACACTGATGTCGTGTCCTCACATATGTCTGGGATGGTTTCCATTAGCCACCAAGCTGTGCTTAAGTAGACTATGGCTGCTATTAGGGTTCCCACAACCTAAGAGGTGAAATGGTACATCAGGGGAGATGTTTAGGTCAACCGACGTATATATATCCACATGTTTTTTTATCTCTCGTTATGTGAATGTGATCTTATCACGTGATGAGAGATATAGAAACATGATAATATAACTTCGGTTGCATGATAAAATCTCTTGTAAATTTGGACTAGAAAATGTACCTGAGCCATGAACATAGTTCTTGGAGGAATTTTCATGTAATGGCCAAGCTTGAAGTCTTGCAAAAATGTGACGGCTTGTGACATACTTATGTAGCCATAAACCTTGAAGCACATATTAGCAACTGGGTATCCTGGGTAGATGTACCCAATTATGTATTCAGTAATGACATTCAAGCCTGGTGCCTGCCATAGAAATGCATAATAAAAGGTGATCTTAATGAAGAAACCAAAACAACCAAAATTTGAATGTAAAATTATTAGCTTTTAAAAGTATTAACCACTCGAAAGGGGGGTTTGAGCGCTGCTCGACGAGGTTAAAGTACAACTAAAAGGGAGTTGAAGTATTACCTAAACAAGTGTTCGAGTGGTTATATTTCTCGATTCTAAAGGAGGTTCAAATGAAAATATTAGCTAGAATAAGTGTCAAAATAGGTACCTGATTTGTAATGGCAGTGATAATCCCAATTGGGAGGGTGAAGAAAATGGCAATACCACAAGCTAGTAAAACCCCCCACCAAGGCAACTGAAGTTGGTCATTGTAATATTGGCAGGTAAATATAGTGAGTGCAATGTTGGCCAAAAGTATGACTACAAACCACCACTCAGGCACTTGGTTGTACCTCTGCATCAGCCTTGTGTGTATGTCCATTTTCTTCTCCTTGAAACTTGCTTTGCTTTGCTCCCATATTTCCCTACATACCATATAGCCAAAGAATGAGCTTCAAAACCCTACATACCTATCATTGAATGTATACTATGTATAAATCTGTCTCATCACGTGACTAGTCATACGCTCAGTGAGATACACACATAAATGTAAACAACTGACTGCTAGTTAAAACGCATTGTTTGTGAAATTTGACTTGCTACCTTCCATGAAATAGAGCAACATGTACAATTGTGGCGGTAAGTGCAGCAAAGCTAACACCGTAAGTTATGGTGAAAATTATGCTAATGTAAAGAGGACCTTCCCGTTCGTAGGCATCATAATCAAGGCGGAAATTGGAGTCGATGATGGCTATTATGTTGTATTCTTGACCATCCGATGTGAACATTAAGTTTGAGAAAATGGGGAAGGTTTTGGCTTTGTAGATATTGAACCAGTAAGAAAGGGGAGTCAATATGTACATGACAAAGAAGAAACCAGCAGCCACGTTGGCTGTGGCAAACCATGGGCTTGCCAGTGGGCTTCCAAGATAGGCGGAGATGGTTGACCAGTCAACCCCAACAGCTCCAATTCCAAGCCCATGAAGACCTGAGCCGAGCTGTTGGGCCAAGACATTGGTGGGGAAAATCCAACATATCCATGAGAGGGAGGTTAGCATCTGAAAGAGGTAGCCTGGGAAAACATAGTAGGCAAAGCTGCACATGAATGCTATTAGGAAGAACTGTGTACGTGTCAACCCACCCTTGGGCCTTACTTCTTTCTCATGGAGAGCCCTGTGGCATGAAGATTCTCTCAAATGTTAGTCAATCAATAATGTGTGGCATAGGTGTGATATGCAATTATTTTGCTTTAGTAATGAGATTTAAAGTGAAATGATGCATGAACAAATGAAATTATTGCAACTTACTCATCAAAATTTGGTAGTGAATTTGGGATTTATAGGCTAAGTGTGGCTTTAATGTTATGTACCACTTAATGTTATGGGTATTTTAATTATTAATGTGGTTGAACAACTGTTAAATTTTTTATTTTCATACATTTTTCATACCACTTAATTTTACATATCATTGAAGAAAAAATTCCAGAGTTTTAAATTTCTTTACTATTAAAGTTGATTAAACTTGTTAATCTTTTTAATGCAACAATATATTTACACTAATATATAGAATATTTGGACTAAAGCACATACAATAGTCTAGTTATAAAAATTTAGTATAGAACTAGTCGTCTACACAAGTCGAACCTAAAAGTTTCTTACTTACAAATAAGAAATGGGTAATGCTAGGGAGACCAATTTTTTTTTAAATCAAATTTGCAAATCAAATGACGTGGTTGTTGATGATTGTATTATTAATTAAGTGTCAATTAACGTGCTTATGTCTTATTGATGACACATCATTTAGTTTGCAATTTGATTTTAAAAACTTGATATCCCTACCATTATCCATAAGAAATATACCCCCAGATTCTAGCATGAAGAGACATGGCAAGAATTTCTTTTATAATTCTCCTTCCCTTAAGTTCAAGAATAATGAAGAATCTTTTACGTGATTATGATTTCTTATATAAAAAATAAAATAAAAAGAATGGACAATAATGACTTGTTTTGGTTTTATATGTAAACAATGTATTTCTTTTGTGTGTTGGACAACCCGACTCGTCATCCATATTACTTAAGGAGAAGCCTATATAATTAAACATCCAAATGAATCCAAAAATGCCGTTTGTTTACGAGTAATCATTTAAAACAAAAAAGTTATTCTTGTCATATATTTGTATTAATCTTATGTTAGAGAAACTAAAATTTTAAATTAAAATTTGTAAATCAAATAATGTGAATGTTGATGATTAAATTATTATTTAAGTATTAATTAACGTGATTACTATATAAAAAAGAGTGAAGAGCAGATGGCAAAAAACCAATGTGTAGGAGAATTGAAACCCACGTGGAGAAGAACTGAAACGCACGTGGAGGAGAATAGTAATATTTTTGTTTGATAAAATTGGTCTTCTAATTCAGAAAGGATAATCAGTCTCCAGCCAAATTACTAGAAGATGTTAGGTACACATAGCTTTCGTGATAAAATTAGATTTTATAACTGGTGTCGTAGCGAACTGTAATTATAATGTCTTTCTAAAAAGAAAAAGAAATAAAAAAACCTCTATCCACAGCGTGTCGTGCGTCGTGATGTACCGAAGATTTGTTGCATGCATGAACGTTTGCAGAAAAATTAGTTGTGATTGAAAAATTATCTTTAATTATTGAAAATAAAATGTCATCTATACTTTTATGATACATGTACAAAATGGGGTTCATAAATCATATTCTGTAGATGCCAAAACAATGCAAACAACTAATATCTCTGTCATGACTATAGCTAGCGTGATAAACTTTTGTGACGACTACTGAAAACGACACTGCTTGAACGCAGATACCTGCCCCTCTTCTAAATTCTAGACCCTCCAAACCGAGGTACCAACCAGTTAAAAGCAATAAGCTCGACGGCCACTCAAAAAACAACGGAATCCATGGAATATTCATAACCCAAAAATATAGAGGAAAAAAATGAGATGACAAATTTAACACCACCTTAATATGCAGTAAATATTGTATAGTAAAATGGTAAAAAAAATGTACGTACCTGAACAGTGAAACTTGAACCAGGTTTGCTGGCCACCACATAGCAGCTGGCTCAACCAAGTACCTTCTGAAAATCCCAGCCCAACCAAACCCTAATACCTACCAACCATTCAAACCCCATCAAACCTAATCAACAAAATATCAAAACAAACCTTCTTCAACAAATAAATCAATTAAAACTTCAAAATTTAACAAAAACCTACCTGAGTTGTTAAGATGACAAGCAAGGACACGAAGAAGGTGATGTGCTTCTTGTAAAAAACTTTAACCGCGGTAACAATATGGATGGCATAGACGGTGCCGGCGCCGGAGTTGGCGAAGATGGTAATTAGAACATGTTCCTTAACGTTGAAAGGGCCAGGGTTGAGGGTAAATTCCCAGCGGGACCCTTTGAAGAAGACACGGTTGGTGATTTTGGAAGCCATGAGCTGCCCCAGAGGCACCACCGCGATCTGGGCGGAGATTGCGGTGATGGTGAGGGGCTCAGTTCTGTACCAGAAGAACTGGTTGAGAAAGGAGAGGAGGACGCAGGAGAGAGTGCCTAGGACCCACATTCGGAACGTTAAGACTGGGAGGGATGGATCGTCTGTGGTCGGCACAGTTAGAGCTACTTGTTCGACTGGTGAATTTTCTTCATCTGTTGATTGGAAAGATGATGATTGGCCATGGAAGTCGCCATGTTTTTTATCTTCCTCAGGAACTGCAAATATTTCCAGAAACCAAAAAAAGTAAAATTAGGAAAAAAACAAAAAGAGAAAAAGAGAAAAATGTAAAATAAATGAAGGGGGCTTACTGAGAGGGGATGTGATTTCATGAGACGATGCTTCTTCCATGGATTCTCTGCTGCTTTCTGTTATTCTGTGTCTTTTATTCCTAAGTATAATTAAATGGATTTTGGATATATAGTTTTCCGTGTGTGATTGTTTTGTAGTGAGGAATTGAATTATCTAGAGGACTGAGAATATTAAGAGGGAGAGAGGGTAGGCAGGATAGTCAAAATCTAAGAAGTTTAATTTCATAGGTGGTAAATGGTAACTAATTTTAGGAGATTTTATAATAAATCTAGTTGCATGGCGCCATCAAAACTAATTAGGAAAATTAGCTAGTAAGAGCAACTCCAGCATGTGAAATTTCCCCTAGGCAATGCACTATGCTATCCATCTGGTGAATAATAACTGCCCTTAAAAAACAGTAATCGCCTTTTGCATCTCTATTGTTGCACTTCAATAGCCCTGACAATAGGCAATAAAATATTAGTATTTTTTTTTATTTATAAAATAATACAAAATAATTTTAATTGTAATTTCGGATAAGATATTTAATCGTTCTCGTTGTGCCACGTGTCATTATCCGAAGTATTATTAAATAATACAAAATAATTTTATTTGTAATTTCGGATAAGATTTTTAATCGTTCTCATTGCGCCACTTGTCATAAAATCCGAAAAGACAATTATTGGGGATAGATTTCCGATAAGATTTTTAATCGTACTCGTTGTGCCACGTGTCATTATCCAAAAATACAATTATCGGTGATGAATTTCTGATAATATTATTAACCAATCACGTCGCGCCACGTGTAATAATCTGTTTACAATTTTTAAGGATAGATTTCCATCAGATTTTTAACGAATGACGGCATGCCACGTGTCATTATCCGAAAATACAATTATTTGTGATGGATTTCTGATAAGATTATTAACCAATCACATCGTGACACGTGTCATAATCTGTTTACAATCTTTGAGGATAGATTTCCATCAGATTTTTAACGAATGACGGCATGCCACGTGCATTATCTGCAACCTAATCCTTTCTGAATCCTCCATATAATCCACCATCCATCCTCACAAATCTCACACCAATTTTCTCAAGATCTCTATCATTATTCATAATTTCTGCTTCCTTCATCACAAAAATCTCTATCATTATTCATAGTTTTTGCTCCTTTCTTACAATGTCTTCTTCTTCTTCAAGGATGATGTGGGAGCTCAACTCTAAATTTAGGATAATCTTTGACAATATTCCAACATTCCCACCGGTTGAAAGATTTATTTTTGCTTTTGATTTTGGCACCGTACCAAGCTTGTGCTTGAAATTCCTACACAATGCGGGAGAAGAAATAATTATAGTGAAAATTGGTAACAAATAAATAATACAAACAAATAATTATAATGTAAGTAGGTAACAAATAAATAATACAAACAAATAATTATAATGTAAATTTGGGTATAGTACAAACAAACAAATAATATATTGTTACTTGATCCGAGTAATTTTCCCCACTTCGAATATTAGTACTAGCTTGTGCCAAGGCGTCTCTTCACATACTAAATGATTGGCTAAGTAATTTCTAACGACTGGACATCGATTCTTTGGTTCTTTTCTCACCAATTTTCTCAAGATAATTTGTATAAATAAGACTCCACATTTCTCGCAACTGCATCTCATTACCCGTAAGCGAACTATGAGTAATTTCAACGCAGCTAGTACACAACGCAACATCTTCAAGAAGCGACCAATTCGTACTACATCAGTAGTCATGTTGTTGAAAAAAAAAATGGATTGAAACTCTGAGAGAAAGAAAGGAATGTGATTGAAAGTAGTTGAGAAAATATGAAATTGTGGCATAAGGTAGATGATAATGAGAAGGTATTTATAGAAAAGTAAAAACAATTTTTTTAAAAAAAATTCAGATTTTTTTTCGAATTTTTTACAATTTTTTTAAAATTTTTATTCAACTAATTAATCTCTGCCGTTGGATATAAAAAAAATTTGAATTCCAACACTCCAGATTGTGCCACGTGTCACAACGGTAACTTTTCTTAATTTTAAAACTATTTTTTCTTTTATTTTTTTATTTATAAAGCAGATTAATATCAACCGTCGATCTCAGATCGAACGGTTGATATTAAATAAGATTTTTTTTAAATTTTTTTTACCGTTGAGTTCGAACGGTCCAAGTTAAAGAGCCGTTGAGATCGAACGGACTGTGGGAAGCCACGTGGCTTCCAACGGTAACATTTCAATCTAAAAAGTGGGCTGACTTTTCTGAAAATATGTCGGGCGACGCGCCCTCACGCGCGAGTGGGATGCACGCGCTTGACAGAAAAAAATTAAAAAAGGGCCTGACACCAGGCTGATGTCAGCCCTGGCATCACATTCACTCAGGCTCTCGGGTTGGCAATTCTTCACAGGCCCTGAGCTCAGGCCTCTACCTCCACTCGGGCTCTTTCATGCTGGAGCGAATCCACAGGGCCTCGGGCCATTTTCTCTGGCCTGTCCCCCGAGCAATCCACCACGGTAGAGTTGCTCTAAGTAAACATGTGAGCTGCTCACTATCGTACTACAGTCCGGAAACATACATGTAAAGGTCTTTCAAGCACTAAAAGTGGCTTGGGAAAGTAAAAAGGCAATTGCAAAGAAGCCCCTAAATTTTGCCATCTAATATTTATAGATAATAAGGCTATATATATATATATATTTTTTTTTGAACAAACGAAATTATCTATACTCAAAAGAAGGGGGTGAGATTAGCCTTACAATAGACTAGTAATAATGTAGTTCAAATTCACTTTTGACGAGAATCGAACCTAACCTTTCACTTACAAGTGAAGAGGAATACCATTAAACCGTAGTACTAAGTGACAGTCCTATTAGATCGTAGTACTAAGTGGCAGTCCTATTAGATTAAGAATGTGATTGCGTAAATCCTAATATATCTAGGATGATGACCTTATGAGATTCAACCATATCCTATTGGGATAAGGAATTTACCTTCCTTACAACTATAAATAAAAGTACAATGGGTGGAATAACACACATCTCACAATTACGCATCTCTCTTTTTCTCTCTATTGTTGCCGCACCCTCTCTATTCTTTATATTGTTCAGTAAATTAGGCCTACAACAAAAACTTACTTTTATTAGAACTTAAAAATCTCATTGTGCACTTTTTATTAGTGTACATTTTTTTCTTCCTAAATATAAAAATTTGGAGTGCACAATATCTAAAGTGTGACATCCCACATCATCCAGGGGAGTGATCCTTATATGTATATTCTCATCCTTACCTAGCACGAGGCCTTTTGGGAGCTCACTGGCTTCGGGTTCCATCGGAACTTCGAAGTTAAGCGAGTAGCGCGTGAGAGCACTCCCAGGATGGGTGACCCATCGGGAAGTTCTCGTGTGAGTTCCCAGAAACAAAACCGTGAGGGCGTGGTCGGGGCCAAAATGGATAATATCGTGCTACGGTGGTGGAGCGGGCCCGGGAAGTGGTCCCCCCGGGCCGGGATGTGATAATTTGGTATCAGAGCCTTACCCTGACCGTGGTGTGTCGACGAGGACGTCGGGCCCCTACGGGGGGTGGATTGTGACATCCCACATCATCCAGGGGAGTGATTTTTATATGTATATTCTCATCCTTACCTAGCACGAGGCCTTTTGGGAGCTCACTGGCTTCGGGTTCTGTAGGAACTCCAAAGTTAAGCGAGAAGGTGACTAGAGCAATCCCATGATGGGTGACCCACTGGGAAGTTGCTCGTGAGTTCCCAAAAACAAAACCGTGAGGGAATGGTAAGCCCAAAGCGAACAATATCGTGTTACGGTGGTGGAGCGGGGCAGGGAAGTGGTCCCTCCCGGGTCGGGATGTGACAGAAAGTGTCAACAACAACACCCTTAAAAAAAAATATTTTTTTTCCAATGATCATGAATGAACCCACTGAAGAAACTAGAATGGAATATTTTTGCACCACCTCTAAAAATGAGCCTGAAGCTATATTTTGAGGCCAATGGGCTGTCTCCTAACTGGGATGCGCCATGTAGCCGGCCTAGAGTCAGGTGATTCAAGTAGTTTACTTGCCTTGGCACGACTGTTTGGAACACTTCGATCAGACAATGATGCTATGACACATCTTCTTACCCAAAGTAAGGATCTTGTGCTTACAAGCACACTTTGCCAAGCCCGCTTGTTCAGGAAATTTGATTTTTATATCACCATTCGTAAAGATACGAAATGACCCTCTTTTCATTGTGGAATCAAGGGAATATATGTGGACTAATCCAACCAAAATGCGGACTATATAAATACTTATGGTTTTGGTTGATGTATCGACAAAATGGTCACATGTTTGTCCACACACATTGTTGCTAAACCTCCTGGCCGATTTTAAGGGTTCACCACCCTAATTATCGCATAAAGTTTGGAAGACTTGATAATCCCGGAGAGTTTATATCAAAGATGCTTTGATAAGTATTACATTTCTTTTGGGTTTATAATTGGGCATCAAATTCCTATGTTACAGCCTCATAGAGTAGTCATAAAGCGCAATTTAATTGATCGCCCGAACCTTGGTAAACGTACCAAACTTTAGGTTTCTGCTTAGGGCTATGCAATCTTGTACACATGTATGTTGGTTTGCCTTGAGGCCCATTGCCACCCAACCTTTTCGACGTTACAGTTGGTTAATGGGAACTAACCTGAGATTTCATACTTATGCATTTAGGTGTGCATTCTATGTGCCAAGTTTCGCCTCCGCAATGTATCAATATGGGTCCTCAAAGAAGGATGTGAATCTTTATCGATCATGATTCTTCTTCGCACTAGCTCTTTAAAGCCCTTGCAAATGATCTCTTACTCAATCATGAATAATTGGTTATACGATTGTAGAAATGGAAATTCTATTTAAATAATGAAGAGATAATAAAAAATTCATTTATTTCTATTATAAGACAGCCTTCCCACCGTTAGGGGGAGATAAGAATGTTAACCTTCCTATAGAATGACACGAATTTGCATGGACGTTGCCCACTATGTCTCATCTCAATCCATGTACTGCACAAATGTAATAAACAAGTGCGATGTATTCTAGCTTTCAGAATGTTGCTCTAAACACATTCATCTAATCTAGCTAAAGCGACATGATCATATACCAGCTGCAAACATGCTTGCAATGATAGACATACCTAACGAACATCGAGTAAATATCCTTGAAAGGTGTGTTGCCCTTAAAGGACGGTTTGGCTACCCCTGTTGGACGGCTCGGTACACCAGCGAATAACCAATCAATTTGTCTCAGCCTGAAGCATGACTAATCACTTAGTTCATAGGATTCACTTCCCTCGAAGAGGAAGATCACGACACAACATGAATCTATACTCGATCGCTATCTCAAATCACTTTCATTTCATGAGATTAATCCGGATTACTCTCAAAACTTAAAGTTCTTGGTCCAATATACTAGTTTGGATGAGATAATCAAATTGGAATAAGATTATCATTGATGATGTTTTCACTTATATGGTAGCTACCGACATAAATGAAAAACGAAGATATCAAACCGTGTTCAGTTGATTAGTGAAAACATAGAATTGATTGGACAACTGAAATTACAATCTAGGTTAAATTCCATACCAAAGTGTGTTTTGAACCTATAGTTCCTATACTACCTAAGGTAACCCAGTTGTAGTACTAGTGAGAAATGAAGCATAATGAGATGAATGAAATAGTGCAAAGTAATGCACGCCTTACGGTGCAAGGTTTCTCTCAATGCATTGTGATTGGCAGTAACATTATGAAATATGGTTAGTTTTTCTCCATTGGAATATTGATACGAAGATTTACATGTAAGTTCCTGAAGAATTACATGGACTGGTTCAAATTGTTCCAAACCACGGAACACCCTCTCAACTTGTTTGAGGCGTTCATTTACAGAATAAAGCAATCTGACGGATATGGTATACTCGTCTAAGTGATTATTTAATCAGTCAGGAATATGAATAAATACCCTTATGTGTTAAACTATGAAGTCTTATTCCGAATTCCTAAAGTTGCAGTTTATGTCGTTGACGTGAATCTCACTAAGACTCTGGAAGAGCTTGATAAAACTACCTTGCATCTAAAGATGAAATTTGAGATAAATGATCTTGGAAAAACTCGTTTATGCCTTGACCTGAAGTTTAAGTGTTACTTTGATGGTACTTTGGTCTAACAGTTGAACTATACCCCTAAGGTGTTACCTTTGAGTATTTAATGATCTTCCATACATTGTATGCAAATGAGACTATTGAAAAGGTTATGGAATCCGAAATTCCATAATTAAGTTCAACTTTGCACTTTGTTGTACTTGGCTCATTGCGTTAAACATGACATCTCCTTCACTATTGATCTATTGGTAAAGATGCAGCACCACACCTACATGCAACCACTAAATTGGTATTAAAGAAAATTTTCCGTTACCTTGAAGGTTCTAAAGACTTAGGTTAATCTCAATGCATCACAAGCGAATCCGACCCCCCTGATCCTAGAAATAGTGCTTGCTCTGTTTGTTATGCTGACGCATGTTGCTTATCAAATACACACAAGGTACGTCCCAAGATGGTTATGTCTTTACTGTTAAGGATATCACAATATCTTGGAAGTTGATGATATGACTTTAGTTGTGAAATCTTCGAACCGTTCCAAGACTCAACTTACTTCACTATGCCACACATGAGACATGGTTGAGAGCTTTTGTTGAGCATATTCGAAATACTTGCTGTTTTCATTCATCGTTAAGTCCCGAGGACGATCCATGAAGACTATGCCCATGTATCAACCTAACCAAGACATCATCAATAAAGTTAACACTAAGACATATTGCGTCTACATCGCATTAGCAAAGTATCAGGAGATTGAAGTCATGCAAGCCGATCCCAAACAACCTTACCGACCTCTACACAATGTCACTGTTGAAGTCAACCTTCTAGCAGCTTATCCGAGGAATTGGTATACCTAACTATTCATATACAATGCTTATAGTTCTCATTGGAAGTTTTATCAAACTAAGGGGAGTATTCAAAAGTATATTTACTTGATCTTAATGTACATTTTCCCCTACGATTAGGAGCATTTTCCCATTGGGTTTTTGCTACC
The DNA here is from genome assembly GCF_041283825.1 of Pyrus communis. Taxonomy (NCBI): domain Eukaryota; kingdom Viridiplantae; phylum Streptophyta; class Magnoliopsida; order Rosales; family Rosaceae; genus Pyrus; species Pyrus communis. The sequence continues at coordinate 7,819,614 of NC_142570.1, forward strand.
TAACTAGGTTTTGACTAGGCACCCATCATGGGCTGGTCATACTCTTGTGAGCTCTTCTACATGCATCTAGAAGACATTTAGTTTTGACTTAATGCAGCTTCTCATTTTTCTCCTTAGTCTATGAGTTCTTTTCCCACCTTGGGTTTTACCATAGCGAGGTTTTGTGAGTTTTACCTTTTATGCATTCTTTTGTTGATATGAGACTCGTATTCGCTCATTGTGTCGAAGACTTCATTAACTGAACTTACTTCATCGCTGAAGACCTGATGCGCCATTTGTTTGAGTATTTACACACTCAAAGTGAAGTGTTGTAGTCCTATTAGATTAGGAATGTGATTGTGTAAATCCTAACATATGTAGGATATGCTTATGGGATTCTAACCATATCTCATAGACTAGATATTATCCTATCGATATTATCCTATTAGAGTTGTAAACCTATTGGGATAAGGAATTTATCTTCCCTACTACTATAAATAAAGGCAAAATGGGATGGAATAACACACACCTCACAATTACACATCTCTCTCTTTTTCTCTCTCTCTATTGTTGTCGCACCTTCTCTCTCTGTCCTTTATATTGTTCAATAAATTAGGCCTACAACAAAAACTTACCTTTATTAGCACTTTAAAATCTCATTGTGCACTTTTTATTAGTGCACATTGTTTTCTTCCTGAATATAAAATTTTGGAGTGCACAATATCTGAAGTGTCAATAATACAAGACCCTTAAAAATAATTTTTTTTTCCCAATTTTATTATATAATCATGCTATATATTCAAGTGAATTTTAAATTAGTGTTTTTGAAGGTTTTTTTCTTATTTAGCTGTTTCAGATTTAACTGATTTTGATTATTTAGTGGAGAAATTTTTCCTTGTGCCCATAACATATGTGGTACACCATGTGTTATTATATAAGTGGTGGGAAATTTTATTTTTTATGTTTTTTATTTTTTAACACAAGAATCTCACCACTTATATAGAGACACGTGGTTTACCATCCCGTATTCCGGCATATTGAAAAATCTATCTATTTAGTGAAGGTTAATGTTTGTAGCTCTTTTACTTATTATTTAATGAAATTTGTAAACTTACAATCAGTGAATCCTAAAGTTTGTTTGATTTAAGTTATTATTTTCTAGCATCAATACATTATCCTATTTTTCTTTGGAAATCTATTTTAAGGAGGGGCCTTTTATTAGTGAGTCCTAAAGTTTTTGTTGATTTAAGTTATTAATTTGAGTCATTGTACAAGTTATTGTTTTAGGGTTCATTCAACGTTGGAACATCGCCTTCCTAATATCCCGGTGGAGAGTGATTCACTTCACCTAGATCTCGTGCAGACGGTGGGCTCTCTCTAACCGAAGGCTTGTCCTCAGTTTTATCACGGAGGACATTAAACTGTGGCTTCACTCCTTTGATGATGTGCGAGTTTCACATGTCCATCGTTCAGCTAACAAAATGGTTTATTGATTAGTTCGAATGACTCTATTTCTTTGGTTGAATTCTTATTGGCTCGATGGACCTCCAGATTTAATTCACGATGTTTTACTATAAGATTGTAACTCTCTTCGATGATGAAATAAAAGTGCTGCCATTCACCTAAAAAAAGGTTCATTCAGTGCTATTACTTTTAGTATTTCGTCCATTTCTTTTTATGAGGGTTGAGAAAAATATTGGCCTATATTTATATAGCCAAAGTCCATTATTATTAATATCTATCATTTTCATAGATCTATTTTCAATCTTTCGATGGACCTAACTAACTTGACTTTGTGGATAACTAGACAAAGTCATCAATCTAATCAAATTTGAATTCTATAACTTACACAATTGTTCTAATTCAATAACATAGAAGTAAGTTTTTATTAAATTTTTTGTTTGATAGTTTGTGATATTGAGACTATTTTAGAAAATTCGCTGTATAAAAAATGTGATAATTAGAGCAAGTCATTCTTTTCATCATCATCATCATCTAAAATTCATTTTAAAATAATGTCTTTAATTTATTCGGTGAAATGATATCATGTTAGTAAGACATTAAGACTTTTTTCTTTAATGGAAACTATATGGAAGTATTATTCTATATTATTCACACAAGTTGGGAATAATTGAAACATTGCTAAGAACCCCATAAGCCTAACATATGATTTTTGATTGCTATTGGCCGGGCAGTGATCATGTGCTGCACGACAAGACAAGATGGCAAATGAGAAGAGTTTTGAGGGGTTAATTATTGCTAGCTGGTTTGTCACGTAATTGTATAGTTGATGACCAAATTAGTACGATGCAGTGTGGTACCTACCCTTCCAACCCAACCCAATGCCAATTTATTCTACGCTTGTGTGTCTAAAGCGCACTTTCTGGTCTAGATTCAAAATATCATTCTTGAACCTCTGTAGATTTGCAGGTGGAATTTGATGATACACATTCGCACACGTAAAGTTTCCTCGACTTTTTGTTTGAAATAGAAAACAAAAAGATTACATATAATCGTTCACGTTGTTGAAAATGAGTTTCATAATAATAAGATAAGGAATTTGTATTTAGTTATAATTAGTTAAGAGCTATTTTTCGTGATGTTAATTGGTTTTATGATAAAACTTCAAACATTTCATTACAGCAGAGCAAATTCTCTCGTGTCTAATTCAATGGCCACATATGTTTTACGTCACTCTATTTATGTTGTCTACATATTTAGTTTGAAATATAGCAATGCTATTATGAGTTAATATATGACAATCTTATTTGCATTTTTTCAATTGTACATAAGAATAAATTTTGACATGTTATATTGTCAATGTTTAGAGCCCATTTGGTATCCTACTAAAAATTTTTTTTTGGTTGAACTCAAACACTCTTGAGCAAGAATTTCATGGCATCAGAGAAGAAACTAAACCAGGTTCCATTTCTACACCACGACGGTGACGGCCGGTGCCGTGTAGAAGAAGCCCACACGGCGGCTCAAAATCGACTTAATGTCGACGACTGAGTCGAAGGGGTCTATTGGAGTAGAGGCTAAACTTGATTCAATGATTCTGGTGATGAGAGGCAGAAATTGAAGAACGACAGGAGAGAACATATCAATAAAATTGGAGGAGAGAGAGTGAGAGAGATCGACAAAAATTGGGGAGTGAGATATAGAATTTGAGATTGGAAAGGAAATGTATGAACGCAAAAGAGTAGAGAATAGGTGAGAATAATTTGTGATTGATTTACTTGATTATTTGCATTATCACATATTGTATATATAGGGTTTTTTAAACTTTAATCCTTCAAGAATATTGAAATTTAAAATGAACCTAGTGTTAGATTACAAATTGATTATAATTCCTTGATGTGTCCTTAATTCAAAATAATTAATGTGCATTTTATTTAATGTCTCCCATTAAATATTTAAATTTATTAATATACAAATTTTTATTATTTTTTGACCAAAAAAGAGTTTTTTAATTTATTAATTTTATTTAACATTCTTCAAACTTGAAAGACTCAATTAATGTACCTAAATATTAGTACTGAAACATGTGTAACGAAATGTATGTGCCGAAATATATGCACCGAAATGTATTATGTTAAATTAATGTACCTAAATGTGTGTACCGAAATGTTAGTACCAAAATGTATTATATTGAATTAATGTACCTAAATATTTGTATCGAAATGTATGTATCTAAATGTATGCACCAAAATCTATTATAATGAATTTAATGTACCTAAATGAAGAAGACAAAGTACATCAAAATATATTGTATAACAAAAATTAGTTTATCTAAATGTTTACAATAAAATATATTAGGATAAATGAAATGACAATGAAAATTATAATGAAATAAAATTAATACATTAAAAATTAGGAAGTAAAAAGAGAAATAATTAATAATTCAAAATATAATTAATAAATGAGTTTATTAATGTATCAAGGGATTGAAATTAGATTTTAATCTTACTCATGATTTTAATCTAAAAGTCATCTTTGCCAAGGATTAAAATGAAGTTTTCAAGGTTTTTTTAACTTTAATCCTTCAAGAAAGATTGAAATTTAAAATAAATCTAGTGTTTGATTACATATTGATTATAATCCCTTGATGTGTCCTTAATTCAAAATAATTAATGTGTATTTTATTTAATGTCTCCCATTAAATATTTAAATTTATTAATATACAAATTTTAATTTATTTTTTGACCAAAAAAAAAGTTTTTTAATTTTTTAATTTTATCTAACATTCTTTAAACTTGAAAGACTCCATTAATGTACCTAAACGTTAGTACTGAAATGTATTATATTGAACTAATGTATTTAAATGTTAATATCAAAATGTATGTGCTGAAATATATGCACCGAAATGTATTATATTAAATTAATGTACCTACATGTGTGTATCAAAATGTATGCACCAAAATGTTAGTACCAAAATGTATTATATTGAATTAATGTACCATATGTGTACCTAAAAGTCATCTTTGCCAATGATTAAAATGAAGTTTTCTAGTATATTTATATATACATATTACATTAGTTGACTTTGTAAAGCCATAGAAGGCAAGTATTAGAATACAACACAACAGTAAAGACAGAGACTCGTGCAGTGTAGCAAATCACATCCTAATGGTAGATTTGTCTACTTGGTTTGCTGGACTTGTAGTAATCTCTTTATCCCCCCTCAAGCGAAGCAGAACAAAGTGAAGATTGAGCTTGGAAATAAGGAAGGAGAATCGTTCACGAGATAGTCCCTTGGTGAAGACATCGGCAATTTAACATTGTGATGTGAAGGAATATGTCGAGTGGCAAGGACCTCGTGAACAATTAATTCACAAACAAAATGGTAGTCAATTTCTATGTGCCGAGTGTGAGCAAGGAAGATCGGATTTGTAGCCATTTGAAGAGCGAAGACATTATCAACATAAATGCATGTGGAGTATAAAGAGGAAGGCCAATCTCACGAAACAAATAGCAGAACCACCGTAGTTCAGCTGCAGTGGTGGCAAGAGCGCGATATTCAGCTTCAGAGCTTGAGCGAGACACCGTGTATTGCTTTTTAGCAGTCCAAATCAGAAGGTTCGAGTCAAGGAAAATGCACGCACCACTAGTGGATCGACGATCATCAACAGAACCAGCCCAGTCAGCATCGGAGAATCCACGAAAAGAGAAGTCTGTTGAGGAACGAAAGAGGAGACCATGAGCAACGGTGCCCTTGATATAGCAATAAATGTGCTTGATTGCTTGAAAATGAGTGGTTTTCGGATTGTGCATGTATTGACAAACTTGATTGACAACATAGGTAATGTCGGGGCATGAGAGAGTAAGAAATTGGAGAGAGGGAGGATTAGAGAGGGAGCAGAGGGAGATTGAGTTAAAAAACTTCAAAAACTCACGTATTGTGTTTTTAAGTTTAAAAAATTGTTTTCAATGGAAGTATGATAGTAACCTAATTAATAATATTAGGGAAACTATAATTTTAAACCAAATGATTTAATTGTTGATGATTGAATTATTAATTAAGTGTCGATTAATGTGTTTGTTTTTTTATTGATGACACATTATTTAATTTACAAATTTAGTTTAAAAATTTGGTCTTCTTAGCATTGTCTATAACATAATTGCCAAAATTGACATTATTGTTGGTGTTGCAACTTGCATGTATTTGTATACTTGCATGTATTCTTATCCCATATAATACTGTCCAATATCAGGCCATGTTGTTTTCCAAACAGATAAGGAAATTTTGAAAATATGCAAGAGACCTAGCCTTTAATTTAAGGGGACTCAAGATGCAATCAACAGAGCTAAGAGCATCTTCATGGTGTATACACACACACACACACACACAAAAAAGAAGGAAGAAGATTTTTTTTTTTTTTTTTTTGTCAAAACGATAAATTTTGTTAAATTATGTGTTTGATGGAATTCGAAATCATACTATCATGTAAAAATTCAAAATTTTTTTTTTCATACTGTGTTGAATGACCACTTGGCTTTAATTTATACAAATAATAATGTGCATGAGACACTGCCTTTAATCTATGTAAGGGTCCCAAGGGCAGACGCAATCATGAATGCAAAACTATATGAATAATGTCGGTGTGAATGTCCTTTCTCTTTCGGTGGGAGTCCTTCTCATTTTTCTATGAGTGAACTTATTTCTCGTAATCCAATTATTTTATTGAGATCAAATGATCGAAATTTCTCTAATGATTAAGTGAGCATTTTTGTTCACTATCGTAAACTATAGTGTATGTTCATCATATACTTAATTATTTGCCACATGTCCTTTTACTTGATCTTGGTTAATTTTTTTCAAAATTGTAAAAGTAACATTGAACTTGAGTTAAGTGAAAGGCCATGTGGCAGATAATTAGGTGAAATGACATGTCTTTAGTCTCACCAATCCTTGTCGCCATTGGCCATGTTGTGGTTAGGATCATCATCACTTTGTTGTTTCAATAGCTCTACCCCAAATCTAAATCACCACTTTCTTCCATCTCCCACAGTTCATCTCTCCCATCATCTTCATCAGTGGGTTCCATCATCTTCCCATCCATTTACAAGTTCGATCGATTACCGTTTGTGTTTTTCGTAATTTGTAGCAAAGTTTAGGAAGGATGTGTAGAGCTTCAGCTTGAGTGTTCGCACCATCTCCTTTGTTGGCCCTTGTTGGTCCTTCCTGCTGTTCGCCTTTGTTAGCGATGTTGCATGTGAGATCTTTCTTCTTGTGGACTTCCTATGTCATGTGATAGCGATCGTTGTTGTGGTGGTCCTGGGAGGATGCTGCGACCTTACTTTTATTTAACACTGGGGCACTCGCAAGCAATCAAGGGTGCGACTGATTGTGTTGATCGTGGCATGGAGTAGGAGCTATGCCGCGGAGGCAGTAGCTACATAGATTGTAGCTTCTTTAGGGTTTCACTGTTTGGTGTTTTCTGTGTTATGGGCTACTAAACCCATCACAACATCTTATTTCTATACCCACGTTATAAACCTACCCACCATCAAAAGTTAAAAAATTAAAACCCTATTTCTCCACCAACTACCATTCCCAAAATAACCTTGTATTATAAGACACAGGAGTAGAAATATCAGCACTCTTTTTCTTTTGTGCTAACTTTGTATCTGAACCTTAATGTTTGTAGTTGCTATTTGTTGGTAATATATTTACCATTTGACCAAAGAAAAAAAGAACCATCAAGTAAATGATTGATTGAGCTGTGCTAGTAACAGTAGTGCGAAGACTTCTGGCTAATGCAGACAATCTCATATTACATCAACAGTCAACAATCATAAAACATTAAATAAAGTAACAAAATCCATGGAAGATTTGCCGACTTTTCCAACCTTCGACGCGCACACATTTTTGGCACTGACACTTCACTCGCCATTAACCGAATAGTTATACCTAGATGGTTAATTTTGTAATTTAGCGCAAAGCTGATGTCATTTTTTCAGTGGACAGCTTCGAGGCAACTTGTCATCTTCCTGATCAGAAAGTTTACAACTCACCCAAACACCGACTCATCTCTCCTCCACTGCTACTACTATTAAACTCTCTCTCTCTAAAGTCACCATGGCACACTGGTCAGGTGCAACTCTTAATCAATCTTAATCAATTCGTTTAATCTTCACATATTCAATATCTCGTGCATTTTCAGGTGATTACTCCACTGCCCATTTCATAATTAACGAAAAAATTTCAAAATTTTCACTTTTTAAATTCTGGGTTTTATTTTTAAGCCACGATTCATTTCCAATTATTTTGATTTAGTTTTACCTTGTTTATTGATCTTGTGGTGGTTTTAGAAGTTGGGTTTTTGTGCAATTATTGGCTTAACTGATCACCGTTACTGCTCTTAATCATTGGCTTAAGTTGTTTGATTCTTCACGTAATCACTGTACTGTTTTGTTCTGTCAACAGAAATTGCGTACAAGATTAGTTGATATCGAAAATCATATAGACCAATATCTTTTGGTTTAAAAAGGTAAGCATTTTGTTACTCTTGAATTTTTGTAATTTTGATTTTTTGCTAAGAAGTTATGCTGATTGCTGGATGCTCTGTAAGGATAGGGTCTTGATTTTGTATATTTTGGCTTTAAGGGGTCTGGTCTTGTTCGTAGTTTTCTCGATTTTCGATGGCGGGATTGGTTGGGCCGAGGTTGTACAGCTGCTGCAATTGCCGAAACCATGTTGCCCTTCACGACGATGTCATTTCGAAAGCCTTTCAGGTGAACAATTTTACTTTGATCAAGTTGTTGTAGATATTCTGATTGCCTCTCATTATGCTTATTGGGTAACCAACAAAAATCCGGTCTTTACAATGAAATGAATTGGTGTTTACTTTTCACTACATTTGGAGGAAATGAGGAATACAATTTTAGCCTTTTCCTAATTTGAAATGAAGATTCAGTTCATACTCAATTAACTAACGATCATCCGTTCTTGTTTTGACATGAATTGGTGTTTACTTTTCATCACAGTTGCCATTTGGAGTAAATGAGGAATACAATTTTAGCTTTTTCCTAATTTGAAGTGAAGATTCAGTTCATGCTCAATTAAGTAACGAATCTCCGTTCTTATTTTGAGATGAATTGGTGTCTACTGTTCCCTAGATTTGGAATTTTGGTGTAAATGAGGAATAAAGATATTTCCTTTTTGCATGTTGAAAATGAAATGAAGATTCAATTTGTACTCGGTTATCTATGCCAGGAGCCGAGTGGTTGTCTTGTGTTTGGTTGAGAGTTTCTATTTTCTGCATTGTGTTCGTATGGTGATTGTGTGTGTAAACGATAGTCTTCAGGATTTGAGTATGATGAGTAGATTGCAAGAAACATGATTCGACTATCTATTTTATTAAATCATAGGGTAGAAATGGTCGAGCGTTTCTGTTTTCACATGCAATGAACATTACAGTCGGGCCAAAAGAAGACAGACAACTCATGACTGGTCTGCACACGGTCGCTGATGTTTCCTGCTGCGACTGCCATGAGGTGCTGGGTTGGAAGTATGAACGTGCCTATGAGCAAACACAGAAGTACAAGGAAGGGAAATTCATTCTCGAGAAATCGAAGATAGTCAAGGAAGACTGGTAGCATCTGTGAAGGCTTTCAAGTTCATCCATCTGCATGTCAAATGTAAGTGTATGGAAGCTCGTGATTGTATTTATCTTGTCAAATTCTTAACAATTGAAAAATTCAATTGTTGTTGTTCGTTGTGGATTCCTCTTGTGTCTGTTGTGTGAATATTGTATCTGGAACCGGCATATTACTAATTTGAATAAGATGTGAATAATTCATTCAGTAAGCTGGCTAGAAATATTCATTCAGTAACCCTCCAATGCCTCCAAAACCTCGACAGAACTGCGACCCTCGTGTGATTTGTTGGTGACAAACTTAGATCACAACCAAAACGCTTGTGCTCGTCAACAGACCATTGCAGCAGTGAGATGTTCTCCTGAACCTCTAGATCTCCTTGGCTCGCAAGATCTTGAAAGTTGCTCTTATTGTTTCCCTGCTCCTTGTCGAAATGTTTTACAACAATCTCATCGGTCTTCGAGTTATTTTAACACATACCTATTGCTGTCAAGATTTTCCCTCACAATAAGTGTGTTAATCGCCCCTTCTCCAAAGCCTTTAGCGTGTCATCTGCGCCCATGGTTAACTTCTTCAAAGTGTCTTCCTAGCAAGTTGTGCTCCTGTATAAATTTCAGGGTGGACAGAAACTCCGCCGACAACTTAACAGCCTGATTGAAACCATCCTCTCCTCTATAAGAAACATCAACCACTTTCAGTACTTTCGCCTGGAGGCGGGGATCAAAGTTACCTGATTCTCTAAGCTTCGATTTCAAGTCAGCTGATCAAGCCAGTACTAATCCCTTAACATTGGGCTGGTTGGTTGCTCGGCAAGCTCTGCTTTCTTCTTAACATGGTTGTCGCGCGCATTAGTCTTCCTGTCCCTGACGGGCAAATCGAAGATCTGAAATGTTAGAGAATATGTTTGTAGTGCTTAGGTTGTTTTGGGCGATTTATGCAATCAGCAATGTGCCAGATTCTCGAATTTTTCATTTCCAAGAAATAAGGTAGTTCACAGCACCGTATATAAACCGACGTATATGATCGCGGCATCAATATAAACCTGAAAGATAATTAAGAATAAAATGAATTCGACATCATACAGTACTCCAAACAGTGCTCCTTTCGCAGCCCCTCCAAACAAAGCCTCTGCCATGATATACGAACTTCCGAAAACTCCCTACACGCAAAAAACAGAAAACTTGTATTCGATTCGATCTAAATTACTGATTAGTCGGATTCAGACCAGTTTTGCTTGAATCCGGTGGCAGTTGGTGGCGGACCATGAAGCGGATACGGATGCTCCTCCTGTGCGCAGCCTCCACGAAGCCTTCCTCATCCACAAGAAGCTACAGTTTTCGGGTTAGGTGGAAATGCTAAGGTGTTGACTGGTTTAAGAGTCTGTGGCTCATTCAGCTGAAGACTGGTTTCTATTTTCTAATATTTTTCTTTGTTCCCCATCATATGTCCTCAATCTCTTTGTTCCTGTCACTTACTTTATAAATTACTAGCCTTTCTGCGCGCTCATGTGCGTGCGGACCCTTTTATAATTATAGCATTCTACGTTCGACTTATATAATTTAAATGTATTTATCTACGTGGATTTGAAAAAGTGAATTAAACGTTAAAAAAATGAATGTAACCTTATCATACATTTTGATGGAAGCAAAATATTTTTGTACCCAACATTTCTTGTGAAGACTTCCATAAATTAACAAACACATAAAACACATGGGAAAACAACATAACACACTAATTATGAACAAACCAACGAAATTAGGACTTCAACTTAAATATGATTAAAAAGCGACTTGCTGTTTAGCTCACTAACCCCATTGAATGAAAACAAATTCAATAAAAAAAAAAATATATATATATTAATGCCACACATGTACAAAATGTTTGTGGGGATGAGCAATACCTTATCATGGCCATGTATAACTTAATGAAAGCAACGTGAGAATTCCTGCAAAATTAAAAGAAAAGCATGTAAAGAAAAAAGAAATAATTTTTTTTTCGTACTTCATCTCAAATGCCAGAAACTCATCTACTGCCACAATGGCAGCACCAATTTCCATTGATATAATAATTAAACAGTATACATAAACAAAGAAATCATCTTTGCATCTTGCAGATCAACTTTCATAAAATACATCAATTGATCATCTAACAAATAAAAAATAAAGTTGAAACCTTTTCCAAGCAGATGCTACACATACAAAAAGAGATTAATCTTAAAGACCTTAATATCCAGCTTTGGATAATTGGTAAGTATCTGCTAACCTTCCTTTATATGCTACAAATTCTGACCTTAGCTTAGGAGCAATGGAATTTGATTATAATTATTCAGAGTGCATAAATACGATCAATTTCCTCTTCTCTTTTCTTGGTACGACTTCGCTCTTCTCTTTTCTTGGTGCATAAATACACCATTTTCTCTTTCGCGGTAAGACTTCACTCTTTCTTTTCTTGCTTCTTGTCTTCCATTCTCTCTTTCAAAGTGAGATTTCTCGCTTTCTTATCGTCTTCCTTCGCTGGCCCAACTGATATTACCTCTGTTTTCGCAGCGATCTTTCTCAACCTAGTAGCTATTAGCGCCGGATCCAACTGCCCCATCACTGTTAGCCTTTGGTTCTTCGCGTCCCAACTGGTCGAATGAACCCCTGCTCATCCAAATCACCCGAAAAATGAAACGGTTTCGTTACATAATACTTTGTATTCGTCTCATATATAGTGCTGTAAACAAAACTAGGCAAGAAGATTAGAATACCCTTTATGGCGTGGACAGCTTTCATGACTTTCTTCATTGCTTTGTCATTGGCACTGACCTTTAGTTCCAACTTCTGCTGCATATATGTCTGCGTCGACTTGACGGGGTTGTCGGGCTCAAACTAAATTGAAAGAAAGAGAGCATGTTAAAGTTGGATAAGCACCTGAGCCACGTTGGTAACAGTATCAACGCGTTTGCACAAACAAAAAAAAACAAAAGCATGAGAATTCGTAGGTGTTCATGGCAGACTAAGAACTCACCATTGTCCCTGCATCTTTTGGAACATACGAGCTTTTATCTCCCAAGGTTGATGCGGAGGAATCATGAAATTGATCCATTGGCCTGATAGCTGTTGAAACATGAGAGCTTCCGTCTCCCAAGTAGGACGCGGAGGAATCAGGAAAACGAGTTATCGGGCCTTCATCATCAAATGTGATGGGTGGTGGAGAAACACATATCAGGTCTTCATCACCCAGTAATTCGATGTTGTGTGCGCGGGAATGATGAGAAAGAGTCATCTCATCTTCAGCATTTAGTGGTTTCAGATAATATGGAAAACCAAATGCCGGAAATTCATACCTTGATGTCACCATAATCTTGTAATTTGGTGTTTTGAATTCATCAAACTTGTCAAGAAGGGATTCCGATCCAGGCCAAACATCATCCAAGACCAACATTGATGGGTGCAGTGCTGTTTTCATGAGAAATTGGTGCAACCAGTGAAGTGCAATTGATTCGTCTTGCAACGCAGGTATCCGGAAACCCATCTGTTGATACAGTGTTTGTACCATAATGCTCAAGTTAGGATTTTCAGAAACATGAACAAAGAAGATCATGTTCTTGAATATGTTTTTGACTTCCTCATCTTCACAGAAGTATTTTGCCAATGTGGTTTTCCCACTTCCATGAGGACCCGTTAGCACAACCGTTGACACCTCATCATTAAGAAGAAACCTCTTCAATCGTCTCAAAAGCACATCCAAGCCAACTGTAACCGATGAAGATATGTATTCATTTTCCTTATATTCAGCGTACGGAGGTTCAAAATCATGCACGTCTTTCCCCTGAATTTGCTCGAGGCCTAGCTCTGTATGAATCCCTTGTTCTCTGCACACTGAGGTCTGCAATGTTTCCTTTGAATCCCTTGTTCCCTGCACACTCAGTACATTCAATCCAACAGTTGGTGGTGTGGCTTCCATCACTTCATATGAACCTTTAATTTACTTTGGTCGTTTTGTGATTGTACCGCACCACTCCTTTCAGTTTGACTGATCACCCTATCTATATCACCACTTACGTCCTTTAACTGAGTGCCTGTACCATCACGTTCAATGTAGGGAAAATGCCTACGACAACTTTGTTTGGTGTCATCAAATTCTGATAGATCATGAAATCTACAACACAACATTTAGATTCAGGACAACTAACTAAATTACTAAGACTGAAATCCGAAAACCAAACCAGACAGAAATCATAGAAGCAACAAAATTAGCAGCGCCATAATTACAAAACTAGGTTGAGAGGCCAAACCTGCTGCATTTTTGGCAAAACCTTCTCTTTTGACCAGACACAATCACAAGTGGAGCCTTCCAATGAAGTTCGCACACCCTATGCCTTCTATTATACGCCTTTGCATCACTCAGATCGACTGCACACCCATCAGCTTTACAAATCGGCATCCCGTCTCCACTTGCACCTGTCGCAGACTCAGCTCCTTTATTCTTCCTGTCATGATGATCTTCCACTTGCTCATCAAGTTCCTCATCTTCCTCATCCTTAAGAACATCCTTCCCCAATACCCTAAATGGCGCATCAAGTTTGGATACTTCTTTGCCCTGAATTCGCTTGTGCCCCGCCTCTACATCACTTACAGAGGTCTCCTCCATAGTCCTTGCTCCCACCTGCATGTTCATTGCATCCAGTCCAACTGCACGTGATGGATGTTCAGTTTTACTTTGTGCCACCCTACTCTCTTCAACTTTCCGCCACCCTACCTTTATATTCGCTTCCGGATCCAATGTCTCAGTCACGTCCCTTGTTCCCTCCACACTTAGTGCATTCAATCCAACTGCACTCTTAGCCATGGTTGTGGGCGCTTCACATGAACCTTTAGCTTCATTTTGCTCATTTTGTAATTTTACCACACCACTCCCTTCAATTTGATCGATCACCGCCTCTATATTGCTTACGGAAACCAAGCACTCCCTCACATCCCTTGCTAACTGCACTCTTAGCACAGTTAACAATCTTTGAAGCAATCCGTCCAAACCAAGGAGTTTGTTGGTATATTCATACGTTTTATAGCTACTCCACTGACGAACCTTTGAGCAATTGCTCACAAGCTCTGCACCCTTCTCCATTTGCATTCTAACATCTTCTAATTCATCTTTTGGGAGATTCAATATCTTGCTACATTCTGCCACCTCTTCTATCAACGGCTTTACGGAGTCTAGCGTTGATTTGAGATCTCCGAGGGGGCGTTTAAGCATGGTAGTCTTGTCCTCCACTTGCATAACAGTGTCAAACAACACCCCAAACGCCGCTCCTAGAGCAGCAGCCCCTACTCCTCCACCTGACGGCGCCACTTGTTGTCCACCATTCTCTCCATTTTGTTCATTCGGTGTTGTCTCTGCACCACTTCCCGAAGACTCTCCCCCGTCCCCCGATTCTTGCTGCACCTTGAGCAAGTCGGCCAGTCTCCTTTCCAATTCACCTTGTTTGTCGTTGATCTTCCTAGCCAAAAGCAAGACCTCCTTCACATCCCGCGCTTCCTGCAGCTTCAGTATGTCCAACAGTAAGAGACCTATCCAATTCAACAAGTTGTTCCGCATAACTCGGCTTATTGCAGTTGCAGCAGCTACACAAGATGTAGCAGCTCCACGTGTCACGGTTCGATAACATCCTAACGAGCTCTGTACCATCCACCATTTGTCTTTGCAGGCTCTCTATATCTTCGTTCGAAATACCCAATTCCACGTTACGTTCTCCTATCTGTTGGATGATCCGCGGCCTTAGAGAGTCTAGTGTGAATTTAAGATCTCTGAGGAGGGGTTTATACTGCATAGCAGTCTTGCCTATCGATATCTTAACGACATCATACAACGCTCCGAACAGTGCTTCTATGGCCGCCCCTCCAACTAAGGACAGTGCCATGATTACAACACCACCACTTTTCTGACCAGATTTCTGCTCAAAATCCGAACAGAGCGGCTGCTCCGGAGATGCTCCGATTACAGAAATGAACAGCGGCGAAGAGATTTCGGTCAACTGAACGAACTCAGGAATCCAATCTTGGGAATGTCCCTCCCTCACTCCACTCAACAGACATTTAACGCGTGTTATCTTCTACAACCAGTTTGACATTTTGTGGTTGTCTCTATAAGTTGAGTTTCGAGTCAAAACTCATAAGACGTTTGAAGTTGTATGGCAATCCTCGCATTAAAGTGGGGGTGACCAAAAATTGGACCAACTCCTTGGGTTAAAATTCCGCCTCAAAACTTTCATCATTTGTTGGACTTAAAATAATTTTTGGTATCTTAGTTGCCACCCAATACTTCCACAAGGGCTCTTTTTCGATCGGGCAGCCATGATTATTGGAACTGATTTAATGGTCTGAATTTAAATTTATTTATATTTTAATTGAAATTTATAAGTACATCGAATCTAATGATCTAACGGTAATTTGGTTAAAACAATTAAATTAAATCAAAATTCACCTACAAAATGTATTAATACCTATCTATTTGTTCAAATATCCACACAAAATTCACCTTTCTCATACAATTCTTCCATTTTTTATTTCTACCCACTTTCAAAACTATTTGTTCTCATTTCCAAAATTTTCAAGATGTCAAGAGATCATATAGAGGACCTAATTGGTCAAATGATGAAGATGTTACTTTGTGCTTGGCTTGAGTTTGTACTAGTGAAAATGGTGTCGTCGGTACAAATCAAAATAATTGGAGGCTAAAATCATTGAGAAGTTCAATTCCAACTCTAACACCAACCGAAGGGAAGGTGGTAGACTAGTAGTGTTTACAATTGATGAAAACTTATTAATAAATTGTGCAATTTATGGAAGGGAAGCTTGGAGAGAGTCATAATTGACATGGCTAGTGGAAGGAGCACTTAAGTAGTGATGAGTGTCTCCCTTCATAGTTTGTTTTTCATGTACACATCTTATTTTGCAACTATTGGTCTTTGATTATTCCTTGCATATGGTGGCAAATTAATGGTGATTTACAAGATAGGAACGACGCTCAAAAACCAAACTTTTAAGTTGCATATGGTGGCAAATTAATGGTGATTTACAAGATAGGAACGACGCTCAAAAACCAAACTTTTAAGTTGCATATGGTGGCAAATTAATGGTGATTTACTAGCCTCATTCGAACCACCATCAAGATCTCTACGCTTCTGCGACTACTCTAGGGAGAGAAATAGAGATAAGGATAGAGAGGCCCAGTTAGAGACAAGGCTGTAGATGTGAAATAAAAGGAATGGCTTGCAGGAAGCCATGGCACAGCAGTGGGGAAGGGGGTGCTTGATCGACAAGGAGAGAGTTGGCTGCTAGGGATTTTTTTATTTTTTATTATTGTTTTGATTTTTCTATTCCTTTATAGAAGTTTGGGACCCTACCCATTGGGGATAGCCCATTGGTCAGATGAATGTTACACAATTCCAGGACCAATAATATAAAATGAAAGAAAATAATTAAAAAAAAACCCTAGTAATCGTATAACTGGGCAAGTAAAAGGGCCTTGCAGCCATGGATATATATTGAAGGTTCAAGTAATCTTTTTTCTTTTTCTTTTTTTCTTTTTTTTTCTTTTTTTTTCTTTTATTTATTATTATTTTTTTTTAATCATGAAGATAATTTTCATTACATTAAAAATTAGTATAAGGCACAAAAAGAATCGGGTAGACAATTACAGACAGTAAAAGGTCCAAACAAAATGAGAGTGGCAATCCAAGAAACAATGGAAGACCCACACGGCATGACGGTTGCAAAAAACAAAGAAAATAGACATCAAATCAAAGTCCTCTTCACGAACCCCTGCAGATATATACAAACAGGGTAACATATGAGTAGAAAGTGAGGCTAAGGAGTACGTAAAATACCCAACACTTGGCCTCAATGGGTTTTGGCATGCCGGTTGGGGGAAGGGAAGTAAGGGAGGGAAGTGAATGTGGTATCCAATTTCTAATTGAAGCCTGCCAATTCGAGCACATAGTGGGATGGGGATGAAGTATCACAACTAGGGAGAGGGGAGGAAAAGACATAAAGTAATAAAAGCAGAGGAAAAACACTGGATAAGGAGCTTGAAGTCCGGGATAGTTGGGGACTTGACTCAAGGAAAACTGAGATTAAGATCAGGAGAGAACCAAGAATAAAAAAGAAAGGGGGAAAACTGGAAAAGGCGAAAGGAACAAAGGAGATGAGATGAGAGAAAAAGAGGGAGAGGACAAAGGAGAGAGAAACCAAGAAAACTCAGGAGAAAACCTAGAAGAGAGAGAAAAGAAGAAAGGAAGGAAGGAGGGGTGGATGCCATCTAATAACCATTGTTCTTCCTTTTCCTATATAAATAGACATTTAATAACCATTGTTTTTCCTTTTCTTCTAGCTGGTTTGAATTATGTAGCTGGTGGTTTTGATGACATGTGTTGGCAAGGAAAATATCCCGAAAGGCATGAGAGATATGTGCGGACTAGATGGTATTTATTTTCTTGCTAAGTTTCTTTTATAATATTCAAAGTGAAGAAGTTGAAGTTTTACCATAACACCATCAATTGGCAATACAGTGAGTAGCCTAACATCTATAAGTCCATGCAATGTCCTTCCTCCCATCAATGTGAGACTCATTGATAGGATAAATGGATTGCGTGGAACCACTAAGTGAGTTGGGGAAGTTCAGTTCATGATGGTAAATATCAGTTGGCCTAGCCAAGGAAGAGGTCTTGATGTATTCATTTGAATTTAGTTATCTATTGAATTTGGTAGAACTGATGTATAATGGGTTCGAAGGATTCATTACATTGTTAAATTAGTTGTGTTACATTTGAGTTTTTTTTTTAGAATCATAAGAGATGCACCATAAGATTTGGAGGATTCCATCGAATGTTTCACCTTGAAAGTGACTTTCCAAGAGGGGGGAGCATGAAGATTGCTCTGAAAAGGTTTGCTTGCATCTTGATTGACGGAGTTGATTTTCACAAATCGGTTCAGAGATTGAGAAGATAACGACTAAACTTTTCAACCAATAAAACACTCAATTAAGGGTGAGCTAACCTATTTAAAACCAGACTAATCTTACTTTGTGTCATGCTTGTGCCGACCCATTTAATAAATCGCACGTAAGTGGTTTCAATGTTTTCCTCAAAATAAAGATACGGTCATCGAGCTAATCTTGATGCAAGGCTTCCTAAAGATGTAAACGTATGACAAGGAGACGATGAAGTAGTGCACATTTAGGTTATAATTAAAAGAAATACAACTTGGATGTCATCGAAAGTTTTACCTTGAAAGTGATTTCCAGAGGGAAGGGAGCACCAAGCTGTGTTCATCTCGTTGAGTAGTTAAATTTTTATATATGGATTGTGTGAAATGGTGGAGACATGACAATGATATGAGCTCGGGGAAATTCTGGGTTGACTTGGGTCAACATATCCTGAATAATTCTCGAATGTTGACGTTAGCATCATTAGAGGCCCACTAGAGCCTAGCAGGTAGAACTTGCCCATCGTCACTCTATTTTATGGTTAAGCGAGACATTTATTTCTATTAAGTACGATGTTCAATGTTTAAGTAGTATATATTGAAATTCTCATATAAAGGGTGAACTATAATTAGCTTGATCTCTTCACATTATACGTATGCAGTTTAACTCGAAAGTTAGATGCGGTCATAAGATTAAATAAAATTAAACGGTGTATCATGTCTCCGATTTTTGGATGTGATATTTTTATGATTTGTCTTTGGTACAGACTTTACCTGATTTATGAATTATGATTTATGACGATGATGATTTTATGAACTTAGGAATCATTACTACTTATCTTGTGGCATGCATATACCCATACAGGCTTAGACTTTGTTCTCAGTACATACATGAATCTGCAGTAGTTGACATGAGCATTTTTGACATCGAGGCATCCTTCCAGGCGCTGGCACATCATTATCAAGTAGGTTATCTACTCAGCTTTATTTGTAAACTGGTATTACACAATTGTGCTCTGAAGTATTATTATGTATGTAACTGGGGGTTGGAGACCCATTAAGTGTGGCCCGTCCAGGATGTATTGATATAAATATGATTTCCTGCAAGTGTTTTAACTTGGGCTTGTCCAAGTTTTGCCGAATTTTGGGTAAGTTTGATTAGTTGATAATTTTATTTATATTATTTTCGTGTATATCATGGCTTCGTTACCATTCGGATGATGGCTAGCACGCCTCAATTTTGATGCCTACTGAGACCCGGGTCGAATTGTGTCACACCACACATGTCAAGAGTATCTAGAAAGTCTCGAGGTTATAGACTGATATAAATGGAAAAACATACAAAAATATTGTATTTTCTTCTGTAGAGTTATCATAGATGACAATATTTTTCTCCATTATACAATTTTCAGAGTGTAGGTAAGTTTATGTCCTGTAGAAATTTAGGGAGTAGAAAGTGAGGTACAACTCCACTTCAATCCTACTATTATGTTGCTGCCGATTTTCCCACTAAACTGACTGGAGTTGTACTTTGGCACCACCACTTCACTCACCGTTAACCAAATAAGTAAGTACAAATGGTAACTTTGTAATTTAGCTCAAGGTGATGTGAGAATGTGAAGTTAAAAGAGTCTCATATCCTTAAAAGAAGAAACCTTGTGAGGATTTAGAAGACATTGCGCTACTCGCAATATTGACAATTGATTTTATGTTGGACCTTCATTTGTTTTCAACCGTTGTTTTCCCAATAGCCAGCTACAACTCATAATTAATCTTAATCCATCAATTTAATCATCACGTCTTCAACGTTTCTAGCATTTGCAGGTGATCACTCCACTGCGCATTTCACAATTAAACAAAAAGTTCCATAATTTCCACCTTTCAATTTATGGGTTTTCTTTTTAATCTTGATTTCATTGTGGATTACTGGCTTAATTATCGGTTTAATGGTCACCATTACTGATCTATTACATTGGCTTAAACCCTCTTGAATTTGAAGGTAAGTTGTTGGCGCTCTTGAATTATTGTTCTTAGAATTTTCAATTTTGATATTACTAATTAAAAAGTAGTGCTGGTTGCTGCTAGGGATACAACTTGGGTCGGTTTGGGGGGTTGGAAGATCAACCCAATCCTAATCTAACTTTTACAATTCGGGCTGAGGTTTGGGTTTGGTTTCATTCGGGTTCATTTGAGCTCAGGTTTAATTGGGTTAGGTTTACTTGGGTTGGGTTTGAATTATCCAACTTTTTCAAGTTTAATCTTGTAACAACTTAATTTTCAAGAATTCAAAAGAAAAAAAAAAGCCAAGTAGCATCAAATCTAGCTAACTTTAATTTCATAAATTAATCTACTATAAAGTTTTAGGATTTCGAGACTACGAATATGGGCTAACTAATCAAAGCCTCTTATTCCCTAAAATCTTTAAGTAATTATAAAGGGTAATTTATTAAAAAAAAAAATATTAGAAAGGGCGTTGTTTTTTGGACTTGACTCACTTGGGTGTAGTATGAGTATTAATTGATATGAGTTATAATCTAGTTAGATTGGGTTTGGTTAGTCGGGTTGGGTTGGGGATGTATGGGCAAATGATCAACCTAACTCAATCTAATCAATGAACGGGTTGAAATTGGGTTGGGTTCAAACGGGTTATAACTAAAAAAAAACTCACTTGTTAGGGTTTAAAGTTGGGTTGGACATGGGTGTGTTCGGATTGGCCCAACCCAAATTGTACCCCTAGTTGTTGCTGTATGTGTAAATGCTTGTATGCTTTGCGGTAGTCTGTGCTTGTTCGTTGTAATCTCGATTTTCGATGGTGGAATTGGTTGGGCCGATGTTGTACAACTAATGTAATTGCCGAAACAATGTAGCCCTTCACGACAATGTCATTTCAAAAGCCTTTTCCACTTAAATAGGATTGGCTGTATGAATCCTAAAACGTTATTGCGCTCGGTTATATGTCACGTCTTCCGTTAAAACTTTATAATCAATGGAACAAATATACAGAAGATGTCCAATTACATGATAGCACCAAAAAAAAAAAATAGACCCCAAAGCAAAACAAGAAAGTGCCCAAAACATACTTTGAAGCCCAAAAACAGAAACACACCAGGGCAACAATTCAAGGATAGAAATATCGGAATATGCTAGATGGTTACTTTTGTTGAACTGATTGTTGAACTGGGTAACACGTATAGTGGGGTTGAATTGTTTGTTTCCCGTCCTGTTGAATTGTTTGTTTCCTGTCCTTTTTGATCTCTTCCTTCGCTGGCCCAATTGATAGTGCGTCTGCTGAAGCGATCTTTCTCAGCCTTGTAAGTATTAGCACCGGATCCAACCCTTCTCCTACCACTGTTAGCCTTTGGTTCGACGAATCCCAGCGATCGAGTCAAGCCCTGCTCATCCAAATCAACCGAAAAATTAATGGAAAGAAAAATGAAACGGTTTTATTACATTAAAACTGGCCTTGAATCAAGTTCTGCAAACAAAACCAGGCAAGAAATATTAGAATACCTTCAAATCGAGAAATTGCTTTTAGGGCTTTCCTCTTTTGATACTCATTTAAACTGGCCTTGAATACCATCTTCCTCTTATATGTCTGCGTAGACTTGACGGGGTTGTCAAGCGGAAACTAAATTGAAAGAAAGAGAGCATGTCAAAGTTGGATAAGCACCTGAGCCATATTGCTAACAGTATGAACACGTTTACACAAACAAAAAAAACAAAAGCATAAGAATTTGTAGGCGTGCATCGCAGACTAGGAACTCACCATTGTCCCTGCATCTTTTGGGACGCACGAGCTCTTATCTCCCAAGGTTGATGCGGAGGAATCCTGAAATTGGTCCATTGGCCCGCTAGCTGTTGAAACATGAGAGCTTCTGCCTCCAAAGTCGGACGCAGAGGAATCGGGAAAATGATCTATCAGGCTTTCATCATCAAATGTGACGGAGGATGGCAAAGAAACCCATGACAGGAATTCATCATCCAGTGATTCGATGTCTGTGTGGGATTGACGAGAAAGAGTCATCTCATCTTCAGCATTCAGTGATTTCAGATAATATGGACAACCAAATGCTGGAAATTCAGACCTTGATGTCACCATAATCTTGTAATTTGGTGTTTTGAATTCATCAAACTTGTCAAGAAGGGATTCTGATCCAGGCCAAACATCATCCAAGACCAACATTGATGGGTGCAGTGCTGTTTTCATGAAAAATTGGCGCAACCAGTGAAGTGCAATTGATTCGTCTTGCAACGCAGGTATTTGGAAACCCTCGGGTTCAATCTGTTGATATAGTGTTTGTACCATAAGGCTCAAGTTAGGATTTTCCGAAACATGAACAAAGAAGATCATGTTCTTGAATATGTTTTTGACTTCCTCATCTTCACAGAAGTATTTTGCCAATGTGGTTTTCCCACTTCCATGAGGACCCGTTAGCACAACCGTTGACACCTCATCATTAAGAAGAAACCTCTTCAATCGTCTCAAAAGCACATCCAAGCCAACTGTAACCGATGAAGATATGTATTCATTTTCCTTATATTCAGCGTACGGAGGTTCAAAATCATGCACGTCTTTCCCCTGAATTTGCTCCAGTCCTGCCTCTGTATTACTTGCTGAGGTCTGCAATGTCTCCCTTGCATCCCTTGTTCCCTTCACACTCGGTACATTCAATCCAACTGCTGGTGGTGTGGCTTCGACCACTTCATATGAAGCTTTAATTTCACTTTGATCATTTTGAGATTGTACCACACCACTCCATTCAATTCGACCGATCACCGTATCTATATCACCACTTACGTCCTTTACCTGAGTGCCTGTACCATCGCGTTCAATGTAGGGCAAATGCCTACGACAACTTTGTTTGGTGTCATCAAATTCTGATAGATCATGAAATCTACACCACAACATTTAGATTCAGGACAACTAACTAAATTACCATGACTGAAATCCGAAAACCAAACCAGACAGAAATCATAGAAGCAAAAAATTAGCAGCGCGATAATTATAAAACTATGTTGAGAGGCCAAACCTGCTGCATTTATGGCAAAACCTTCCCTTTAGACCAGACACAATCACAAGTGGAGCCTTCGAATGAAGTTCGCACACACTATGCCTTCTATTATACGCCTTTGCATCACTCAGATCGACTGCACACCCGTCAGCTTTACAACTCGACATCCTGTCTCCACTTGCAACTGTCACAGACTCAGCTCCTTTCTTCTTCCTGTCATGATGATCTTCCACTTGCTCATCAAGTTCCTCATCTTCCTCACCCTCAAGAACATCCTCCTTCAATTCCCTAAATGGCGCATCAAGTTCGGATACTTCTTTGCCCTGAATTCGCTTGAGCCCCGCCTCTACATCACTTACAGATGTCTCCACCACACTCCTTGCTCCCACCTGCATGTCCTTTGCATCCAGTTGAACTGTACATGATGGATGTTCAGTTTTACTTTGTGCCATCCAACTCTCCTCGATTTTCTGCTTCCCTACCTTTATATTCGCTGCCGGATCCAATGTCTCAGTCACGTCCCTTGTTCCCTCCACACTTAGTGCATTCAATCCAACTGCACTCTTAGCCATGGCTGTGGGTACTTCACATGAACCTGTAGCTTCATTTTGCTCATTTTGTAATTTTACCACACCACTCCCTTCAATTCGATTGATCACTGCCTCTATATTGCTTATGGAAACCAAGCTCTCCCTCACATCCCTTTCTAACGCCGCTCCTAGAGCAGCAGGCCCTACTCCTCCACCTGACGGCGCCATTTGTTGTCCACCATTCTCTCCATTTTGTTCATGCGGTGTTGTCTCTGCACCACTTCCCGAAGACTCTCCCCTGTCCCCCGATGGAAGTTCAACTAATGGATCGTATTGTATGATACCACTCTCTTCAATTTTCATGGTCACCGTCTCTATATTAGTTACCGAAACCAAGCTTTCTGTCGCATCCCTTGCTAGTTGCACTCTCAGTATATTTATCAATCTTTGAAGAGATTCATCTAATCCAAGAAGTTTGTTGGTATATTCATACTTTTTGTTGCTTGCCCAAAGACTAACGTTTGAGCACTTGCGAACGAGCTCTGCACCCTTCTCCATCTCTACTCTAAAACTTTCTAGTTCTTCCTCTGTAAGATGCAATACCTGTAAGATTTTACCATGTGTGTGAGTTTGCCACATCATTTTATCTGTATTATATTAAATAAGAAATAGAATTATACATGTATTAGGAGATAAATAATATAATTATTTATATCAAAATTGATTGGGAATAGAACTCTGAGGGAGTGGTTTACGCCACTCACATAATGGGATGACAGTTTTCCTTAATAGGAGGAAACTGCCAACAGTTGGATATATATGGATTTGGTCTCTCCTCTCACTCTTATGTTCATTAAGAAGTTTTCCCTATTGAAACTGAATACCGAGAGCCAGAGAGGAGAAGGCTAATTCAAGAACCATTTACTATGAATTCATCAAGTAAGTTTTACAGATTGTTTCTATAGAGTCAATGCTGTATTTGATTGTGATGTTAATTGTAGTTCCTTGTATTTAATTGGTTTAGATTCTTTATTTGAAAAACACCAAAATGTGGTATCAGAGCCACCAGTTAAATCATGAACTCAATTATTTTGACTTAAAGAATATAAAGCTGAAACGGTGCCGTTTGTCTTTTGGGTATAAAACTTCACTTTCTTCCGCTGTTCTGGGTATAATGATGAACTTCTTCTCTTCAATTCTTATATGGAGGCTGTTCAATTTTTCTTTTCTTGATATTTGAGATTGATCTCAATTTTATCAACTCTACTTTTCGTCTTATATTAAAGGTATGGACCTTAATTTAGTTTTCTGCCATTTCGATCATTATTTCATCAAAATTCTATAATCTTGTCTAATTAAATCAGATAAAGTTTACATTTTGTTTAAAATTATTACTGTAATCGTTTATTTTGAGTTCGTTTTCGATTATGGTTATAGTTGTGAACCTTGTCTGAATCATATTAGAATTCATTGGAAATCAAATTTAGTTGAATTGATTTGTCTGATGGCCTTCTGTAAATTTTTTGTTTTTGTCAATATCTTGGATCGACAAATATGAATTCTGGGTTGGTTTCATTAAGATGTTCAATTTGCTACCAAAGTGGTTTATTTGAAATTTTGCTCTTAAGAAATCAAGTTTCGTTTAACCAGATTATGGTTTATGAACTGTAACAAGTAAAATTAGCCTCCAAAGGGGTTGTTTTGCTGGGATTAGTCATAAGCTAATGTATAGTGAGCAATGGAAAACTTGGATTATATATTGTTCTTCTTGCCTAAAGGTGTGGATTGACATAATTTCTGGTGCTTTATTCTTGGCTATGCAAATGTTTGAATGTTCATCTTAATATATAGAATGGTTTCTTGCCCAAAGGTGTAACCAGTTTCTATAGTTGAATATGGAGAAAGCTTGTTCAACTTTCTTGTCATAGATATTATGAAATTCAAACACTTATGAAATTCTGAACAACTTTCAGGTCTCAATATTCTAAATCTCATCAATATTGAGAAATTAAATGGGAACAACTTCAAAACATGGAAGCAGCAAATTGACATGAATCTGGGACTTTTGGAGTTTGCGATTGCTTTCAAGCAGCCTAAGCCACATGCCTTGACTACTGAGAGTACAAAAGAACAGAAAGATGCATTTGAAAAATGGGAAAGAGCAAATGAAATGTCCCTGCTTATTATGCAGAGTGCTATGGAGGAACATATTAGAGGAGGCATACCTTCATGTGATTTGGCTAAGGATTATTTGACAGCTATTGAGGAAAAATACAAGAGGTCAGATAAAGTGGAGGCAGGGTCTTATTTATCCTCTCTCACTTCTGCCAAGTTTGATGGGATTGGGAGCATCAGAGAACACCTACTCAAGCTTGTCAATATTGCCAATAAGCTGAACAACTTGGATGTGCCGATTTCTGAGCAATTTCTAGTGCACATGGCACTTGGTTCTCTATCAGCTGAATATGAACAGGTCAAAATCAACTACAACACACAAAAGGAATCCTGGAGTGTTAATGAACTGATTGCAATCTGTTGTCAAGAGGAAGAAAGGCTCAAGAAAGGCAAGGACGAAGCTGTCAACCTTGTGAATATGGGAAAAGGGAAGAAGGCTGC
Organism: Pyrus communis; assembly: GCF_041283825.1. Lineage (NCBI taxonomy): Eukaryota > Viridiplantae > Streptophyta > Magnoliopsida > Rosales > Rosaceae > Pyrus > Pyrus communis. The sequence continues at coordinate 7,845,819 of NC_142570.1, forward strand.
TGCATTCAACAAATTTGGAAATGCTGGGAACTTTCCAATCAAATCTGTAAAATTCAAAGCAGGTTCTTCTTCTGGAACTAAAAAGGGTGCTCAAAACTTTGGTGTCTTTGCTAAAAATGTTCCTTCCTCTAATCTGAAAGTGAGTAAAGATTGTGTCAAAAAATGTCATTTTTGTCAGTCAACTGAACATCTTAGAAGAGATTGTGCTGGTTTTAAGGCTTGGTTGATTAAGAAAGGTATCAAAATTGTTGATGTTTTTGTTACTGTTGAATCAAATTTAGTTTTTGTACCCCAAAATTCATGGTGGTTTGATACTGGTTGCACTGTCCATATCACTAATTCATTGCAGGGATTCAAAAGCCAGAGGGAACCAAGTAGAGAGGCCTATAGAGTGTTTGTTGGAAATGGGACAAAAGTAGATGTCGAGTCTGTTGGAAGTATCAAATTAGAGTTGTCTTCTGGTTTTATTTTAACTTTGAACAATGTCTTATATGTACCTTCTATGAGAAGGAATTTATTTTCAGTTTCTAAGTTTGTAATGGATGGTTTTTCTTTTATCGGAGATAATGAAAGCATCAGACTTTTTCATAAGAACCAATTTAATAATTTACTTGGTTATGCTTTTCCAAATGGGGATTTATGGCAGCTTCAATGTACTTATGTTCAAGAATGTTTCAATATTGAAAATTCTGCTCCTAAGAGAGTGCTCTCTAATGATAAGTCATCTATGCTTTGGCATAGGAGATTGGGGCATATCTCCAAGGATAGAATGAAACGTTTGATGAAATCTAGTATGCTGCCAGAATTGGATTTTACTGATTTAGAGTCATGCATTGATTGTTTTAAAGGCAAAACCACAAGTACTAAGAAGCTAGGTTCAACTAGAAGCAGTAACTTATTAGAAATAATACACACAGATGTTTGTGGTCCATTTCCAACAAAGACTATCTGTGGTAATCTCTATTTTGTTCTATTTATTGATGATTTTTCACGGTTCACTTATCTTTATTTAATTTCTGAAAAGTCTCAAGTTTTCAATTGTTTTAAAGTCTTTAAACTGGAAGTTGAAAAACAATTAGAAAAGTCTATTAAAGTTGTTCGGTCAGATAGAGGAGGGGAATTTTTTGGCAGGTACACAGAAAGTGGGCAACAAAAGGGACCTTTTGCCTTGTTTCTCCAACAACAGGGGATAGTGGCACAATATACAACTCCGGGAACCCCACATCAAAATGGAGTAGCTGAGAGGAGAAATAGAACGTTGAAAGACATGGTAAGAAGCATGCTATCTCATTCTCAATTGCCAGAATTCTTATGGGGAGAAGCTATAAAGACTGCCAACTATATTCTTAATCGTGTGCCTAGCAAATCTGTTCACTCTACTCCATTTGAAATCTGGACAAGTAGGAAACCAAGCTTAGCTCATTTTCACACTTGGGGTTGTAGAGCAGAAGCACGACTTTATAATCCTAATGAAAGGAAGCTTGATCCAAGAACGACCAGTTGTTATTTTGTGGGTTATTCAGAGAAGTCAAAGGGATTTAAATTCTATTGTCCTCATTCTCATACTCGAATTTCTGAGACAAATAATGCAAAGTTCATTGAGGATTTCAATACACTCTACTGTCAATCCAAGAATTCATATGTTTTTGAGGAAATTGATGAAACACAAGGGCCATCTTCCAGCAATACCGTATCTCTGCCTATTTCCATGCAAAATGTAGCTTTTGAGAATCAGGTTACATCCACTCAACAACCTGAAATCAATGTAGTTCCACCTCAGATTGCTGATATGCAACCATTACAGCCACAAGAAGAAAACATAGTAACTGCACCAGTTCTGAGAAAGTCTCAAAGACCAAGAAAGTCAGCAATTTCTGATGACTATTTGGTTTACTTACAGGAAGTCGAATATGATTTGGGAGATGATGATGATCCTACTTCTTTTCAACAAGCTATGCAAAGTGATAAAGCTGCCTTTTGGCTTACAGCTATGGAAGATGAATTGGCATCTATGCAGAAAAACAAAGTGTGGTCTTTAGAAACTCCTAATCCTACAATTAAGCCTATAGGATGTAAATGGGTTTTTAAGACCAAACGTGACTCACAAGGAAGAATTGAGAGGCACAAGGCCAGACTTGTAGCCAAGGGGTTTACTCAGAAAGAAGGTTTGGATTATAATGAGACTTTTTCACCAGTTTCTACAAAAGATTCTTTAAGAATAATTATGGCTCTTACAGCTCATTTTGATCTTCACTTGCATCAAATGGACGTGAAAACTGCTTTTCTCAATGGCAACTTGGATGAAGATATTTATATGGTTCAACCACCTGGATTTGTTGAAAGGGGGAAAGAAAATCTGGTATGTAAACTGACCAAATCTATTTACGGTCTCAAGCAGGCTTCGAGACAGTGGTATCTCAAATTTGATAACGTGGTCTCTTCTTCTGGTTTTGTTGAAAATAAAATTGATAATTGTATCTACATGAAGATGGTGAAATCCAATTTCATTTTTCTTGTTCTTTATGTGGATGACATATTGCTTGCTAGCTCAGATTTTCAATTATTGCAAGAGACAAAAAGCATGTTAGCCAACAATTTTGATATGAAAGATTTGGGAGAGGCTAATTATGTTTTGGGCATCGAAATAGTCAGAGATAGAGCTAAAAGAGTATTGGGATTGTCTCAACAAAGCTATATAAACAAAGTTCTAAGGAGATTCAATATGGAAGCATGTTCTGGTGGTGATGTTCCTATTGGCAAGGGAGACAAATTTTCGGTTGATCAGTGTCCCAAAACAGATTATGAAATCGAAACCATGAAGGATAAGCCTTATGCCTCATTGGTTGGAAGTGTCATGTATGCTCAGGTATGTACTCGACCAGATTTGGCCTTTGCAGTAAGTGTGTTGGGAAGATTTCAACAAAATCCAGGTGTCTCTCATTGGAATTCAGCCAAAAAGGTTTTGAGGTATCTGCAAAAAACCAAGTCTTACATGCTGATATATAATCATGTAGATTCCCTTGATTTAGTGTGTTATAGTGATGCTGATTTGGGTGGAGATATTGATGATCGTATGTCAACAAGTGGATACATTTTTCTCTTGGCAAATGGTGCTGTTTCATGGAAGAGCCAGAAACAAAAGACTCGAGCAGTATCAACCATGGAGTCTGAGTATATTGGATGCTTTGAAGCTGTTAGACATTCTAACTGGCTTAGGAATATGATTTTGGATATGAAAATTGTCAAAAACATAGAACGACCATTGAAGCTATATTGTGACAATAGCTCAACTGTTTTCTTTGCTAAGAACAACAAGCGTTCTGAAGCTTCAAGGCTTATTGACATCAAGTATTTGGTGGTTCAAGACAAGGTCAGAGATAAGGTCATTGACATAGAGCACATTAGTACTCATAATATGATTGCAGACCCTTTGACGAAGGCAGTGAACGTTACAACCTTCCAGAGATTGGTGCCAAAGATGGGCCTACATGCATCTCTTGATCTAGTTTGAATGTGGGAGAAAGGTACTGTTTTCTCTTTTTGTTTCAACTCTTCATGTTGTTAACTAGACAGTGGACTTATCTGTGTTATAGATGAGTTTTATTTCTTGTAAGCAAATTACATTATGTTGGTAATTTCTTATGGAGTAATTTTCACTTGGATCTAGTATTGTTGATTGTGTTTTGCAAAACTATTAAGAAATTTTGGAATGTCTATGACATTAAAAGGACCAAAATGTGGGAGCTTTATTGGTACCAAAGTTTTCACACATCGATTCCCTAATTACAATGATGACACTTGATATGATTACTAAGTGATTGTAGAGTGCTGGTACAAGAATGGTTGTGTCAAGTTTTCTATAGTCCTGTAATTGTATTGATGTGGAGAGTTATTGAAAATTCTGGTATACATGAGTATGATTCTGTGATCACTATTGTCTTATTGGATGTAATACTATTTCGGAAATGATGAGGCTGCACTCATGTGGGAGAATGTAAGATTTTACCATGTGTGTGAGTTTGCCACATCATTTTATCTGTATTATATTAAATAAGAAATAGAATTATACATGTATTAGGAGATAAATAATATAATTATTTATATCAAAATTGATTGGGAATAGAACTCTGAGGGAGTGGTTTACGCCACTCACATAATGGGATGACAGTTTTCCTTAATAGGAGGAAACTGCCAACAGTTGGATATATATGGATTTGGTCTCTCCTCTCACTCTTATGTTCATTAAGAAGTTTTCCCTATTGAAACTGAATACCGAGAGCCAGAGAGGAGAAGGCTAATTCAAGAACCATTTACTATGAATTCATCAAGTAAGTTTTACAGATTGTTTCTATAGAGTCAATGCTGTATTTGATTGTGATGTTAATTGTAGTTCCTTGTATTTAATTGGTTTAGATTCTTTATTTGAAAAACACCAACAATACCTTGTTATATTCTGCAATCTCTTCTATCAATGGCTTTATGGAGTCTAGCGTGGACTCGAGATGTCCCAGGATGCGTTTAAACATCCTCGTCTTCTCCTTCGTTTGTTGAACGGCACTAAATAGTACCTCAAACACTGCTCCTAGAGCAGCTCCTCCTCTGTTTATTGATGCCGCTTGCTGCACACCACTGCCTCCAATTTGCTCCTGCACCACAGTTTGTGCATTACTTCCTGAAAGCTCTTGCACACCCTTATCTTCCTGCTGCGCTCTCAGTATCTCCCCTGCAATTTTCAGTATTTCCGACTGCCTTGTTGCCAATTCATCTTGTTTTTCGTATATCTTCCTATTCAAAAGCAAGTTCTCCTTCAAGTCCCTGGCTTCCTGCAACCTCAGCACTTCTAACAGTGCTCTAAGAGACCTATCCAATTGAATAAGTCGATCGGTGAAGCTCGGCTCCGAGCATTTGCAGCAACTGCACAAGACGTAGCAGTTCCACATGCTAAGCTTCGATAACCTGCCAACGAGCTTTATACCCTCCTCCATTTGTTGTTGGAGACGTTCTATGTCATCGTTTGGGAGACCCAGTGCCACGTTATGATCTCCTATCTCTTGGATGATCCGCGGTCGTAAACAGTCTAGTGTGAACTTGAGATCTTCAAGGAGGGGTTTGTACTGCATAACAGTCCTTCCCATCGATTCCTTTACGACATCATACAGTACTCCAAACAGTGCTCCTATCGCAGCCCCTCCAACCAAAGCCACTGCCATGATATACGAGCTTCCGAAAACTCCCTACACGCAAAAAACAGAAAACTTGTATTCGATTCGATCTAAATTGACCAACCTTATTACTGATCAGTCGGATTCAGACCAGTTTTGCTCGAATCCGGTGGCAGTTGGTGGCGGACCATAAAGCGGATATGGATGTTCCTCCTGTGCCCAGCCTCCACGAAGCCTTCCGCATCCACAAGAAGATAAGATTTCGGGTTACGTGGAAATGTTACGGGGTTGACTGGTTTTAGAGACTGACTTTATAAATTATAAAAGTTTGCTACTCTTCGTTTTTTTTTTTTTTTTTGAATAAATCTCACGCATTCTTTACCTAGCAAATTAACTTTGATCAAAAGTTACTTTGTACTACAGGTTAGTTATAAGATTTTTTTTTTTTTTTTTTTTTACTTATGAGTAAAAAATCCTAAGTTTGAATCTCAAAAATGGAAAAAGATCCTCGTTGCATCATTTTCCTAAGGATCCTAAGAATCGTGTAATCATGTCTGTTCATCGTCCATCGTCTAATCAGTTTTCGTTAGATACTATTTGTATTTAATTTTAAAATTTAAAATAATTTTTGATCGCACGATATACAATGAACGAACATGATTATACGATTCCTGAGATCCTAAGGAAAAGGATTCGGCGAGGATTCCTTTCCCTAAAAAATGATGATAGTGCAACTAATTTATTATTTCATTCACTTAGTGTAATCATATCATTGTATAAAAAAAAAAATATCGGATTAATTACACTAACACATCTTAAGACTTATCGAGTTTTTACAAAATTCACTCGTATTTGAAACATTGCACTAACATTCCTTGAAGTTTTAACTCCCCTTCATATAACCCCTTGAGTAAGAAACCTGCTCATAAATTTACTAATTTAACCATATAATTAAAGAAAAGCTTTATTTTTTAAATAATTTTTTTAATAAATACATAAAAAAAAACAAATTAAAACGTTAAATAATTAAAAAAAAAAAATTAAAAATCAAAACGTCAGAGCCCTAATTACCTCTGTCTCTCTTGCTGCAAATTTTCATTTTTCACCCCAATCTCTTCAATCATGCACAAAAAAAGATTATAATTTTAAGGTGAATGGTAAATACCCATGAAAGAATTGGGTCGAAGATTGAATTTTGATATAGATTTCGGTCACAATCTGGGTTTGGGTTAAGAAAGGGACAAGATTGTCTGCCCTCCCACTTCTCGTGCCCTCCTATCTTGTGTGGTCATAATTAAGTCACGTCAACATTTTATGTTGTTTTTTTTATAGAGATAATAAGACAAAAATAAATAGTAATATAAAATATTAACGTGGATTAATCGTAACTACACAAATAGAAGAGCACGGACAGATCCATTGACTTCTCCAGATGGACCACGAACCCCTCAACTTCCTGGTGCGCCATGTGTCCGTTGCTGTCGCTTACTCCTTGTTCCCTTGGAGCAGATATGATAGAGATGTCTTTTGTGGATTCAATTCCGAGCTTGGACTTTCGATTGTATTCGCGCTCCACAACCAGATCTTCCGTTTGCACTTCTTCTAACTGGTGAGCAAGTAAAACAACTACAAAGAGGAAGTTTAGATTTGAGTACCTGTACTTCAAAGGATATTTACTTTTGCAGCAGAGTTCTGATTTAGAAGTAGGTGGACTTCATTTATCCTCATTAACTATACGAAGTAGATTCCAGTAATAAATTCCTCCATCTCCTTTCATGAGAGATTTTTCAATGTGATCTGTACACGGGACAGTACATTATATATTATTATATAAATAGTAGGATATGTGTGTTAAAAAGTTAATAACTTAAAAAATAAAATTTCCCACTACTTCTAAAACATGTGATGTACCACTTGTGTTCCCGTCACAACTAAAAATTTATTCTCCTTCCATAATGGCACACAAAGTTCAAAATACCCAATAAATTAGAACAGGGAGATTGCAGAAAAAAGTACAAAACACAAACTAGAGAAACCGAGCGCTTGGGGAAGATTAGGTTTATCAAACACAATCCCACAAGCAGAGAAAGTACATTCTTTCATATAAACCTTTGAGTAAAAAATCTGATTATAAATTTACTAATTTCCCCATATAATTAAAGAAAATCTCTATTTTTATTTACTAATTTCTACATATAAAAAAAACAAATTAAAACGTTAAATATTAAAAAAAAAATTTAATCAAACAGTCAGAGCCCTAACTACCTCTGTCTCTCTCGCTACAAATTTTCATTTTTCACCACAATCTCTTCAATCATTCACAAAAAAAGATTATAATTTTAAGGTGAATGGTAAATACCCATGAAAGAATTAGGTCGGAGATTGAATTTTGATATGGATGTCGGTCACAATCTGGGTTTGGGTTAAGAAAGTAACAATAGCAATGGCTGGGGCCTAACAGATACATAAGACTTGGAAGCAGCTATTTAGCTTCCATTCAAGGTGCTTTCGGTATGTGATTCTGATTGTACAACAGAAGCAGCTCCTCCAGCTCCAAACCCAGCCGCCACGGCTTTACTAGCCTCATTCGAACCACCATCAAGATCTCTACGTTTCTGCCACAACTCTAGGGAGAGAAATAGAGATAAGGATGGAGAGGCCCAGTTAGAGACAAGGTTGTAGGTGTGAAATAAAAGGAATGGCTTGCAGGAAGCCATGGCAAAGCAGTGGGGAAGCAGGTGCTTGATCGACAAGGAGATAGTTGGCTGCTTGGGAATTTTTGATTTTTTATTATTGTTTTTTATTTTTCTATTCCTTTATAAAAGTTTATTTATTTTTCATTTTCTTATGTGATCATAAGGCTAAATTTGTATCTAAAAAAATTTAGCTGAAATTTGGGTAAAAGGGGTTATGTGTAAATTAATTAAAATTTCAAAAAATGTTAATGTAATTTCTAAAAAATTTTTGTAAAATCTCGATAAGTTTAAGGGGATGTTAGTTTAATTAATCCAAAAAACCTCCAATCAAAAGTTTGGGACCCTACCCCATTGGGGATAGCCCAATGGTCGGATGAATGTTACCGGACAAAAAATATAAAATGAAAGAAAATAATTAAAAAAGCCCTAGTAGTCGTATAACCGGGCAAGTCAAAGGGCCTTGTAGCCATGGAGATATATTGAGTCCTCGTTTGTCAGCTCGGACTGTACTGATTATTTTTGTCAGATAGGATAAATAACCACCGGATAGTACTGACTAAATTAGTTGGGTGTTTGGTGCAGTATCGGACTAATGATCGTATTATTTATATTGTATTTGGTACTGAACCGGATAAGAAAAGGGAAGAAAAAAAAAATTTGACAAGTTTCACATCTCAAACACTGATCATACTTCTCATTCAAGTTGTAGAACGCATTAATCTCTATCAAAAACATTTGCCCGAATTCTCACAAACTCTTTTTCTTGCTCATGAAGATGACGAGTTTCACATCTCAAACATTGATCATACTTCTCATTCAAGTTGCCCTTCTTCCAATGTTGCTCCATTGCAGGGTTTTCTTCCCAATGGATGCCAGCCTCATCACCCAAACATGCAGAGTATGCCCTCTTTCTCTTCCACTCAGTGGGTTGGGATCGAAATTCCAGAAAAGGGTTCGAAGGTTTTGGATTAAAGAATCGCAGGAATTCCAGAAAAAAGGAAATGGCCTTTGAGAGCTTCGAGTCTCAGGTATTTTGACCCTAACAACAAACCCTAAATTCGAAAATTCTAATTAAAACACAAAATTACATAATCATTTGCATAATTACAAAGAAAACAATAACTAGATTCAAACAATTGAAAGAAAATTGCAAGAAAAATAGAAGGAGGGGGAAGAATAGAGAGAGTGGCGGAACCTGGGAAGAAGAAAAAGAATGAGAAGACAAACCTGGGAGTAGTGTGTTTGGAGAGGATCGGTGCGGTTGGAGAGGAAGGAGAGAGCGAGAGATTTTCTTGTACCGTCTGGAGAGGAAGAGAGAGCGAGAGTGCGTTTTCAGGAGAAATGAAAGAGCGAGGGTGTGTTCTCAGGAAGCCGACTAAATTGTACCGTGGTTTTAGAGGGGATAAGGAAACGGGTGCTTACCGTATAAAATAAGTGGGCCTGAATTATTTAATCTGATGGCTATCTAATATGAACAAACACCAAACACCGTACTCCGTATTATTAATCTTATCCGGTGTACCAAACACGGCCTGAAGGTTTAAGTAATTTTTTTTTTTTTTATCACGAAGATCATTTTCATTACATTAAAAACTAGTACAAGGCACAAAAAGAATAAGGTAGACAATTACAGACAAAGTAAAAGGCCCAAGCGGCAACCCAAGAAACAATGGAAGAGCCGCACTATCTTAGGCACAAAGGTTGTAAAAAACAAACAACAAAACCCTACTCTCCAGCAACAAAGACCACATCGCTGCCGTCATCACATCCTTGGAAGAAACAAAACTCTGAACCAAGAAAATAAACATCAAATCCAAGTCCTCTTCACAAACCCCTGCAAATATATACAAACAAAGTAACATATGGGTAGAGAGTGAGGTTAAGGGGTACGTAAAATACCCAACACTTGGCCTCGATGGGGTCCATCATGCTAGTTGAGGGAAGGGAAGTGAATTTGGTATCCAATTTCAAATTGGAGCCCGTTGATCTAAGCACATAGTGGGATGGGGATGAAGCATCACAACTAGGGAGAGGGTAGGAAAAGACAAAAAGCAGTAAAAGCAGAGGAAAAACGCCGAATAAGGGGCTTGAAGTCTGGGATAGTTGGGGGCTTGACTCAAGGAAAATTGAGATTAAAATTAAGAGAGAACCTAGAATAAAAAAGGAAGGAAGAAAACTGGAAAAGGCGAAAGGAACAAAGGAGATGATATGGGAGAACGAGAGGGAGAGGGCAAAGGAGAGAGAAACTGAGAAGATAGGGGAAATAAGGAAGGAAGGAAGGAAGGAATGAGGGGTGGATGCCTCTGGCACCCAAAGCCAAAGGCTAGGGCCGGTGACAAAAGTTATTAGAACTGTGTTTCACAGAGAAAGTTTTAAAGAGAGAAAGGGGAGACTTTTTTGAAAAAATGTGTAGTTGAGAATGTTTTTAAGTAATCATCTTGTTTATGAAGAATGATGTGGGCTCCTCGGATAACTTCAAAATCTCTGTCGTTTTCTTAGCAGCTATTACTTTTTCACCTGCCAGAGCAAGCTATACTCTCCCCAAGAAGCCCTCCCAGCTCTACTTTGAAGTTTTTGGTTGCCTTCATGTGCAGTTGTAGCTGTATTTGTTATAACGTATACGCATGCTAAACAAATTGGCCATCAAAATTGTTCATGACAAAGTGAAATTTAAATAGGAAGTTTTGGGAAATAATATCTTGCAATTAACGAATCAGGCATATATGGTGTAATTGGGTGAATAATTGCAAGATATTATGTGAAATAATATCTTGCAATTATTCACCCAATTATTCCTAATTTAAATAGGAAGTTTTTGGAGTTACCTTTTGAATAAAATCAAGGTTTTTTAGTTAAAATGGTTCATGAGATTTGCCTAACTCCTCACTTTGGTTCCTAAGATTTAAAATCAATAAAAGTGATCCATGAGATTGTCCACCATCAATCATTTTGGTCTTTCAGTAAAATTTATGTTAGATAAGGATTAAAATGACAAAATTATCCTCAATATAATAAGCAATATGCCAAAATGATTTAACAAAAATTGAGGGTATTTTTGTCATTTTACTCTTATTTAATGTAGGTTTTTCATGGAATGACCAAAATGATTGATTGTGGACAAACTCAGGGACCAATTCTATCGATTTCAAATCTCAGGGACCAAAGTGAGAAGTCATGCAAATCTTAGAGACTATTTTGACTAAAAAGCCTAAAATCAATAAGGGATTGATGATGAGTGATGAGAGGGATTTGAATAAATACCATATTGATCATCTTTTACTCTTCCTTGATTGAGTCGTTATTGTCCATTGCATGCGCGTGGGAATTCCGGTGTGCCTCAAGGATAATTTTTTCCTTTTAATCCAAAAGTCCACATGGCATCTGCATAATTTTTTGAATTATTTTTGGCTCCGCAACGACGGCGACGGCAGCAGACGTGTAGAAAAAACCCTCACCACGGTTCAAAATCGATGCAATGTCGATGACCAGGTCAAAGAGGTTTATTGGACAAATGAGATCGTAGAGGCTAAACTTGATTTAGTGATTCTGGTGAGGAGAGGCAGAAATTGAAGAACGACAAGAGAGAACAGATCTGTAAAATTGGAGGAGAGAGAGTGAGAGAGAGAGCGGCAAATATTGGAGAGTGAGAAGGCAAGGAGAGAGGAGGATCAGGGAGGGAGCAGAGGTTGGTTGAGTTAAAAAACTTCAAAAACTCACGTATTGTGTTTTTAAGTTTAAGACTTGAAAAAGTATTTTTATGTTTAAAAAGTTGTAGCTGTTTTCGATGGGTAATGTTAGTGAAATCAAAATTTTAAAATCAAATGATATAGTTGTTGATGATTGAATTATTAATTAAGTGTCGATTAATGTACTTATATCTTATTAGTTACACATCATTTTATTTGTAAATTTAGTTTAAAAATTTAGTTTTCTTAGCATCATAATGCAATTGCCAAAATTGACACTATTGCCGGTGTTGCAACTTGCATGTATTTGTAATATCCCGTATAATACTGTCCAATATCAGGCCACGTTGCTCTCTAACAAAGATAATGGAATTATGATAATATGCGAGAAACCTAGCCTTTAATTTATGGGGACTCAAGATGCAATCATCAGAGCTAAGAGCATCTTCTTGATGTACATAAATTTAGAAAAAAAAAAAAATTGTACTATAATAACGTGACAAATTGTCTCATTAAAAAAAAAATGTTTGTCGCTCTAATGAAATAAACAATTAAGTAGTCAAAATTTTATTTTATTATATGCATGATGGATCGTCTTAAACTTATATTTTTAGAGTTGCATTCAAATTCTCTCTTTTTTTTTTTTTTTTGTCAAAATGATAAAGTTTGTTAGATTAGGTGTTAAATTAGTTATCTATGAAATTCGAAACTATGATGTCATACAAAAGCTTAACTCTTTTTCACCATTGTAATACATGGCCACTCGCCTTTAATTTATACAAATAATAATGTGCACCAGACACAGCCTTTAATTTATGTAAGGGTCCCAAATGTGGGCATGATAATGAATGCAAAATTATATAAATAGTGTCCGTTAAAGTCATTTCTCTCTTTCGGTGAGAGTCCTTCTCACTATTCTGTGAATGAACTAATTCCTCATAATTCTACTATTTTATTGAGATTAAATGATCGAAATTTCTCTAATGACTAAGTGAGCATTTTTGCTTACTATCATAAACATAAACTTTTGTGTATGCGCACCATACACCCAATCATCTGTCACGTGTCATTTTACTTAACTTTGGTTAATTTTTTTTCAAAATTGTATAAGTAACTTTTAATATAAAGTTAACTAGAATTAAGTAAAAAGACATGTGGCAGATAATTAGGTGAAATAACATATCTTTAGTCTTTCCTTGTCGCCGATGATCGTAGTTGTGGCTAGGGTCGATGGCAGCTATCATCACTTTACTGCTCTTCTTGCCCTTGATTTCAATAGCTTTGCCCCAAATTCAAATCACCAGTTTCTTCCATCTCCCACTGTTCATCTCCCCCCATGATCTTCATCAATGGGTTCCATCAAATCTAAGGTGATTATAAAATTAATATAAAATATTAATATAACTTAATTCAAATAAGAAAGGTGGAGAAAAAGAGAAAAAAGAATCCCCCTCCCACCCCCAAACACTGACGCATCTCTCCTTTACTGCTACTACGATTAAACTCTCTCTCTCTCTCTCTCTCCCCCCTCTAAAGTCACCATGGCACTCTGGTCAGGTACAACTCTTAATCAATCTTAATCCATCCATTTAATCTTCACATCTTCAATATCTCGTGCATTTTCAGGTGATCATCCACTGCCCATTTCATAATTAATGAAAAGGTTTCAAAATTTTCACTTTTTAAATTCTGGGTTTTATTTTTAAGCCACGAGTCATTTCCAATTATTGTGAAGTTTTACCTTGTTTCTGATCTTGTGGTGGTTTTAGAAGTTGGGTTTTTGTGCAATTATTGGCTTAACTGATCACCATTACTACTCTTAATCATTGGCTTAAGTTGTTTGATTCTTCACGTAATCACTGTCCTGTTTTGTTCTGTCAACAGATTGCGTACAAGTTTGGTTGATATCCAAAATCATATAGACCAATATCTTTTGGTTTAAAAAGGTAAGCGTTTTGTTACTCTTGAATTTTTGTAATTTTGATTTTTTTGCTAAGAAGTTAGGCTGATTGCTGGATCCTTTGTAAGGAGAGGGTCTTGATTTTGTATATTTTGGCTGTAAGGGGTCCGTTCTTGTTCTTAGTAATCTCGATTTTCGATGGCGGAATTGGTTGGGCCGAGGTTGTACGGCTGCTGCAATTGCCGAAACCATGTTGCCCTTCACGACGATGTCATTTCGAAAGCCTTTCAGGTGAACAACTTTACTTTGATGTTTGATCAAGTTGTTGTGGTTTTTCTGATTGCCGCTCATTATGCTTATTGGATAACTAACAAAAATCTGGTCTTTACAATGAAATGATTTGGTGTTTACTTTTCACTACATTTGGAGGAAATGAGGAATACAATTTTAGCCTTTTCCTAATTTGAAATGAAGATTCAGTTCATACTCAATTAACTAACGTTCATCCGTTCTTGTTTTGACATGAATTGGTGTCTACTTTTCACTACATTTGGATTTTGGGAGTAAATGAGGGATAAAGATTTTGCCTTTTTGCATGTTGGGAATGAAATGAAGATTCAATTTGTACTCGGTTATCTATGCCAGGAGCCGAGTGGTTGTCTTGTGTTTGGTTGAGAGTTCCTATTTTCTGCATTGTGTTCGTATGGTTATTGTGTGTGTAAACGATAGTCTTCAGGATTTGAGTATGATGAGTAGATTGCAAGAAACATGATTCCACTATCTATTTTTATTAAATCATAGGGTAGAAATGGTCGAGCGTTTCTGTTTTCACATGCAATGAACGTTACAGTCGGGCCAAAAGAAGACAGACAACTCATGACCGGTCTGCACACGGTCGCTGATGTTTCCTGCTGCGACTGCCATGAGGTGCTGGGTTGGAAGTATGAACGTGCCTATGAGCAAACACAGAAGTACAAGGAAGGGAAATTCGTTCTCGAGAAATCGAAGATAGTCAAGGAAGACTGGTAGCATCTGTGAAGGCTTTCAAGTTCAACCATCTGCATGTCAAATGTAAGTGTATGGATGCTCGTGCTTGTATTTATCTTGTCAAAGTCTTAACAATTGAAAAATTCAATTGTTGTTGTTCGTTGTGGATTCCTCTTGTGTCTGTTGTGTGAATATTGTATCTGGAACCGGCATATTACTAATTTGAATAAGATGTGAATAATTCATTCAGTAAGCTGTTTAGAAATATTCATTTGGTAACCCTCCAATGCCTCCAAAACCTCGACAGAACTGCGACCCTCGTGTGATTTGTTGGTGACAAACTTAAGATCACAACCAAAACACTTGTGCTCGTCAACAGCCTGAACCTCTAGATCTCCTTGGGTGCCAAGATCCCGAAAGTTGCTCTTATTGTTTCCCTGCTCCTTGTCGAAATGTTATACAACAGTCTCATCGGTCTTCGAGTTCTTTTAACACATACCTATTGCTGTCAAGATTTTCCCTCACAATAAGTCTGTTAATCGCTCCCATCTCCAAAGCCTTTAGCGTGTCATCTACGCCCATGGTTAACCTCTTCAAAGTGTCTTCCTAGCAAGTTGTGCTCCTGTATAAATATCACGTTGGACAGAAACTCGGCCGGCACTTAACAGCCTGATTGAAACCATCCTCTCCTCCATAAGAAACATCAACCACTTTCAGTACTTTCGCCTGGAGGCGGGGATCAAAGTTACCTGATTCTCTAAGCTTCGATTTCAAGTCAGCTGATCAAGCCAGTACTAATCCTTTAACATTGGGCTGGTTGGTTTCTCGGCAAGCTCTGCTGTCTTCTTGACATGGTTGTCGCGCACCTCCTGTCCCCGACGGGCAAATTGAAGATCTGGAATGTTAGAGAATATGTTTGTAGTGCTAGAGTCAGGTTGTTTTGGGCGATTTATGCAATCAGCAATGTGCAAGATTCTCGAATTTGTCATTTCCAAGAAATAAGGTAGTTCACAGCACCGTATATAAACCAACGTATATGATTGCAGCATCGTATATAAACCTTAAAGCAAATGGATGTACCAAAACCTGAAAGATAAATTAAGAATAAAATGAATGTCTTGGAAAAATGCAGATATGATACACCCTAGCAGGAACACAGTACAACAATTAACCCCTGTTTTCTGTTTTGCTATCTGAAACCTCTACAGTATTGGTCGAAAATGCACGTTTATCTGATCTACACCCTTGATATCGTTGGCATCTGAAGCAGCGTTCTTGGATGAATCTCTTTTATCGTTATATAGATTACAAACAAAATACAAGGACAGCCACCGGAGGAGCCGGAAGAGAGATTTCTTACGGCCGTGTCACCTGGGCGTAATGAATCTCTCCTCCTCGTCTCTTTTCTTGTATTCCATTCTCTCTTTCAAGGGAAGACTTCGCTCTTTCTTTTCTTGGTTCTTGTCTTCCATTCTCTCTTTCAAAGTGAGATTTCTCGCTTTCTTATCGTCTTTTATTTCGGTCTTGGTAAGAAATTTCTCTTTCTTGTCTTCTTTGATCTCTTCCTTCGCTGGCCCAACTGATATTACCTCTGTTTTCGCAGCGATCTTTCTCAACCTAGTAGCTATTAGCGCCGGATCCAACTGCCCCGTCACTGTTAGCCTCTGGTTCTTCGCGTCCCAACTGGTCGAATGAACCCCTGCTCATCCAAATCACCCGAAAAATGAAACGGTTTCATTACATAATACTTTGTATTCGTCTCATATTGAGTGCTGTAAACAAAACTAGGCAAGAAAGATTAGAATACCCTTTATGGCGTGGACAGCTTTCATGACTTTCTTCATTGCTTTGTCACTGGCACTCACCTTCAGTTCCAACTTCTGCTGCATATATGTCTGCGTCGACTTGACAGGGTTGTCGGGCTCAAACTAAATTGAAAGAAAGAGAGCATGTTAAAGTTGGATAAGCACCTGAGCCACGTTGGTAACAGTATGAACGCGTTTGCACAAACGAAAAAAACGAAGGCATGAGAATTCGTAGGTGTTCATTGCAGACTAAGAACTCACCATTGTCCCTGCATCTTTTGGAACATACGAGCTTTTATCTCTCAAGGTTGATGCGGAGGAATCATGAAATTGATCCATTGGCCTGATAGCTGTTGAAACATGAGAGCTTCCGTCTCCCAAGTAGGACGCGGAGGAATCAGGAAAATGAGTTATCGGGCCATCATCATCAAATGTGATGGACGGCGGAGAAACACATATCAGGTCGTCATCATCCAGTAATTCGATGTTGTGTGCGCGGGAATGATGAGAAAGAGTCATCTCATCTTCAGCATTCAGTGGTTTCAGATAATATGGAAAACCAAATGCCGGAAATTCATACCTTGATGTCACCATAATCTTGTAATTTGGTGTTTTGAATTCATCAAACTTGTTAAGAAGGGATTCTGATCCAGGGCAAACATCATCCAAGACCAACACTGATGGGTGCACTGCTGTTTCGATGAGAAATCGGTGCAACCAGTGAAGCGCAATTGATTCGTCTTCCAACACAGGTATCTGGAAACCCGTCTGTTGATATAGTGTTTGTACCATAAGGCTCAAGTTAGGATTTTCCGAAACATGAACAAAGAAGATGTTGTTCTTGAATATATTTTTGACTTCCTCATCTTCACAGAAGAATTTTGCTAATGTGGTTTTCCCGCTTCCCCCAGGACCCGTTAGCACAACCGCTGACACCTCTTCATTAAGAAGAAACCTCTTCAATCCTCTCAAAAGCACATCCATGTCAATTGTAACCGATGGAGGTACATATTCAGTTTCCTTGTATTCAGCGTACGGAGGTTCAGAATCAAACACGTCTTTCCCCTGAATTTGCTTGAGTCGTGGCTCTGTATGAATCCCTTGTTCCCTGCACAGTGAGGTCTGCAATGTTTCCTTTGAATACCTTGTTCCCTGCACACTCGGTACATTCAATCCAACTGCTGGTGGTGTGGCTTCCACCACTTCATATGAACCTTTAATTTCACTTTGGTCGTTTTGTGATTGTACCGCACCACTCCTTTCAGTTTGACTGATCACCCTATCTATATCACCACTTAAGTCCTTTAACTGAGTGGCTGTACCATGGTGTTCAATGTAGGGAAAATGCCTACGACAACTTTGTTTGGTGTCATCAAATTCTGATAGATCATGAAATCTACAACACAACATTTAGATTCAGGACAACTAACTAAATTACTAAGACTGAAATCCGAAAACCAAACCAGACAGAAATCATAGAAGCAAAAAAATTAGCAGCACGATAATTATAAAACTAGGTTGAGAGGCCAAACCTGCTGCATTTATGGCAAAATCTTCTCTTTAGACCAGACACAATCACAAGTGGAGCCTTCGAATGAAGTTCGCACACCCTATGCCTTCTATTATACGCCTTTGCATCACTCAGATCGACTGCACACCCATCAGCTTTACAAATCACCATCCTGTCTCCACTTGCACCTGTCACAGACTCAGCTCCTTTCTTCTTCCTGTCATGATGATCTTCCACTTGCTCATCAAGTTCCTCATCTTCCTCATCCTTAAGAAAATCCTTCCCCAATACCCTAAATGGCACATCAAGTTTGGATACTTCTTTGCACTGAATTCGCTTGAGCCCCGGCTCTACATCACTTACAGAGATCTCCTCCATACTTCTTGCTCCCACCTGCATGTTCATTGCATCCAGTCCAACTGTACGTGATGGATGTTCAGTTTCACTTTGTGCCACCCAACTCTCTTCAACTTTCTGCCACTCTACCTTTATATTCGCTTCTGGATCCAATGTCTCGGTCACGTCCCTTGTTCCCTCCACACTAAGTGCATTCAATCCAACTGCACTCTTAGCCATGGCTGCGGGCGCTTCACATGAACCTTTAGCTTCATTTTTCTCATTTTGTAATTTTACCACACCACTCCCTTCAATTTGATTGATCACCGCCTCTATATTGCTTACGGAAACCAAACTCTCCCTCACATCCCTTGCTAACTGCACTCTTAGCACAGTTAACAATCTTTGAAGCGACTCGTCCAAACCAAGGAGTTTGTTGGTATATTCATACGTTTTATAGCTACTCCACTGACGAACCTTTGAGCAATTGCTCACAAGCTCTGCACCCTTCTCCATTTGCATTCTAACATCTTCTAATTCATCTTTTGGGAGATTCAATACCTTGCTACATTCTGCCACCTCTTCTATCAACGGCTTTACGGAGTCTAGCGTTGATTTGAGATCTCCGAGGGGGCGTTTAAGCATGGTAGTCTTGTCCTCCACTTGCATAACAGTGTCAAACAACACCCCAAATGCCGCTCCTAGAGCAGCAGCCCCTACTCCTCCACCTGACGGCGCCACTTGTTGTCCACCATTCTCTCCATTTTGTTCATTCGGTGTTGTCTCTGCACCACTTCCCGAAGACTCTCCCCCGTCCCCCGACTCTTGCTGCCCTTTGAGCAAATCGGCCAGTCTCCTTTCCAATTCACCTTGTTTGTCGTTGATCTTCCTAGCCAAAAGCAAGACCTCCTTCACATCCCGCGCTTCCTGCAGCTTCAGTATCTCCAACAATATTCTAAGAGACCTATCCAATTCAACAAGTTGTTCCGCATAACTCGGTTTATTGCAGTTGCAGCAGCTGCACAGGATGTAGCAGCTCCACGTGCCACGGTTCGATAACATCCTAACGAGCTCTGTACCCTCCACCATTTGTCTTTGCAGGCTCTCTATATCTTCGTTCGAAATACCCAATTCCACGTTATGTTCTCCTATCTGTTGGATGATCCGCGGCCTTAGAGAGTCTAGTGTGAATTTAAGATCTCTGAGGAGGGGTTTGTACTGCATAGCTGTCTTGCCTATCGATATCTTAACGACATCATACAACGCTCCGAACAGCGCTCCTATGGCCGCCCCTCCAACTAAGGACAGTGCCATGATTACAACACCACCACTACGCACAAGAAAATCACATAACTTTGTATAATTGTTTGTCTTTCAATCTGAATTCTAACCTGATCGACTGGTTTCACTTTTCTGACCAGTTTTTTGTTCAAAATCCGAACAGCGTGGCCGCCGCGTGGGTGGCTGCTGAGGCCTCCTCCTTGTTTTCCCCGGAGAAGCTCCGATTACAGAAATGAAGAGCGGCGAAGAGTTTTCGGTCAACTGAACGAACTCAGGAATCCAATCTTGGGAATGTCCCTCCCTCACGCCACTCGACAGACATTTAACGCGTTAACTTCTATAACCAGTTTGACTTTTTGTGGTTGTCTCCATAAGTTGAATTTCGAGTCAAAACTCAAAAAACATGGTTTGAAGTAGTATGGCAATGCATGCATTAAAGTGGAGGTGACCCAAAAATTGGACCAATTCCAATAGTTGGTTAAAATTCCGCCTCAAAACTTTCGTCATTTGTTGGACTTAAAATAATTTTTGGGCTAAAACTTAACTTTAGCCCATGCTAAAATATTTGTTGCCACCCAATACTTCCACAAGGGCTCTTTCTCGATCGGGCTGTCATGATGATTGGAACGTAGGTTGATTTAAGCAAGGTTTAACAAAACACTTCTGGCACTATTTACTTTTAATAAAAAAAACCACATTTATACATTTTCTTGGTACTATTCACTATACCTTTAAAAATGGCTTTTCATTAAAAGATAAGTTTTTTTTTACTTTTCGTTAGTTTTTCTTTGATTTAATGGTCTGGATTCAAATTTATTTATATTTTAATTAAATTTTATAAATATATTGAATCCAATGATCTAACGGTGATAAAAAAATATCAAACGACTTAAAATTAAATTCAACGGCTAAAACAATTATATTAAATCAAAATTTATCCAAAAACACTATTAATACCTATCTATTTGTTCAAATATCCACACAAAATTCACTTTTTTGATATAATTCTTCCATTTTTTATTTCTAACCACTTCCAAAACTATTTATTCACATTTCCAAATTTTTCAAGATGTCAAGAGATCATACGTATACTATCGTGTTGGACTTTATCTCACTCACTCATAAGAACCTTTTTCTTGTCGAAGATGTTCCTAAAGATATCCTTATTCCATTTCTTGATAAGAAATTTGAATCTACTTAAGTAACTCTTAACCTTATCACAAGAGTTACTAGGCATGTCATCACTCCAAGCTTTACTCACAACATTCACAAAATTCGGATGAGTAAACCACATAGCCTCAAATTTGAACTTATTACTACCTACAACATTAGTGTAGCACAAGGTATTAGTATCCAATAAGATTGGGCTATGATCCGAGCCAAAAATGGGATAATTATGGAGAGAGGCATTGAGGTATAAGTTTAACCAATTGGAGTTAGTAATAGCCCTCTCCAATCTTTCATAGATAATGGTGTTATCTTTATGACCATTACGCCAGGTGAAAGGCACTCCTAAAGTAGGGATTGAAATTAAATTGCCTTCACTCAAGAACTTATTAAAGTCTATCATGTGATTTGGGACACTTCTATTACCTCCAACCTCTCAGTAAGATTAATGATATTGGCCAGGGGTTAATTTCGTTATTTGTAGGCCTTAGATTAATGATATTGTTCCACATCTGAGGTTGCAGATTTTTTTTAGGGTAAGCATAAACAAAAGTACAAAAGAATTTAATGTTTGTTTGCTTATCTAAAACATCACAGTGAATAAATCTAGAGTTATGGGCATGCACATTCATATTAATATTTCGATCGTTCCAACAAAGGCATAGACCCCATGCCCTTCCATCCCCACTGGCAAAAAACACATTAGTGAACCTCTTAGATAGACCTGGCATTCGTGTCGTGTTTCTCGTGTTCGTGTCGTTTTCATGTCATACCCGATAGCTTAACGGGTCGTGTCGTGTAATACCTGTTAAAGTAAACGGGTAATATGACCCGACCCGAAATCAACCCGTTAATATTTTCAGGTAATATGACCCGACCCGTTACCCGTTAAGAAAAATATATTTTAAATCAATAAAAATGAAAATGAAAAACATAATTTGACCCAAAAAAATGTAAAACATAATACTAAATCAGTATATGCATACTAAATTTCGGAGTTGACCCCTTAATGAAAGTTGTAAAGCTTTTTATTACGAGTGATTACATTTTTCACACTTCTACAATAATTATTATTAATTTTATTAATTTTTCACTAAAATAAATAACATTGTTCATGAGATTTGGAGGGTTTTAAAAATCTAAACGACCATGTAACCTTGCCAATGGAACTCAAAGCTTACATGTTATTCCTTTTACAAAATCCTCAATTTTCATAGATCATCATGACATAAGATTTTGTGGTATATATCCACTTCTGTAAATATTTTAAATTGACGATCAAATTAGTTCATTGTATTCATATAAGATCAAGGAGTGTAGCTGTAAAAAATCATCAAAATCAGAGTTAAAATGACCGTTAAATCGTGATTTTTCGTTTATAACCGTCAAAACATTTTGTCTCGTTACTTGATCTCTGAATGTTTGTTTTTTGCAATTTCTGGCGTATGCGATCTCGAAGCATATATAAACACGTTTGATGGTTGGATCATTGAAATTAGTTTCATATGATGCGTATCTCATCAAAACGATACATTAACCAACACTTAGAGTTTATTTATATTTTCATTAAGTATAACATAAGATTTTGTGGTATCCACTAATGTAAATATTTTAAATTGAAGATCGAATTCATTCATTGTATTCATATAGGGTCAAGGAGTGTAGCTATAAAAAATCATCAAAATCGGAGTTAAAATAACCGTTAAATCGTGATTTTTCATTTATAACCGTCGAAAATTTTTGTCTCATTACTTGATCTCTGAATGTTTGTTTTTTGAAATTTTTGGCGTATACGATCTCGAAGCATATATAAATAAGTTTGACGGTTGGATTGTTGAAATTAGTTTTGTAGGATGCGTATCCCATCAAAATGATAAATTCACTAACATTTAAGAGTTTATTTATACTTTCATCAAGTATAACATAAGATTTTGTGGTATCCATTAGTGTAAATATTTCAAATTGAAGATCGAATTCATTCATTGTATTCATATAGGGTCAAGAAGTGTAGCTGTAAAAAATCATCAAAATCGAAGTTAAAATAACCGTTAAATCGTGATTTTTCGTTTATAACCGTTGAAAAGTTTTGTCTCTTTACTTGATCTCTGAATATTTGTTTTTTGAAATTTTTGGCGTATACGATCTCGAAGCATATATAAACAAGTTTGACGGTTGGATCGTTGAAATTAGTTTCGTAGGATGCGTATCCCATCAAAACAATAGATTCACTAACACTTAAGAGTTTATTTATACTTTCATCAAGTATAACATAAGATTTTGTGGTATCCACTAGTGTAAATATTTTAAATTGAAGATCGAATTCATTCATTATATTCATATAAGGTCAAGGAGTGTAGCTATAAAAAATCATCAAAATCGGAGTTAAAATAACCGTTAAATCGTGATTTTTCATTTATAACCGTCGAAAAGTTTTGTCTCATTACTTGATCTCTGAATGTTTGTTTTTTTCAATTTTTGGTGTATGCGATCTTGAAGCATATATAAACAAGTTTGACGGTTGGATCGTTGACATTAGTTTTGTAGGAAGCGTATCCCATCAAAACGATAGATTCACTAACACTTGAGAGTTTATTTATATTTTCATCAAGTATAACATAAGATTTTGTGGTATCCACTAGTGTAAATATTTTAAATTGAAGATCGAATTCATTCATTGTATTCATATAGAGTCAAGGAGTGTAGCTGTAAAAAATCATCAAAATTAGAGTTAAAATAACCGTTAAATCATGATTTTTCGTTTATAACCGTTGAAAAGTTTTGTCTCGTTACTTGATATCTAAATGTTTGTTTTTTCAATTTTTGGCGTATGCGATCTCGAAGCATATATAAACAAGTTTGACGGTTAGATCGTTGAAATTAGTTTCGTAGGATGCGTATCCCATCAAAACGATAGATTCACTAACACTTAAGAGTTTATTTATACTTTCATTAAGTATAACATAAGATTTTGTGGTGTCCACTAGTATAAATATTTTAAATTGAAGATCGAATTCATTCATTGTATTCATATAGGGTCAAGGAGTGTAGCTGTAAAAAATCATCAAAATCGGAGTTAAAATAACCGTTAAATCGTGATTTTTCGTTTATAACCGTCAAAATTTTTTGTCTCGTTACTTGATCTCTGAATGTTTGTTTTTTGCAATTCTTGGTGTATGCGATATCGAAGCATATATAAACAAGTTTGACGGTTGGATCGTTGAAATTAGTTTTGTAAGATGCGTATCCCATCAAAATGATAAATTCACTAACACTTGAGAGTTTATTTATATTTTTATCAAGTATAACATAAGATTTTGTGGTATCCACCAATGTAAATATTTTAAATTGAAGATCGAATTCATTCATTATATTCATATAGGGTCAAAGAGTATAGCTGTAAAAAATCATCAAAATCAGAGTTAAAACAACCGTTAAATCGTGATTTTTCGTTTATAACCGTTGAAAAGTTTTGTCTCGTTTCTTGATCTCTGTATATTTTTTTTTTTGCAAATTTTGGCGTATGAGATCTCGAAGCATATATAAACAAGTTTGACGGTTGGATCATTGAAATTTGTTTCATAGGATGCGTATCCCATCAAAACGATACATTAACTAACACTTAGAGTTTCTTTGGCTTAAATATTGGGCGGGAAATGGATGGATATAGGCTGCAAAATTTCCCAAACATTAGGTGGGAAATGGATGAAACTCTTGAAATATTAGGTGGGAAATTAATTATTATAATTTTTTTATGTGTTTGGTATTTTTATATTACTTGATATTTTTATTTTAATGTGTTTTATGATTTTTAATCTCAATCTTTGCCTATAATATACTATAAAAATAAATAAATAAATAAAACTTAAAATTTAAAGTTTATATAGAATAATAATTAATAAACAATATATACATATTCATTATATCTATTGCATTTTATAGTAAGTTTTTTTTAGTAGTTTAAAAAATTAAAATCATCAAAATAGCATTTTTCTTATCGTGTCGAAACAGGTTACCCGCGTGTCACTCTCGTGTAAACCTGTTAAGGACCCGTTATTAACGGGTTATTATCGTGTGACCCGATAATGACCCGATTAGTTATCGTGTTGACCCGAAACCCGTTATTTTCGTGTCGTTTACGTGTCGTGTTAACGGGTCGTGTAAGAAATTGCCAGGTCTACTCTTAGACAATAAAGCATTAAGCCTTCTATCAAGGCTGGATCTAGGTTCGACAATACAAAAAAAAAAAAAAAAAAAAAAAAAAAAAGTTCTAAAAAACATAGACAGCAAAGAAAATTAAGATGCGAGGCAAAATCAAGCCTGCCCCAGCCCCTACAGTTCCATAACAGTGACTTCATTAATCAACATCCTCCAAATTGTAGCTAGGACCCGTTCCACCTTTAACCTCACTTCTAACCCCCTTCTTATTACCTCCAGCTTGAACTTCCTCAATTTCCATAAAAACCTCATCAGTATCCAGATCAGTGACTTCTTTAACTCCCTTACCTTTACTTCCACTACCGGTAGCCTTCTTTGTAATACCCTGAAAATTTAAATATATGAATATGTGGAGAAAAATAAAAAATAAATCGATTTATGAGTATGAAAAATTCAATTGAGAACTTTTAAAATTTTGTTTCCTGAAATTATTGTATATTACATCATAAAATTTATTGTTAAGTTGAAAAGACAAAAATACCCCTAGTAGGCTAAATTGAATTATTCGAGGACATATTTTATCCTCATAGATTTTATCATATTTCTTGACATATTTGGATAAAGGACAATTCCACGAGTGCGTAGACGCAAACCGTTCGTAAAACGGAGTTATAACGAAAGAGGAAGCAGGGAATCCTCGACCTGCACCCCTTGCGACCCAACTCGACGACAATGCAGTTTTCTGATGCCAAACACGGTGTTTCACGGAAAATCGCCGCCATCCATCACTTGGAAACAACTCCCTAGCCTCCCCTATACCAATTCCACACCAAAATTCAAAGATATTTGGCCTTGAATTCGGGAAAACCGCACCAGTGGGTGCGGGGGTTCTTGTCGCTGATCCTCCAAATTCTAAAGTGATTTCCTTCAACCACCACCACCAATAGACTCCCATCAACCTCAGGAACAAAGACCATGCATTAGTTAGGGCGTCAGAGCTGTATTGGAGTCGAATCAAGAACACCCAAAAATCAAGGGTTTCTGGCGGTTCGTGGGCAATTTGAGGTGTTTCCCGGCCAAATTGGACTTGGCCTCAGTATAAAACTTGCTCTACTCATTGGGATCTACATTTCTGTGGAATTTGGTAATTTTTGGAAATAGTTGAATTTTTCGGCGAGTCGAGGCGGCCGACGCTGCCTTTTTTCATGAAAATTTTGATATTTTAGGTCCGTAATTGGTGCCCATTTGATGTGATTCAATTGTGAAAGCTAATGTTGAATGTGGCCGATACTAGAATATTTTCAGAAATGGATAAAAGAATGAAATGTGAACTACGAAAGGTTTGATCCTGTTCAATGGTACGTAGGCAGTCTAACAGGGTTAGATGCAGCCTTAAATAATTGAGAATTAATCTTTAGAGTGTAATTTGATCTAAGAGAAGAAAATGGTGATAAATTGAGAATATAATCGTATGCTTTGGTAAGAGAATTATGGTTACAGATAACGTGTGGAATTAAGGAATTTAATTAAAGAATCGCGATTAATGGTAGTTAAATAAACAAGAGTTTAGTTTGGGCCTATCACCGGTATTAATTTCCGAAATAAATATTTTGGGGCGGGGCGTTACATTCTCAGTCATCACAATCCTTTCTTCGGCATTGCCAGTTTCGGACCCACTATCAGCTTGAGGACACCACTTAGAAACAAGATCAGCCTGTGATGCCCAAATTCTAATACCTAGTACAACATTCTCATAGCTTCTGGCATCCATATGACTAGAACTCATGCCTCTACTAGCACTTTTGCTTCTTCTAACTAGGACCGAATTCCACCCTTTATCATCCTCGGTTTGCTCTTGGAAATTTTCACCCTTCACTGCTGTTTCACGCTCAGCAGAACCTAACTTATCAACTAGAGTACGTTGGGGAAATAACATCATAACACCATCATGAAGCTCACTCTTGGTTTCACCATTCACTGGGAAATCAGCAGGGCACACCAGAGGTTCATCCTCAAAGATTCTATCCACAATGAGACAACCATCATTATCATAGTCAGCAGGGTAAGAGTGCTTATCAGTCATATTTCTTCCGCAATAGAAACATACTTTAAAAAGTTTCTCATAGCTCAGTAGCAATAGGCATTCTTCATCATTTACAACTAGGATTCTCTTCAGGAGCAACCTCAGATCTACTTCGAGAAGAACTTTAACAAACAAGCCATTGAGCCCCGATAGGGTAGTCTCATCTGCTCGGACAAAGCTACCCACAGGTTGCGTAATAACCTCCAAAATCTCAGCATCATGGTATTGGACCGGAACTTTGGGAATCCTAATCTAAACCCTCAAATTAGAGATAAGGTATGTATCTCTAAAATGAACATTTCACCTCTCCATATGGAAGATCTGACCCTGAACATACCACGGCCTATTGCCTAAGGCAAACTCTAACTCTTCCTCATCAGTAAACTCAATAGTATACCACATATGCCCAAAGTGGTCCAAATAAAATGGATTCTTAACTCTAGTACCCCAAGTTAACCCCAACTTCCACTTGATGGTCCTAGCATCCAATTACTTACCCACTAACTTACCCCATAAGCACTCAACTTTCCATGTACTTAACATTCAGGTTTAAATAAAGGCTGGTAAACACTCTAGTAATACCACTATCCATGGTGAAGGTACCACGAACACCCTTAACCACAATTGGGGGTTGACCAAGAAGGGGATTGGCAAACTTGTTGGCCCAAGCAGGGATTCTAGGGCTGGTGGGAATTTTAGCATGCTTAGAAGAGGAAGCTCCAAGTTGGGAAATGACAGTCATGGTTAAGGTACTAAAGCTCTGAGGGGAAATCAAGGATGATAAGTAAAGACTAAAACTAATCAACCAACGCCTATAAATACTAATGGCAAAGCTATTAAGATGATTCTAGGAATACAAAGTGGGCAAACCCATAAGTCAAAGGGACACACATAAGCATTTAGAGATAATTAACACCCTACAAAACCTAAACCTAATCCAGACAACAAAGAAAGCATGCATGCTCTCGAAAAACATTAAATTGGGAAACCAAGACACTCTAAACCAACAACTAATATTTAAGCAATCATGATTAAGCCTAGAGATTAAAATCATATTCATATCAAAAAGACTATTTAGCTTCCAACATGTGTTATAATTATCTCCACCCAAAATGAACCAATGATAATCGAAACATACCTTGCATGCTCCGGTTAGCAGGTCATCAATTCTACGGCAGCAAACGACAGCTAGCGTCACCTCCCAAGTCACCCACCATGGGTAATTCCCTCGTCTCTTGATCTTCTCATTATGAATTAGCACACCACACTCTCCTCTTTTAACATAATGATGAGGATTATCCTCCCGAGACAAGGACTTATCAAAACATGCGAAATCTCGAGCCTTATCAAAATGACTAAATTCTAATTTCTTTTGGTCCCTAATTGAAATTTCCCTCCCCTATGTTATCCAACTAGTTAACCAATTAACTACAAGCCAAATGAAATTTGCAGAGAGATTCTGATTAACCAAGTGGATTGATTGCAACTGGGTGAACCCTAACCCTAGAAATTTCCCCCTTTTCCCCTTCTCGACTCTCATTCTATCCTATATTCTTTCTACAATACTTACATATATTTAATGCACCATCATCTAATTGTTAGAATAATTCATGTAAATTGCAACACATGTTATTCTTGGACCTTGGTTCCAAGGAAGAAGAGAAAATGACTTTCTCTCTCCATTTTCCACGTGATCAACTCTTCTTTTTTTTTTTTTTTCTTTTTTTTTTAATTATTGTCCAATCAGATTGTGTCACTTAGCATTTAATTAATAAAGGAATGATATATTATTCAACCAATACTTTTTATACCACATGTTTGTCACAGTTATTTCTTTTAAATTTCACATAAATTGATATGATCTCTGAAAAAAATTTAGTAAAGTACGACGGACTTCTAATCACTTAAACTTTCATCTAATACCATTAAATTCACTAAAATACTAAAGCGAAATTTTTTTATATTTTTGTATGTTATATGTTATATAATAAACTTAATTAAAATAATAAACCCAAATTTTCAATACAAATATAAGTTTAAGTCTAAATAGACACTCATTTTTAATGATATATATAATTAATTTACTTTATCTAAGACCTTCCAACATGTACGCACCCAATCTTTGCATTGGCTCCCCAGAGACCGACACCATATTCCCCAAAGCTTCAACTAAAATTGTTGCCGAGGGGAGACCATCTAAGGCTACTGCACGCATGAGAACATCTTTTAGGTTTAACCAGGGTATCATTTCAGCTATTCCAGACTTCACTCCGTTATCTCTGTTGATAAAGTCGCCTTTCTTGAGAATTTGTTGAAACACGATGAGTGCCGTCCTCGGCGCTTCAGTGTCTCCGTACTGTTGAATCAGACATCTCCTTCACATCCATTGGTCCCTGTCCATCCAATCCAACTGCAAACAACGGAGGTTCAATCCGTTCACAATAACCTTTAATTGCAATCTGATCTTGTACCACAACATTCCCTTCATTTAGCAACTCTTGCTCTGATTCAACCGGTGTCTTTTTTATGGCATCCTCTGTTGCATGCACGTCTAATACATCTAATCCGCCTAGTAAAGATTGAGATTGGTGTTCGGAAGCACCTTCTTTTGGAGCACTATAAATGTCACTATAGCGTGCTGCAGGAACATCGTGGTTGTGTATCCCTTCATATGTGGTGATCACGGACCTTGAGTCATGCGGTGATCGCTCCACATGTTTCCTCACCGGACAACGTGTATGCGTGCATTTGTAGTAGGCCCTACAGATTGGAAAACAGTTGAAAAGGATAAGCAGCCGAGTTGGGAAGTGTTTGCTTGTAATGAAAGGAATCTACCAAGGAAAGCTAAACAGATTTACAAGGTTGCAATACTATATAAGCAACTAAAAGTGTTAAAGACCTAGAATGTGTACCTTGGAAGAAAATTTCCCTTCATTACTTTCTGCTCATATTTCCTCCACTTATATCCATCATCCAGAAGATCAATTTCACTTACTGTCTGCACCACAAATCTTGGTTCTTTTACAATGCTACTCCCAGAAGCAGAAAAGGTATGAGTTGTCTGATCATTTGCATTTCCTACATCCCTGCAAAAGAAGGAAAAAAAACCCATTACCGCATATGCAATTTTGGCTGTCATATGACATATACAGTACTAACCGGAATCGTCCGAGATTACCATTCTTTGGCGACGGGCTCATTTTCATCTTCAACTCCTGAATTACTGATTGGAGAATTTTGTTCCAAATCATCCGGCATCTTGGCTGATTCAACTTTTGGGTTGGATATTTTTGGGGCCAATTGATCAGAGATTCCGTATGAAGAACCCTGAATTGGTCGAGAGGTTGATTGTCTTGTAGACTGGGGCTTAGGATGGTTGTGACTTCCCTTGTATACGATTTCAGTAGTCTCTCCATTCAATGATCTCTCAACCTTCTTCTTTGCTGGGCAATTGTGATATGTACACTTGTAATAACTACGGGGATACTTACCACCTTTCCCTTGTTTTTGCCCATACTTTCTCCAGTTAAACCCATCATCTGACTTTAGTTGGCTAACATGCTGAGACGATTGAGTTCTATGTATGTAGTCAGGCTCTGGAGCATCGTCATGTTGCCTACTCCGTAAATATGCAATGCCCGTGAGAATGTCTGGGCAGAAACCCGGTTGTGATTCTGGCTCAAATTCAATTTCAGACTCAAGTCCTGCCTTCTCTGTTGGCAAATTATAGTACTTGTTGAAATTCAGTGACTGCTGCGGGCTTTTCAGTGCCTCTGCCTGTTCATGAAAAATGATATGGTCTCAGAATAAGGTTCAAAACTAGGCTTTTGACTGCACAGTTAAAAGGATAAGAGAATGCATGAATTTAGTCATACCAAAGAGTTTTGCTGCTGCTGCCAGTCTATTACTTGCTGGTTGTCTTCGAAGCTACTCATTGAATCTAAGAGCCCAAATTGGAAGCTTGAATCAATAAGCGATGAAGGTTCATATACAGAAACTGGAGCTTGGAGTGCAACCGCTCCTATCCCTTGAATTTGCTTATCATGCCTTGTTCCCTGCATGTTCGCTACTTCCAATCCATCTCGAAGCGACTGGGGTTCAGTTACTGCAATATCAATTTGATTTTTCACCACACCACTCTCCTCGATTTGCTTGATCCCTGCCTCCATATTCGTTGTGGAATCTGATGTCTCCTCCACATTCATTGTTCCCTGCAGATTCAGTACATCCAATCCAACTTTCGGTGATGGTGGTTCTACAACTTCATACAAACCTTTGATTCCGTTTTGATCTTTTAACACACCACTCCCTTCAATTAGCTTGACGCCTTCTACTATTTTCCTTGCTGCAACCGATGCCTCCTTGATCACATCGCCTCTCTCCTGCACATTCAGTACATCCAATCCAACTGTAGTGGATGTAGGTTCAGGCAGGGGACACAAACCTTTGCCTGCAACCTCATCATTTTGTACCACATCATGCCCTGCAATGTGCTTGATCACCTTCTCCATGTTACTTACGGAAACCAAACTCTCTCTCACATCCCTTGCTAACTGCACTCTCAGTATATGTAACAATCTTTGAAGAGATTCGTCCAACCCAAGAAGTTTGTTTGAATATTCATACTTTTTGTAGCTAGCCCACCGATGAACCTTAGAGCACTTGACAACTAGCTCTACACCCTTCTCCATTTCTATTCTAAAATTCTCTAGTTCCTCCTTTGGGAGATGCAGTACCCTGTTACATTTGGCTACCTCTTCTATCAACGGTTTTAAGGAGTCTAGCGTGGATTTGAGATATCCAAGGACGCGCTTAAACATCCTAGTGTTGTCCTTCACTTGTATAACAGCACCAAAGAGCACAGAAAACGCTGCTCCTAAAGCAGTCCCTTGCACACTATTCCCTTCAACTCGGTCCTGCACCATCGTCTGTGTGTTACTTGCTGAAATCTCTCCCACAGTCGTTTCATGTTGCGCTGTCAACCCTGCCTCCTGCTGCACTTTGAGCAAATCCGACATCTTTTTATCCAACTCATCTTGTTTGTCGTGGATTTTCCTTGCCAGAAGCAAGGCCTCCTTCACATCCCTTGCTTCCTGCAGCTTCAGTATCTCTAACAGTATTCTTAATGACCTATCCAATTCAACAAGTTGATCCGTGTAACTTGGCTTTGTGCAGTTGCAGCAACTGCACCAGATATTGCAGTTCCACATACCAACGTTCGATAGCTTCCTAACCAGCTCTATACCCTCCTCCATTTGTCTCTGAAGGCTCTCTATTTCGTCGTTTGGAAGACCCAATTGCACGTTATGATCTCCGATCTGTTGGATGATCCGCGGTCTTAGAGAATCTAGTGTGAATTTGAGGTCTCCAAGTAAGGGTCTATGCTGCATAGCAGTCTTTCCCACGGCCACCTTAACCACATCATAGAGAGCTCCAAACAGTGCTCCAACAGCAGCCCCTCCAACTAAAGCCAGTGCCATGATCTACTAGTTTAAATAACAAAACTTGTATTCACTTCAATTCAAAGTTTACGTACCTCTGTACCATTAAGCGAGATTCGGACTAGTTTCACTCAAATCCGGTGGGGGGTTGGTAGCTGTTGATGGAGCCATGATGAATGTTCCTCCCGTTCGAGAGAGACCCCGAGCCTCCCTGGATCACGTCCTCGTTTGTGAAGGCTCAGGTGAAGCAGAAATGAACCAGAGGGTGAGAGGAGGAAAGTAAAAACTAGCTGAAAGTCGGTCAACTGGGGTCTCTGCTTCTTATACTCGTCCAAGTGTCCACATATATATGCACACATTATCTCTCTCATATGTGGATTATTGTCGAAAATATGAAGTATTAGCACAGGCCGTCACTTTTTTTTTTTTTTTTAGTAAGCAATGGAACAAAGAAAATATCATTATTACTATTAGTAACCGTAAAACCAAATGTATGAACCAAATCGACACATAAAAACACGGGCATGATTCGCTTCGCCACATTTCTTGACGAAAAAACAATTACAAGTACAAAACGAATTAAAAAGACGAAAGAGAACACTAAATAGTACATCAATTAACAGCTATTTTCTTTTTCGCTATCCACCTCTTCTTTGCACTCTGAATTTCTTCCTCCCTCAACCTCAAGAGCTCGAGAAGGCATCGACGGTACTGCCTATCAATAGCAACAAGCTCCCCCTTTTGCTCATTGTATCGATCTTTATTTGCTAGAGACAGCTCAGATAAGGAACAAATGCTTGACATGTCGGGGCGTACCTCATTCATCACAACTGAATCACCAGAATCAGCTTCGCAACTCTTCTCCCTGGCCGCACCCTGAACCATACAATCAGGACCGGAACCGTAACCATCTGAAGCTTTACAGCATTCATCAGAACTGTATTTAGCCGACTCCATAACTTTGACATTACTGGCACCTGAGGCAGTAGGGACACCATACTCAGCTGAGGTAGCCGAAGTATCTAAAATCATTGATGCTTG
Source organism: Pyrus communis (assembly GCF_041283825.1). NCBI lineage: Eukaryota > Viridiplantae > Streptophyta > Magnoliopsida > Rosales > Rosaceae > Pyrus > Pyrus communis. Next base: position 7,879,069 of record NC_142570.1, read on the forward strand.
GTTATCTCGGTCCTCCGCATGTGCAAAATGTGAGACAACATTTTGCCGTGCAGGCTGATCCCCACACGAACTATTTGTTCCACATGATGAACCTTCTGATGAAGGTTTCCAGCCAGGTACTAGCTTCATGATCAAGTTATCAATTAACTCCGCTATGACAGAGACATCTTCATGCGAAAGATCAAGTTGCTCAACCATCTCCCCAGCAATTGAAATTGAGGTATCAGACTCCAGATAGAACTCAAAATGGATATTCCTCACACGACCTGTATAAACAAATAATATTCAGGTGTAGTTCAGGAAAATAAGGGGAGGAAGAAAAACTTTTTGCACGGCAGATGTACTTACCACATGTATCAGCAATGCGCAAAGTTAATGAGACGGTGTTATCAGCATTTTTGGTTGCTCTTAACCTGAACTCATTATTCTCAGTTAAACTCTGTAACTCCAGAACTGAAGGGTTAGAATTTTCATTGGGACTTCTTCCACAAGATCCAACAGGGCACTTCTGGTAGTTAGTATCTATGTCCATAGGACGAGCTTCGGGGTGTGGCAAGTTCACCATATTTTCTGACTGTAAAATAACACAATTCGGCTCCTTCAAATTGTCAGGTGCAAGGAATGGATCTTTCAAGAGTTCCACCGCACTCAATCTCATAGATGCTGGAACTAGACACTTCTCTATGAACTCCTTGACTTGAGGATTGTCCACTTTATTGAGTGAAGCGGGCTTTACACCCTACAACAAAGGAATTCAGGAGAAACATTAGACAACCATTTAGTAGGAAAAAAAAAAAAAACTGGAGAGAAATTCATAAATCAGTCGATCAGAAACTTACAGAGGTAACCTTCTTATAAATTTGTGCCGGATTTTTACATTCACTATAAGGGTATTCACAAGTAACCATTTCTAACATGCACATGCCAAAAGAATAGATGTCGACTAATTCATTGTATTCCTCGTCATAAAGCTCTGGAGCCATGAATTCAGGGGTGCCGATAACACTATGAGCAGTAGGCTGCTGCATGACTATTGCCAATCCAAGATCTCCGATTTTAATTTCTCCAGTATTTCCATTGACAAAAATGTTGTCACATTTCAAATCTCTATGAATAATTGGAGGATTGTGAGAATGCAGATAGTGCAATCCTCGAAGAATCTGCCTTGCCCAGTTCTTAATGGCCTTCATATCGACATTCTTATGCTTCTTTCGATACCTTAATCCCAGAACAAAAACGGTTAGCATTTGAAGAAGGTACGCCAAGTAAAAACATGAAACATGAAAAAAAGTCAGCAAAACTAACTGCCTCAAAGTCCCAGAAGTGAACAGCTCTGTTATTATGTTGATGGTCCTGTTCTTATCATCCACCCAAGAGTTATGGAACTTCACAATGTTTTGATGTTTTAACGACTTCAGCAGATAAACCTCAGAATACAATCTCTCCAGTTGTTCCGGAGACTGCAACACCTCCTTGATATTCACTTGGCACCAGGCTACTTCTATTCCTTCTTCCTCATCGAATGCCTTGTATCTACATTTTGTACAACATCCAAATAAGTAAACAAATAATTTTGCAATATCAAATCGTTAGAACCCTAGAAACCAACTACAAAGAAACGAATTCAAGGTGGTTAGAGAAGCATACGCAATCTTGAATGCTCCCCTCCCCAGTAATTCGTCATACTGGATGAACAAACACAAATCTACATAAGAATTATATCACCAAAACCAACAACAAGCAAGCAAAGATGACCGAAAACACATTCAACAAACACCGATAAAATTTACATTAAAACACAATTGAAATACCAAATTAAGAGCAAACAAAATCCCGAACCGTACCCGCAAGTATTGCCCAGTCGGATCTTTCTCTACAACGCCACCATCGTCGCAACCAGAATTCCCACCAACAAAACCACTACAGGAATCCATAACCCTAAAAACACAAAAAAAAATCTCCCGAAAGAAGCAAACTTTTTTTTTAAGACGGAAACGATTCTTCACAAACCTTTCAAAAGCTTCTTGCGCTCAACAACCCCAACCGGAATCAGATTACAATAGTGTTCAGAAAACGCCTCGCAAGCGACGGAGTACGAGTCGAACGCCAAACGAAGACGAAAGCGGCAGCCGATAAACCACATGTTCCCGAATTCCGTCCCTGAATTCCGGTTCGCGACGGAGCTCCACATTGTCAAAGCTATCCGAGACTCAGCCATGGTGCTATCTGCATCTTTCCAGCTGGAGAGGCGAAATTGGGGACTCTCAGAACCCTAAGAAAACCCTAGAGTGCAGAAATCGAGCTCGGAGAGAGCGAGAGCGATTGGAGATGGAACCCTAGGGATTGCGATTGGGAGGAGAGGGGTAAATGTAGGGTTGGGTGGGGCATTGTGATGGTGTTCGATTGGGATTTCTAGGGATTTTGATTTTTGGATCGGAAGAGGTGTTCCGGTGGAGTCCTTTTCTCCCTCTATGATTAGATGGTACACGCTGTTCTTCTCGACTTCTACTTGGAAACTAATTTAATTATTTAATTTTGAATTTTAAATTTAATTAATTTAACTTTAATTTAATTTAGGAATTAGGAGGTTGATTAGGGAAAGACAATTCAGCTCGGAGCGTATTAGTAAAATTAATATACTGATCAGCAAAAATATTAGCAAATTAATCTTTAATTTAATTAATCACGGTGTCCTGAAAAGGCTGGAAAAGTTGAAATTGGAGTTCTGGTAAAATATTAAAATTTATATTTTTTTTTTCTATTTTTTCGTATATTTGTTCTACTTTTTATTTATTCCGAAACTATGTACTAGGATTCTTTCACAATCTTTGCACACCACATGTTTGTGTTTATGTTACGGATATGTAGTGCACTATTTACGTGTTATAATAAGAGTATAGACATGATTAAATGTCTAAATTGTAAAGTATATTAATAAAGGCAATCAAATTTACATGTTATTATTTAAGTAAAATAGTACTGTCACATGACTGTGTTTCAGGTACATTAAAAAACGTTAATACTCCACAACTATTTTAGAAACATATATCGATCAAAAATTCAAATAAATTTAAGAAAATTGACAAGAAAAGGGAAATGGCGGGGAAAGGGATGACATAAAGAGGTGTTACTAACTTTTGTAGTGAGGAAATTAATTCGATTTTTGAATATTACGAATTTAATAGAATCAAAATTTGGTGTTGTCACAAATCTTGTTGCTTTGGGAAAGCGAAGGAATAAAGGAGGTAAGATTAAAGTCTAATGGAGAAAGGATCAAAAGACAACAAGGCTTTTTGGTTTTATTCCTAATTTCTGGTGTAATATTTCGAAAGACGGAATGTAATTTGAACTTAAATTCTTGGTGTGGTGTATGTGTAGTACTACATTTTTGCTCTTTCAACGTCTTGGAACGCAACAAATGTATCGACCATACAAAGAAGTTAGAATCAACATAAGAGATTTAAGATTTTCAACAGAGAAACAAGTTACAGATGACTTGGACTTGGCTTGTATATCACGATATTTCCAACCATGTTCTCCACAGCCACAACCTTTCCAACTATATGGCAACTTTCGGTTATGTAAAAGCATAATTTTAGTTTTTTTTTATTTTTATTTTTTTACCATGTGTCGACATATGAAATCTTTACATTTGACGGTCTGGATGATTCAAAACCACAATGTGCGCATTACATTTCAATTATTTATCTACTTGGCACAATTTAAGTAGGGTGTTGAAATGTACCCACAATTTTCATGGAGTTTGGTGCACAACCACCATGTCCTTAACCAAGTAAGATAGGGGTAAAGCTATGATGCTTACGAGTATAGTAATCACATCAGTCGAAGGTCTCCAGTTCAAGTCACGTCAATCAAATGTCTTCGGTTCAAGTCTGGCCAACGTTGACGATGCTTGCCGTCAGCTTAGTTGCGCTCAACGAACCGTTAGATCAACGAAGTTCTGTTGATTACGAAATTTAAATTACGATCAATGAACCGTTAGGACAACAAAGTTGACTTAGTTCCGTCGACATATGTTGTTCGTAGTCGTAACGATTGCATTGAAAACTTGGTTCTTGCCCGGCACTCATCTCTGAAGTTCGAAATTCATCAGCTCTATCAAGAAACGAAAAGGGAGGGAGGAGGCAACATCACAAAGTAATCATTAATCACATCAAACAGAGAAACGAGTGGAAGAGCTTATTTAGATTTTCATGTCCATATAGTCAGTATCGTTATTTCAATCCGCTTCCATTTTAGGGGCCGCGTGTTTGAAAGAATTTGCAACGAAAACAAACTACACATCCACATATCATCAACGTCATCTACCTTAACTCGTCACATCGTTCTAAATAAATCGACATAGTTGCTATGTATAGAGGTGCAAAAATAAATTAAACCCTAGTTGCAGTTTGCAGTAATCATCTGTACTGAATTTTGATAACAAACCACGATGCGTGCATTAAAGTTCTCTAAGCATTCAGCTCCAGAAAAAGACTGGCCTGTGGATGCAATCCTGCTTCTTTCAAGGATAAAGACAACTTCTCTGGTCCGTATACAACTCGAGGGAAGTTCGACACCAAACTGTAGTTCTCAGCGTCTAAACAACCCAAAGAATCAACAAAATCATAGAGATTTTGGATTACTGCAGTGCTGTGGAATCTCCTTTCCTTGCGTTGTCCAGTTGGGAACCGAACCACAACCTGGGTTATCAAATAAAAACATAACCATGCGTCGATTAGGTTAAATAACTAGTATCTCGAACAAAACAAGGAATACTGGGATTTGCGACCAGTATAAAAGTTGCATAGAATGTCCATGAATGATATCTAAACATACTGAACTGAATGTGTGAACGTATCATAGAAGTTATCTGAAACACCTATACATTCAAAACGTACAAGAAAATAACAAGAGAAAATTTAAGTCATAATGCAAGAGGGATTACCTGTGTAACATCAGGTCCTTTTTCAGGTTCAGCACCAAGTGACAAGGCTTTTTCCTGCCGCATCCTAGCTAGTGCAGCCTCTTTCTCCGCAGCTTCCTGTGCTGCTCTTTCACAAGCCTCCTCTTCCTCCTGGCGCTTCCGCTCAGCTTCAGCAGCTTCTCTTTCTAGACGTTCTTGCTCTTCCCTCCTCTGGTTTTCCCTCGCCTGAAGTAAACGAACATAACAATAAGGGAATGAGAAAAGAACAACCTAAGAGCTTCCTAAAACCTATAGCCTTTGTTTGTCACAAGAAATTAGGTTAAAATATTAACATACCTGATCAGCTTCAAGTGCTGCTCTATAAGCAGCATCTTGCTCCTCCCTTAAACGAATGTTCATTCTCCTTTCTTCTGCCTCATGCCTTGCTGTACCAAGAACAGAAGCACTTTCTTCGACCACTCTATTTAGTATTGAGAGCATTTCTTCAGGAGACTTTGGCCCCTCAACCTGCCAAAGATGACAAAGATAGTCGTTACGGACAAAATGAACAACAAAATTAGACATCATTAATATTTAGTTACCATACAGTTGAAACGGAATATTGGGAAATATGGAAAAGAAAAAGAACATTGAAATCAATCTAATACTCTAGAAAGAAAAACTTCAAGTTTAAGATGCATCACTTAAAGAGGAAAACACATTCAAGGTAGGGTATAAAACAAAATGCTCATACCAAGCTATAGAATAGCTTAAGTTAAACTCAATAGCTCAATAACAAATTTAACATCCACCTAATCTGAAAGAGAAACAATAATACTTAGTTACTGTCCAGGATAAATTGTGACAATCTTTCTGTACAATAATTGACCATTTTCCCCAAGGAACATGACCAGTCAAAATAAAGGCTAAAGCTCCAACATCATTGGTATAGACAGAGCAGCAATTTTTAAGATAAGCGCAGATCATATTGAAACAACTTCAAATTAATAGCATCTCCAGAAAGACAATAGCAGAAATTTTCTAAAAGATATCCATTCTGTTGAGCCTCTTACCCCTCCAATAGAATCTATCCTACATTCTAATCTATTAAAAAAAAAAAAAAAAAAAAAGAGTGCCTGCCTTCTCACCAAAATAAACATGCTTTCAATGTTAAGGGGTAAAAAGCAACAAAGGAAAATCCCCGAAACTTCAGTCACTAGAAACTCTAGGGATGGAAAATAGAAGAACAAATGATGAATCAGGAAGCTAAACCACACCAGTATGTAAATATCTACTCTGTTTCTGCCGGCGACCATGAACACCTATCAACCCACTATAGAACCTTTTTTAATGCTAACATCACTCACACCAAAAATGAACATGCCGAGCAATGTTTCCATGCAATGTTTCTGCTGCTAACATTGCATGAAAAGGGATGTTTGTAGCACTCTGAGCAACCAAATTGGGAAATCAAATGAAGAATCCTTAATCCACTAAAAACACCGCTCTGTAAGCTTCCCAGTTAAACCCCATGAATCACCAGACTGACTGGTCAACTCATTTACAAAAAAAGAAACATAAAAGATTCGAATATAATGAGTCAAATGTGTTATTCGATAAATCGAGTAACAATTACTCAGATTGGAACTTTGTGCTGAAAAACCTCTAGTTTCAAAATACAATGTCACAGGCATAACTTCCATTCCTCCATCTTCATCCCCCAATATCAAACAAAGATTGATACTGATAATTCTAACTTCCGCCCTAAGATATTCCAATCCATTACCAACAACAAATAATATAATAATTAAACCGAGTTATAATATTTTTCACTCAATTCAATCTATAGAGCTATCAAATCTGTATATAGTCTGATGGACCGATAATTTTTATATGGAAATAAGGCAGGCAAAGAATCATATACCTGCTGAAGCAGCACGATCCTCTGGTTCGTAGCAGCCATAACGACGGCACAGAAGGGATATCTCGAGGCCTTCAAACTATTACTCATCTTGAAGCCTTCACTAGCCCGAATGCTCCCTCCCCACGACACAAAATTCTCATTGATATAATCCACCAACATCTCCGAGCACAAAGTCCTCTCACAAAAAGACGGCGTATCAAGATGGTCCGGCGAGTGCAAGTATACGAACAACAGCTTGAACGAGTTCCTCGACCTCTGCAGGGCGTCCATAAACCCTTCGCTGACGAAATTCGGCCTCCTCGTCCCAAAATCCTGCTCGAACCTCGCTACAAACTGCGCTGCTTCATTCCCCACCTCCGACACCGACACTAATCGGGCCGAGGCCTCACCGTCCCGACCAGCCCCGACCCCAATCATTCCGAGCGAGTACGATAGCACTCCACCCGCCGCCCACAGCCCGAGCCCAACCGCGCCAGAAATCAAACCTAGACTACCAGAAATAACAGAAATCGGCAGAGTTATGATCCTCCAAGCCAAACCGGGTGCCGCGACGGCGTTTGACGACTGTCCAGATTGGTACGACGGTTGAGGAATGGAGCGAAGACCGTCCCCACCGCCGGCATCGGAGACTGTGGAGGTTCCAGCGGCAGATGTATCTTCCGGCGAAGGCGTATGGTTCGAGGTGGTGGTGAGGGAGGAGATCGCGAGCTCGAGGTCCCAGCCATGGGCGGTGAGGATCTCCACGCACAAATCGGAGTCTTCGAGGCCTGTGATCTCTTGGAAATACACTAACTTGTCGTTCACATCGACCATCTCTGCACGCAGATTAGGGCTTTCCCTGGTTCGAATCGGGAAGAGAGAGAGAGAGAGAGAGCCGAGAACGATACGACGACGTTCTGTGATTGTCGGTTCTCTTCTCTGGGAAATTACTGAGAAGGTTTATGAGAGCATCCGCGGGAGCCAAACCAGGTGGTCAATAGATATCGGTTTTGGATGGAACGTCAAAAACGTCCCCTGACTTTTTGTGAAATAACGGAATTGCCATTGTCCGGTAATTAAAAGGTTTAACGTCGTCGTTTTTGCTTCTCGGCTGAGATCACGTGCTACGCGGTGTATTCAACTTCTGTGCTACTCATAGTCCCATGCAAATTACAATAACACACACTCAAAAGGAGAAACAATTTGATTACAACAACGAACCGAAAAGAATAGTTACAATGTTATTATTTTCATCTAATCTCCTGAATCAAAACCTTGCTCTTTGGTTCGGCTTTCTTCTCCGCTTTCCCGGGCCTCGAAGCCGATTGATAACTCAGAGCTGAACTCTTTTCGGCCGTTACATTGGCTGCTAAGGAAGTCCAAACTTCCCCGGTTTGCTCGTGCACCCAACACATGATGAAATAAATTTTCCGTTCGGCCAACTTAAGCTTGTTCCTAATTTCTGTTCTTCGTGACGACTTTCGCGGTTTCTCCGACCTCAGATCCCTCTCCCCAGCCTGAACCATCCTCTGCAGATCACAGAGCAAGCACAACAAAGCAGGTGTTCCTAGCGTTAATAGGCTTGTTACATCATCTATGAGACCGAGTCCAAATTGCAAGCCGCCTGTATGTTTGAAGTCTGGGGAGCAGGTCTTCTCCAAGGAATAAGACAGCACTTCCAGGACAGTCTCCGGTTGCCCACCCTGGCCCAGTACATTGGAGACAGAAAGCACCGCCATGGATGATCCTATGGCATCCGATTTCCAATCTCCATTGTAAAGACGGAGTGTGAAACAGTAGCTGTATATGATGTCAACCAGATGAACAGCTAAGGACGGTGATGGCTTTGTGGAACTCAGCTTGCTGACTGGTGGCAGTGGGGTGTCAGGCCCGGGTGGAATCTCACTCGCTTGATTGCTCTCTGAATTATCCTCAGGTGACATTGATTCATCGTCTTTGACAAGAGGTTGGATAAGTTGGGATCCTTCCCTGCTAAATGATATCGTTCTGGCAGAAGGCTTCAACCACCATGGATCCCAAGGCTTAATCATCTTGCTCAGTTCCCCAGAAACGACAGCTCTTTGGAATAGTTTCTTCTCTTCTGTAGATAGATCATCCAGACTAACTTCACCACCTACAAAGGTTAAAGGCAACCAACTTATGTCAGCTTTAGGAAATGGGGAGGAATGCAGGAAAAGCATAATCCAGAAAGACAAAAGTTAAAATTTACTACTTGCAAGTATAAAACTACGGAGTGCAAAATGACTCATGTCAGCTTTAGGACATATAGAGGAAAGCAGAGAACGCATAATCCAGTAGACGTGAGCTGAATTTAACTTCCAAATATAAACTAAGGAGCGCAAATATCTGTTTCTTTGAAAATGTAAAATCGAATGAATGAAAGATACGAAAGAACTTGAGAGCTACAAGCTAAATACATCAATAAAAGATAGACACGGCAACATACCAGACAGCACTTTTTCAATAGTCTCCTCAGACAGTGCAGAACCTGCTGAAAAATAAGTTTAGATTTCGGTCAGAAATCCAAATTTGTGAAAAAAAACATTTAAGGACCATAATTAAACAATGAATATCTCTTAGGAAGCCAATAAAACACAGAAAAACTATCCTTATACCAACTACGATACTAGTTATCAATTTCATTTAAAGGCAGCGTTACACTTATTGCTATCATCAATCAGGCCCGATTCAACGTCGCACAAGACCTACTTACTTCATTTATACTCAACTATAAAACACATACTAGTTTAGTAAACTTGCATATGCCATCAACTGCTAAACAATCGGTAATCAGCATAACATCGATGGATTAAATCAGCAAAATTGTTCACTCCACCCTTAAACCCACCCGAACCACCAAACATCTATCAAAAACTAACTAGATTCCAGTCCTAATTCCTAGTTCAAAGCCATAGCAATCCCTCAATAACAAACTTCTCTTATATCTTACAATGCACATACAAAATCCCAAGTACCGAAAACAGCGTCATTAAACTCGAAAGCCATAAACTTCATCGAAAAACATGAGAACACCAATTTATAATAACAAAATAAAAACCTACCAGCATTATCATCATCATCCATGTCGTCAGTTTCTTCTTCTTCAGAGTGAAATCGTTTCAGTATGTCCAGCATTTTCTGTTTAGTTTCGTCATCGGGCCCCAATTGCCCCATCTCCCCCACCACATTCTCCCGCATAAACGATTCAGTACACCGGAGATTATGCGACTGCTCAATCAAATCAAATTTCAAAACAATCAAACACCAAAATTACAAAATAAATATATTAAATTAAATTAAATCTGTATAAATTAGCATACTTACCTTGTAGCAGTGCAAGGAACAGTAGCGTGAGTTGCATCGAGGGCATGTGTACTGAGAAAATTGCTTCTGGCAGCTTCAATTAAACAAAAACAAAAATTGAATAAATCAAAATCTGAAAATTTTCCAGAAAAAATAAAATAAAATAAAGTATCAAGCTTTGTTGATGAAAGAGAGATTAGCTTGGAGAAGAACATACACGTGGCAGACGATACGGGAAGGAGGTTCTAGAGGGGACGAGGTGGAGGGTTTTTCTGAGGTAATGATGGATTCCGCCATGGCTGAAGGTTTTCGAGTTTCGAAGGGGTTTTGGAGAGTTATGAAGTGAGCGAGAAGGGACCGTCAAAGACTGGAACGTTCGTTTCCTTTTGCTTTGGGCTATATGGAGAGGCCCAATTGTATGGACTAAGCCCAATTAAGGCGGTCAAGGGATTTGCCGCCATGCTGCAATGACGTAATTATTGATTATTAGATTATTATTTAAATGGTGATTAACGTGCTTATTTTAATTGATAACACATCATATAATTTGAAAATGTGGTCTAAAAGTTGGTCTACCTACCATTATTCCACATACCGTATTATAGTCCATCGGCTCATTTTGGCAAGGGTTAAATAGGAAATTCTGATTTTGACCTATTTCAATTCAGGAGTTTTCAATTTGGGACACTCAAATCAATTTTGATATTCAAATTTCTAAAATTTTCCAAAATTAAAATTCTGAAAGCTCTAAAATTATAAAAGTACACATCGAGTTTTCAAACTTAAACTACCCACAATAATTGACTTTATGTTGAAATAATTATTTCAAGGCGATACTCTACTTATTCTTCTCTTATAAGCGGATTTATTAACCATTGTAGTTTCTGTTTTCAATATGAATTTTGAATTCCGACCTTTCAATGTTGGACATGTTCAACATTTCAAGTTATTATTTAAAGAAATTTGAAACATATTATTTAACTTTGTTAGTAATATGATTTCAATGTTGGACATGTACAGTCTAACTCAGACCCTTCGGAGGGCATGTTGATCTGGTACAACTTTGTTAGTAGTCTGATTCTGATTCGCCTTCCGATCGCCGGCTGCCTTGAACTCAGCCAGCTCAGCCAGTTCCTCAACTGCACCTACCATGCCTTCAATCCTTGCAACAATTTCAATCAGCAGAGAAGCTAAAGTCACAAGTGGAATTATGTCCATGAGAGCAACTGCTTCTGCTTCTGCTTCTGCTTTTGTGTTGTTGTTTTCGGGACAATCATCGGGTTCCTGCGGCAGTTGTGGCTGTGGATTAATGAATAAGTTAGGAAGAGATTTCAAGTCCTCTTGGAGATCCAGAACTGCATTGTTCATTTCTCCAACTAGGAGATCTATTGCAGTTGATTTCTTCATTGTTTTCATAGTTTTTGCTAGCTCTTTTATCACTGTTGAAGAGTCTGAGCTTACTTTCATGGCAATGTTACTGATATGCTTCTTTGTCAGCTCAGAGACCTGTTTATTCATATCAGAGAGGTTCAGTTTGTGTCATTCTAGCACTGGTGATGAAATAATAAAAGCGTTTTTTAAATAACTAAAAACATTTTTGACAACGTTGGACTGAAAAAAAAAAAAAAAATATTGGTTATAAAGGCACTTAGAAGTGCCTTTCTCGAGAAGCACGTAGTAGATGCTTCTTGTAGTTCCAACTTCCAAGTTTCAAATATTTTTCAAGAAGCACTTAGGATTTTTATTGAACTTTCAACATATGTTTTTAATAAAGTTGCTTTTAGTAGATTGTTGATATTGGAATTACCTTATTTTCAGAACTGACACAACCGTTGAGGGCCTCAATGCAATAAGCACAGTCGCGCATTGATGCCCCGATTTTGAGGTATTGCTTCCATGGATGCTGGAAGTTGAATCGGCCATGTGCGGGCTCCCATCTAGCAAAATTGGCCTATAGAATTGAAAATGCTATTGTTAGATTTTTTTTTCGACGATACAAGAGAATTTTATTGAATAAAAAATGAAAGTTACGCTAAATAACCCATGAAATTATATATGTTTATGTTGCATACCATGGATTCTTCTATTCCCTTTGAACCCAAAACACATTTGTAGCCAAGCAATTTCTTGTCAGATTCTTTGTCACTACAAGCAAAGCCTCCACTATCAGTGAAATAATCTGCCACACAACCTGAAAGTATAGTGGGACAATTTTATACCGTCAGCAAAATTGTCCTAGGACAGCAAACACAAGACGGGATTAAATTGTCCTAAACTTGATGGGATTGGATTAAATTTGGTACCATCTAAGGAATTGGCAAGCTTGTCCATGTTCCGAGTGATGAGCACGTAGAGTTCCTCCCCAGCCCAAATGGGGCAAATGATCATGGTTATGACAACGCACAAGGAAGTCCCAATGACGATGGTCAATATTCTTTGGCTGGCCATGTCGAATAACTGATCCACCCGGTAACCCGACACTGAAACTAAGCTGAATGTGAGGATGAAGATGAGGGCACCGTAATCAAATCGAGCTTTCACTGACGGTATGAATCTCGAGAAGGTTGCCGCAGAAGCTGAAGAAAAAAAGAATAACAATAACATTATAACAGTAACACATTAGAACTTATAAGTCTACTATTTATAGCTACTCACAAAATAAAATGAGATTAATAAGACTACTACATACCTAATAAGAAAACAGATATTCCAGTGATGAAAGGCTCGAATTCTTTTCCGGATCGATTTGCAATCCAATGGATGCCGATGGCAAGAAATCCGGCAACAAAAGTTCCACATATTCTGTTTATACTTTTACATAATGTTGCACCTGCATGCACATTAACAAGTTAACAATTGATGTTTTTCGGCTTGTGAGCTTTACTAGCTAAACTTTTAGATCGTGTAAAGACACAAATGAGAAAAATTGTTCACTTACCAACAGTATTTTCGAAGACAACCACAACTGTCATAACTGCCCACATGGCATTTCCTCCCACACCTTCATAGAGAGGTCTCATGTAGTAAAAGAGTGAGACAACAGTGAGTGCCATCCCAACTTTGAGGCAGTGGATCACTTTTCTGGGATCACTGTGTCCCAAGTCCCAAGCTTTCTTCAGAAAGTTCCATACTTTCATTACAAACCCTACAACCAGACCCTTTAGGGCAAGACATGCTATGCCGGGACACCCCCGTGCCTCGGTGGGAGCCAAAGCTTCAGATGACCCGTCGGCCATTTTTATCCTCCACTCCATTGTGCCACTTGCTTCCTTCTCCTTAGCCATTTTTTCAAAAACGGAAATAGCAAGGAAAATAGAGAATTAGACAAGCAGAACTATACGACAATGTGGTCCTCAGGGTTATGTGGAGAAGAAGATTGTTGGTGAGGAAAGCAGTGGCACTACTGAAGTATATATGCTAAGTGGGAATTTGATTTCTCATAGTGGAACGAAATAAACAAATGAACTAGCAAGTAATGATGTAAAGAAGAAAGAATAAACAAGAAATTTCCAATAGCAGCCAAAGGCCAATGCACTTGTTTTTTTGTTGCATGTTGGGTAGGTCAGGTTGAAGACTCAAGGACACACGTTGATCTACAACTTCCATTAATTCCTTTCTCTGTTCACTCAAAATAGGTAAAAATTCTATTCAAGCTTTCGACTATGGAAAGAACATTTGTTTTTCGATTATCATTATGTGTTCGATATAGGACGATATCATTATCACCAATAAAACATATTCATATGTTATCGATTTATATCTATGAAATGGCAACTACGCATAGGTCATGCATAGATTTCGAGCTTATAATCTCGCTGTTTCTTACACTTGTATCAATTTGTCGTTTTCACTTCAAACATATACAGTGTTCAATCCTGAAATTCAAAGTTTTTTTATAATACAATTAATTTGTGTTACTTGCTCTGCCTAGACTCTTTAACCTACTAAATGTGATATGGGACATTTGTGGAAATTTACCAAATGTAATCAGGTGACTATCAACATATGGAAAGTGGGACAAGTTTTTTACAGATTATAATTAGTAATCAAACTGCATACAGATAGTTCTCTTCCTTTTCTTTTTTTTTTTAGGAAAATCCTGATGCTACGATATGCAGACAAATACAACAACTACAACAATTAAGTCTTATCTTACTAAGTGGGATCGACTGTATGAATTTTAGGATGTCAATGCGCTCTGTTTTGCAAAAGTCTTCCATTAGTTCTAAGTACTCCATATATTTTCTCAAAGTTTCTTTCCAAGTCTTCTTAAGTCTTCTTCTACTCCTTTTGCCGCCTCTGTTTCATAGTTATATCTTCGAACCGGAGCACAAAAATGCATTCAAGTGATTCTACTAAATATAACTAATTTGTGCAGATCTTCATTTGAAGGAAATTCTATGATACACTGATAATTAAACCTTCCAATTTTTCCTTAATGCCAGAGAGAGAATCATGGACCTAAGACCAAACCTTGATGACTGGTGACATATTTGCGTCCTAAATTCAACAAAAGTGGTAACATCAGCGCACTATCATGTCATCAAATCAATATATTCTACTTATATATTATGCCACGGATAACATAATTAGGAACCAGCACTCAAGACATATTTCTTATATTACGATATCATATCCATCATGGAAGAACTATTTCAACAATCTTGTACTCTCTCTCTCTCTCTCTCTCTCTCTCTCTAGTACTACGGATTTGCGTCCTAAATTCAACAAAAGTGGTAACATCAGCGCACTATCATGTCATCAAATCAATATATTCTACTTATATATTATGCCACGGATAACATAATTAGGAACCAGCACTCAAGACATATTTCTTATATTACGATATCATATACCATCATGGAAGAACTATTTCAACAATCTTGTACTCTCTCTCTCTCTCTCTCTCTCTCTCTCTCTCTCTCTCTCTCTCTCTCTCTCTCTCTCTCTAGTACTACGGTAAGAATCTTGAGTGTTAGAGTTTCTTTCCCGGAAACACCCGGCTTCTTATAGTTTAACGAGTTTTTCTTCTTTGCAGATAAACTATTGTCAAGCTACAAGTTATTTATAATATGTTTCAGCTTGTGATTTGCAGCTAAGGAAAAATAACTCATTAACTGACATAACTGTAGGCAATGTTTAAACTTTCTTCGATACGGTCAATACTTCCTTGGAAATATCCAAAAAATAAGAGAAAGATATAAAAATGGGGGTGAAGTCCAAACTATACCTTATATTGGAGAAACTGAGTTTAGGTTAAAACTGGCATATATCGTCGATATTTCTTACACATTTGTTAATCGGAGAAACTCTTATATTTCATACAAACCAATGTTTGACAATCCATAAAATTTCATTCTAAAATTCCATGATTTCCATCGAAAGCGACCGATATCGATATTCGATATATCCGTTGATATTTCCACAAATTTGCATATCAATATTTCCACCAATACCTGTGGATGCAAATTTCCGTCATTTCTTCCTTTAACAAAAATGCACCTACAAAATAATAACATCTTTAATTAAGACCAAAAGCCTCACGAGCCCATAATGAATTGGGGGGGAGGGGGGCCTTTGGCCGAAGAATCTCCGATGCCAAAGTTAGAATTCTGAAAAGAATGTGTTTAGGAGTTTGTAGGTAGCAAATGACCCTGCTTTTTAGTGGGATAATAGGGCTATTTATAGGGGAGTGGCCAACCCTTAGGATGGAGAATGGCCGGCCATATATGGTGGTATTTGGAGAATAATTACAAGATATTGTGTGAAAAATATCTTACAATTAACATGGCAATTATTCCTAAATTAAATAGGAAGTTTTGGGAGTTACCTTTTGAATAAAATCAATAAGGGATTGATGAGGAGTGATGAGAGGGATTTGAATAAATACCATATTGATCACCTTTGACTCTTTGCTGATTGAGCCATTATTGTCTATTCCATGCACATGAGAATCCTAGTGTGCCTCAAGGGTAATGTTGACTTCTTACCTAAAAGTCCACATGTCACCTCCATAATTTCTTGGATTATTTTTTGCTTCACAAATGCTCCCACACCTGCTATGCTACTCGCAAGAAAGAACAGCAGGTGTAGAGATCTCTAACTTTGATGTAGATTCCCACTTGGACTTGGAATTAGATTCTTCTAGGAAAGGGAAATAAATAGCCTCTAAAGCCTATTTAATCCTACCTTAAGTAGGGGATTAAATCAACTTCGAAGGGCAATTATTTATTCGTGCAAGAAAAAGAGAAAGCTAGAGGATATTTGTTCCCCATCCCCTAGCATTCTTCATTGCTTGCTCATGCAAAGAATCGTCTTCCGTTGGTTTCTTTGTCTTCTTTACGCCGCTCCAAGGTAGGAAAAATTTAAATTTTTTTGTCTTCTTCTTGGGTGGTACTATTGCTGGGTAACCATTGGGGTGGTCTAGCACGTCGGCTGGTAGGGGCCAGGAGTCTGCTCGGCATAGGCCGAGGAAGTGGTGTGGCAAAGGCCATGACTTGGGCTGCTCTACTTAGCTGGAAAAAGGTTGACGATCCCACAGAGTCACTATGGCGGTGAGTTTTGGCTTCATGGGCCATCGAGTTGTTGAGTTCGTCATTAGCTGCTACCTCCTAACCATTTGTTGCTTAGCTGGTATTTGAGTATTCGACCCTTTGAGTTGTGTGGCCTAGATGGGTGTAGGGAATTGGTTTTCTCTCTCACACTGGAGAGCTTACCCAGATGGGTGTCGAGAAATTGGTTTATCCTTTCACGCTAGAGTGCTTACCCAGATGGGTGTCGAAGAATTAGTTTACCCTCTCACACTAGAGAGCTTACCTATATAGGTGTCGAGGAATTGGTTTACAATCTAGCACTGAAGAACAATTAGTTTACACTTTCGCATTAGAGAACTTACCCATATGGGTGTCAAGGAATTAGTTTACCATTTCGTACTGCAGAGCAATTCACTAGAAAGTAGACTCATATGGGTGTCGGAGAATTAGTTTACCCTCTCGCACTAGAGAGCAATTAGTTTACCCTCTCGTACTAAAGAGCTGATCCTCATACTGGACAGCAATTAGTTTACCTTCTCGCACTGAAAAGCTGACCCATATGGATGTCGGGGAATTGGTTTACCCTCTCGCACTAGAAAGCATGGAAGTCGTTGTCGTGAGTGCAGTTAAGGAAAGCTGGACAACTGAAATAATCCTCAGCCTGTGAGGTCTTTTTCAGTGATCTACTTAAGACTTCAAACTGCTTGTGGAACCCGCATAAGAGTGTATGTGGGAAGCACACAGTAAGCTATTCCTTGACCTTTTCCAAGTATTTGCATCATCCTTAGATGTTTTATAGTGTGTTCTTATGAGGCTTGGTTGGTGGTCAGCTAAGAATCTGAATGGATTGCAAGCTTCTTCACCACTAAGTCTTTCGCTAGCAGAGGCTTCTAGTAAGGCCTCATATTTTGCTTCGTCGTTGGATGCTTTGAAGTTTGAAGTGTCATGGGCTTAGTCGACGTAGATAGAAGCCGCAAGGTGGTACGACTTGGAGTCATGGGGCAAGATCAGCACGGCTGGGAACTATGTAACAGATTAAGGGTAGTCGGGGGCCGTGGAGCAGGTAGCATAACTTTGAGCACAGAGTTGTGATGAAAACAAGACATGTCTCAGGTTCTTGGTGGTTGGGTCAGTGTGTTCTTCTGGTACCTGTCTGCCCTCAGCAAGCGATTAGGCTGAGTTGCTGTGTTTATCGGAACAAAAGTAATCATTGTATCCTCCAGTTTATGTGGGATAGTTCTGTCTGCTCGATCTTGTCAATGAAAAATGACATGTTTATGTTGGTCATGTCTCGTCGAATCATTTTTTCAGTAGCTTTGTTGCATTGGAAACCATGCAATTGTGCAATTAGGAACGTTTCAACTTCTTCATGAATTTTCCTCTTTAGGGCAGTAGATTTTTGGCTGTTCCCGGTGGTGACTTGTTTGTCGAGGTTGTTTTTCCCTGTGCTTGTCTCTTTTATGCCACAGCTGTCATGCATGTGGTATGTTCCTGGTAAGCGAACGAGTCACTAGCAGGCTGCCGGTTGAACTGGAGTTGGATTGAGTAACTACTTCTCTCCGTCCTCTATGTTGCGTAAGGGTGCTTGTTAACTCTATGACTTGTCGAGACAAGTGTTGTTCGTTATTTAGGATGGAAGAGCTTGGATGGTATGCATCTCCTTGAGTAGTGGAAGTGCAACGGTCTCCAGGTGCGAGATTTGAGTTAAGATATGTCAAATCTCCAGAAAAATGGGGTGAAAATATCCCCAATTCAATTGTCGGTCTGAAAATCTGAAGCTAAGATGGTCAAACCGATTTGGATAGCTAAGTGTACCACGGGAATGGGCTAGACCACGGGTGCGGGTTAAATCGCAGGCACGGGCTAGGCAGCTAGGGCGCGCGGGCGCTGGGTCTTTCCTCTTCTTGGCACTGCTTGGGCTTGCGCTGCCCCATGGGCCAACGGGTCTTGGGCTTGCTGCTTTGCAGCTACTCGCTGGGCTGCTGCTCCATGGGTTGTAGTTGTTGTTGTTTCGTGGCCCAGCTGTCATGGGTTGTAGTTGTCGTTGTTTCGTGGTGGTGCTTCGAAGTGGCAAGGTTACTCCTCTTGTCGCATTAAGTCTCGTGGATCATTGTGGTAGGGCTACATCGCGTCCTCCATCATTTGATCCAGATCTTTGAATGTAGAAAGTTCCGTTCATTATGGTTTCTGAATTTCCTGCCATTGTATTTTCTCTAATGCCTATTCAAAGAATTAAAAAATTCTAGAAATACAAACGTATGAAAAATTTACGAACAAACGAGAAATGAGAAACTTTGAATGTGAGAGTCTTCTTCGAGCGTGTGAATCAAACTCTCAATGAAAGCACCAATTTTTGGATGCGAATTTCCGCTATCTCTTCCTTTGACTAAAATGCACCTGCAAAATAATAACACCTTCGCTTAATGCGAAAAGCCTCATGCGTCCATCATGAAATTTTTTTTTGGGGGGGGGGGGGGGGGGCGCAGGGGGGGTGTGCTTTGACCAAAGAATCTCCGATACCAAAGTTAGAATTCTGAAGAAAAAAATGTGTTTAATAGTTTGTGGGTAGCAAATGGCCCCGTTTTTTAGTAGGACAATAGGGTTGTATATAGAGGCGTGGACAACCCTTAGGATGGAGCACGGCTGGCCATATATGATGGTATTTGGAGAATAATTACAAGATATTATGTGAAAAAATATCTTGCAATTAACATGGCAATTATTTCTAAATTAAATAGGAAGTTTTAACAGTTACCTTTTGAATAAAATCAATAAGGGATTGATGGGGAGTGATGAGAGGGATTTGAATAAATACCATATTGATCACATTTAACTCTTTCTTTATTGAGCCGTTATTGTCCGTTGCATGCACGTAGGAATCCGGTGTGCCTCGAGGGTAATGTTGTCCTTCTCACCCAAAAGTTCACGTGTCACCTCCATAATTTTTTTTAATTATTTTTAGCTCCACAATACCGATATTTTAAACAACGATAAAGTAATCATAAGGAGCCGTGTTTCTTGCTTTCCCTCTATAGTCCTCTGCAGTAGTAAAGAAAATTTGTTTTATGTCCTTTTGAGGAAAAAAACAATAGTCTTGGCCTTTGTTTCTTTCCCCTCCCACCATAACCTAAAACCCAACTTTTTCCTTTCAAACCACCATTACCCTATCATTACCCTATTTGTCACAGTTGCTTAAACTACTCCAGCTGTTTCACAAACTTTTAATCCCATTCAATCATAGTGGAAAGTCCAATATGGTACTATAAATGTTTGTATATGATTTTGTTTAATTTGAAATGGAAGGAAAAATTAGGTCACGAATGTGACCAAGGAAAGTTGTGGGGTGTTGGATTTTAGAGAGGATTAAAAACTTGGGGGCTGCTGCATTTGATTGTTTGTTGCTCATCTCAGTTTGAATGGAAAGAGCACTTATCTCAGCCTCCTTTCCACAGCTGCATGCACTGATTTGAAAGGCTAATTCAACTATCAAAAAAGCATATATGCGTACATTTGCTCCCATATCATGATCAGATTGATTATTATGTAGTTTAATATAATTAAGTGTGTTAATTATGCATCATACTTTGCCGAAAGAAGATGTAGACATGTCAAACGCAAGTTTTCAACCCCGTACGTAAAAAAAAATCTCTAAGTTTGGTTCCTTTTAACTTATATTTTTATGTAGTGATACACAATGACGAAGTCAGGAATTGTCGGGTAAAGGGACAAAATTTAAAAAGGTTAAAGGTTGGGAAAAAATGTAGAAAACTATTCAAGGTCTAAATATAGGGTCTGCAAGAAGAGTGGCCAATATTTCATCAAATTCAGTGACTTTCACTTAAAGTGACCTACTTAGAATATTTGAAGGAGGATTTGGACTAATCGGAATATTAGAAGGAGGATTTGGACTACCCGGAATATCCGAAAGAGGATTTGAGCTGACCGTATTATTCGAATAAGGGTTTAGTGTGAGCTACTCGGAATATTTGAAGGAGGATTTGGACTAACCAGAATATTCGAAGAAGGATTTGGACTACCCAGAATATCTAAATGAGGGTTTGAGTTGACTGTATCATCTGAAGGAGGATTTAAGCACTGTTTCTTGTAGTATCTTTCTATAATGTAACTGTATAATGTGCAAGGTTCTAAAAGGCTATGTGCTAGTCAGGTGATGAGTTGGGACTTAATGCCTAGGCAGGTATGAGATGAAAGTGATTACGAGTTTATGGTACTTTAAGATTTTTTTTTAAGCTCATATGAGTTTGTAGCGAATTTTAAAAGAAATAATGGTGTCAAACACATGACCTAAAAAATATTAACAAAGTGGGCAAATTGATTGGACCACAACAAATAAATAAAAAAAAACAAATCCTAATATATTCAAGACATATTAACTAGCAAGCTAGGTGGTGCAAATTGATTGGACAATAATAAATAAATAAAAAATACAAATTAGGTGAAATATGAGAGGTCGCGTGGGTTGGGAAGGGGAAAGACAGAAACTCTCTTATTCTTCCTCTCTCTTCTACTTTGTTTGGAACACTATTCTAAAAATCTCCATCTAGCGCCGTCTAGGCCCTACCTAGGCACTAGGCGGCTGGTTACGGCCCTGATTAATGCCTAGGCGTTTGAAAATTAAGAAAGGGCGCCTAGACCTATTGAGGCGCCCGCCTGGACTGCCTAGACACCCACCTAGCCCGTCCAGACCCGTCTAGGTTGCGACTCACTTAGAAAGAAAACAAATAACTTTTATTTTGCATTTTATTTTTTTCAATAAATTGTAAGAAACTTGTTGAATACTTAAATAAACACACATTATATGTTTGTTCCCCATGTTTTCATTATATTCCAATCTTCATAATATATATATATATATATATATATATATCATTCTATTTTGTAGTCTATGATGAAATTATATATATTTTAAGTATAAACAAACATTATTTATACGAAATATAATAGATTTACTTAAATCCGTCTAGTCCGCCTAAGCGCCCACCTAGGTGCTAGACCCCAACGCGCTGCTCGACTAGTGCCTAGCGTCTTTTAGAACCTTGGTTTGGAACCAGAAACTGCAAAACTGCAACGTTACATTCCTCCTTTCTCTAGTTTGAAAAACAGAAAAGAAAAATTGATTTCCAATTGTAAAATAATCGTACTGAAAAAAAATTGGCGCCCAGTGCAGCACAGCAGCGACAACCACCTTCATTCAAACATTCGTCGAACACCTTCTGTGCAGGTTCAGAAGGACGGATTCCTCACTCTTAAAAGAAATTTTCAATGACCAGCGATGCGCCTGCACCTCCTGGCGCCTATGTGGCTTCGCCACTGGTGATACACTGATACTTACACGTCCATAACCTACTTTGAGAGTAATAACAACATGATATATAGAGCATCAAACTCAACACCAATTAATAATTGATGGAGAGACCAAAAATGTTTCAGACCAAAAAAAAAGGATCCAAGACGTTATACTTATTGCTACGCATGGCTGTACTCATCCCACGTGAGACAATACTCTCATCAACAGTTCCTCCTTTTTTTTCTTCTGTTTTATACGAAGAACTTGTTGTTAACAATTCAAATATTTATATTTTGCTCTTTGCTCCCTTAAAAAAAAAAAAAAAAAAATCATTATGGAGTGCGTGATAATTATTTTGGAATGCCAATAATAACTCTCTTTATGAATGACATATATGTCTGGCAATATATGTAGATCCCTAGTGCCTTGCGAGGGAAGAAACATGAACCGTAAATGGTCGAAAGACTTTATTAACTAGATAAAACTGCCAAACTACATACCTGGCAAGAAATTTTCATTTTCCTTCCATGAAGACAACATCAACGGTAATGAAAGGGTTAGACGAATAGAACTACACACTATCATCGGGTCATCAAACAAATACGACGTGAGATAGCACTCTCACCAACAATTCTGCAGGGTTTTTTCATGGTATATTTTTCTCTTCAAGTATTATTTGATCTATCAGCTTTCCATAGAATGTGCTCATGTACCATACCATGATTACCAGACAATTACCAGTAATTACTCTATAACAACAGTTTCGAACAATAATCGGTTGTTAGAACCAACGTAAATCTTAGCCTAACTTCAACTGTGTCAGATGGAAGTACCTAATTCCACGTATTTTAGCCTTCAAGAATTTAGTGCATGATGATCAATGACCACTTTGGTGTATAGTATGTATATTAGGTCTTCCTTCAAATATAGATTCTCTATTTGTATTAGATAATACTAAATTTTTTAAGGGTCATGCATGCTTTCTTGCTATATATATTAGTATTAGTAGTGAAAATATGACTTTAACCCTTCAAACTCAATTTTCTTCATATAAAACCCTACATAACTTTTTTACTCAAAGAAAACCCAATGACTAGGATCCACATAAGCAAATTCATTAACTTCATATTAATTCACACATTTTACATTTTTCACATGCCTAAAATACCCCTATTACATACTTGATGTAGACAATTAATTGTAAGGAAATAGTAAATGATTTTGTAACAAGAAAAAACAAAGACATTAATGTTAAAAATTTATTGCATATTAACTTTTTAGAAAGGTTTTGAATTTTCATTAAACTATTCGATGTAGTTTTTTCACCCTACTCTTGAATACTTTTGAATTTATCCGTTTTTATTAATATATTAGAACATTGTATTTCATTATCTACATGCACATTAATTTACCTACAACAATTATACCATGGGTGTAATATAATATCTCTTTTTTACAATGATGCAAAATAATATACCAACAACAAAACGTGCCTAACATATGTACTAATTACATGGAAAATAATTTACCTATATTAAGAAGGAATGTAGTTCGATGCATAAAATTAAAAATACTATGTTACACCCATGTTCATAAAACAATAAAACGTGCCTAACATATCTAACAATACATGGAAAATAATTTACCTACAAGTTAGAGAAATGTTATTTGGTTGGGTGTAGCATAAATTTTTTTAATAATTGGAAAAATTAAATATAACTAGGTGTCGTGTAATTTTTTTTATATAATTAGAACAAATTAATTTACCTACCTACTCTTTGAAATGTTCATTTCCAATGATGCAAAATGTTCATTACCTAACTACAAATTAATTTCCAATAATTTACCTACACCAATTATACCATGGGTGTAGGTACCAACAACTAAACTTGCCTAACATAAGTACTTGTACATGGAAAATAATTTACCTATAACAAAAGAAATGCAGTTTGATGTATAAAATCAACAATATTATGTTCCACTCATGTTTATACAACAACAAAACGTGTCTAACATATATAACAATACATAGAAAATAATTTACCTACAAGTTAGAGGAATGTTATTTGATTCAAAATATATAATATAGGTGTAGTACTTTTTTTTTAAATAATTGGAACAAACTAATTTACCTACCAATTAATATGGATAAAATTGCTACAAAATATATCACGAAAAAAAAAAAAAAAAAAAAACTACTTTTCTAGTTTAACATAGATACGGTTAATGCAAACACTTTTTTCATTTTATTTCACTTTTTCTACTACTTTTAATTTGGCATAAATTTAGGAATTTGAAAAATGGACCATAAAGTATGAGTGGCATGAGTGTAAATAAATTGCATTAATAGGTCAATAGTATTCCTATATGTTTGCAAATTTTAAATTAGGGCTTAAACTGGATCTTTAAAGATAGATGAGTTTTTATCTAGAAATAATGAATTGTAAGGGCCAAAATCTAAAGCACCCGTATTAGTATATAATATTGTAAGACTGTGAATCGTAATATTTACGCTAAGACTCACATGATGTTAGTTGCTTGAGAAGAGAAATTTTCCCTTCAATATGCAACGCATATAACAAATCTAAAGATTGTCGTGTAATTTTGTTGTCATTGTAGAAAGAAAACGAAACATGATGAAACTCTTGAAGTTCTTGGCCTTTTCCGATGTATGTCTCTGATCCAAAGTTTTCCATATTTTTCTTCTTCTGAATTTGCGTTCCTAGCTAGTTTAGTCATGTGTTTAGTTTTGTGTCTTGAGTTTGTAGGTGCTTATGTTTTTCCTGTGATTTAGTATCTGTTCTCTGGTGGTCCATCACTCTTTGTTTTGTATGCTTTAGGTTTATTCCTCCATTTGGACGACTTACATGAAATAAAAATGCTAAGATGACAATGTTTCAAACAAATTATACGTCATGAGTAAAGTTAAACATGTGGCGTCATGTTGTTCTTGGGATGCCATAGTGGTGTTCCGGAGATGTAGGCAACAGAAATGTTAAGATAATGGTGTCTCAAACTAATTACGCGTCATTAGTAAAGTTAAACACGTGGTATCATGTTGTTCATCACGGATGCCATATTGGCGTTCCGGAGACGTAGGCAAGTCCCTTTGATGGAGAGAGAGAGAGAGAGATGACAACATTCCGTGACTACTTTCACCAAAAAATAAAAAGCCCCAACAGAAGCCAAAAACAATTCAGTGGTTAGCCCTATTACTAACTGGTTTAAATTCTCATCAGGTTGAAGATATAAACATGTAAAAGAAAATCCCAAATCCAAAGACGGGATAAATCTACCATGGGAACTAATTAAAGCAGTAAAAACAGCAGAACTGCAATTTTTTGCAGGAACATTCCTAGTCTTTACTAACAATATACACACTTCACACCTACTTCCGAGGCTCGATCACCGGTCTCTGTTTCTCTCATTGTGTGTGGTTTCCTCAGTTGCCAGAAACACCTATCACAGCAGGTCCTCACAGATCAATGCTCAAGGTATTTCTGAAACCCCTCATCCGGCAGTCAATAAGCTAATGTGTCTCACATCAAACTGACCGGAGGCGGCAAGCTTTGTTGCTGACAACTATCCAATAGAGGAGGAACCCCACTATCTACTACATTACTTAGCCGATTAGTTGGATCGACCACACCCGTAGTTGTTTGTTGTAGAAGCCGGACAAGGGACCAGAACACATCTAGCCTTGTTACATGCCTAGTTGCCTGTTACAAAGTTTCGGATTAAAATCTTCATAAGAAAGTAAATATAACGAATTTCCCCATTACTTTTTCATTTTTTTACGGGAGAAATTATCTAAGATCCTTATGTAAATCTTTCATTTTAGGTTTACCTCAACGATAAATCTTGCCCATATCTTATCTTCACGACTTTCCATCACCCCCTTCAAGATATTTAACCCAAAGCCGCGGATTATGTCTGCTATCTCAAGAAAGAAACCTTGTTCCTCACAAAGCATCTGCAACAGAAAGTAGATATTGAAGTCAGGAGAAGGTTGACATAAGACTTGGAAGGAACTCTTTCTTTTTCGTATGCCTGTCGCTTACCTCGATAAGCATTTGGCCTGGCTGATCAAGGTCCTCGACTATTATAGGGCAAACCACCGTTTGACCCTCAACTGCTAATGCCCATGTATTACCACCACATTTGGTGCTGTTGTCTTTTAGAACCACTCCATTCTCCTTGCCAATCAGCTGTAAAGCCATGCAAAATATTGTCACATTAGTTCATAAATATAAAACATTTTGGGCTTGTCCTGCATATATATAACAGAAATAACCAAACCAACTGACCTTTGGCTCATGAGTCTGTTTAAGCTTATCCGCGTATTTCATCACATTTTGCAAGAAGACCATGTATTTGATTGTCCGGTCCAACAAAGAATCGATGCTACACTGTTACATGAACCAAATATATACATGTCAAAAACCTTACTAGAAACACATTGTCTAATCTGACATCTCGTTAGTTTCCACTGAAAGCAAAAACAAAAATGCAATTACCTTGCCACCAGTAGGGATGATCCCTCTCAACTCTTTGATACGGTCTTGAATCTGCTGGCGATCCTTGGGTCTAGGTCGAGTACTCTCCCCAGGCCTTGCCCTTTTCCTGGTGTTCTTTGTGTGTTCCTCAGCTTTCTGTTGTTTATCTGGAACCGCACTTTTAGCATTGATGCTATAGCTATCGTCAATCCATAAGCCTACCTGTGATTTTGGGAAACAGTCTTTCTTTGGAGCAAGTCTGTTTGTATTGTCCGGGTTGTAGAAAGAATTCGCCAAATGCGTGCTCCTATCCAAGCCAGCAAGCCTTGGCAATTGAACCTGATTGCTATTCACAGATAAACATTCTGACTTCCTTTTTCTTGTGGTGGATGACTGGACCTCTAAAGTGCATTTTAAGGAGCTGGAAGTAGTACTTTTACCATTTAAAATCTCTTCGAGTCCTAACTCTGAGAACAACCCTTTACGAGGACCAGGCATAGAGCCAGTTATTTCTGACTCTGAGAAAGCAGTACCAGTAGCCAAGTAGCCACCATTGACAGTAGGCATCATAGTATCTTCCCAACACTTCCCGACTTGACCACATGCAAAATCCGCTCCCAAACCATCAAACGAACCATTTTCGACACTCTGAATGATCACAGATTTCTCATGTCCATCAACGCTAAATGGATTTGTAATGGAACTTTGAATGGAGTTAGCTGGATGTTGAATTGGAACATCAATAAAGTTATCACCTTCAATCAGACTAGACAACACTGAAGTACTTTCTTTTACTTGTGAGAAGTCACCGTTCAGTGCTGTTGCCATTGCATTGAAGTTCTGTTCCGGTGAAGTAGCAAACCACTGGGAAAGATCATCCAACTGGTATAGTTTAGAGAAATCTGTACTCAAATCAGCTGGGTTAAACTCCACCGGGAATCCATGCAGAGATTGTTGGTCGTTCATCTGATATCCACAACTTCCTTGAATAGGTTTCTCGAAGTGAGCTAATGAAGTGAATGCCGAGTCCACCTGAATATTCTGCGCTGTATCTCTGCAAGACTCGAACGAATCATGAAGAATAATTTCAGATGCCAACTGCGGTTCGAATGAAGTCAAAATTGAAGATTCAGTACTCCAAGTACTAAACCAGGGGGTTGTATCAGTTGCGCCAATATCATCAGATGATGTAGATTGAAAACCCACTGCAGAAATAATATTTCCTCGGTGGTCATTACATTTATCATCGGGATTCAAGGCAACATCTCCATTGTTGGAATTCTCAGGTGAAATCAATGAAGCAAACAACTCATTTAGATCACTAGTTTCATTGTTCATCGATGAAGGTGCATTTTCCAAAGGAATAAGCCCGTCACGATTGTCCATCTCCTGGAACAACTTTTTTGTTTCATCCACAACTTCCAGCCTCTCCATAATCTGAAAAAAGTAATTGCAGAATAGTCAAAAAAACTGTTCAACCATTCCATACTATATAAACAACAAATCAAGTGAACTAGATTTTGGAGAACATGGTCTCATTCGAACATAAGAATGTGGAAATCATTTGGATGCTTCCGTTGAATTACCTTTTCGGTGGATCCTAACTGAATTACTCCTTGTGGTTCAACGGAGATTGTTGCAATTGTCTGCAAGTTAAATTTCAGTGTCAATAAATATGACTATGGATGAATGAAGAAAAGTTTACAACAAATATGACTACAATTGGCGGTGAAAGGTACAGAGTTCATAAGATTTATCAAAAATCTCAACAATTAACGGTTCCTTTCACGAAATCATAGAGGATCGCAAGGAAATAATCATACCTTTATACCGGAGGAAAATTGGCTACCGAACTCAGAACAATCCTGCAGAATATCAGAAAATTTCGACATTAGTAAAAACAAGTACCTCCCATTTCACATAATTTTTAAGTTAATTTGAACAATTCAACAAGAAGTTTGATGGCCTACCAACCTGAAACATATCTTGACTTTCAAGAGAAGTGCATGGATTCCATCCTCCACCATGAACATCTGAATGCATCCATTGATGCTTTCCGGCGAAAGCGGTTTGCCCAATAACACTATTACAGTCAACAACAGGATCAGCCATGTGATAACTTTGCAATGCTTGTTTGAAAACAACAAAAGTAATCTTGTGGGATGTTTTGTACAAATGTTTTTCGGATTCGAATTCGGAAAATGTGTGTGAACAGAAACGGAGTTACTGAAATAATAGGCTTACCCTTCACCAAGTATGTGGACCTGGGAAAGCATATTTTCAATCACTGCTCCCACATGGTCTTCATAGTAGGCATCTCCCATTGTCAACAACCTAAAGCATTTCAAATCCAGAACTAACGTCAGATTTGAATCCAATTAAAATTTATTAAAAATCCCAAATAATAAATGTGAACTTCAATACAAGCTTTGATCTCATAAAGTTAAGTGTAAAATAGCTAGCATGCACACAATAAATAACCAAATCTTTGAAATAAATATAAGGATATGAAGTTGGAAAAACCAAATGATAAAAAAAAAAAAATTAAAAAAAATTAAAAAAATTAAAAACAGAACCAGGAACGAAAAGAAACAAACAAAAACATGAAAGAAAAATGGAAGTGTGTTATTTTCTTCCCCAAAAGGAAAGAAAAGAGGCAGAAAAAATGGAAACTTACATGGAATTTATGTGATCAAAGCGCCAGAAAACCCCATAAGACCACCCATT
Source organism: Pyrus communis (assembly GCF_041283825.1). Classification (NCBI taxonomy): domain Eukaryota; kingdom Viridiplantae; phylum Streptophyta; class Magnoliopsida; order Rosales; family Rosaceae; genus Pyrus; species Pyrus communis. Next base: position 7,908,266 of record NC_142570.1, read on the forward strand.
GCCAACACACAGACTCCTCAGCCTCTCTCTCACCACTGAACTTTCACCCATTTCACTACCCAAATCAAACCAACCTCAAAAATCCCAAATCTTCAGAACCCCAAGTCCATGTCCAAGTCAACCAGGCAGCTCAACTCGGTCACTCAGTCTCAGTTGCTCAAAAACCCAGAAACCCAACTCTTTTTTTCTGGAATTTTTGTTGATACTTCAATAAATTAATGAAGCAGAAAAACCAAAGCTTGTTGCTTTCTGGTGTTGCTGCAAGAAAACAAGCCGAAGGGCACAACAAAGTTGGTGTCTTTATGAAACAAAGAGTGTTTGTGTTGTGTTGCCAGAAATTTTTGGAAGGTGGAAGTGGTCGGCTTAGAGTGTGAGAGTTTAAGATTAAAGGGAAAGGTTTTATATTTATATAGATGAGGAGAATGTGATGGGGCTGATTGTTAAGGTTTGCTTTCCTTTTTCTCTTTTTTTTTATTCAGCTCTCTCTAGTCTCCATAAATGTTATGGATTATTGTCTTTATGAGTTTAGCTTCGGTCATCACACCACACGGTGTTATTAATTTTCATGTTCTAAGATAGATAAAAGATAAAATTGATATAATTTTGTTTAATGCAATATAATATTAAATAAATTAATACACGTGTTTTAACATAATTGGATTTATAAATTTAAGAAAATGATAATAACATACAATTTTTTTCTTCTCCTACACATCTTCTGGTCATCACATGAAGATTACGGACAAGATTTATTAGAGATTTGTACAAAAGGAAAATTACATTTGTAATCAATTTATGTAGCAATATGACGGTCACATAAAATAATTTAATAAAAAACAATGAAAATGAAAAAGAAAAAGACGAAAATGAAATCTGATACACTACTCCGAAGTTAAAGGGGAACACTGAGATCTTGCCATCTTGGTATTGAATTTTCTTGTGGTAATATCTTTGTCTTGTTGGAGACTTGGACCTGCCGGTGACTGGTCCTCATTGGTCCGCCCAAATCACTTTCAGTTGATTTACCGGCTACAGCCGGTTATTATAGTTGAATATCTCGGAAGAAACTTTCCAAATCCCATGAGATGTTGAAGTTTCGCGAGATAGTAGAAAATGAAAGGGAAAATCTAGGTTTTTAATGCATAGTTATTAGGAAAATTTTTGGTTTAATTTATAATTTAATCATGAAATTTATGGAGTATTTATTTTTGTTTGACAGGTGTTGGGTTTATATTGGACAAGGGGATTTAATATAGAAAATGTATTTATTGATAAATGATATTATGAATTTAATTAATCAAACGAGTAATTGTGTTAATTAAAGTGCTTAATTTCTTCCGATTTTTGACAATCATAAAGCTCTTTATTTTATTATATTTCTTTTGCATTAACTTTACCAAAGCTATAAGATTACAAAGCTTACATTGAACAAGAAAATCAACGAACGAAATGGAAATGTACAAATTGACAAAGGCGATGATGACCTAGAGCTATTGACCAAAGGTGGAATTTCCTCTACTTTGAAAATTAGGAGCCTGGGTTTGGAATTAGTAGATGCGTAAGTTAGGACCTGTTTGGTATCCATCTTGGATACAAGTTCTAATGGGATCGTGATTGGAGAAGCCTGCAAATTCGAGCTCTTCTACTATAATGAGGCAGCTTAAGGCTCTGACATTACAGATTTCAAATTTCCACCCAGTTATGGGTTCAATTGTTTGCTCGAACAGATCCCACAAAACGGAATCAACGAAATTTATTGGTAGACCGATCGAAATCAACAATGGAACTAGAAACAAAATTATCAATCCACAAAAAAAAAAAAAAAAAGAAAAAAAAAAGAGGTGGAACTAGAAAAGTACTAATTTTGAGACACATGTAATAAACTCCCAAACAAGGTGAACATAAAAAAGCCACACAAGGCACACAAAAGCAACCGTCCCTAATCCCTATCGATCAACTCCTCAAAGCAACACACCCTACTACTTCTAACATTCTAGTGCCAATAACATTATTATGCAAAATCTCCTTTCCCATTATTACTTCTATAAATAATTAAATTTATGCATCCTACTACACTTAAAATACCAAGATAACTAATTAGGATTACAATTTAGTAATATTTTTCATCATCTGTCGGTACAGATTTCATGTGCGACATAGATGATGAGTGCCTAGTATAATATTTGTTTGAGTTTGATACAAAGTATGACTAATCCATTCTATAACCTAATCTAATAGTAAATCAAAAGATGAGTACTCACTAATGAATACTCCAAATTCCAATACCCGAAATATCATTGTCTCCAAAGAAAAAAAAAATTAATAAATAAAAAAAGGAAAATCTACATGCTAGCTAGCTTGCGCCACCTAAAGATCCATGCTAACTTGCGCCTCGACCAGTAGTATATTATCAACATCGCGTCCTGCGCAAGTTAGTAACTTTGATTTTAATAATTATGGACGGTTCTACTTTATTTCTATCACCCTTCTTTCTCCATCCCTATCTCACTTTTTAACATTTCATAGGTCATAGAACATCAAGGCCACTACAGAAATACCAATAAATTGTATTGGTATAACCATGCCTTGATGTCGTATAATTTGTAAAATGTTAAAGGCATTTGAAGTAGTTTTTAGAAACATATAACTGGTGAATTTTACGAAATAAGGGTTTCAAAAACATTTTCATTAAAAATGCTTTCATTTATTTTAAGAACATTTCTAAATTAATCATAATTTATTTTATGTAAGTCATTCTCCTAATGCAAAATGGTTATAGAATCATGACTCGAGTTAAATATTGTCTGACAGAATATTATCTCGATGAATTCAATCCATTACTACTACGTAACCAAATTAATTTGGTATAGATTCAAACTCATACATAAGTTTTTTTTTCTTTTTCGGAAAACTCATGAATAAGCAAATAATGTAGGGAATGATATTGTTGCTTGGTTGGGAAGAGTGGTGATGGCTGGCGGCTAATGGTCAATAGCTCTAATGGGAAAGTGGTCACCGTCGGAGCCCGACGATTATTTGTGCCAGAGAGAATATTCCTTATAGAATAGTGAGATGTCGGTGGGCTCTAGTAGGGGTCCTACCCTCGGGAAATGTTAAGAAATTTAGGGTCTGTGGGGTTTGTAGGGATCATTTTCTGATTTCATTCCCTGCCAATGCCTCCCCCCCTCTCTCTCTCTCTCTCTCTCTCTCTCTCTCTCTCTCTCTCTCTCTCTCTCTCTCTCTCTCACTCTCATTTTCCCGAAGACAGGTCTACACTCTAGTCACCCAGAGGAGAATAGCAATAATTAAATGGCAATTTTCTTCTATTTTAATGAAATATTATTCGAGAATTGCATATAATTCAAGTGCATCGAATATGAAGCACAATCATTGATGGCTCGTGGTCAATCCCGTTCAAAGTATCAAATATCGACAAGACGAAGGATTTTATTTCTAACTTGTGTATTTCTCATTAAGGTGGAGCTTAATGATATGTCATCAGAGCTGTGTTTGTATTAATTGTGTCACGCAATCATACACGATGGACGTTAACATATTTCTTCTCATTAATTCGTTGTTGACATAACATAAGCTCAAATAAGTAAGTTTAATGGGGCGCTCTAGTGTACATGACTTGTATTTGTCACATAAATAAAGTATAACGTAATAGTAGAAGAGACTATACAGTTTACAACATACGTTATATAGAAGAGCAATGGAATCATAACATTTTTTTGATTGCGTATGACATTAAATATGAGTAAACATAAAAGATCATGTGTTATATATAGAGCAATTCCAATTCACCAAGTAGACATAGTCACATCATATCACAATTCAGCGTAAAAGGGCTATGTAAGTGTAAGTACAGAGTGTGGTTAGGTAAAAAAAACAGCTAGTAAACAAGCCTAAGGATAGTCACACGCTATTTTTCTCTCTATATATACTCATGTTTAATTTTGTTTGTTATTTCTATTGACTTATACGATTCGACAACTAAAAGTAGAGAGAAGTTGTATAGAAAGAGAAAAATAGTTAGAAGTAGAATTGAAATTTCAAACCCTCCCCTTCATTAATAGCTAGCTCCTAATTCCATGGCCCCTTAATTTACACATGGCGGAGCCACTAAGGGACCAAAATGATCCTTGACCTATCCTGCCTTTTTTTATTCTTGTTATTATAATAGATGATGCTGCATATCAGTCTAACACACTTAAAATCCAAGTGTGTTTTAAACTCATTTTTTTCCATTTCAGGCCATGCCTCATTTTTCTTCCCCATCCCTCTTATTGTGGTGTAGTCTTCACTTCCCTCCTTATTATCAAATTTTCTTTGGCTTTAACTTATATTTAAAAAAAAAAAAAAAAAAAAACTCTTGCTTACCCTTTACCTCATATTTGGGTTTCTGGGCCTGTGCAATATTTTTTAGTTCTCTCTATTAAATTTAGGGTCTTTTAATTTTGATGCAAAATTACTCCAATCTCTCATGTTATGAGTTCAAATTACCTATGTATGTGAGAGACTCTCCCACACATAAAATTCTGGCTCCACCGTTGAATTAACATACTAACCTAGCGTGCACTTTTACCCCATCTCGTCTTTACACCACTTGAATAAAATCTCAATTGCTATGCATTTTTCTGGGGTAAAAGAAGAGAGTTTCATGCAAATATTTATGAATGGTTCATAGCCTTTTTCAATCTGATACATAACATAGCCCCAGATTGGTGAGCCATCCCCTATTTCTAAATATCAAACTGCACAATTTGTTTTTTACATACATGCTCCATAGAAACCCTAGACCTAGCTCAGTGACTTGTCAGTCCTTAACTGATACAGCTAAGCCAGCTGATCAACAACCAGAGCTATATTAATATTGAAAATTTGAAAACCTCTCTCTCTCTCTCTCTCTCTCTCTCTCTCTCTCTCTCTCTCTCTCTCTCTCTCTCTCTCTCTCTCTCTCTCTCTCTCTCTCTGTGTTTGTAGGGTATCCAAGGTCACCCTAAAAGCTTAGGGGAACATCCATTATTCTTCATGATAAATAAAATTATAAAAAGAGAGATCAAATGTTGGTGCATTAGTGCATGAGACATATATATGTATATGGGTCCCCATGCAAATCCATCTACAGTCTACTCCTAGTCTGAGAATCTTGACCTTTCACAATCCTGCTATTCACACCACCACCACCACCACCAAATTGGCAAATCCCTTCTTTACTCTTCTTCCCCATGCCAATTTGGATCTTTCACAATCCTATTTCATGTTTACATGACATTACACTCTCTCCATTACCCTATTCACCTCTTCTCCAATCTCCCTCCTCCATCAGCTGTATATCCTACTTCAATAAACTACCAAATTACCTATTGAACAACTTTCCTTTTCTTTTCTGGTCACTTTTTTTCACATTAGTATTAGAGACACCAACTTTTATCTCAACTTTAATGTGATTAGCTTGAGATCTTAACTAATGTGATAGCGTTTTATTTGTTTCTGTTTGGGTCTACTTTGGTTTTTATTTGTTTCTGTTTGGGTCTACTTTGGAGAGACTATTGGGTATCGTTGATTATATACACCTATGTATCTATTTCTCTCTCATTACTTAATTAATTATGTGATGATAGAGATAAATATATAATCATATACAACTGGTATTAGAGCATATTTTCTCATGCTCTTGACTTCATTTATTCTCAAAAAGTAAAAAGTCGTTGTATGATGCGTCACATCAGTTGGTAACTATAAGTTGGGATGACAATTAGGTCTCTATTGTTATTGTTTTTGGTAATTAACTTCCCTCCCAATTTTACTCAAACTGACAAGGCATTTCATGATTGAGAGTCAACCACAATGTGATTGTTCTTAAACATATTCATTTTGGTGTTTATATGTTGGATAATGTTAGGGAGATCAAATTTTTTAAACTAAATTGCAAACCAAATAATGTGTCACCAATAGGAAACAACCACATTAATCGATATTTAATTAATAATCTAATCATCAACAACCACATCATTTGGTTTACAAATTTGATTTTAAAAGTTTGGTCTCCCTAGCAATACCCTTATATGTTAGTTAAAATCGTTAATTATAAGGTCTCTGCCTTAAAACCATATTAGCTAGGAGCTCAAAATTTTGTGTTAGTGGGTGGGTTTGTCGAGGGAGATATAGAACCCACCACAAGTGATTGCAAAGACGCAAAGTTGCTCAATTTTTCTCAGCATCACCACCCTTCATCTTTATCAAGCAAAAGACCATGATTTTGTCTCCTCAAGACAACACACGCTTCATCATAGCCGTTGAGAATTAAGTCAACTGCATCAGAAAGTTTGGCTAATTACACTTTTCTTTTTTTCCTCCTTTTTTCTTTGGTCTTATTTTTTTTTTTGGGTAAAAAGGGAGGAATTGAAATCCGGCAATAGGATTTGGATTGCTGGTTGTCTTTCTCTTTTCCTTTCCTGTTTGATTTATAAAGAACAAACAAAGCCTGCTCAATTAAGAATTAAACTGTTTGAGTTGGTGACAGTGTGTATATTAAATGTTAAAAGTTCTTCATTTAGATGATGATTGAATATATGAAAAATTCAGATCTTACATAAAGTTTTAATTATTGTGTTAACATTTTTAAGCTTTATTTTCTTGGGAAGACATGCTTTGTCCTGTGAAATAAAGGGCAGGGATGGCCTATTTAAGGGGTACTGGACAGAAATCATTATTCATAGTCATAATGTTATGTTTTTTTGTTGTCAACCATAGATTTTCATTGTATCAAAGACGAATAGATAAGTTTACATCTTCAACAAGAATATCAAATAAGAATTCAGGGAAAAATGAAAAACAAACCCCATCTATGAGCACCCCCCATCCTGCATAAGAACGAGGCCATGGAATGAGCCGCCTTGTTGCAGCAATGAGGCACATACGAGAATTCGATGGACTCCATATCTAATGCTAACTGTCATATATCATATATAATACTTCCAATCGTGATATCTGGCTCCTTCTCGTTATAGTCATAATGTTATGTTGATCCCTACATATAACAGTGGCATATATATGAGATTCGCATTTCTAAATTTCTCAAGTTTTGACTTGGAAACTAGTTGCAACAATAATTCAACAATAGCCTCTATTACTTAATATAAATTATTTTTCAATCCTAGCTATATCTTGCAGCTTTGAGTATCTCTGATCGACTAGGATTCAGTGTGACTGTTAGACCTCCTTGCGGTGATACAAATCCATATATATAATTATGTCATCTTTATTCACAGCCTATGTTCCTTACAAATATACGAGTGGCGCATGTGGTTTCTAATATTTTCTCAAGTTTTGGCTTGCAAATTGACTGGAAACAATAATTTAGAATAGTCTCCATTAATGGATACAAATGTTTTCTAGTCTTAAGCTATCTTGCAACTAGAGTATTTGTATTATTTTGAACTGTGTCCCATGCGCGCGTGCGCGCGCACACACACACATATATATATATATAACCGTTTTCCCAACTAATTTTACTGAGGAAAATTGGTGTGGGTTTTATTAGGTAGAACAGTTTGCTCCGTAGCCGCAAAAGGTTGTTATTCTTCTGAATATGCTAAGCTAAATAGCAATCGACCTGCTTTACGTCTTTCTTTGTCAACGATGAGATGATCCCTTTTCTACAGAGAATAACATGCATGCTAGATAGTAAATTTGAATTGTGATTTTGACCTATGTTAATTATTGTTAAGCAGCACTAACTAAAGTATGTTCTAAATAAATAAGTTAATCATTTTAGATAATAACATGTACTCATTGCTATAGATTCTCATCTTACAAAGGCTGAGACTTCTTTAAGATAAATTGGGATAACTTTTGTTAAAGTAACAGCTGTGAATGAAATCAATCACAAAGTTTATATCTCTTTATTTTCTTTTTTGGTTTTAATGCCAACACAAAATGTACGCACACAAACAAATTTAACATGTAGAATTCATGAACATATGCAGTGTACTTTTACCTTACGAGATAATATTCACTATACAATCAAACAAGAATTCAAGTGGTATAATATGCTAGATTTAGAGAAATTTAGGGTTCTTGGCTCTTCTGCTCCAACCATTCAACCCCGACTAGGGTTCTTGGTGTCATTTAGTCCAAGGAAAAGGAAGATGGGATTTTGTCCTCGTCCAAATTTCGTCATGGATTTTCTCTTGGAAAAATCAATCATACAAGGAATCTCGGTGCTTTAGTGGAAGCTTTAAGCTGACAAAGCATTTGAGAGAGAGAGAGAGAGAGAGCTGCCACATAAGCTTTATATTGTCCAATAAAAGTGCAGCATAAATAAATGATAATCTTATAGCCTCCCTCTCACGTTACCATCAAAAGAGGAATACAATGCCATACGAAAGGCAAACTCAGAGCAAAATCTTTGGCTTTAAAACCTCACTTCATTTCCTGTTCAAATCAACTCAAAACACAGATTTGGCAACATATCGTTTCATGTCGTTAGGTTTTGCATATATGTAGGGTTTCACAGAGGAAACGCATAATTATTAGGTTACCCAAAAATGATCAAATGCAGCGTTTAGATGTCTGGGTAGCTAGGGAAAGTTGGCATTATGATTACTAAATATATCTCTATTTTTTGGCTTATCGTTTTTGTTCACACAACCGCCAAACAGAGGTCTAAGGCCACGTAAAACTGTGGGCATGTAAAACAGTAAAAGTTAAAATGATGACACATGGGATATATAGTTTTCGATGGCTCACTGTGTGGTCAGTTTTCACATTTGGGTTACTGCGTCTATAGAATCATGGACCGTCTAGGGTTACACAGCCTTCAGTGAGGTGGAGAGTACTGGAGACTGAGAGCTTGCTAGTGAACGAAGGTGGTACGTACCCTTGTTGCTTGTTTCGTAGCTAGCTAGCTAGCTCCCTCATCACGATCCTTACCCTTCGTTCTTATTTGAATTCTTTAGATTTAAGCCTTGCAACTCTAAACAAAAACCCACATATATTATAACTTCTAAACAAAACATAATTAAATTTTAAATATGATGTCATGTTGGATAAAAGATGTCCATGAATTTGTGTTTATTTACAAAATCATGCCACCAACTCTCTTATGCGTATCTTTTAGACATTTAATTTCTTTAATATATTTTTAATTTTGTGTGAACTCCAATCCAAAACCTAATTAGATCAAATATATACGGACATATATTCTACATTTATGTATACTAATACCATAAAAAGAAGTAGGAAAATTAATTTTGTTACAAATTTAAAAAGTAGGCACATTAATTTTCATGTAATTATACAGTAGGTAAATTATTTTCATAAAACTAAACAATAAATATTGTTTTCAAAAAATTAATTTTCATAGTAGGTAAATTTTTTCATGTAATTATACAATAGGTAAATTATTTTCATAAAATTAAACAATATATATTGTTTTCAAAAAAAATTAATTTTCATAGTAAGTAAACTATTTTCATGTAATTATATTGTAGGTATAAAATTAAACAATAGATATTGTTTTTATAAAATTAAACAATAGATATTGTTTTTATAAAATTAAACAATAGATATTGTTGAAAATAAACACTAAATTAGGTACATTCAAATTGAAATTTATTGTCGAAATTAAAAAAAAAATCCAAATTAATTCCTCCATCTAGAACCATATTTCATGGCTACAAGACCTTGCCAAATTCAATGCACGTGATCAATTAAAACAAATTACAAGAACTTTCCATACTGGTTTAGATGGGGTATATTAGGGATCCAAAAAATATAAAAACGGACACACAAACTTCATTTGGTAAGTTGCTTAGTTGGATCCTAATCTTTGGGTTTTATTCGGTTAAATATTATATGATGGGTTGGAGGCTAGAAAAAATGAGTTTGGAGGGGGAAGGTTAAATTTTGTGTTTTGTATTTTTTTATATTTTTTATCTCTTTCTGTTTTGTTTCAACTTGACTAATTTCATCCTTGGTGTTTCATCCAATTAAAGATTTTGGCCGGTGTAGTGGCGGAGTTAAGATTTTAGGTGAGGAAGGGCCTCACATAATTTACAAGAGAGTATAATACATGCTTGGAGTTGTGAGCTAATTAAATTTTTTGAGGCTCTAAATGTTTTTTCTATGTTGAAGTTAACCTTCCATTCTCAAGTCAATATAAAAAGTAATTAATCAAAAATTAAAGAGGATTAAGAGAATTAACCTTTCAATATCAAGTCAATGAAAAATGCTAGGGATACTAAGTTTTTAGACCATATTTTGGAGATCACATAATGTGGCACCGTTGATGATTGGATTCTTTCTTTATTGATTTAAAGAAATAGTCCAACCATTAACTGCTATATAATCATGTGGTCTTAAAATATGTCTCAAGTAGACGCTATCTTTAGCATCGCCCCAAGTCAATACGGAATAGATTGAGAATTTTCGAACAAAAAAATGAGAAGAATGGATTGGGAATTTGGTGAACAAAATATACGAAATTTTAAAAATTTAGTAAAAAGTTAAAAAGAACACAAACAAAATATATAAAATTCAAGAAGCAGAGAAAAAGTCAAAGTTTATTATTCTTTAGTTGGCAATGTAAAAGAATATTTTTTGATATTTGAATTTTAAGAATTATTGATTTGTTTATAAAATAAGATTTTAAATTTATTTTTAGGATGAGTGCTGTTGGGATTGAAACAAAAAAAGAGTCCTCTTATTTTAACTATTGGCAAATAGAAATTAAGAGTTTTGTGTAAATTAAAAGAAGTATAATATTAAGTTTATAAAATATATATATATATATATATATATATATATATAATACAAAAGTATTTAGAAAGGTTAGTTAGGAACTTAGGGGAATCCTTAGTGAAGGTAGGCCTAGGCCTATGGTGGCCTTAGAGTGCCTATGCCCCTGCTGGATCAGTTTATCTAATTTGACGTTAATCTAATTTTAGTTCATTTTTTCTTAATTTGATGTTAATCTATTATGATGTGTACCATTACATAAGCTCTCAAATTGAAAACACATAGACCAAATTGAAAATGTGAGGAAACAAAATAAAGTCCATGACCCATTGGTAAAACCCTATTATTTTGATCAGTTCAATTTGGATACTTGTGGTACTTCAATAGAAGAAAACTACTGTATTAATGAAGGCTTGTAAGTGCTATGAGTACATTAAGGTTATGTTTGGGTGACCAACTTCCAAGTTTCAAAGGATTTAGGTTAAATGAGACAGAAATATACTGCGAAGTTATAAATGTACTACATAATCATTCCGAGTAATGTGATTTGCAAATCTCTTACATAATTTCTTTGTATCATTCCTGATAAAGCGCATTTCTAATCTCCTCTATCTAATATTAATTCATTCATTTACTAACTTGCCCTCAAACTTAGGACTTGAAAGTCCCTCAAAACTATCCTAAAATAGAGAGATCAAGAGTAAAACTTTGTTATTGTAATCCATTCCTTAGTTAACAAAACAATATTCTCTTTGTTGTGGAAGTTGAGTAAATATACTTGATAAGTTAACCAGATAAAAACATAAGTTTTTCCAGCATGAATTAAAAGTTGGACGAACACCAAAAATCTAATGGCTAACTCGAAAAATTTGGCAAACCACCTCCAATACACTCATGTAGACCTCTAAAGAAGTGTATATAAGTAGTATTACATTTTCGAATCAAACTATTACTAATAATATTACAAGACTTTCTTTATAAGAGTTCGTTTCTCGTCTTTCGTCTTTATGAATAGATGGAAACAAAGAAATGATAGAGCTTTTGAACGAAGGAGTAGATGACAAAGGTAAAGAGTAACAATTGCATTAATTTGCATTGATTAACAAAAGCTCGAGAGCTTAAAAACTCCATTGAGGCACGACTGATGATCCAATCATGATCATGTTGATTTAATCAAGAAGATGGTCTCTCCTTCCTCCCCATATCAGCAAGCAAAAGGCAGGTCCACAGGTCCAGCCTCCGGACCCCCACCCCCAGAGACACGGGGCCCCCCACCTTCTATACAAACAAACAAAGCAAAAGTCCTTCTGGCCCTTTCTCTCCCCTGATTTAGGCTCCCTTTTTACGGTTTTACCCGATTACCCAAAAACAGCATCCGACAATCATATTTTTCACCCCCTTCTCCACTACACTACTGTTTTCCACCAGAGAATGTCTCTCTCTCTCTCTCTGTCTCTCTGTCTCTCTCTCTCTCTCTCTCCCCCCTCATTTTTTACACAACCATTGTGAATTGTGTGCCGGCTGGTCATGACTTGGGTTGAACGCCACATGATTCCTCTTTCACAAACTACACACAATTCTAACAATTAATTAGTTATATATACACACACATTACGCTTACACTATATATATTATGATTGCTGGATAATATTAATATATGAGGAATGTTAATTGTTATTATTATACGGCTTGAGCTGTATAATATATACTATAGGTTCATAATTATAAGACTTGGAGTTTTCAACGCTATATTGGAGGTGGAGAGCAATTCCAAAACTATTCTCTTCTAGCCAAGTCCTTGATAGGTTAGAGCCATAGTGTAATTATCTTGATGATTTTTTTTTTTTTTTTGTGAAATATTGTGATGATTAGTAGAAGAATGTACAGTAGTGATTGGTACACACTAATGAAAGTGATGTAATGCAAATATTGTGCTAGCCCCTTGTAAGGCTAATCCCATCTCTCTTCCTCTTAATGTAGATAATATCATTTATTCTAAAAAAAAAAGAAAAATACTAATTAATCATAAGGGTTTAACGGGTCATAGAAATAAAACCAGAGTTTCAAACTTTACTGAAATGAACTTAATCTTCTGAACTATTTTTTTTTCTTTCCAAGTACACATGCTTAGCCAACATCAAGATCACCGTCCTTTCATCACACATTATATGTACAACCCTTCATAGTGTCGTAACTTCGTCCTGATGAGTCAGTCTCACACTAAAAAGTTAATAGGAACATACAACTTAGTATTCTGCATGCGCATGACTATTATGCTTAATGAAATTCATAGTCCACGTTAGTATTGGGGTTGGATAGTTTCATAGAGCTTTCCCTAATGTTTAGTTTTACTTCACACTTTCCATACAAATTAGGGTTTACCGTCTCCTAATGCTTTTCAAACCCTAATTTGCTAAAGTGAAAGTCTTTTGCAAGCAGTTTTCACCACTGGCGTTTTGAGTTGTGGTACGCCTCCGAGTGGTTGCCATCAATCAGCCACACAAAAAGCCAATATGGACCATGAGATAATTTTCAGGGTGACCGGTATATGGAGTGGTACACCCAAGTGCCATTATACAAATGATGTGATATTTGTGCTAGAAACTTAATAACTTAAAAAGTAAAATTTTCCATCATTTTTATTAAAACATGTGATATACCATTTATGTTTCAGTCATAATTAAAAATTTCTTTGTAAATCATCATCCTGATGCATCGAAAACATATTATTCTCTTTTGCTCAATGCCGGACACGTGGCGGACGGACGATGTTGATGGACGCGTCAATCAGACGGCAGTTATTTTGAGATGGCGAGTGCCGGCGATACGGGGAACAAGTAACCGGGCAGTTCAGATGCTTTTGCAACCTCTAATTAGTCAGTGTGGTCTCTCCTCTCTGGGAAGAAGAGAGGACGAGGGGGGGGGACCAGCGTAGGTTGTGGGGGGCCGCACTGGACCAGTGTCTGCCACGTCATTGTACAATGCTGGGTGGAATGATGACCCTGTCAGGTATTGATGATGCGGATTGACGTAATCATGGTCTCCGAGCATTTTCCACTGAAGGGGCAGAACAGAAGCAGAAGCCAAAAGCGGTGTCTAGTTTTGTCATTCTTCCGACTTCGGTTTCGCACGTGGGAAATCTTCTTTATCTGCCTTCTCTTGAGTAAATTGGAAATGAGCTTGAAATAGCCCATAACATTTTTTGGGCATGATTATTAGGCCCATGGACAAACTGATTAGCTTTTAGGTGTTTTTTTGGGGTCAAAAGTTTGGAAAATATCTCATGAGTGATTTGGGCACCCAATTATACAAGCATGCCCTAAAGGTAACAAAACGTTTTGTAGACATGAGCGTAACTATATTGGCCAAAGTGGATGTGCTTCCCTTATGCATGGAGTTTGAGTCTCCTTTCCCATAATTTAGATTAGCTTATGGTAGGATGCCGGTAGTATAAGTCACAAAAAAAGTAACAAAGTTGCATCACTCGACATGATTGTAACTTGGGCGGAAGGGCCCAAAACTGCCAAAGCCCAAGCCGATCAACATCCATAATGAATTTGCATCCTTAACGGTGAAATGTAATCAATTATTATTTCACTTGGCGCACTGCGTCAGACTCTAATCAAAGTTTTATCAAACAATAATCTTTTGCAAGTTAATACATACTCATGCAAATTCAAATACCCCTGGTTTTGAATTGGTACATAAATTAAGCATCTAGGAGAAATGAAAATCCTCACCTTAATTATCTTTATTACAAAACAACATTGAAGTCAGGGTTTTGATATAAAAAGGTGATTAAGGTAGGTAGCTCATTGGGTTCAGTATGAGGAAGACAGCAGCAACGTTTTCCAGTTCCACCAGCTTGGTTGGGAGAACAACACATTTGATGGCGTTAGGGTTCAATATTCCCATGTCTCTACGCACAGGGCCGCAGTCTCACATGCCCTTGCATTCCCTGCTACTCAAAACGCAATCGTCGAGCTTGTACTTGTTTGGAGCAACATCATCCAGATCGGAATCGTCGTCGTAATTACAAAGATCACTTTCTGCAATATCAGAAGGGAAAAAAAATGCAGTATTCAAAATTTCAGAATATACTAGGGCAAAAACGTAATTATAGAACTATATGAGATGCTAAGGAGAGAGATGTCCCATGGGGGTCTGCATGCACAATGGAAAGAATGAGAGGTGGAGGAATATGAGAAGAAGAGCAAGCAGACGTATTAGCTGAGGCTTAGATGACGATGCCATGACCATTAACAAGCATGCAGACTCCAGCAGAGCAGGTTAGGGTTTTATACAAAGGGACTGACAAAGTTTACTTTGCATTTGGAATTAATGCAAGAATCCACCTTATAGTAAAAGTATAGATTTTGACATTCAATTGCAAAGTTCTTTCATGAAATTTGGGAATACAGTGTGGCGGATTCAGGATTTTAACATTAGATGGTCCTAATATAAAAACTCTCAAGAAACTAGATGAAATAACACTGAAAAATTAAACGATAAACTACTAACTTTTCAATCAAAATATTTGTACAAACAACAAAGACTAAATTTGTCCACAAAAGGCTTCATACTCTGAAAAAGTGAATGGAAAATCATGATGGTTAGTTCTAAAAGGCTTCACCAATATATATGCTCTTCGAACCTCATCTCGAATATTTGCAGACTAATCTTTCATTGGAATTCTCTTTCCGGGGTCTCTCTCAAGATTATCTAAATCAGTTTCTAACTAGTTTTGTTGTGGAGTGGAACTATCCAGAATCAGATTGGAACTATTTGGAATGGAGTGGAACTATCCTGAATAGGTTTGGAATTGTCCAAAATTAGAGTTGAGCTATAAGGAATAGAATTGTCCAAACTAATCGATGATGATTTTTGCTTCTAATATCGTCCAATACTTCTAATTTCTACACATATCAATTATTCAAAACAAAAAATCATACTAATGAAGCCAAAAAATATGTATATAACCAACAAATGATCCAAACAATTGCAAAAGGTTATGACAAATTAACAATAACTATAATCTTTATGTGTTTAATATCTTATTTGATTAATTTAGACTAAATTAGAAAACTTACTTAAATTTAGAAGGGGATTAAATGATGGTGGAGAGAAGTGAACCAGGTGGTGGTTGTGGAGAGGAGACTGGTGGTGGCCTGGGATTGGTTGTGTGGGGATAGCCAATTAGCCAATTAGGGAACTGGAATTTCAAAAGTGAATGAAATGGGATTGGGTGAAGTGAAGTCTGGAGGTATGGGGTAGAGGAAACAGTCATTCGAACCTTTCTTTCTTTATTTTAATTAAAAAAGATGAGGCTCTCATGTGGCTTAATAAGAAGGTTGTTTTTTTTTTTTTTAAGATGGGGCTTGGCTCAAAACGATATCGTTTTGGTAAATTCATTTAAAAAAAATAAATAAATAAATAAATCGTCTTCTTCTGCTTTTGGTTTGCAAAACCTGCTGTGTAGTCGTCGCTACTCTTCTCCTACACCACACGCCCATACTTGGGTTTTCCTTGGAGGTCCTCATAGCCACTTATCCGAGCTTCTGGTTGGTCCCAGGACCACCGAAGTCCCTTAATAAATCTTTCCTTGATCATGAACTAATTGAGTTCATAAAATTTCATTAGCAACCATGCAAGCTCGATCGCAAATCAACATAACACGACAAATATGTACCGAAAGTATACGTAAGTCAACTTGACTATAGCTAGATTATAAAACTATACGTTGTTATTTGTCGCAACAGCACCGCCCATGCAACTAAAGCCAAATGAAGACCGGTGAAAAATGTTAGGACAAAAGAACCACAAAGAGAAAGGGAAGTGAAAAGGGAGAGGAAGGTGATGGTTGCGGTCGACCAATGAAGCTAAAGTCATGAGTAGGCGGCTAGGTGCGAGTTTCTCTTTTCTCTCTATCTACCTACAATTAATTAATAAGTAAAAATGAAGTCTCTTGTGAGTACACATGGATGATCGTTATCACAAATTCAATCTTTTTCTTCAAGTATTATTTAATAATTTGGCATACGCTTTATTCTTGTCTGAGGCTTTCCATCAATTTCTGTTTTAATACGAAAAACATGCTTTGTTTGTTAAGAAGGTCAAAAAAATCAAAAGATCAGACAAATTTTTATGAACTTTCTTTTCTGATATGTGTAAGACATGGAAGCCGAACCTTTTACCTCTTTTGACATTGTGGATGAGAAATTTTAGTAAAGAATAACTAGTCAATAACTTTCGAATGTAAATATCCCTCCCCCTAGTAGATGTGATTAAGCCTGCCACGCTAGTTCCTTGCCCAACAAGCTTTTGCAATTCCGAAGTGTGAGTTACGGGCACTCAAGAAGTGGCTCTGGGACACCCAACTCCAAATACTATTCTTACTTTCTTAGCCCCTATCCAATTACCAATCTCGATAATGGTAGCTGAATAATGTTATGTTATACATCTTTATCCTTCTGTCCCAAGTTGCAACTTATGAATCCATCATCTCCTAAACCAATCTGCACCAAAAGGTGTTTCAGCTCTATGGCTTTTTGGGCGTTTGGGCCTCAGTGTTCCAAATAAAAAAATTGATATCAAAATCCAATTGGATCATCTCATTTCCTTCATATTATATAAAAAAAATGTGTGCATCTATGATACTAAAATGGACCAATAATAACAACAAAGTCTTATTCCACTAAGTTGACTGTATGAATTTTAGAACATTACCATACTCAATTTTGTGCCAAAGTCTTCTATTAGCTCCAAGTACTCCATTTCTTTTCTTAAAGTGTTTTTCCAAGTCTTCTTAGGTCTTCCTTTATCCTTTTTGCTCTGACCCTCTATCCCATAATTGCATTTTCTAACCAGAGCATTTGCAGATCTTCGATTTACATGTCCAAACAACCTTAACCGATTTTCTCTCATCTTATCTTCAATTGGGCACTCCTACTTTACCTCAGATATTGTTAATCCTGTATTTTCTCGTGTGACCAGACATCCAACAAAGCATTCTCATCTCCACTACATTATTTTTTACACTGTTGATGTTTTACCGTCCAATATTCCTTACCATAAAGTGTTGGCCTAATTACCGTCATATAAAATTTTCCCTTGAGCTATAGTGGCATACGACAGTCGCACAACACACCCGATACACTCTTCCATTTCATCCATTTAGCTTATATTCTACGGTTGAGATCTCCATCCAATTCTCTATTCTTTTGCAAGATAAATCCAAGATACTAAAATTGTTCAATCTTTTGTACTTTCTGATCTCTGATCCTCACTCCTATCTCATTTGTACCTCCATTGGATTGAACTTACACTTCATATACTCTGTCTTTGACCTACTTATGCAAAAACGTTTAGATTCGAACACTTTCCACTAAGACGCTAGACGCTAGTCAGGTGACGAGTTAGGGCCTAGCACCTAGGTGGTTAGGCGGGCTAGGCGGATTTAACTAAATTCATTAAATTTCATGTAAATAAGTGTGTGCTTATACTTAAAATATATATAATTTCATCATAAACTACAAAATAGAATGACACATATATTATGAAGTAGTGGAACATAATGAAAACATGGGAAACAAGTATATAATGTGTGCTCATTTAAGTATCCAGAAAAAAATAAAATGCAAAATGAAGGTTATTTATTTTTTGCCTAAGTGAGTTGCAACCTAGGCGGGTGCCTAGGCGGTCTAGGCGGGCACCTCGGCAGGTCTAGGCGCCCTTTCTTAATTTTCAAACACCTAGACATTAATCGGGACGGTGGCCGCCTAGCGCCTAGGCTGGGCCTAGGCGGCGCTAAGAGTTGATTTTTCGAACAATGCCCGAGAGTGACGAAAGTCATTTATTGAAAACATGAGAACTAAAATATGAATAAGATAAAGGAGATTTAAATATAATTAATATGCAAATGAGGAATGTGTTCAGAGCATACAACTAACTAGAACACTAAAAGAAATAATATAAAATTGAATGAATAAAGGAATGGGTCCTACAACAAGAGGACTCGAAGATGCTGATGCGGAAGTGCCTTGACGCCGGGATTGTAAGCCTCGATTCTAAGTCCTGAGAGGGGTGCAAAACAAACATGAGTGGACCAAGTTGATATATATAATATGTGCTAAAACAGTTATCAACATACTAATTGTAACAACCCAAAATTTCTAATTCGGAAGCTAATTACTAAGATAGGCCTAAATTATTTTTCTTAGCCAAATTTCAAGAAAAGAATAATCTCAGTTATTTTATTATGGTTGCATCTAACCTTCTCGTTAGACTGCCTATGTACCCGACTAAGGGATCAAGCCATTCGTAGTTCACATTTCATTTTCCAAACCATATCCGATAATATGCAAATTAGGGTTGGGCAAACGGGTCTTAGGCCCGCGGGTAGGGGCGGGTATAGGCGGGTCGGGGCGGGTACGGGGCGGGTCCTGTTTTTAAATAGGGGGAAACGGGGCGGGGCGGGCCTAGGTAATGTTTTTCTAGGGTCGGGCCGGTTCCAGATTTATAGAAAAACGGGGCCCCGAACCGGCCCGTTTGTAATTGAAATGGACGGCCCAGATTGAATTGTTACAGACCTTCCAATCATGACCGTTGGTTTTAGGTTTACCCTAATAGAGAGTCTTTGCTGTTTGCTGCTCTCTCTCGAATCCTCGATCGACCTCTCAACCTTTCCGTCTCTGACTCTCTCATCCTCGATTTTCTTCTTGAAGTCCGACATCACCTCACCGTCTCTGCAACACTCCATCACCTCACCGTCTCTGCAACACTCCATCGCCGTTGCCAGTTCAGGTGAATTCTTTAACCTCTTTTTTTTTTTTTTTTTTTTTTTTATAATAGGTTCTTTAACCTCTGATCTGATGATTCTGATCTGATGTATGTAATCTGTGCTCAATATATTGGGATGTTCATGTTTGTTCTTGCTGATTTGGTGGATTTTTTTGATTTTTTAGCTTCTTTAACCTCTGATCTGATCGGATGTATGTAACCTGCTCCTTCTGTTCCACACGGTCGTCATGTATGTCATTGTGTTTCTTTACAGTTGGTAGATTATTTCCATTACACTGATACCCTGTGTGGTTTGAATACAAAAGACTAAAATTTGTCATTTATAATTGTGAATCTGCACCACTAAGATTTTCTCTGTTGTACAGTGGGCACCATGTCATGCTGTTGTTGCCACACCATTGCTAGTTGCATTTTTTAGCTTCGTTTGTTTGCTAGAAATGCATGAGATTGAAAGACATGGCCACCTATCTGATTTTATCGTGTTGTTTCTATATTAAGGGCTGACACTCTTGAAGAACTTGGAGCTATCTGATACTGAAGTTGGAAGCAACGGGCTTCGTCATCTCTCAGGTGATGATTGATTGCATTGCATCAGAGTCTCAGACTATTGCATGGTTATGATCTGAATGTTTTCCGAGTTCAGTGTGAGGCTGTAGGCTATACATTATGCTGAAGCTTTGAATTTACTACCTTGTTAGTTTGTGGCTCAAATTCTTTGAAGGTCTCATTAGTGTTCAAAGTTAAACTGCACCTCATAATTTTTCTGCTAAGCAGTTTGTAAACTTTGTATTATTTGGTGCATGTTCATCTTTTTGAAAGCATTTCTTTTTAAGCATTAATTTGGGTGGCTGTTATCACTTTCAGGTTTGAAAAATCTCGAAAGTTTGAACTTGTCGTTCACCCTAGTAACTGACAGTGGCTTGAAAAGGTTATCTGGATTGACATCTCTCAAATCACTTAATCTGGATGCTCGGCAAATTTCTGATGCTGGACTTGCAGCTATTACAAGTAAGGATTTTTGTGTATTTTTAAGCTGTAGAGGGAAAATATTGGCTATTTGTGTAGAAAACCTTGTGATCGACGCATTGATTTCCACTGAAATTAATCATGTTCTTGAATTCTTCTAATCATAACTATATAGACAGTCAAAGAATTTATGCCGAAGGTGGTGCAGGTCTTACAGGATTGACACATCTGGACCTATTTGGTGCTCGCATTTCAGATTCTGGAGCAAACAATTGTAAGATCTGCAATAAGTAAGGTACCATATAATAATTTGTTTGCTTACTGGATGGTTATTTTTTGTTTGCTTACATATACATCTCCTTTGACATTTGAAGTAATTATTCTAATTGACAATTTCAGGTATCTCCTTTGACATTTACTCTTTTGTATCTCATATTTTAGTATAAGTTTTATTCTAAAGTGATAGTTTATATGGCTTTGATAAAATTTATCTTCTACGTTAACAAGTCTTCAAGGAAATATAAATTAATGGGATTAGAAGTTAGGACCTGTATGCAATGCAAGAATGAGAACCGAGGCCTTCTGCCTGCATATATATATATATATATATATATATATATATATAATATAATACATATACATATACATCTCACACACACACACACAGTGACACACACAATAAGTACTTGGCCAATATTGCAGAAAACAGTTTCTTTAGCAGCTGCATGTTACTGCCCTGCACACGATTTGAATTTTGAAATCTGAATTCTGATTGCATTTACTTGCATTGCTGCATTTCCAAGAATATTATATGCATTTTCTTGATTGTTTGGGAATTGGTTTCAGATTCCGGAGCCACTTATTACTGAGAAAGTTTGGAAATTGGAAGATTTTGAGTCATATCCTGCTTGCTTACTGGTGAGTTCTTGGTTTGGAACTTTGGATGGTTATTTTTTGTTTTGGATGGTTATTTTTTGTTTGGATGGTTATATTTTGTTTGCTTACATATACATCTCACACACACATTACTGCTGCATGTTACTGCTGCATTGGATGGTTATTTTTTATTTCTTGGTTTGGTGAGTTCTTGCTTACTGCTGCATGTTACTGGCCTGCACACGATTTGAATTTTGAAGTACATGAGAAAAACTGCAAGTGCATGCATGCTGCTGCATGTACTTTAAATTATGTCTACTAGATTATTTGCTATTTTATTTACATGGAGATTATGCTTTTTTGGGTTTAAATTATGTATAATGTGTAGATTATGCTTACATGGAGATTATGCTATTTTATTTGATTAATGAATATAGTTCCATTATTTAATTTTTACAGATTTTTACATAATGTCTCAATCTCAAAGTCAAAGTACCCCTAGTAGTACTAATGTAGCATCATCTACGGCTACATCACCATGTCCTCCACAACCCACACAGTCAAAACCATCAATGCCTCCCCCAAACCCCTCATCCTCCAGAAAAAGAAAAGCACCACCTATTCCAAAGACAAAACAACCAACTATAATAGCTTCACTAGAGAGATCTTCTTCTGAGAGATCTTGGGTTTGGGATCATGTCACTAAGTGTACCGTCTCGGAAATACAAGAAGTAGAAAAGGATGGAAAGAAAAAGAAGGTGGAGGTACAAGTATTGAAGGCTAAGTGTAACCATTGTAGCGCCCTTTTTGCATGTGATACTAGTGGGGGTGGGACTAGTACTTACATTAAACATATCAATAAACATTGCAAGTCATATAAACCAACTGATGAGTTGCAAAAGGTTCTAGGTAGTTCTGGACCTTCTGGGGATGTCAAAAACATGCTTGTTGCTAAAGGGTGGAGCCAAGAAGAAAGTGTGGAAGGTATTATTGAGTTTATTGTGATGGAGGAGGTACCTTTTAGTATTGTGGAGAGTGAAGGGTTTAGGCGGATGATGTGCAAAGTCCAGCCTAGATTGCATGTTCCATCTCGGAGAACTATCGTGAGGGAGTTATTCAGTATGTATGATAGCATGAAAGAGCAGTTAAAAAAGGAGATACACAATCATAGAGTGAGCTTGACTACCGATACATGGACAAGTGTGCAAAATTTGAACTACATGGTGCTAACTGCTCATTTTGTGGATGATGATTGGAATATGCACAAAAGGATTCTAAACTTTTGTTTGATTTCAAGTCATGAAGGCAAAGAAATAGGGAAGATGATTGAGCAATGTTTGGTTGAGTGGGGGATTGAAAAGGTAATGTGCATTTCAGTTGACAATGCATCGGCTAATAAGGTGGCAATTGAGTATGTTGTTCGTAAAATGCAGAAATGGCCTAATAGTAAAGTGATTATGAATGGCAAGTTTATGCATGTGAGGTGCTTAGCTCATATTATCAACTTGGTAGTGAAACATGGGTTGAAAAGATTAGAGACAAGTGTGGATGCTCTTAGAAATGCCGTGCGGTTTGTGAGATCAAGTCCCCGAAGGTTAAGTTATTTCAAGAAATGTGTGGAGAATGAGAAGTTGGATAGTAGGGGTCTAGTTGTTATGGATGTGCCTACTAGGTGGAATAGCACATACATGATGCTAGAATCTTGCTTGAAGTTTAAAAAAGCATTTGAAAGGATGATCGAAGATGATGAAGCCAATATATACACCACCTATTTCAGTGAAAAGGTGTTTAGTGATGAAGGAGAAGAAGTGGCGGGTAAAGGGAGGATTGGACCACCTAAGGAGGAAGATTGGGATAGTGCAGAAGTGTTTGTGAAATTTTTAAAGGTCTTCTATCTTGTAACTTTGAAAGTTAGTGCAACTAAGTATCCCACAGCTAACACAGCTGTTCATGATGTCATTGCTGTGGAAAACGAGATAGAAAAACTTTTTTTGCCTGAATATATGCAAACTGGAGGACCTGCAGAGTTGGTGCTACGTGATATGGCATTCAACATGAGAGCCAAATATCGAAAGTATTTTGGTTCAATTGAGTCCCTTAATCAAATATTTGTAATTGCCCTTGTCTTAGACCCAAGGTTCAAATTGAGGCACTACATGCACTTGTGTAGAAAGCAATTACAACTTCTTGATGAAGAGATTGAACAAAAAAGTAATCAAGTGAAGACATTGTTGAAGACAATGTGTGATGAGTATGCTAGTGAAGCTTTCGATTCACAAACACAACAAAAGGGTCGAGAAGATTTAGTTCTTGACACTTCTTCTTCAAGGGTAAAACAATCATCTTCTAGTGTGCCAACAGAAAATCCAATGATATTTAGTCAAATCATGGATGATTGGGAAAAGGAACTAGAAGACACCGAGGATATTGCGCTTGCACATGAGGTGGATAGGTATCTCCTTGACACTGTAGAGAAAGTACCACATGGTTCACAATTTGATGTTTTGAAATGGTGGAAGTTGAAAGGGAGGACCACATATCCCACACTTGCTTTGATAGCGAAAGATGTCTTGCCAATTCAAGTGTCAACAGTTGCCAGTGAGAGTGCATTTAGTGGAGGAAAGAGAGTAATTGATCCTTGTAGATCATGTCTCCTTCCTCAAACAGTGGAGTCATTGATGTGCCTTCAAAATTGGATAAGAAGTGAACCAATTGGCAGCATTGAGTATGAAGCAAGTCCCGCGGAGCTTGAATTTTATCAAGAGTGTGAAGAAGGTAATTATCTTGTTTTTAATAGTTTGGTTTATAACTTTATATTAATTGGTTTACAATTAACGGTTGTTCTTTGTTGTAGAATATAAAAGAAAAAGAGCAAATACTATATCTACAAGTTCAACAATCTCATCAAGTGTTCCTGAAATTGAAACAACTCAAACGAATAAAGGAAAAGGAATTGCGGTAATATTTCAAACTCAAATGAATAAACTTTAAATTTCAATAATTCAATTTGAATGAGGATAGATAATATGATGTTGGATGTTAAAAATGTCATGTTTATATTCTATTTTTGTTTACAGATTCAATGAAGATTGTTGTTGGAACTTGGGTGTTGGAACTTGGATTTTCGGATATTTTGTATGTTGATTTAATTTTTAGATGTTGGAAGATGTAATATTATTATTTTGAATGTATTGTTAATTTATAAACTTGGATGTTGGACTTTGTATTTAGATTGGATGTGAATAATGGTGAATTTGTGCAAAATATGCGTAAATGCAGTTGCAATCTGTGCAAATCTGTGCAAATCTGTGCAGTTTGCAATCTGTGCAGTTTTGTGCAGATTGCAATCTGTGCAGTTTGCAATCTGTGCAAATCTGTGCAGTTTGCAATCTGTGCAAATCTGTGCAGATTGCAAACTGTGCAGTTTGCAATCTGTAAATATGTACAATTTTTTTTTTCTTTCAAACAACCAAAAAAAAAAAGGGACCCGTGGACCCGGCCCGAACCGGCCCGTTTCAACCGGGCCGGGTAATGACCGGTTCTTATATTGAAAAATGTAATCCCCGGCCCGGCCCGCCCCGTTTCCTTTGAACTTAGGTCCGGTCCGGTCCCTTCAAAATTGGGCCCGGCCCGGCCCGTGCCCAGCCCTAATGCAAATAACCGAAATAACCAACTTTGGGTTTAAGAATAGAAACACATCAATTTGGTACCAAACTCATATTTAGAATATCAAAATATGCACAAAATGGCAACATTGACCCACTGGCCAATCGCGTCCGCACGTGCCGCCGCGGATGGCAGTTTCCAGCGAACGGAAACCCAATTTTCCGACTAACTTCAAAAATTACCAAATTTTACAAGTATGAAGATCTCAATTAGTTGAGTAATTTTCATAACTGGGCCAAACTCTAATTCGGCTAGGAAACGCCTAAAATCAGCATTGGACCGCCGGAAACCTTTGAAATAGGCGTTCACGATTCAACCTCAAAACACACTCTGGCGCCCCAACCATTGCTTAGGCTTTGTTCCTGACATTGAAGGGAGACTATTGGTGGTGGTAATGGTAGGAGTTAGCTTCGGATTTTGGCAAATCGAAGCCAAATGCGCCCACTCCGTACATTTTTTGTCGAAATCCACCAATTTTATCATATTTTGTGACGGAAACGGAAAGAGGAACGATTGGGTTCAAAGTAAGGATCATTTTGACACTGGTCCTGTCATCAACGATGGCTTGCTTCTCCCTTCCCTCCTTTCTCTCCTTTGTTTTCTCCTTGATTGGCCGGTTCCCCCCTCTTTGTTCCCTTCTTTCTTTCCTTCCTTCATCACAGCCACACACGTGGCATCCCAGATTTGGCTCCAAATATCTAGAGCCTTCCATAAATGGTAAATTGACCATTTGTCCTTGACTTCAATCGTTAATAACATCTTCGTTATAACTCCGTTTCACGAATGGTTTGCGCCTACATGTTCGTGAGATCAAGCTCTATCCAAATATACCAAGAAATAAAATATATGAGGATAACATACGTCCTCATATAATTCAATTTAGCCAACTAGGACATTTTCATCTTTTCCACTTTTCAAAAAAAATTCCACATAATCATATATTTTAAATATTTCTAGGGTATTACATTCGACCCCCATTAAAATAAATCTCATCCTCAAGATTTCTACCCTCAAATAACGGAAAAGGAATTAACGCTAATTCCAACATTCCATTTATAGTGAATAAAATCATAACCTCGGTCTACAATTTTATTCAAGCCCCCAGAAATAAATACTTCCGCAAAGTAATCATTTACAATTAGGTTTCCTACCACGCTCATTGGTAGAATAAATATAAAAAATTTTAGCCATACACATTGGCAAAATAATACCAAACATCAAGCCATAATCCTCAGGCCTAAATAAATACTAGCTTACCAACCACATCTACGTTTGGTTAGATAAATATTAACATCATAATCACAATCATTGGTAAACTACTTACCATCATTGCCATATTTATCATTGACGAAAGAATTATCATAAATTCCCAGCCGTAACCATCATCGACCAAATAGATATCAAAATTTCAAGTCATAATCATCAGTGGCTAAATAAATATCACAATCTTAAGTCAAACCATTAGAATTGGCAAATCAAATATTAGAAATTCCAACCAAAATCATTGGAATTTCCAATCACAATTATTGGTAAAACCACTTACCATCATTGGCTATACGCAGCCATTACCACGATTCTTCCTCAAAATTTCTAGCCACAATCATTGGCGATATCAAACATCAGAAAAGTTTGGCCATATTCATCCTTGGCAAAACAAATATCATAAATTACAGCCAAACCATCATTGGCCAAATAAATATCAGAATTTCAAGCCACACCAACTATTGGTAAAACCACTTACCATTATTGTAATTTTCATCCATGGCAAGACAAATGTCATAAGTTCAAGCCATAGCAATCATCGGCCAAATAAATACCAAAATACCAAGCCATAATCATCAGTGGCTAGGCAAAAATCACAATTTCAAGCCAATTCATTTAAATTGGCAATTCAAATACAAGAAATTCCAACCAAAACCATTGGAATTTCAAATCACAATCACTGGTAAAATCACTTACCATTATTGGCTAAACATAGCCGTCACCACGATTCACCTTCAAAATTCGTGTGCCAACATAATCCAATTTGATGACCAGTCTCCTGGCCGATTAACCTCACTTCAATCTGACCACAACAACACGAAGTAGGGTAACGAGAGTGTCCATTTAATCCTACACCCCAGAACCAAGTACCCTCCCCATAGGATATGGTACAACTCCGGCCGTGTAGGCCTCCAGAGGTTTAGGGGATCGAAACCCAAGGTAGCTCGCGGTGCCCCTCAATCCTAGTGCCTCTCAATCTAGGACTGTCCATTTTCCAATGGCCATACCACATAGACTATCCCGCAGGAATAACCCGACCGTATAACACCCTCTAAAGGTTTAGGGGATCGAAACCCAGGAGAACCTCACAATCCCTTTCACTCTCAGGTCATCAAAATCATCAATGGTACTTGCATTCATAATCCACAGGAACCTGCACTCACAATCCAACACGTGAGTGATTCAAAGCACATATATGTATCTCACATAACCATAGAAATTATGAAATATGCCACTGCAATGCAAATCTTAATTTTCACTAATGAAATTCCATAATCACCATGGAAATTGGACCATGCCACTTACGCGAGTGGTCCTCCATATATATATATATATATATATATATATCACCTGGATGCCACTTTATTCACAAAATTTTGAAATAATGCATTCACAATACATATGCATTTCACATAAATGCCTCATGATTCATAAAACTTGTGAAATATAACAATATCACCTCAATCATATTTCACATCATCAAAACACGAAAATATATCTATATTCACTCTCCTGCTAGTGAGAGGTTCATAATACATGTGTATTTCACATTAGTCATAGAAATAATGAATAATGCAATATCAATGCAAATCATAATTCACATAGCACTTTGTCCACAAAAATTATGAAATAATGCATTCACATTGCATATCATATTTTACAGCAATAAGAATTCAAGAATATAACAAATTGGAAAGTAGGATCGTTCGCACTGATACCAATTTGTAACGACTCAAAATTTCTAATTTGGAAGCTAATTACTAAGATAGGCCTAAACTATTTTTCTTAGCCAAATTTCAAGAAAAGAATCATCTCAGTTATTTTATTATGGTTGCATCTAACCTTCTCATTAGACTACCTACGTACCCTACTAAGGGATCAAGTCATTCGTAGTTCACATTTCATTTTCCAAACCATATCCGATAATATGAAAATAACCGAAATAACCAACTTTAGGTTTAAGAATTGAAACACATCAATTTGGTACCAAACTCATATTTAGAATATCAAAATATGCACAAAATGGCAGCATTGGCCCACTGGCCACTCACAGTCGCATGCTACTGCAGTGATAGAAGATCCTAAGTATACTCTGAACAACTAGGCTTTGATACTAATCTGACACGCCCCCGATCCTGATGTTCCCCGAACACCAGAGTAGGTACGTGCTGGCCGACATCCGAGGGTGACTAAAGCCATTTATTGAAAACATGAGAACTAAAATATGAATAAGATAAAAGAGATTTAAATATAATTAATGTGCAAATGAGGAATGTGTTCAGAGCATACAACTAACTAGAACACTAAAAGAAATAATATAAAATTGAATGAATAAAAGAATGGGTCCTACACCAAGAGAACTCGAAGATGCCGATGCAGAAGTGCCTTGACGTTGGGATTGTACGCCTCGATTCTAAGTCCTGAGGGGGCGCAAAACAAACATGAGTGGACCAAATTGATATATATATATATATAATATGTACTGAAACAGTTATCAACATACTAACCCCTAAAGTTTTATGAAAACTGAATAGCATAACATGTAATAGGTTTTTCTGAAAACCCTAGCATGCCATAAAACCTTCGTAAAACATATCTTGTATATAGTGTGCCAACTAGTGGTATCAGTATCAATATCATACGGCCGAAGCCACCAACGTACGCCCGGATAAAGCTAATATAAGTATCTTCTGGCCGAAGCCACCAACCTATACCCGGCCGAAGCCAATATAAGTATCATCACCCGTAGGCAGAACAGTGACAACTAGATACGCACAAAAACATTGAATATAATCTTTCCAAATATGGGCACATATATCTTAAAAACATCTTCATAGTATAAAGTCATCCATCATCTATACTAGAAAGAAGTGTGTAAAAACATGTTCTAAATAGTATATCGTCATCCATCATATACCCTACAAGAACATGGGTTCAATAGAAAGTATGGTATTCCAAAATATTCTTAGTAAAGCATAATATCTCATAAAATGTAATCAATAAATCATGCTTTTCATGTATGCATTTCTACTATTAAAACATGCATTTGAGAAGACGTCCACTCACAGATACTCCGTCGAAGATGAGCCATACGAAATAGGAATGACGGAATCGTCGCTATTAATTGCACCTAAGCACATAAAGAGTACAATTAACAAAACTATACTCAAACAATTGAATTTGGAAAAATGGATGTCATAAACGGGCCCAGGACGTCGAAATTAGCCTAGGAGGGGTTACAGACGAAAACCCGAAAAAGTCAACAAAAGGCAACGTTGGCCGTTGACCGGTCAAAGTCAACAGTCAGCGTTGACCGAGTCAATGGTCCAAGTCAAATTGGGTCAGTCAAACTGGTCTAAGTCAAACCGAGCTGGGTCAAAGGTTTGGTCAACTAGGCCTGGGAAAGTTTTGGGCTTGGGTTCTTATGCCTGGGCTTAGCCACTGGGTTGGGTTCTAAGGCCCAAAGGCCTAGGTCCAAGGGTTTTGGGTCAAAGGCTCAGAGGTCGAAGCCCTTTGGTCTTGGGCTGAAGGCCTGACCCAACTAAAAGGGTTTTGGGTTTTAAGGGTTTACCGGACTGGCCCAAGGGTCTTTGGGATTTAGAAACTAAATAATTAAAATACATAAAATAAAACAAAGGTTTTGGGTTGGGTTTAACGGGCCTAAGGCCCGAGTCTTATACATGGCCCAAATGGCCTTAGTTAATTGGGTTTGGATCACTGACCCATTCTTCGTCAGGGAAGGAGGCCGGAGCTTCCCATGCTCCGGTCAATAGCCAACTACCATTTTAACCACCAATCTAGCTACTAAAGGGAAGGTACGAGAGAGAGGAAGAGAATTTGTACCTGTGACGCACCCTAAAGTGGCCAGAGACGGCCAGGATCTTGCTCGAAACCCACGGGGTTCGCCGAAGGTTTTTCCTGGGTTTTTAGGCTTCATTAAGCTCCACAGAGATAAGGGAGAGTGAGAGAAGGAGTCTAGGAAGGTGGTGATGGTACTGCGCCATCGTCGGGGTGGCTCGGGTGTGATGATGGGTGAGTGGGTGTTAATCGGGAAAGGGGAAAAAGGGAGGGTCCGAGAGAGATGTAAGAGTGAGTGAGAGGGATAAAGAGGTGAGAGAGTGAAAGATTCGAGAGAGATGGAGATAGATAAGTGAGTTAGGAGGCTACCACGTGGCAGCGTGAGGGAGGAGGGAAAACAAAATGAAGGGTCCGGATTAGATAGGAATAAAGGGACCAAAATGAAAACTTCAAATGCTTTTAGGGAAAAAGTAAAATTAGAAACTAAATTTGGGGAGGGGTTTTACATTTTGCCTATCAACACTAGATCATATAGGAAAGCACACACCATGGGATATCATCTTTAATATGTCTTGTTAGCTCATCCATTACTAATACAAAAAGGTAAGGACTGAAAAGTTGAGCCTTGGTGTCACCCTATGGTTACGGGAAAGCTTTAAGTTTGTTCTTCATGAGTTCTTAATATAGTCCTTACTCCATTATACATATTCTTTAGAGCAACTCCAGCGTTGGAGCCCTCCCCCCAGGCTATGCACTATTCAATCCACCTAATGAACAGTAACTACCCTTAATGAATAGTAATAGCCCTAGCAATAGCATTTGCATCTCCACCGTTACACTTCAATAGCCCTGGCAATAGGCAATAAAATATTAGTATTTTATTTATTTATAAAATAATACAAAATAATTTTAATTGTAATATTGGATAAGATTTTTAATCGTTCTCGTTGCGCCACGTGTCATTATCCGAAGTATTATTAAATAATACAAAATAATTTTATTTGTAATTTCGGATAAGATTTTTAATCGTTGTCGTTGCGCGACTTGTCATAAAATCTGAAAAGACAATTATTGGGGATGGATTTCCGATAAATTTTTTAATCGTACTCGTTATGCCACGTGTCATTATCTGAAAATACAATTATTGGTGATGGATTTCTGATAAGATTATTAACCAATCACGTCGCACCACGTGTCATAATCTGTTCACAATCTTTGAGGATAAATTTCCATCAGATTTTTAACGAATGACGGCATGCCACGTGTCATAATCTATTCACAATCTTTGAGGATAGATTTCCATCAGATTTGTAACGAATGACGGCATGCCACATGGCATTATGTACAATCTAATCCTTTCTGAATCCTCCATATAATCCACCATCCATCCTCACAAATCTCACACCAATTTTCTCAAGATCTCTATCATTATTCATAGTTTCTGCTTCCTTCTTCACAAAAATCTGTATCATTATTCATAGTTTCTGTTTCTTTCTTACAATGTCTTCTTCTTCCTTAAGGATGATGTGGGAACTCGATCAGGAAGAGGAAGAATTGTTTAACCAATCAGAAGCAATGTTCAATCACCAGGGGGCAAGAAATGAGAGGGAAGAGGATGAGGAGCATAAAAGGAGAGATGACGAAGTAAGAATGGGCAGAGCCTCACATTCCCGTCGAGTCGTCCAAGCTATGGCTCAGATCTGCAGGCCCAGCCGTTCTGGAAACCTTGATAGAAGCAGGCAACGACGAGGTATGAAACTCTTGGATGATTATTTTGTTCCTAATAGTGCATTCCCTGATACGTACTTTAGACGTCGTTTTAGAATGGAACGACATTTGTTCAACAAAATCATGATTGCTGTTTGCAACCATGATTCTTACTTCGTGCAAAAGAAAGAGCTTTTGGTGCTATGGGTCTACTGCCTGAGCAAAAAATTACCGCTGCCTTGCGGATGCTTGCATATGGAGCATCTACAGACCAAGTGGATGAGATAACGAGGATGGGGAAATCAACCATTCTTGAGTCCCTGATGAGGTTTTGCGGAGCAATCAAATCTATCTACACCGCTGAGTACCTCCGCAAACCTACAAACATGGACTTGGAACGGCTGTTGAAGAAGGCCGAGATGCGTGGTTTTCCTGGGATGATTGGAAGCATTGATTGTATGCACTGGACATGGAAAAAATGTCCAAGTGCATGGCAAGGCGCTTATGGGGACAGAAAAGGAGCAAAAAGTATCATTCTGGAGGCGGTGGCATCTTTTGATACATGGATTTGGCACGCCTTTTTCGCGGTCCCGGGAGCTCAATATGACATCAACGTCCTTGCCCAATCCCCTGTGTTCAACGATGTCCTGCAAGGAAAAGCACCAAAAGTCATGTATGAGGTGAACGGACGTATGTACGACGGGCCATACTACCTAGTTGACGGCATTTACCCGCGATGGTCAACATTTGTCAAAACAGTGCCACGTCCGCGAAGTGCAAAGGAAAAACACTTTGCAAGCTGTCAAGAGGGGTGCAGGAAGGATGTGGAGCGTTGTTTCGGTATCTTCCAAGCTCGCTGGGCGATCGTCAGGGGTGCTGCCAGATTGTTTGATGTAGAGTCGCTTCGATCCATCATGATGACGTGCATCATTCTTCACAACATGATTGTGGAAGATGAGTACAATTATGAAGCCGTTGATGAATATGAGCCAGACACGATGAACAATTCAAGAACACGTATATATTGTGCTCATGACGCCACCGATGAGCCTGTGCAACATGAGCCATTACAAAGGGATGGACGTTACAATGAAAGGCTCATTCAACGATATACTGCATTTCAAATGCCAAACATGCACAATGCCCGACAAATTGACTTGATAGAGCACCAGTGGGCATTGAAACAAGCTGAAGATAATTAAGTTCATTTAGTGTGTTTTTTTGAATTTGGTATGTTTATGTTATTTTATTTGGTGTGTTTTATTATTTGGTATGTTTATGTTATTTTATTTGGTGTGTTTTATTATTTGGTATGTTTATGTAATTTTTTTAGTGAGTTTTTAATTATTCTGTATGCTTATGTAATTTTATTTGGTGTGTTTTTGTCATTTCAATAAATATTCTCTTAGTATAAATAACTTACCAAATTAATTTGAATAAATATTCAATAAATTGGAAACAACATAAATAATACAAACAATAAATAATAAATTACAACCCAAAGTGATTGAAAACTTATGGGCTCCGATTACAAAAAGTACTCTATTCATCATCACTTAACCAATTTGTGGTGCTAGGATGATCTTCTCTTGTGGTGCTAGAACCACCTTGGCTTGCTATCGCTTTTCTTGCACGCCTCCTTCGCACCACGTCCGCTTTCTCTGACTTCCAAAAAAATTTAGAATTTGGAGACTTCCCTTCTAAAGGCGTGTTCATAATCTCACGATCTCGTTGAGCCCGTCTTTCTTCTCTAACATGTTCCCTTTCTTGCCTAAATAGCTCTCTTTCTCTCTCATTAGCCTGAAATTCTCTCTCAATAGCTGCTGCTTTTGCGTCCTCTCTAGCCTTATCAGCCTCATATTTCGCAGTTCCCTCGCCAAAGTCAATTCACCTTGGCGAGTAAGTTCTTCCATGAACTTTGCATAATCATTCTTGGAAGCACTCCCTTTTCTCTTTGAAGCCTTCTTACCTTGCGGCCTAATTGGATGACGGGTCGAACCCGGCGCTTGTTCAGGGAGGGGCGTTTCGGGCACTTCTTCTACATCATCTTCATGAACATGCGAGACATGATCGGGTGTAGAGTGTATGCTATTCATGTGCACTTCTGGACCGACTGGCACAACTCTAAATTTAGGACAATCTTTGACAA
Source organism: Pyrus communis (assembly GCF_041283825.1). NCBI lineage: Eukaryota > Viridiplantae > Streptophyta > Magnoliopsida > Rosales > Rosaceae > Pyrus > Pyrus communis. Next base: position 7,942,236 of record NC_142570.1, read on the forward strand.
TATTCCAACATTCCCACCAGTTGAATGATTTATTTTTGCTTTTGGTTTTGGCAGCGTACCAAGCTTGTGCTTGAAGTTCCTACACAATGAAAATAAGTAACAAATAAATAATACAAATAAATAATTATAATGAAAATAAGTAAAAAATAAATAATACAAACAACATAATTATAATGTAAGTAGGTAACAAATAAATAATACAAACAATAAATAATAAATTATGTTGGTAACAAATAAATAATACAAACAATAAATAATAAATTATGTAGGTAACAAATAAATAATACAAACAATAAATAATAAATTATGTAGGTAACAAATAAATAATACAAACAAATAATTATAATGTAAATTTGGGTATCAAATAAATAATATATTGTTACATGATCCGAGTAATTTTCCCCACTTCGAATATTACTACTAGCTTGTGCCAAGGCGTCTCTCCACGTACTAAACAATTGACTAAGTAATTTCCAACGACTGGACATCGATTCTTTGGTTCTTTTCCCACCAATTTTCTCAAGATAATTGGTATGAATAAGACTCCACATTTCTCGCAACTGCATCTCATTACCTGTAAGCGAACTATGAGTAACTTCAACCCAGCTAGTACACAACGCAACATCTTCAATAAGCGACCAATTCGTACCTGCACCAGTGGTCATTTTGTTGAAAAAAAATGGATTCAAACTTTGAGACAAAGAAAGGAATGTGATTGAAAGTAGTTGAGAAAATATGAAATTGTTGTGTAAGGTAGATGATAATGAGAAGGTATTTATAGAAAAGTAAAAACAATTTTTTCAGATTTTTCAGATTTTTTCAGACTTTTCAGAATTTTTTTTGAATTTTTTACAATTTTTTTTAAATTTTTATTCAATTAATTAATCTCTGCCGTTGGATATAATAAAATTTGAATTCCAACACTCCAGATTGTGCCATGTGTCACAACGGTAACTTTTCTTAATTTTAAAACTATTTTTTATTTTATTTTTTTATTTATAAAGCATATTAATATCCACCGTTGATCTCAGATCGAACGGTGGATATTAAATAAGACTTTTTTATTTTTTTTTACCGTTCAGATCGAACGGTCCAAATTAAATAACCGTTGAGATCGAACGGACCGTGGGAAGCCACGTGGCTTCCCAACGGTAACTGAAAAAGTTTTTTTTTTTTTTTTTTTTTCTCTTATTTTGTGTCGGCGATGCGCCCCCACGCACAAGTGGGGTGCACGCGCCTGACACAAAAAAAATTAAATAATGCCTGACGCCAGGCTGACGTCAGCGCTGACGTCACATGGCCTCAGGCTCTTGGGCTGGCAATTCCCCACAGGCCCGGAGCTCGGGCCTTCACCTTCACTCGGGCTTGCCCACGCTGGAGCTGATCCACCGGGCCTCGGGCCCTTGTTCTGTCCCCTATCCCCCGAGCATGTGCCCACGCTGGGCTTGCTCTTATTGTCAGAATATATGATACTTGTACACCTTTTTTTTCTCTAGAATCATCCAAAAAATTTCTCTTGAGACCTTATCATATGCTTTTTCCATATCTATAAAAAAACCATATGCAAATCCTTTTGTATATCTTTTATCGTTCTATAAATCTTCGTAAGAGATAGATAGCCTCTGTAATTGAGCACCTTAACATAAATCCGAATCGATTGTCTAAGATTAGTGCCTTTTGCCTCAGTTTACCTTTTTCTCATTGGACATCTTCTTCGTTTTTAAAATCTTATTCAATGAGCTTGTGAGTCAGCTATAGCAGTATACTTGTCTCTCCCAAGATCTTTCGCACTTCAATTGGTATCTATAAAAAATCAAACAAGATTGCAGAAAAAAGGAGTTTGATATTTGTATCTGAATTTTTATTTTCATGATTTTAATGAGTTACTTTTGAATATTTGTGATCCGTATGTTAGATGAAACAAGTGATTCGTTACCTCTAAAGAACCGAACAAGATTACTTCAAGGTAAAGTAGCTATGAAATCATTCATCCTTTAAGAAAAGAGCAAGTGGGCATGCCAATTTGCCAAGTTGATGCAAAGATCCAATCAGATACAAATAACGTTGTCTCCACCAAACAACTGTTCCCCAATTTAGGGTAGAGAACTAATGTCCATGTTTACTTGCACAAAATTGCCCTTCAAATTCATATTAATTTGACTTCTTGATGTTGCAGCACATCATCCTAAATTACAATTCATACACAAGGGCCATTTGGTCAGTCTGAAAACTTTTGCGTTTCACTCCAAAGCTTTCTATTTCCTCGGAGCTCTCACAACTGAAAGGATCAACTCAAAAAATCAGACCCTCCAATGGGGGGCTTCTTCTGCGCGTTTTTAACCCTTCTGAATTGCAGCAAAATTCAGATTCAATTTTGCACTGGAACACTGCAGATCCATTACTGCGGTTGATAAAATTAAAGGTGAGTTTTATTTATTTATGTATTCTTTCAGAATTACCAATTTGAAAAGCAAAAATGGAATTTTTATTTGAGGCAATAAAAAGATTGGAACTTTGAATATTTTGCTCCAAATAATTGAAAGGGGATTGGATAAATTTGATGGGTTTTTATTATTTAGTAATATTTACCTGTGGTCTGTGAGAAATCAAGAATTTTTCTTTTTTATTGGAGCTATATTTGGGTTTAGTTCTTATTCTGTGTTTAGTTCACTATTATCATTACTATCACTATTGTCATTACTAGCTTACAGAATCCAACCAGGGATTTGTTAATTTGATTTAATTGAATGGTTTATGTTAAGTAAATCCTGAGTTGTTTGGTTAATTGAGGTGCTTTCTAGCTGCAATAATCTTGTTTCTTGTCGGTGGGTTTGATTTAATTTCCTTTTTGATTAAGTAATGATTATCTGTTAACTATGTTGGATACTGAAAAATTAAGAAGATTGTTGTCAGTTGGTGACATAGATCATTGCATACAATTGTATACAATATGCAAGTTTATATACATTATGTTGATGTTTGTTTAGGTTATGTGAACCGAGTATCTAAGAAAATCTTAATTTGCAGCTGGAAACGACTCCGAATTTTTGCTGTTTCGATATCATAAAGCATGAGCGTTGTTCGCGCACATGGACGAAGCTTTACAGACCAAGCCCCGCAGGTTTGGTGATCGGAAAACTAGTGACGTTGTTATATGCTTGAAGAATAGAGAAGGGATACCGAAACGGTTCTATTCCCACTCCTCTGTTCTGATAAATAGGAGCAAGTACTTTGCCAACCGGCTTTCTCATCCGAGCTGTAGTGATTGCATCAATATACATTGCTCAGAGGTTAACCACGATCACCATGTCAACCTGTTGAAGCTGCTTTATCTTCCAGCAGACTCAATTTCGGACTCGTTGGATTCTGTTAAATCTGCACTTGGTATTCTTCACGTAGCAGTTGCCTTCCAGTGCGAAGAGATTGCACGCTGCTGCATCCAGTACTTAGAGGCTGTTCCTTGGGAGGACAAAGAAGAGGAACTTATCCTAAAAGCAGTTTCAAATTTGGGTCCAATAGCTATGCCGATATTAGCCAGGATCCAACCTGTTGATTTAGCTGCCACCAAAAACGTTTTTGTCTCAGCGGTTCGCGTTGCCACATCCATTTCCGAACCATGCCCTCCATTCGGTAATGAGCTTAAGACTTCTGCCCAAGAACAAGTTGAATTCATGTTAGGAGAAGATGAGGATGCACCGTTGGTCACAGCTGATGATGAAGTAAAATCAGTGCTGAGAATGGGTCTATTGCAGATTTATTCGACGTTTGAAAAGGAGTTGTCTGCCCTACTTTTGGAGCCTGACCTTGTATCTGATAGGGCAGAGGAGAAAATATTGCATAGTTTGTCTGATCTTGAGTGGATGTTTAACATACTTGGGAAGATGGATTTGATGAAGGATTTCGTATCCAACTGGGCTGAAAACTCAAGTAACGTTTTAGAAGTAATCGAGGATAAGAAACTAGATTCTTTTATGTGGGGTTTGAAAATTAAGCTCATAGAAGTGACTGCTAAAGTCTTGGAAGCAGTTGGCTATGGCAATGTGATTCTTCCAACTCCAATCCGCGTCTCATTACTAAAGACATGGCTGCCTTATATAAGGAAGATGAAACCGCTCTTGGACTCAAAGGGCAGCGAGGAGACGGGCTTTCCATACAAGATGAGTGAAGACTTGTGCCAGAGCATTGAAGGGGCCATGGTGACCTTGGTGCTGGCATTGCCGTCAAATGATCAAGCGGACATTCTGGCAGACTGGATGGGAGCCGAGCAGGTCCAGTATCCGGACTTGAGCGAGGCCTTCGAGGTCTGGTGTTTTAGAACGAAGTCTGCAAAGAGAAGATTAGTGGAGGGATTGGATGGGGCTGGCAATGCAACTGTTAGCCTTTGAAAAGTTTTTGCTTTGGCCTCCTTATATGTTGTAAAATTAATATTCTGTTGAAATAGGAAGGGCATTAATTGGTCTTTGATGAAAATTGAGCTTTATATCAATATATTTTCCAAGCATTACAATTTAGTAATTTACTCTCCCCCACAACACAAGCAAATGATATGATGTTAATTCTTGTATTTTGACATTGTAGAATGCTTCTGTTTGTACTTGGGTAAGTGATGTAGAACAACTAGCGTCTTGGATTATGGAGTCGTTCGGCAAGCGTCAACACAAGAAAAATACGTTTAAAAGATTCTGAATTTGGAGAGCTTGATGTTTGATTTGGGACCATAATCCGTCATTTTAAAGAGAACTAGTGTCTTTGGCCAAATAATGACCTTAATTTGCATTTTGAGATTTCTCGTTTCACTTTATTTTGGAGTTAGGTTGGGTAGCCTAACCCTATTATCTTTATTGCTTTCGCGTTAATGAACAATTTGTATGTTTATTTATGTGGAATTTATAAAGGCATGTGAAAGAGAGCGGGAGAGAATCAACTGCATCTAATAAACATAAGTCAAGTTTTCAAGTATTAAATTACGGATTGTTATGTGAAGGCTACCCTCTAATACGAAAAAAATGTTGACCCAAATCATCACAGACATCCAATTGTTTTCTTTTATTTCTTCGTTCATTTTATTAATGCTCAAAGAAATAATGTTTATGTACTTTGGTGCAGGATTCGATCTTCGTTCTCCATAAAAACTAACAATTTAAACTATTAAGCTGTCGTTTGTATAAAATAAAAAGCAATTCCTCCAAACATATTTTCAAATAAATACGGCTGCAAAACGTGTCTGCTGCTAAAAAAACATAAAAACAAAACAAAGGATATTTTGAAAACACACGTCTTTTTAAAAATCATAATTCATTTTTGTTGGAAACATTGTAGGATGTCGGTGGGGCGCAAAACAAAGATTTTTCTATGTTACCGAAATATAGTCGAGTACCGTTCGTGTCATAATATAAGGATAAATTTTATAGATCTTTCTTCAATTGTGTTATGATTTTAGGTGTATTTATGTACTAAATACATTGAAAATCTCTCCACATAACAGATTTTTGGGTGGACCAACAAAAATGTACTTATGATATTAGTCTCGTTTTCTTAAACTTCATGGTTCAAAATTGCATACTGTTTCATCTTAATCTACCAGTGAAGAAGAAACTACAGCAATAAAAATTAGGTGGTCTTGATATACAATTTATTCGATCTGGCGGTCAAAAATTGAACGGTATGTGTAAGAAGTAAAAATGAATGTATGAATATCGTCATCCTAAAAATAAATGATCATGAACCATTAGATTAAAATCAAACGGTAGGTGGACACAATTTTCTTGGACCTTAAAGCCTAGGAGAATGAGACTCTTATGAGCTTATTTGGTGGGCTAGTTATGATAGGTTGTGACCAATTAAAATAGACTTGAGTACAGTCTGTTGCTTATTGTGTCAAAATGTGAGATGAACATAACTAGATATGATAATTTATGAATCCTTATCCAACCTATCATTGTATATGAGTTACAAATCCTATCTTGTCTTCGTCAATCCAATCATATTCCTAAGGTCTAATCTCATCTAACCCACCAAACGAGCCTTATATAATATATTATACATTGTTAGGTAAGGTTAATGGATCTGTTCGCACCAACTCCATCACCGACCGTTAAAAATATAAAAAAACTAATGAAAAGAGCTTGAAAAATTTTAGTTTTAATAAAAAAAAACCACGTTATAAGTTTCATTTAATGATTAGTACAAGGCCCATATTAAAGTAGTCCAACTAAAAATGGTCCAACTATAATAAATTATGATTTGTCGATTTTACCCTTAACTTTTTTAGGTTGAGTTCCAGATTCTCGTTGTTAATGGAGTTCATCTTTGTTTTGTAGACACTTTTTCTTTGAAACAAAAATATATATCCTCATGCTATTTAATTTATATTTTGTATTATTTCGTTGAAATGTGATCGTCGTTATTATTCATAATGTATTCGAAGTACAGTTTGTCAATTTTTCTTCGTCAGTGGAGTTCATCGTTTGTTTCCCCAGAAAATAAATTTGAGATCTGCATGTTACTCAATAATAACGACGGGTCATTGTTTCTGGATTGTAAAAATAAACTATTTTTGGATTTTAAGAAACACTGTTTCTGGAATCTAAGTCAATGTTTCTGGATCCAAATGAAATAGACACATTGTTTCTTAAATGTAAGCTAGAAAAAAAAATAGTGAAATTCATTGTATTTGGATTCAAAGCAAAATAAGTATCATGTTTCTTAAATATAATCAACTGATGCATGAAAGAAAAGAAACAATCAAAGGCTAAAACATAGGCTGTTTATGGAATCTAAATCACTATTTCTGAAATCTAAGTCACTGGTTGTGGAATTTAAATCACTGTTTCTGGATTTTGGTTCTTTTCTTTCTAGATACAGTGTTTGTTTGTACACAGATAAAACAAACACTGTATCTGATTTTTTTTTTCCTTCTTTTTCTCATAAACATTGTTATGTTTTGGATTCTCCAGAAACAGTTTTATGTTTTGGTTCTTTTTTTGTTTCCAGACACTTTTTCGCCAGTTTCTACCATTAAAGTTCTTTGAACTTGTTTCGGCGGTTTTGTTCCGATGAATGCTTCATTTTTCAACTTTGATTTGGTAAGCATGTATTACAGTAATACATTTCCCAAATGAAAGAATGCCCAATGCCTATGCATTTGCACTTTCGGCATTAACCTCTACGTTCAATGGGTCTTTTTATACCAGAAAGCTATTATATCACATTAACCGTTTCCAGATAAGAAGCCAAGGAAAAAGAGAAACAAATAAACCAAGGGGTAAAGGAATACAAATGGTGGCACTATTTCAGAAAGTAATGAAGTCTCAAACGAAGAAAGTCATGGAAGAAAAATCAAAATACACATACTTCCCTCACACAACCAAAAAACACATTGTTGAATGCGTATGAAATGCATATCTAATATTTTTCTTCCAAAATGCTCATAATTTTGGGTGCACCTTATGTTTAGTCTTGATATAACAAGAACCTAAGATAAAGACCTAAGTTAAGGTTATGAATCTCAGCTATTTATAGATGCCTGACATGTACGTACATCATCGGGACCGTAGGTCCTTATTGGATCTGATTGGAATAAAATACTAACACTATAAATTGTTTGTGGTGCAGATAAGAGGATGAGGACGATGACGAGGAAGAGGAGGATAAGGGCACGAAAAAGGTATATGTACACAATAGTTTTAGATGATTTTTTATTAAACTTTGAGTTATTTTGATTAAATAACATTTTAAGATTGTTTTTGGTTAAATATTTGTTGGCACAAACTCTTCTCATTAAAGCTCTCTAAGGGGGCGTTTGTTGCGCCGGACTATTCCGGACTGGATTAGCTTCAAGGACTAAGCTGGACTGGCTTAGACTAGACTAAACTGGACTAACTTAGTGAAGCGTTTGGTGCAGTATTCGACTAAGAAGCTGGATAATAACAAATTCTAATATTATTTTATTTAATATATAAATTATTAATATTTTATTATGATCTTATCTTTTTCTCCATCTTTTCCTACCATTTCCGTCCCACTCTTTTCCTCTTCTCTCATCGTCCCACCCTCTCCCTTTTTTTTTCCTCTCAAACCTCTCAATTCATGTCACTTTCTCATTCCTGGTCAAACTCCTTATTGATTCCAGTCTCTATTTCTCTGTCCTCCCTCCCTCTCTAGCTATACGTTGTTCGAACGGAACCTCATGGCTCCAATTTTCCCGACGAGTTGCAGGTTTCCTGATGTGTTTTTTGGCCAACCCTCATTAAATTGGATGAAGTTAGCACCGCCAAAAAATTCATCACCATCCCTGGACCGAGATCTTAGCTTTGCATGCTCGAATTTGTCATGGATTTGAAGAAGCCCAAACAGGCCGAGACTTCCAGGCCATTTTTCGGCCACATTCGACCACCTTTTGGCCTCGATTCAAGTAAAATCGTAATCTTGTCACTCCCAGCTTCAATTTGGTATATTTTATATGAAAGTTGGTTGTGAAATGGATCTGAAAGAGAGTCGGGAAGTTAATGATTGATTTAGGTGACCGGCGATGACGAGGAGTCTGTCGGGAGTGGTCGTTGAGCATGACAAGGACGAGAAATAGAGGATAGTCTTAGTTAGTCCCATGGTTATTGGGGGGTCTCACTAAGACCTCTTAGTGAAGGGTTTTGTCCATGCTAGTCCCCTTTAGTCTCATTAATGTTAGTCCCAGCATGAAACAAACACAGTATTGGACTAATAGCTAGTCCAGTCCAGTCCAATCCGAGTTAGTGAGGGCAAACAAACGCCTCCTAAAAATATTCATCATCAATCATACTCCTTCGCTCCAATTCCATTTTTTTTTCTTTCTAAATTCCTAAATAAATAATAAACCCCACAAAAAAAAAAAAAAACACACGCCAAAGTCGCCAACCCCAAAAATCCCCCGAATCTCAATCCGTCCTGCAACGCAACTTCCCCAAATCGTCTTATTTTCTTTTCGTTTTTGACGTCGGTGATGATGAGCAGCTGCTCCTTATTAACACTCCCATCATCGTCGTCGTTAATCTTAATCGTCATCTCCATCTCGTAGTCTCTACCGGTTAATTGATTTCGTTTCATCATCCCAAAAAATTCAGAAAATCCAGAAAAAAAAGGATCGGAAAATGTATGTAACGGCGGTGCGACCGACGGATCTGAATCGGAACACGGAGTGGTTCACGTACCCCGGAGTCTGGACCACTTACATTCTTATGGTGTTTTTCTCGTGGCTCACCGTTCTCTGCCTCTTCTCTTGCTCTCCCGGCATGGCCTGGACTATCGTCCACCTCTCCCACTTTCTCGTATTTTCTCTCTTCCTTTCTCTTCAGTCTTTTGTGTTTATTTGTTCGAAGATTTAACTTAATCTGCTTATTTTTTCCTGTTCGATTTGGTTAATTATGGTGGTGGATTAGGTTAATTACTTTGATTGTGATTGTGAATCTGAATCGACGAATGGTGTAGGGTTGTTGTGATTGATGAAGAACTGGGTAGGATTGAATAAATCATACTTGAATGTGAATTTATGTTACGTTTGAATCGAATTGTAGAAATTTCTAAACACTAGACAAGATGCGGGAGTCTCTAACTGATTAGATGAAATTGTGAACAATCTCGGAAGTTATATACTTTATTATATCGGTCTGTATAGTTGTATAATCTTTTTAGTTCACAAGGAGGCGGAGGAGAATAAACTCTCGTGTTCAGTTCTGCAGTAGAGATGGGGTAGAATTGATAAACAAGTCTCTGTTCAATAATATGCTCTCAAAAGAATCAAAATCAGTAGACGGGGATGCATCTATGATTTAACACCAGGAAATCAGATTGAGTTTTACGGGATTGGTATCTGGATGCTGAGCGCAGATTTTGCTGAGCATTGGGTACAGGGGAATGAACAACTTTTATCTGAGGAATATAGGCAGAGTGTTTCTGCGTAATGTTAATGTAATTTGGAATTGTAAACTTCATACTGATAAATGAAAAATTCATTGAGTTCTCACTACCCTTTAATTGAGTTGAGTTGAAGCTCTCTTCAAATTTGGGGCTGCTGATTTTATGTTATAAGTATCTGTTATGCATCTTCTTGAGAAAAGTAAATAGTTGATGTCTTGTTGGAGGTTAACCGGTCGTCGAATATGTGTTATCTATCTTATGATCTGTATGGTAGATTTGATGTCTTTATTATAGTTTAGTTATTGATACTCTGATTTACTTATGACCATGTTTTATGATTGTCTTAAGGTTACTTATCACTTTTTCCACTGGAAGAAAGGAACACCATTTGCAGATGATCAGGGTATCTACAATGCACTGACATGGTGGGAGCAAATAGACAATGGCAACCAACTCACTCGAAACAGAAAATTTCTAACTGTCGTGCCTGTTGTGTTGTAAGTACTTGGAAGTTTTTCTTTATAAGCCTTGCAGATCGCTTTTTGGATTTTGAAAATGCAAGCATGAATTCTAGTCATTACGGGGAGATCAGCGGTGCTCCCTTGATGGTCTCTTACAATAGTCATCTTGTGTCTAACCATTAAATACAGTGTCCCTCAATTTAAGTCCCATCGGTGAGCGCTTCAGAATAAAGTGAACCATTTAATTCAACATAGCTGTTATACAGATGTCACACGTTTGTTGGTTAGCTTAATTTGATCTTATGAATTATAGAAATGCACTCAGACATGTTAGACCAGAATGCTCATGGGATGTACAACTTTTTTCTCACGTGTGATGCTACTGTATCGAATAATTCTAACTCAATAAGACATCTATTTTGCTTACCTATCCATCATCTTTCATTTGGCAGGTACTTGATAGCCTCACACACGACGGACTATCAAAATCCAATGCTCATCTTTAACACGCTAGCAGTTTTTGTGTTGGTAGTTGCAAAGTTCCCAAACATGCACAAGGTTCGTATATTCGGAATCAACGCTGATCACTGATCTCTCTAAACGATCAAGCTTGACTATAGTTTTCTTGGTCCAATCATATGAGTTCCCTTGCCCTAATCATATTGGCAATTCAGACATAACGGTAGAATCCCTGTTGAAATGTTGAAACTGGAAACAATGTATTATTTTTTGGATGAAGTGAAATTTTTTACCCCTTCGCTGCTCTGTTGCATTCAAACCAGACGGGCGACTGGGAAAATGTCTGCATTTGATTTTCTCTTTGTAAGTGCTATCATTGCTGAGTTTCACTGCTCTTATTTGTTTCCAGATAGAAAAGTTTATGTTTCGTTACCCCGTATTTATATTCTCTCAAAATCCTTGGGTGTATTTTTTCTAATCGTGGCCGGTTCCCGTCCCTGTTGACGATAATGCTGTAGAAACATAATTGAAGATGGACCCTGGACCACTCTCCATCTTGGTTCTTTTTTTCTTCCAAGTCTGTAGGGCCTATTGGGTGGGACGGACTTACTTGTTGGGCAAGATTGGGATTATTGAGATGACATTTCTGGACTATTGCGTGTTGTTAAAAGAGAATTTGAATTTGGGTTCTCATATTTTAAGTATAAATGTAGCCATCATATGTTTGACTACAACATTTAACTCTTATGATCTTTCAATTTTTGCCCTCGTCAAGCGCAAACGTTCGTCCTATTCTACCTCGTGATGTTAGACATCTTCATTTTTAGACAAAGAATCTATGTGTAATGTCTTGCCACCTTGAATGGGGCGATGCTACGAGAAGGACGTAGATGGTACGGTTTCACTGGCACTTTGGTGTTTGAACCACAAATACAAGGTCATAAGGAGAAAGTCTTGCACATAACCTTGCATTAGTGATTTGGGACGCCACAGTGGTAGTGACCTGTTCTATGAAATTCTCCCTCGAATGCTACGTCCGCCACCAAATATTTGGTCATTTATTTTCAGTAAATGATTCGCCATGCCAAAGAAAACTTGGTTATGACATGTTTTGTAAGGGAAACTCTCACACAAAGTGTGATCGATGTGGTGGGATTAGATAATTAAGACCAAAATACAAGAGGTCACATGCTTTTGTGAAAGTAATTTTGACTAACTGCATAATAAGGTGTCATACCCACGCTTTACCCCCGTTGTTTTATCAAATAAAATTTATAAAATGACGTGCCCAACACATCATACATTTGAAGAACGTAATTTTTTCGTGTACAATAATAACACCGCTCATTTCTCTCACCCCTTGAAATGCATACTTCTTTATCCTACGAGTTAGGTTATGGGAATTATAGGTCTCCAAGAATGTAAAGAGGGCAGCAGGCAGATATTTCACGCATTGCCAAAAACAAAGGATGCTTCTGTGGTTTTAACTCAAGAAATGTAAGAGATAAGTTTGGAAAACATCTTGTTCATTGAAAAAACCTAAGCACAAAAACCCAACACACAAGAATCCAAACCACAACACATCCACCAACGACATTTGATTACTCAAATCCACTTTCCATCCTCTTTCCTACTTTTTTTTTGTTTTTTATTATTATTTTTTTTTATTCTAGAATAATAGTTGGGATGGCCATTATATTTCATCGGATAATGTAAGGGAGACCAAAATTTTAAACTAAATTTTGCAAACCAAATAACGTGAATATTGATAATTGAATTAGTAAGTGTTGATTACCATACTTACTTCTTATTAATGACACATAATTTAGTTTGTAAATTTAGTTTAGGATTTTGACACCCCTAGTATTATCCTACTTCATTTCGTGGTGATTAACTATAGGAAAATGGGTTGTCATATTCATATGTCAACTTGGACTAAAGTGATCTGTAATGACTGTAGACATGTTTGGATTACCCAAAAAGCCCTCGGAGAAACTAATTTGGATTACCAAGTTATAAATAAACCGTCAAAATTTGGCTGGAAAATGACATCCATGTTAGGTTATTACGGTACATCCAACATTTGCTAGTTATTATACATGCAATTGATATTTATACATTATTTTTCTTTTGAGTGCATGGTAGCAAGGATCCCTGAACTTTCTTTTATGTTTATTTTTCGTCACTAAGTTCTCATATTAATTTCTCTCGTCCTTCAATTTAACTCTATGTTGCATGAGTGTTCTTTCCATCAACTATGTCTTCTTTTCTATCAAATTTAAGCTTCATAAAAATAAAAATAAAAATTAAAAAAAAAAAAAACACTTAATTTATTTTAAAAAGAGAAGAGCTTGGCTCCTTAAGGTTAAGGAGGAGTTCCTCCTCAAAATACTTTATGGGGTATTAAAGAGTTCCAATTAAAACTAAGATCATGTAGTCATACATTCAGGAGATCCAATCATAAACACGAAATTTTGTGGATGGTTCATGGTACTTTAACGAAAAGGACTAATAGAGCAACGAATGACATAATTTGAGGAAGGAAACTATTAATAGAGTTCAGAAGCAAAAACGAAACTCGTGTTATAGATCATAAGCATTTGCTACAATTTAGCCTTTTCTTTTTTACTCTCGCTTCTATTTATTTTTTGACTCTTTGAATGAAAATATTAAAATACAATCAAAAGACAAAAACAAAAAATGATGAAAAAAAAAGAAAAATGTTATGCGGATTCTATTTTTTTAACGGTGGTCTTATAATTCACACACCATTTTTTATCACCCTCACACTTCTGTTTACTTTTATCTATTAATCTTCTTTAATTTATTCAATCTGATTATTAAAAATTAAAAAAAAAATGTAAAAAATAAAAATAAATGTGTGGATAACACCATTATTTTTTTATCATACACCACAAGTTGCTTACAGCAAGAAACAAAGAAATTTAAAAAACTAAAAAATTTGAGAGTTCAGATCTAGATGGATCAACTTAGTGGGGTGTATTATTCTTTCTCTAGCACACTTGCCAAGGGGAATGTTTGTGGGTCCCAACAAAGACCAAAGAAAGTAGGGTTTGTCAGTTCTTTCTCTCAATCTTTCACTGGAGGGAAAAAAAAAGAAAAAAAAGGAAAAGGGGTGTGGAATGGAATGGAAGCAATGATATCATTCCAGGAAATGGGACATAGAGATTAGAGGGGGAGTCTTCAGAACTGTTTAGATATGTAGTCAATAGGTGAGCTTTTGGTTTAAGTAGAAGGTTTAGTGGTTCTAAATTAAAACTTGGAGAGAAGCCAGAAGCTGCTTTTTTGAAAAGTTGTTTATTACGAAGTCATGTGGAAGGCATCAGAGTTCTTCTCTGGCTCTTCAGCTAGCAAGCTCTCCCCTCTTGCTCATATGCTTCATGGAGATCTTTGAGTAATGGCTGGATAAATCTCTGTTTCTGAATAAAACCTTAAACTAAAATCCTCCTAAAACAACAATATGTGTGTGTGTGTGTGTAAATAGATGCATGGAGATAAACAATTACATTGAAGTGTCCACTTCAGATCCTTACAAACTAAGTTGCAAATTATACATATTATTTATTGTACCAAGCGAACCAATTAGTAGCACATTTCAGTGGACCGCGATGCCCTTTGATTTTCTTGTAGTGATAGAACTAGAAGAAATTACATGAAATATTAAAAAGGGCAGATGATTATACAGTGCATGCCATATGCCTCTTTTCTACTTTTTCTACCCTAAAAAAAAATCTGGGCTGGTCTTGATTGATATCATAGATTCCATCCTCCACGCCCTTTTTTTTTATGAACACTGCTCAGCTCCTTACACGTAAGAAGCCATTTTGAAGCCATATCTAAAATAAGCTTCAAAAACCCACCACCATCTAACTTCAAAAGAGTAAAGGCCATTCCAAGAAGAAAAAAAAGAGAAGGAGAAATGAAGAATATTAAGAAAACCCATGTATCCTATCTGTTAGTTATGAAGAAATCCAAACATTAAGTCACCCACCCAAAAAGCCAAAGACTAATAAAAAGTTTAAAATCAGAAATAAGAGAGAAAAAACCCAGGATGCAAGTCTCTTCTTGTTACTAATTACCATGATCCTCCTCCTAGCATTCCTGTCCAATACCCAGTTGAATCTCCATGCTGCTTGTTCTGCTCATTAATCCCTCCTCCTGAAGGAGCTTGTTTCAAATCTTCAAAGGGAAACAAAAGCCTCCCACTGCTCTGTTGAACATGATGACCTTGAAGACTCCCATATCCACTTCCAAGCCCATCCAGTGAAAAATTAAGAGTTGGCTTGAAATCCTGCATCGGATTAATTAGTCCAGAAGGACTATTATATACAGAGTTGTTGTTCGGGTCTGATAGGACTGGCATAGGCATGAAGGAGTTCAAACCCCTAGAAGTCAATCCAGTGAGAAGCTCTAAGGCAGAAAGGTGGGATGTTGTTGTAGTTGTAGTAGTAGAAGTTGGGGAAGAAGTAGAGATGTGGTTTTGCTGCTTGTTGGTGCTTTGATCATTGATGTTGTTGTTTGGAAGTTGTTGATGATGGTGATTAAGCAAGTGACCAGAGATAATATTCCTGAAATCTTGATTAGTGGATGGGAAAGTGAGGTTCAGATCTTGGGCTTGGTTGATTTTAGGGTTTTGGTGAATCAGATCAGGAAGCCTTTTGGATGCTGAGGAAGAAGAAGAATTGTTAGAAGTTGTTGATGGAGAATTGTTTGAGGATGAAGATCTCTTGTTCTTCCTTGAACCACCTCCAACTGGGATGCTTCTGAGGGACCCACCTTCAGTCCAGTACCTTCTGCAAGTCTTGCAGAAGTACCTTGGTTGTGTGAGGCTGTAGTTGTTGTAGTAGCAGAATTTCGTGTTGGTGGAGTTGCACCTTGGACAGTTTAGGGCTTGTTCCTTCTGAGGCCTTGCTTTCCTCTCCAAATTATTAGCTGCTGCAGGCTTAGGGCATGAGTTTGTCACTATCTCCTCTATTGGTTTCACCACAATTCCCTAAAAAAGCCAACAGAAAAAAGAACAAGATAAATTTCAGACCAAACAAAAGAAATAGTATTTGATCAGTAGGAATACTGTGAAATTAGAGAAATGGGAGAAGACAAGCAAAACAAAACAACTGAAGGAACTGCTTTTCAATTTACACTTTTTTGAAAATTGTATGAGCCAGCAACAAAAGGAGAGGAACAAAAACAACAAAAGATAATTGGGCTCTTTTTTACTTTATCACCTAAACAAAAGGTAAAGTGAAATACCATGTTGAAGAAGTGATAAAAACTAAATCCAAAAACTGAGTGGGGACTTGCATCAATATCCTTACAGAAAGAAAAGAGGATCCACGAGGCCATTCAATTAATGAACAAAAAGATGACTGTATATATTCATAGAAGTAAAGAGAAGGAGGAGGGAATGGGGTTTAATGAAGAAAAATGAAAAGTAAAAAATCTGTCTACCTGTGGCCACTGAGCAGTATCCATGGCTGAAAACTTGAGTGCACAAGGAAGAAGAGCTATAGCCTATAGGAAGAAGAAGAAAACTGTTTTCCTCAAAAAGAGAGAAAAATTCACTTTTCTTGAAACTGGTTACAAAAGCTGGAAAACAAAATAGAAAAGAATGTTTTTGAGAGGAGTGAGGGTTGTTTGTGGACGTTCTGTACGTATGGCCCTTGCTTTATGTGTTGGCTAGTGTATGAGAGAGAGAGAGAGAGAGAGAGAGAGAGAGAGAGAGAATGTTGCTCTGTCTAGTCTAATTTTATAATATACTAATATTCTTTCATTTTCAAAATATTTTATTCTAGACCTTCCGAGTGGGAATATATTTGTCTGCAGATTTAGTAATTAAAAATGATGGGCTCGGGCCCTCGCCGGAACCTTCACAACGGAGCCACCGGACCAATCATTTCATGGCCGTTAGATGATATCCTACGGCTAGTAATCAATTTTCTTTAATAGTTTTAACATTAAAAAGTCTCTCTTTCCTCTCTCTCCGGGCTGGTTTGGTGTTATTGTACTTTAAAAAAAAACTGTTTCTGCTATAATGTGAGAATAAGTAGCTATGAAATAAAGCAGTATATTATTTGGTAAAATTTTTTGTAAAAGTGCTTTTGAAAAAAAAAAAAAAAAAAACAATATTATAGTATTTGATAAACTTTTATGTAAAACAGATGTGAAAAAAAACTGGTTTTTCAAAGCTGGGTTTTGCAGCTTTGTGTTTTTGGCTTTTTTTTCACCCAAAACTGTGAAAAAAAGTTGAAGCTGAATGTTTACCAAACATAAAAAAGCTCCTAGCTTTTTTTGATAGTCACTTTTTTCAGAATCACCTCAATACCAAACTAAGGCTACATGTTCCATCAAAAAGCTTAGAACCCAATTTCGCATCAAAATGTCCGCCTCTTCTCCCTTCTCTTCCAACACTGCAGTGACAAGCATGCCGTCTCTACGGCTCCCAGTTTAGGGGCTGCTCCTCAAGTCTTCAAATTCTAATCTTCGCAAGACTGCTTAAGCGAAGATCGATCCAAGCTATTTTTCTCCTCTTTCTCCCTCCCTTGGTTTCATGGTTTCACATCAAATACGAAATCTGACAAGTTTCTTCTTCCTCCCTGCAATCAATTGCTTGGCTGTTCAGAAAATTTAATTCATGGGTTATAAGGGTGTTTGGAAAATACAAAAAAAAAAAAAAAAAAAAAAAAAGGGGGGGGTTTTATGGGTGTTTTTTGTTGGGTGAGGAGAAGAAGTAGGGATTATGGATGGAGGACGGGGGTAAAGATAGGATTTTGGGGTGTGTAATGAGTTGGCTTGATTGATTTTCTGCTTGAGACCAACAACTATAATTGTTTTGAAATTTGAGATGTAGGAGGCGAGGGGACGGTGACACTGAGAAGCAAGATGGGACGGAGAGAGAAAGATGTCACGCAAGAAACGTCAATTTACTAGAAATTATGAACAAAAAATTGAAACTAATTTTTGGGAGATCGGTGAAGAGAAGAAGGTGAGGATTGAAAGAGAGGATGAAGAAGATGATGAAAAAGAAAGAGGTAGTTCTGTAAAGAGAAAAAGAAAATCAAATTAATCTTGACTGTTCCTCTTTTATTGAACGTTCGTGATTGAAGGATCCCTAGGGAAGGGATCTGAAGAGGATCCGATCCCAAAAATGATGGTCTTGTAACAATTTAAAATCATACTTTGTGCCTTGTGGTTGCGGGTTGAACTTTGGTATAAATTTTTAGCATGATGAAACACAACTTGATACAATAATATATTATTTTTTTGGTATAGGGATTTTTTCTGTAAAAAAATTTTGCGTGTTAGAAACACGAATTGATACACTAATAAATTATCTTTTGGTAAAGGGGTTTTGCCCTTTTTCTGACCAAAAAATACGGCTAGCTAATCGGGCTTTCTCTCATTCCATTCAATCACCCTAACCCTTTCTCAGTTTCTCTTCTAGTTTGTAATCTGTTTTTAGTTATAAAGAGAAATAATGTTTGTTAGTAACATGCATTGCAAATGCACGTAAAAACTACAAACCCTAATACCACAATAATCCACATTAATTTTGTGTTCCTTGAAATCTACATGGGTCAAATTTGACAGACAAAATTAAGGCAATGAACTTGTCCAAGTTGATTTAGGGTTTTGCTGATGCTACATAACTAAGCTAGCTAGCCAGCTAACTAGAGCATAGATACTACATATGTCACTGTAATTTGAGGGACAAACAGACTCCAATGATTTTTGTATATCATCGTGTACAAACCATTTCTGCATGACGTATCTGGAATGACTCACCATTCATTTCAAGGCATGAATATGGTAATCCCTGTTGGCAATGCTACTTGCCACATGGGGTCATACATATTTACATTACCATTAATTTCTGCAGCTCAATAAATGGTATAAATTAATTAGCTAAGAGTTGATGAAATTAAAATGGGGAATTGCATCAACGGAAATCCTTTTATTTTCGATTAAACTGGAGGGACTCCAACTTTAAACCTACTATATTCTTACTCACCATTCTATCCACTAACCCTACCATTGACTCAACCTCAAGTGTCGAATGAAAAGTTTAACGATTTGAAGTCTGTGATTATTTTTGGGGATCAAAATGCACTTATGTTTGACGCTCTGTCCGAGTCTCTAGACACACACACACACACACACATTCAACTCTTTATTCAACCATTTTTATACAGGAATACAATTCAATAATTTTTTCGACCTAGGCTATGTGGGTATTTTTCACGTGCAAAAATGGTAGAACTGTAGAGTTTAGCAAACTCGGGTAAGAAATGTTCACGACTTGTGGTTTTTCTAGACGTGTTTGGACTCCGATTTTGCACGTGCTCGGTTCATATATTTTAAGTTGTTGGATGAGAAAAATAAATCGTCAAGATTGGTCTTCGAATAAAGGTTGAATCAATCTCATAATTTATCTAGGTTCAGAGTCCTAGTCGAAGACGACTAGATTTGGCGGCGATAGAGTTTCGGCCGAGAATAATTCCGAGTGTATTCAGACAATATGTCGAAGAATTAGAATATTTTCATAATTTTATAACTTAGCAGAGTTGGCCATCACAAAATCCACCCTATAAATAGAAGTGGTTTTGTAACGTAGAAAACCCTCTTCAACTCAACACACAAACTCAAATGCTCAACGCGGAACCTTCTCACACATCTGAGAAAATACTAATTAACCGTTCCGTCAACACATATTTAGTTTAGATTAACAACACTAAAGTCGTAGAATCAGGCGATCTAGGAGCATTTTCCTTTTGGAATAACAATGATGCTTCTGTTTCGTTGGTTTCCTATCCAAACCGGCGAGGAGTCCTTGATTCTCTCGCTGAATGAGATCACTTTATTATCTTTTTTCAGCAAAGTGAGGTGTTAATCAGGTTCTTCCACGACCTAGTCACTTAGTGCAAAAGTCAGTAGCGCGTTCGACATCACATCACCACATCTATTATACTCACCCGACCAAGCTCAGTCGCGAGTTGGCATGACTGGATCAACAAGAAGGATGTAGTTACTCAGCCTGCACTTCACATAAGCTTTGTAATTTCTAAGGGGAATTGTTATTGGCACTCCAAAAATGTCATTTTGCACTTCAAATTTTTGATAATTAGAAAGAAAAATACACTTGTGAGGAGTGTAGAATGAAATTTTTTGAATGCTAATAACAGTTCCCTTTCTAGGGTCAACAAGAGAAACAATGGAATATATTGAGATGATCAAGAATTACATCTTCTGACAAAGCATCACAGATTAAATTCGGAAGTTCCTCAAACCAAAAAAAATTAAAATCAAACTAAAATTGTCAACTTGGCTGGCTAATCTATGTGCCACACAACATTAGTAATTCGTCGGGTGTGAGTGATAAGAGAATTAGAGAGAGAATTCAACCCCACTCTAATATCATCCATCGATCAATGGACTTATGTTAAAAGGTACATTCATGACCACCTAAAAGAGATTCTGATATATTTCAGAACATGACATTAATAATCTTATTTTTGACACATATGAAGTCTTGCTAATTAAGGAACAAAGTAGCATGTGTGATGAATTTGACGGTGTTAATACTTCCACGTCATATATATACCATTCTTGGTACAGGGCAAGAAAATAAAATTAGGAGAGGAAAAAACTCCAGGAACACCCAATGCCTCTAGAGTCAAACAACAAAGCATTGGTAGCTACGGAAGGAACACACCCAATGCCCTTAGAGTCACCCTGCCTTAGTTTTGTTTTTTATTGTTTTTTTTTTTTTTTTTCACTAAATGATGGAGATTGAAAAAAGGCAATCGATTTCTAAATTTTGTGTTATTTTTATTTTCTAGATTCAGTTTTAGGATCTTCGATAAATTAGATAATTTAGATTTTTATTTATTTTAGATCTGGCTGTAGTCACTTTTTTTTTTTTCGCCATGTATGCTTGGCATTCTTGTGAGAATCAACAAAATCGAGGAAGGTTGTGCTCCCTTCGATCCAATATATATCGTTTTGCCCGCTACGCGCTGCATCGCTAAAGGATTCTTTTTTAGATTTTTTTATATTTTTATGTTACAAACTTATGTTACTCTATAACTTTAATATTTCCTTTTCATGTGCATGTGATCCAATATTATTGTGGAAAAAGTGTTAAGTTTAAGGTTTACGGTTTCTACCTATGCGTTTCGGATTTGAAACTTCAACATATCTTAATTAATGTAGTAGTTTTTAAACTCTCCCCATCTTTTTAATAATTATAGTAATATTTCTGTTTATTGATACTAATTCAATTCATAGCTAGAATAAAAGCTTGCTCTCATAGATATGTAATAAATTTGATACCAATGCGTCGTATATATTAAGCAAGAACGCAGGTATGAAAAGCGACTTGACTACATAACTACTGGTTTTGCATCTCCTCTTCAATGCCGACTTAATCAAAACCCATCTCTTTCCAAAAACTGACTCTCTAACATCAGCTTTGAACATATTACATGCCAGCATTTACTAATAGCATCCACTTAATTTCCAATTTCTAGTTATGAGCCATTAATTCAGGAGATGTATATAATTAAATTAATAAAAGAATAATATTATTATTTAGTATTATGGTATAGTGGTATTCCTTTTTCAATTGTGAGTGCGAGGATTATGTTTGATTTTTATCAAAGACGAATTTAAACTAAATTGTCATGACTAGCCTATTATGAAGCTTAACCCACTTCCACATCCCTTGGTGTATGAAATATTGTATGTATTATAAAAATAAAGGGAACAATTCAATGAAAGCCTACATCCAACTACTACATTTTTGGGTATTTTGGTGTTCTGGTACTACATTTTGAGGTGAAGTATGGTTTTATAATTGACCAATTAAAGAGTGCTACCTGCTAGCCCCGCCCTTGAAGTAGCACTTCATTTAACTTCACGACTTCACATCTTGAGTACATTAGGATTTAAGTAAAGAAAACTCAATATTAATCTAATTTTGTTAGCTATTATTAAAAACAATTCACTTCTTTAAAATATGTCAGATGATCACAATTCCACGTCAATATAAATCCAATTATGTACACCTTTATTGCATGTTTTTTTGTTAATAATCTATAGATTCTATACCTATATCACAGATAAATCATTTTTAGCTGCCTGTGTTATATTGTAGAGCTTTCTTTTTGCTTGTAATCTACCTCTCTTAAAATTAATCGTATTCATTTCTATCTTATATATACTTCTCTTGGATTTTTTTGTAGTCTCCTTATGCTATATGTATGTTACAACAACTTGACTAAATCTAAAAAGCAGCTTAGGGTTTTTCTACCTGGATCTAATTAACTACCTCTTAAAATATTAATACATTATAATCATCAAAATTTATAGTTCAAGATGTTGGAGAATAGAGCCCACATCGGAGAACTACAAAATTAATATACAATTTATATGTGGGAGTTCCACTTTTGATATCACCGAGACATTTTATGATAAAATTCAACATCGAGCAATAAAGTGGTTAAGTTGTGTCGGAAATCTATAATATAAACAAATGAATTTGTTATAGAACATACCTAACAAAATTAACGAATTCCGAATCACTGTCTCATTTGGTGCATTTTCTCCCTTCTCTAAAGCCCTTTTTTGTATGGTTGCTAGAAGGGGAGAAGAAAGTGAAATGGTCGATGTGAGACTTAAAACACATAACAATAACACACCCTATATTGGTCAATTAAAATTGTGTTTTATACAATATAAGTATTATATAAATCCCACAACTTGAGACAATATCAGTGACATTGGTGGTGGAGCATGCTAGATCTAAAAATTTTACCACAAGATAAGGTTATGAAGATGTGAAGATAAAAGTCCACATTGGAGAAATGGAGTTTGACCACTCTCTATATTGTTAAGTGGTTTTATACTGGAACCGCAACTTCGATTAAAGATTATAGTCAATGACACATAATGACATTGTTTTTACTGTTGGAACCAAAATTCAATACCGCCACATGTCAAAGAGTTCTTTGATCGGTCACCTACAAGAAGGAACAACCATAAAATTCATATGGTGTTGGTGTGGTACTGGGAAAAGTTCTTCAACGGTCAAGTTAGTAAGGATTTATAGAATTCAAGTAGTGGGCAAGAGAGCGAGAAAGTGATATGTATGTGAGGTGCACAATATGGGATATTAAATACCTTCTATGGACCCTAAGATGGTGTATTTATATTAGTCGAGAGAGAAACCTTTTTGGATAATGAATCATAAATAATATCTAGCATTAGATATTATTTCCTTTTAGGATTTTGATTATTTATGGCTCAAGTTAATCCCTACATTATAGGAATCTCCAAGAATATAGGAAACCAATATGATCCCCAATTGGTTCAAGTTTCGTGTCTTGTGGAACGAGTAGGTCATTCTCAATACCGTTGGTCGTTTATACGCCCCACCCCAATTGGAGTCGTCTAGTCCATGACCGGACTATGAAGGCATAGTTACTTCATTCCGCCTTACTCCAGTCAATGAGAATTTATGGTCTCACAATTACTATAACTTTATATTGGCCAATTTAAATCCAACCAATCCCCCTACCTGCGAGACCCCTCCCTCCCCCAAAAAAAAAAATTGTAAGTCATTATCAATTTTCACATGTAATTTTAATTTTAGACAATTACCCCTCTTGGACTTTTATAACTAGCCCCACCACCTTCTGTCATTGGATTTTTCGATATTCCATCCAACGGAAGAAGAAGGAGCAAGGAGAAGAAGAAAACGTTTGGGTTTTAGGGTCTTTGAGAGGCACTGGTTGGAGAGTGAATGGGTCGGCAAGATAGAGGAGAGAGAGGGGGAGATGCAAAAATGACAAAGCATGCAGTGGCGGAGCCATATTAAGGCCTACCATGGGTTATGGTACCGTTTGGTACGCAGACGGGACGAGACGGAGGTTCAGTGTATGTTTGGTACGCGCAGGGACAGAACAGAACTGTTGTTTCGCGCCTGCAAAAAACAGAAAACCCCAACCCAAATCAAACAAATAAGAAATGTTTCAGACCGATTTCGAACAAATCGTCGGGAAAAAACAAGTGGGTACCTCTCAATTTCAAAACTTTTTCAGTAAATTTTCGTTCTTTCTGGCCTTAAAACCAAATTTATCCCAAATATTTTACAGCATAACAACAAATGGTAAAGGAAAAGTAATTAAGTAGTGAGCTCATAAGATGTTGTACCTTGCCATGGAAGTGGTGCTTGTTCTTGAAAATGGCGTTGTAGTAAGCGTCCATGCGGACTCGATCGGAGAGCTTCTCCTTCTGGTGGTAGCGAAAGGCATAGGTGCAGACGTAGTTGGCGAAGTTGAGGCCTTTCTCCACCAGGGCGCTGCCAGTGTCGCCATTGCTGGTGCGGCTTTGGTCCCCGCCACTGTCGCCGTTTCTGATAGCTCCCCATGCCCTCGGATGGAAGCGAGGAGGAAGAAGAAGGAGATGGAGAGGTTATAATTTTGTGTTCCACGGATGTGGAACGAGTCGTTCCAGGGGGTGGAGGTGGAACGAGTCGTTCCAAGGGGGTGGAGGTGGAACGAAAATTCACCCAAAACTCGTCCCGTGGAACAACGCGTTCCACCCGTTTTAGGCATACCAAACGTGGGACGGAACGCCTCGTCCCACGTACCAAACGGTACCTATAGCCTAGGTATAGCTTTAGGTGAAAAATAAAATTTTACATGTAATTTTTATTGATTTTCGAATGTAACTCACCATATATTTAGTCAATAAATCCTAATTTTCTCGGTTTAATTATATAAAATTATATAATACAACTTTATAACCATATCTTTTTCTTACATCATTTTTCTCATCGCTTCTTGTACATGTACTCATTTGAGTTTAACACGTATTTGTTTAATAACGAAAATTCTTGGCTCACCTTGTGAAAATTCTCTTAAGGTAGTTGATACTGTGAAAAATATTGTATTGTTTCTTTGTTTATAAAGATTTAAAATTTTAAGCTATCCCACCCGGTAAAAAATTCCTAACTCCGCCATTGGAAGCAAGAAGAAGAATAAAACAGGGATAGGGTTTTGGTGAGGTGAAAAATGACCTTTTGCCCTAAGAAATACCAAGATAAAAGGCATAGTGGATGAAAAATTGAAAAATCTAACGGCACGGTGTGATTGGGATAATTATAAAAGTTCAATTTAGGAGGGAAATTTAACAGTGCCTTACAATTTCGAGAGTAAATTGGCTAATAGTCTAATACCTCTTTTCTGAATGATATCAGTAGTACATGACTAACCACGCGGCCTACATTTTGTTTGAAATTCAAATATTTTGATGATTGTCATTGAAAAAATATTAAGTTGGAGTGGACGACTAAAAATGGAATGCTGAATTGCTAATTGCATATATATTTCTCTGGCTGAACAGATTCAGTCCAAAGTATAACACGCGTACGTCTACAAAATGTTTTCATGATATGGAGCTCAGAAGAGCACTCATGTATAATTATTTAGCATTTGATAATTTGACAAAAAAAAAACGATTACAAAATAAATTCTTGCATTCCAAGCATACATACACAATTATGTTGCAGATCATTCGTGATCTTATAGTTTAATGCAAAAGAACGCGAGGATGATGATAACTCAAATTCAGTGGTGGAATTAGAATTTTATAATAATGGAGTTATAATTTTGGGCCAAAAAAACTTTATTGGATCATTTCGTTGAGTTTCTAGTGGGTACTTGCCGAATTATGTCGCAGTTTGTTTCTTTTTGCCAAGGACTATCGAGTAAGGCTTTTTATCAAATACTTGTATACCATAAAGTCGCACATAGGAAATAGGAGAAGAAAGACAAAAGAAAGAAACAAGAAAATTTACAAATAATTGTACAAGGGGTTGCACAAAAGAAGTAGCAGTTTGTAATTTAGTGTTTTTAACTCATTCTTTTAGTTTGCCGTAGTTGTGTTTAGGGGTCATATAAATATACAAATAAGTATACATTAGGGTTATAAAGCTATTAGAGACATGAGCTGCCTATAATCCCATGTTGGCTCCGTCACTGCTCAAACTCATGATTTAGTGATATCACACCATATTTTAGCACAATGATTAAGAAGCGCAGTTAGTAAAATACATAACAGGTATAGTACATGTATTATTTGGTAACTTTGCTAAAATAAAATTTTAAAAATTCTGCCATTTTTTAATATTACTATTTTTTATTTAAAATATATTTTTTATCATTCAATAATATGTTAAAAATATAAAATACGTGAATTTATTTATATTATTGAGAAATGTGTGAAAATAACATGTTTTGAACGTCAAAAGTAAAAAAAAAAAAAAAAAAAAATTACATATGTATATAATATGTGTGTCATGTGTTAGAGTTTTGAAAAACGTGTAATCTACTAACTGTTAATTAAGAGTTAATTAAGATCATCTGTAAATGAGATGTCAAATTTAAAATTTGAAAGATATATATTTGATTACTTATTTGGCAATTAGACATTTTATACAATTTTTGCTCCACTCGATATATTAAAAAATAATGTTATTTTATAATTTTTCATCTCTTTTCAGAAACCAATTATTGAGACAACCAATCAAATATGTGTAACACACAACCACATTTATTATTTATTGCATCACATCTATTATAAATTTATTAAATTTGACAGTAGATAACTTTGCCTTCAAGTGACTCAACGCTACGTAAGAAATTGAAATCTCGATCGGAAAGAGTTTACTGTCATTTTTTACTATTATATGTTTATGTGATAGTTTTGACATATTCTTAGTTAATTAGTTTTTCCAAGAGCCTAAAAATGCATCTTGGAAATTCTCAAAATCTGAACCGAAGTGCCAAAACATTCCCTTAACCTTGCACATGCATGCATAGCAGACTCACCGGTTGTTTCAATTGTGTCACTTAAGATTCCAAAGGGCCCGTGCTGGTTTAGTAGATGAATGGCACGTGTACTAAGAATTGAGCACCCTGACATCCAGCTAGCTTGGTCGAAAATACTACTCTTACCACGTATTTATACCAATTTTTGTACCATCTTTCTAATAAAGATGAGATCACATATATTGGGGGACACACTTTATGTTAAAGAGATAGTACAAATAATGGTACATATGTAATAAATGTATTGTTACTCTTGAATTGGAGTTGAATGATTGAATTTGTACGGCCTGATTGGGTGGATTCCTCATTGGTCATCATGGCTTTGATTGATTAAATGGACATCTAGCTAACTTGAATGGGAACTGAATGATTGAACTTAAACGGTCCTGATTGGGCGGACTCCTCTTTGGTCAACATGGCTTTGATTGATTAAACGATGTGAACTTTAACGAAAAACTCTCGATATTATTTACTTTAACGAAAAATCATATTTTTACACTAAAAAGTCAATCCTGGTACCATTCACTTTACCCTTTATTTTGTCATTATCATTAAACTCAAAATTTTCAAACTCTTTTCATTAGTTTTCCTTTGATTAAATGGGACCTCTCTGCCACTCTATTGAATCTGGATCCTCGCCGAATACTTTTTGTGAGGATTCTGA
Organism: Pyrus communis; assembly: GCF_041283825.1. Taxonomy (NCBI): domain Eukaryota; kingdom Viridiplantae; phylum Streptophyta; class Magnoliopsida; order Rosales; family Rosaceae; genus Pyrus; species Pyrus communis. The sequence continues at coordinate 7,969,622 of NC_142570.1, forward strand.
AAATTCGTAAATCATATCCGTTCATTGTATATTGTGCTGTTAGAAATTATTTTAAATATTTTTATTTAAAATTAAATACAAACAGTACTTGATAAAAATTAACTGTGCAATGTATGATGAATGAACACAATTTACAGATTCCCAAAACCTTCACCAAAAGAATTTGGAGAGGATCCTAGTGGCACTCTATTCATCGATCATGGACCTTGTGATATATTTCTTCCCTTCTGATCACAACTGGTATTATATTTTCAGATTACCTAATCATATTTCCACGTTAACCCCCGCCTAATTCTGCCCAAACTTCCCTCCGATTTTTTTTTCAAAATTAACTTGACTATTCAATGAATGAGGAGGAGTTCCTCTTCAATTCACTATGTAGTCGATTCATGAAACGAAGAGCACGAGCACAACCCAACTTCTTAGTTACATGCTTATAATTAGAACTATTCATATTATAAATCATTATATAATGATTATCTTTGCAAAAAATCAAATAAATATGAGATCATTTTGTCATCGAACTATATAACAATGGATGAAACAAATTCGGTGAATGAATTATGAACTGTCTATATAGTAATTTATACTGTGAACGGTTCTAACCATAATCACAAAGTACTATGAATTGGCCACTAGGTGAATTGAGTCAATCATCTTCTTCTCAATCTTGAGGGACCAACCTTTAACAATTTTTTCGTTGTGTAACAATCACAAGTGTTATTAGTTATCTAATGTTATCATTTAGGTGAACGATAATATTACTATTTCATGGATGTATCATATGATATTTATAAATGCTTTATGCGTTATTAGACCTAGCATTTTGGACCCGATCTGACCCGTTAATATTAGTATTTGAATGGATGTTTAACGGATTGGGTCGCTAACGGGTGAACCCGTTAAATAACGGGTCACTTTGGGTCAACCCGTTAGCACCCTTTAGTTGATAATGTTTTAGTAATTTCAGTCAAGTCTTAACAACAAAAAATAAACTCTATGCAAAATAATAATAATAATAATAATAATAATAATAATAATAATAATAATAATGAAAATTATTATTCGTTAGCTTAACGGATTACTCGTTAGCTTAACGGATCAGGTTCGGATGATCCGTTAACTTAATGGGTCAGATTGAACCGACCCGTTTACTGGTCTATGCGTTATAACATATATGAATGAATGCATAAAAAATGGCATAGCTATATTATGGTCACTACTGAAAATTAACAAATGGTAAACACGAATTGGTTGGAGCCTTGATAACTGTGTTTAAAAAATACGTGAAAATTTGAAATTCCCTTCACAAGTACAACTGCTACAACAATACCTTACAAGTTATTTTGTCACAGTTAAATTCCTGGATTAAAGTTTAAACTAAAAAGGAGTTGACATCTTGTCCTACTCATCTGTAATTTGTTTGAAAATGATCATTAGTACTTTTACGATTGTCCCATACAATTTGAATTTTAAAGACGTTTTCATGACTTTCTGAAAGTGTTTGGTAAAGAAGGGTCCATTTGTTTAATTAGATAGAAAGCGTTGTTTTTTTTTTCTTTAACAAAAAAAGTATATATTTATGCATTGGTATTGTGTGGTGTTTAGCCAAGGGCGGAGCCAAGTACAAGGCTCTCCTAGACTATAGCATAGGGAGAGTTTGGTTCTTCAAGCTTAAAAATATTAATTTTTAGGTTAGTTTGTGATTTTTAATTGTCATATTCCACTTAACAAATGAAATTTTTTATTTGTAAGGTTGTTTTTAAGAATAATAAGAGTTAATAGATGTTAAATAAACTCATCACTTTAACTAATATTATATTTAATAGTAATAAATTAAAACTTTCATACCACAAATGGTTCTTTATTTTATTTACTTGAAAGCTTTGAAGGCTGAAAACCTAGAAAACATAGCATAAAATTCTTGCTTCAAATTACTACATTCAAGTTTTTACTATTATATAACTTTATGTAGGCAACATAGGATTAAAATTTTGATTTCATAGTAACAATTTTAGCTTAGCACACTCGCCGAATAATTTCTAGCTACGCCATTGTGTTTAGCGTATGTTTGATTAGGGTTGATCAACATGTGTGCCATACATGGATCATCATTATTAACTGGTCAACATTGACCTTTATTTGTTGTACTACCATGTAGAGTTTGTATCAAAGGAAATAATAACACTAAATTTTTGAGTTGAAGTACGGTATTCATTGATAATGAAGGAATACATACAAATAATAAGAATAGGGTGCTAACAATGGGTCTACATAAAAACTTTGCCGGGATTTCAACCCGGTCAAAGGAAAAAAGAGTGTCCCACACCATGCAACTTACACAGTATTGCTATCCTAAAAAAGAATATATCAGGAAGTTCTTCAAATCACTTTACTTGCATGCGTCCACTCTGGTGATTCCTAAAACTTGCATGCGTCCACTCTGGTGATTCCTAAAATATTTGACTAGCTAGAAGGAAAGCCTTTTCATTTATAGGAAAACCCGCCTTTGCTCTCACAAAGCCTGTCTTAATAAGTGTCTCCCTTTGTGTCTTGTGGTCTCTCTACAATTTGATCTCAAACACACATAAAACCCTCCCTATGTATATATAGTAGAGGACTCAGGGTTACGTAGAATCAAAACAGCAAACGAAAGACTAGTCCAAATAGTCACAACTAGCCTAAATAGGATTATGCATGAAATGCCGGCCGATTGATCTGATAGCTAGGTTGACCGGTTGTTTAGGCATGAGTGCGACACATGAAGCTTCTGCATAATCCAACCGGCCGATTGTCCACTGGCAGCTTTTTCCCCAATCTTTTATCCAACGGTCGTCAATTCACTCAAATTGCAAACCAGTTTACAACAAACATAATCATTTTTCTTTATTTATCTTGCTAAGAAAATGAGGAAAACAACAAAAGATCGCCCCCAGGTTTCCACATATGTAGGCGTTATATATTGGACGACACGATCCTTTCAACTCGTCACCCCCTACCCACGCCCCCTCCCCCTCCCTCCCGGCGGGCAGGCGCGCCTCTTCTTCTCTCTTTCTAGTTTGTTTAATTAATTTGAACTTGTTTGTTGAAACTTGAAGAAACAACTGAACGTGCATGAAATTTCAATTTTGTGTTCATTTGAACAATGCAAATAAAAACCCTACGTTAGAGAAGAAAATATAAACCCCACTTTACGAAAGAAATGTAAATCCAACGTTATAAGAACCAATACAAACCCTCCATGTTTCTGTACACACACACACAAAAACCTCCATGTTTCAACTTGTCATTGCTTGTATAGTTGTATTTCTACTAAGATCAAACTTGAATAAGTACCAAGTGGAGTAGACACCTTTCCTCTACACAACCGTGATACCAGTTCCGTGGTCTAACGCCGGCGAATAGAAGCCGTCGGATGTGGGGGCATCTTCGCTGGTAGGACCCCAAAGCGGAGAAAGAAGCATAATTTTGACCTAACGTGACGTGTTTTTACTATGTAGCCATTTGAAATCTCGCAAAAATTGGGCGGTGGTGGAGCGTTGTGGGTGGGCCCCACCTCACATATCCATGCGCATGGCCAAAACCGTAAACCCAACCAAGGAAGGAAGGAATCTTCAACAAAGATATTCATCCACGGCCGTCTGATCGAATAAAGATCAGAAAATTCTTTTTCCCAACCCAAACCCTAATATGTGCCTACAGATGCAGATGATGTCACGTGAGTGGTCCTCCGTGTTGACGTGGATCGCATATGGTAGTGGGTTTCCACGTCAGAAGAAAGGATTTTTGTAGCAACTTGGACGATGACTTTGTCACATACACAACAACGCAACGCAATTTACACATCCCTTTCAAGTTTCAAAACCTCCCTCCCTCCATGTACACATCCAACTTAGAGTAATAGTCAAAGTAAACGTCGATCAATGTGAACTCGTAGGTCCGATTTGGCCAGGTTTCCTTAGAATCTAGCGTGCAAGATTTTGTTCCGGACCCACTAAATCTCAGTTGAAATTACATCTTCTTTCATATATCGTATATGTTTTCTCTAGTTAATAAATGACATCTTCCATCTTCTATGTACTTCGTGAACATATATAGATAGATCTTAGAAACTTTAATAGTGGGTTTGAACTTCTGTAGTCCAAATGGTTTGTCAAGTAACTAGCTAGTAATTACACATGTATAGCAAGAATTTATAGTTCCATTTGTCTAACAAAAGAGATATGCATGTAGGGCTTGCATGTATGTGTGTGTTTATGCGACGTCTTTTTATTCTATTGAAAAATATTAAAGAGAGACCATATTTTATAAATCACATTTAAATTATTTTTTTAATAGAGATGATTGTGATGTGAATTTTATCGTTATTCAAAAATATAGAGTCTCCCTAACATTATATTGTTCTTCACATAATCTAAAAGCTAAAATTTAAACATTAAGACATGAACATATATTGATAAAAAGAGAACATATGTGTCATGTATGCTTCTAGCCTAATTCCTTTTCTTTCTTTTTATTTTATTTTTTTATTTTTATAAATAAAATGTATCAAACAACACATTAATGACAAACTAATTCCCATTCTAACATAACCTCGGTACTACATGAGACAGTAACATACTTTTAACCCTAAGTCAAATGGTATGTCATAACAAATTTGGTAGCCTCTTACTTTTAAATATTTCATCTTTTATGTGAAATAAGTTTAATCTTATCATAAACAAGTGGAAATAATTATGGCTTCCTTTAGGACGACTTTTGTTGTAAATCTGCTTAGAAACACTTTTACTATATAAGTGCTTTTATTCGAACCATGTTTTACAGTTTTAATTAAAAATTCGTGCTACTTGAAGAAACTCACTACTTTTCTAGAAAGTACTTCTATAACCAAAATGTATTTCTAATTTTTTTATGTCAACAGTACATAGTTGTAAGCATTTTTAATTGTCAGAAAACACTTTTAACATTTCAGTAAGCAATCTCAAACAAACTATATAATAAGAAATATCTAGGATATAGCGAACATATCAGTTTAACTAGACTAATTAGGCACGAATTCAACACTTCAACATAAGGTGAGTTCAGCTCGAAAGTATACGAGAGAAAAGAGGGACAAGGGAAAGTGGGGTTGGGATGAAGGTTAAAAGTATTCCTTGAAATAAGTGGGCTATATAGCACCCCAAGCTGCCACTGGGGACCGAAGATCAAATCTGCTACACTCATTTTGCATGCGGCCCTTGTGGTCTCTATCATTAATTGACACGTGTTAAGTTTGTGACAACAAAGTTAAGAAGAGTTAAGTTTATTAACAGATATCTTTTAAAAATAAAGGCTACAATGCTGCCACACATAGAATAAGGCCATCTTGACCGAAGTAGGGCCAGATGGCTCATTTTAGTCCTATGACCCTCAAAAAAAAAAATTAATGAACAGTGTCATGCCATATTTCTTACCATCTCAAACCGAGGGGCCAAAGGGTCATAGGCCAAACGTAGCCCTGTGACAAAAAACCATCTCCAACTAAGGGGGCCAAGGGTCATAGGCCAAACATAATTTATTATTTTAATTGAATTAATATGGTTACTTAAATTAGACTACCTCAATAATTTTTCGAGATGTAATCTCAATAATTTTTCGAATAGGATTTCAAGTGACACGTATCGATAAGTGAGTAACTTTGCAGATTTCTTGTCGATATGGAATCTCAATAATTTTACGTCTCGGATTTCGAGTGACACATGTCGATAAGTAAGTAACTTTGCAGATTTCTTGTCGATATGGAATCTCAATAATTTTACGTCTTGAATTTCGAGTGACACGTGTCGATAAGTGAGTAACTTTGCAAATTTCTTGTTGATATGGAATCTCAATAATTTTATGTCTCGGATTTCGAGTGTCACGTGTCGATATGTGAGTAACTTTGTAGATTTCTTGTCGATAAGGAATCTCAATAATTTTACGTCTCGGATTTCGAGTGCCACGTATCAAGATGTAATTGGTTGTAGGAATTTTAGATAGGATTTTTATCTGCATGGCACTTCTTATCTTTAACTTCCAATGTCCATAAATAGGGTGGATATTGGGCTATAATTCACACACCTTCAGCTTTGCCCTCTCTAATATCTATTTCAATTCAATCTCTTTCAATTTAAGTTTGCAATGAATTCCAACTTTGGATCCAATTCAGATTCCAACTAGGGGTCCTTATCCAATTTCGAATTGGAAGAAAAATAGGTGTAGATGAGATGAGAAAATGAAGAGTCTGATGAAGAAGAAGAAGCATGACGCAACACATCATATATGGCAGCTGGGGTCATGGCGTGTGAGCCAATTGAGGAACAACCTCAATGGGGTAGCTTTGTTGCTGGTCGCTCTACAAACCACGAAATAGAGAGATAATGCATGACGATCTGATGAACAACTACTTCAACCCCAACTCGATGTACACAGAATAAGATTTCAAACGTCGTTTCCGGATGAGGCGTCATGTCTTCAAGCGTTTACTTCATGATGTCCAGCATGTCAATCCATACTTTCGACAGAAGCCGGATAGAGCAGGCCGCCATGGTTTCTCACCTCATCAAAAGGTTACTATTGTACTCCGAATGCTGACCTATGTCTCCCCAGCTGATGCGATAGATGATACATATGGTATCGCTAAGTCTACATGCCTTGATACTCTTGCTAAATTATGTGACACAATTGTTCACCTTTATAAAAAGGAGTACATCCGTGAACCACATCAAGCAAATCTGGATCGGCTCATTCGCAAAGCTGAAGATCGTGGCTTTCCGAGCATGATAAAGTCATTAGATTGCATGCATTGGTAGTGGAAGAAGTGTCCCATTGAATGGCAAGGAGGCTTTAACGAAAGGTTGAGAAAGCCAATTATTGTGTTAGAGGCGGTTGCCTCGTTTGACACATAGATCTGGCATGCTTTCTTTGGAGTCCTTGGATCCCAAAATGACATTATAGTTCTTGGGCGTTCACCCTTCTTCAATAACCTGACGGAGGGTAAATCACCTCAACTTGATTACTACATCAACGACCGTCAATATAATATGGGGTATTACTTGGCAGATGACATCTACCCAAAGTGGGCGACACGTGTCAAAGCAATTCCAAACCATGTGGGTGACACCCCAAAGATGGTTTACCTTACACCAAGAGGCATACCGGAAAGATGTTGAGAGAGCTTTTGTTATTCTACAAGCACGGTGGAAGATCATCAAGGAATCGGCAAAAGGGTGGAGTCGAGGTAAATTGAACTCCATCATGATGTCGTGCATCATATTACACAACATGATTGTGAAGGATGAGTGTGATGGCTATATTGATGGAGAATCTGATGACAACCAAGATGATCCAAATAGGTCAAGGAAGGCTTGTGCAAAAATATATGATGGGCCTAATTTGCCTTTTGATCCAAGAATTGGTAATATCTCGTTAAACGAGTACATGAGGTGCAATAGGATGATACGTTCACATGCCACAAACAAGTACCTACAACAAGATCTTGTTGCACATCTTTGGACCAAAAGAAGCATGGAGTAGGCATTTAAGTTTTATGTTGTTAAATGTTTTTTTAATGTTGTTTAAGTTTAATGTTAGTTAATGTTGTTTAATATTGTTTAATGTTGTTTAATGTTACTTAATGTCGTTTAATGGCTTAAGTAGTTATAGGGAAAAAAATCGAATTTTTAATTTTTTTTTTAAATTTTTGTAAAAAAAAAAAAAAATTCAAATCCAACAGCTAGCTGGCGTTAGCTAGTAGCCATTGGGCTTCAAATTTCTAGACCAGCTCGAGCTGGCTAGCTGGTTTGGGCCAGCCAGTTGGCTCGATTCTGCAATTGTGGTCCGATGGGGCCCACAAGCCCTTTGGCCTAGCCTTCGGTTAGAGACGATTTTCGTGTTATTTTTGACCTTATGAGCCTCTGGCCTAATCGGTTGGAGATGGCCTAAGTGTAGAAGTTTTGAACTCGGAGGACCGTAGCTTGATTTGATGCAGGTGTCAAACAAATACGAGATGGGGTTGGAATTGTGCAACATCAACACATGATCAATTTGTTGAGTTCAATAATTATGCAAACGGGGCTTAAAAGCATGGAGATCGGTAGGCAGGCCATGCGCTTATTATTGAAATCGACAAGGCCGGCATCAAAGCCAAAACTCAAAATGGTCCACACCACCTGCATTTCCCAAAACAGCCTACTTTGCTGGTTAAATTTTGAAACTGATATCCACGTGCTAATCCATGCTGATTAATCAAAATTTAACTCATTTTAACATGACTTTGTTAAGAGTGAATTTCACATCAAAGAAAGAAAATTTACATGCTATATGTTTGACAATAAATCATATATTCTTAATAAAAATCATACATATGTTAGGTTTAAGAAACGGTTCAACAAAAAGGGAGTGCATTGAAAATATTATACATTAGAGAGTAGAAGTCTTGCATTAAAAGATATGGAAAGGAAATGAGGTGCCGGCGTTTGAACCATAATTCCTGCTGCCGAGACTTTTTTATTTAGTATAAATTGATTTTGGGTTATACGCTCACATGCTCGAACATGCAACCTCACAATACTAGTAACTAGTTGGCTATGTCATGTAAAACACCAAACTTTATCATTAGGTTTAGTTGGAGAAGATTGAGATCAATCACCTTAATTACCTAATTGTTTGGCATGACTTTGGTCGCGTCCCATGGTGTAGTAATTTTATATATTGTTTTAGAAATGATATGCTAAATTCTGGCCATCGATAATGCAAGGCATGATTTTAAGTATATGTGTGTGTGTGTACATTAACTAATAATGCATGTGCAATTATTAGTAATGCATACACGAGCACGCACAAATAAAAAGAAGTGCATTTGCCTTGATCTGCTAACTTAACATTGGACATGGATTTGCCATGCCTATTTGCCTAACTAGTTGACATACACAAAAAAGAAGCGGGGGGAGTTCTTTAATAATTTAATCCCACATATTTATATTATATAGTTTGATTTATATTTGTCGGAATGCATGGAATAAATACTTGGATAACATATAGTTGGGTGGGTGGGTATGAGTCCTATACCAACATTCGTCGATGCTGCTGGATGCCACGAATATCTTTTAACAATGCATGATCTCTGGCCATCATTTTAAGTCAACATAAGAGAATGTAACATGTGTTTTTTTTTTTTTTTTGGTAAATGAAAGTGCTAAACTCTCATGAATCCATTTTTGTTGTTTCATTCCAGATAAAACCACTTTGAAGTATCAACTAATGTAAGAGGAGTAATATGCTAGGGGAGGCTATGGCGAAATCAAAATAGGAGAGCACTTATTTTGAGGTGGGCTTACTACTTAGATGCTTTCAGCAATTCTCCGCTCCGCACTTAACGACCTAGCGTGAAAATCTTCTCATTCGCAGGAGAAAATTAGTTCATGGTAGAACTACACTATCAGAGGTAAGTTGAGCCACTACTAAACGAATTGGAAAACATGTCAAAGTTCCATTAATTAGCTAGGAATACAATATAATTGTTTAGGATTAAATTGTGGTGAACCAAACCAAGTAACCAACCATCAACTACATATGAAGTCAACTACTTACTGCAAGGCCAAAAGTTGATGGAGACGTTGCAACCGTATGAAAGATTGAAGGGTCACATGATTAGATTCAAACAGTAGTTCTGAAACCCAGCGATAGTACGACTAGACCATTACTACCGTCCATAATACAGGAAAGGAGGGGGCCTCACCACCGCACTAACCTAAAAAGCCACCAAGAATGGAGCCCCATATAGGCCATATGCAGTCTTCCTAAACAGGGCGCACAGAATTGCTACTTTTGGACCACCGCCACCAGCACGACCACCACCTCCGCCATCAGGCTTTCTAGTCTGTGGCGGTGCAGTACTTGTCTAATAAGCTATCTTCTTCTTCTTCTTAGGGTTGAAAATAATGACAATTGCTCAAATCTTGAGATATCCTGATGATCGATCAATGATTCAATTACCATATAAGATAAGAGAACATTCGACAAATTGCACTTCTACTTGTGTATTTGATCCTTGGTACAATAGCCTTATTTTCTTGGGCCTGGGGTTGGGCCTAGTAAATTCAACTTTAACCATGAATTCTAGCATGAGTCAGTTGCATTTTTTTTCCCCATAGTTTTTAAAGTTTAACATGGGTGAGGAGAAATCAAACATGTGTGTCAGATTTATGGGTAGATACTGTTAATCATTTAACTCACACACCATTTAAATCTTAAAATCGCAGTCAAATTTTTTTTAAAAAAAATTGGTAGATACATGTGTGGTTGGCCAAAATAGTGTCTGCCCATTTGCACTCTAATTTGAATTCCCATGGAATTCAATATTAGTCATGAAGTTTACCATGACGCATTACATTTTTCCCACAGTTTTTGAAAATGAGCATGAGTATCAGGTGCAGGGTAAAATGCTCTTTATCACTTAAGATGTATATCATTTGAAGCTGCATTTAACGTTTTGTGAAAATCGCAAATAATAAGATAGCGCATCTGCCTCCTTACATTTTACGGGAAAGTGAAATCATATGTTAGTTGATCTTATCTCTGTAAAAGATTTGGTTTATAATGTCGTAAATCCAACCGTAGTTATAAAAAAAATGTAGTAAAAGGCCAACTACTCCTATGCCAGCTTATTGTGGAACAGAGTAAGGGCATAAATAAATAAAAGTAAAAATAAAAACAAAAAAACAAAATCCTTTCCCATCTACGGATTAGGCTTTGTATACATATTGGGCCGTTGGGCTTAGTATAAGTTTAAGCGAAACATTAAATCATGAATGAAGCCATTGTAAAGCTCTTTTATCAAATTTGATTCATACGACGTTTATATTTTCGATTAGTAACATCAATATTGTAGCAATAGTGACTCAACGCACAACGGAGGGACAATTTTAAGAAAAACCAAAGCCACAGGTGATTTTTTTTTTTTTTTACCAAAGTATCGAGACATAAGCCAACATTTAATTAAATTAAGATCCAATCCAATAATTGCCCCCTTTTCGTATAACAAATTTTTGTCATTCCACGTACGCGAAAGAAAGTTCAACGCAGTAACACTCTTAGGGTGCGTTTGTTACACCGGACTGTCTCGGACTGGACTAACTACGAGGATAAGCTGGACTGGCTTAGACTAGATTAAGCTGGACTAGCTTAGTGAAGCGTTTGGTGCAGTGTCGGACTAAGAAGCAAGATAATGAAAACAGTACTGTCACCAGTTTGATGTTTGCTCAGACTAGGAATACATTATTGTTCTATTTTAATTGCTTTTTTATTAAAGATATTATTAAAATTAATAATATTGGATGAGAGTAAGACTCAATAAAAATACAAAAACCAAATTTTCTTGCTAACGAAAGAAACATACATGATTCAAGAGTAGCATTGTTCCAAACATGAATATAACAAAGTGCTCTCCCAACAATCGACAGGGTTCAAAACGTTTTTCTTAATTATTCACCTTTGGTTTAAAGTTAGTAGATTAGAATCGAATCTACCCCACACATCATTAACTTGAAAGAAATGGTTCTCTGACAAGTTATCATTTTGTTTACATGCTTCCACACATACTCCGCAACCTGAAAATACATTGAACCAACACAAGGGCATGTCAGAAATCTAGACACATAGTTTTCATTTGAAACGACGTTTGAAACTTGAAGTACATTTAAATGACAATATATAACATATCAAGTCTATGATTATAAGTGAGTGATAACTATATAATCCTCCACGGCATGAGGATTACCACCACCACGGGTAAGGTAACTCAAGCAACTCAGTGTACTTGGAACAAAGCACAATTATCACTACAAGCACCGCATGCAGCTTTGTTATTCATTCTTCTACAGCACTAGCAGCACTTAGGTCCACACTGAGGTCAAGATACTGCTCAAACATTCCAGGAATTTTGGTTAAACCTTATATGAAAAACATGGTTCTATGAAACAGTAAAAATAAAAAAATAAAAACAAACGCATGTTAGTTAATCAAGAAATATCCATTGACTTCAAGGATGACATGAAATCGAAAACAACAGAACCAAACTAATTGGGCAATGCATAAAATTTTATTTCTTAACTTCCCTGTTATTAAGGTGTACATGTTGAGTACATCTAAGACAGTGCACTCAAAGTGTGTGGAGGCATCATAACTCTGTTAAACATAAGAATCCTTTTGTCAGGTGTGCATAAATCATATTGAAGAGTTCCCAGTACAGGTCAAGGCTTGAATAAGACTTACGGTTGATATAAAGCAATTGTCCAAAGTGGGTTCATTATCAGGCTCATATCTGTCATAAGTCTTAAAAAATATCTCGTCAATAGGCCCTAAAAGGTCAATCCTTGGCTTTAGCTCAGTCTCGGGATGATCAGTCTCTGCGTCTGTTAATATAAATGCAATAAATTTTCCCTTTGGAGCAACATTGTGAGAGTAGGAGCAACATAAAAGATACATGTTCGGTCAATAAAGCACCAAAGAACTGGCCACCAGTAATAAGAAAATACATCAAAAAAGAAACAGGGATAACTCGGGATGAATAAATATCTACCAACAAGCTATTGGTTCAAAGTATACACGAGTTCCCCAGAGGCCTGCTCTAAATACCACTGTTTTCTCATTTTGGTAATAGTTTGGAGTCAAAATGATAGTAGGATAATATTAATATGCATCAAGCAAGTGTTACCACGAAACCCTTCCAATAGTTATAGAATAATATAACTGACTATACCCTCTACCCGATATAACATTGCAACTGCATATCCAATTACACAACAGGAATTTAAAATTTGTGGTTTAGACATTGTATGCATATAAACTATACCATTCCTTTCTTCCTATTAAAGAAAACCCATTTCCTTGCTATAGCATAACACAACCTAGTCATGGGATTTTTTTTTCTAAAGCAACAGTTACAAAGGACCTTCTCAAACATGCACACGGCATTCATTGCAAAATAAATATTGGTCCCAAACAAAAGATAAGAGAACTCACATATCTGATCTGCAACCCAACTGCTTCTGTGGCAGGATAACCTACACTGAGTGAGATTCATTGGTGTTTGGAATTGGGTGGCTCATGATGGCAATAGCTTTTGCAACTTTACCAACCTTCCTAACCTATCAAAATGCAATAAATTTTCAATAAGTGTTGGGGAATAAGCATTTTTCTTCACCCTTCAAGCAAGATACAGAAGAATAGAGAAGATATTGTGTCCCTTGCAGACCTATAAATAAAAACAACCATATGCATACTTGTAAGGCATAAGATGAAGTCTCTAGTTGTCACTCTTGTTAAGTCCATTCCCTCATGTGTTTTAGGATCAGTTTCATTATAATCTTGAACATATAGGATGAACTTGCGTGCACGACGCTTTTCACACAGACACATGAGTGGAGATTTAAGGACCTTCATGTCAGTTGCTGGAACCTTGTGAACCTGTTGCAACAATTGAGATCCCACCCGTAAGGTTTAAGATGAAATTTATACAAGACAGTGTGTGAGTGCCTTTGTGAGTGTAGTTAATAAATGCAACTCAACTCATTTCTCAAACCCGATACCAAAATCCAAAAACACTAGTCCAACATGATACCAAAATTTGTTGAAACCAGACCTAAATTACAAATTTAACTTTGCATCCGCCCTTACAATGGCAATTTCGTGATGATTATCATCATTTTGGGACTGAAAATGGCATAAAATGTGAAAACCCCAAATTCTAATCTCAATTTGACCCTAACAATCAAAACCCTAATTTGTTCAAGTGCAGAGGTCTATTATTGAAAATTTCTCAAACCCAAAACATCTAAATCAAATAAAGTCCAGTAATATCACGATCTGCAAAAAAAATCGAAGAAATAATGTCGGATTCGAAGTTTACCAGACAAGAGGAGCAGATGAGGGCGAGCAGGATGCAGAGATGAGGATAAGGAAGACGACGATGAGGGAGCTGGACAATGAGGGAGTAGGGCGAGGATCGAATCGCAGGAGAAGGGAGATGACGGGATTAGAGGGCGGCTTAGCAATCCTTTCCAAATCGGGGGGTCTCGCTAAGACCTGTTAGCGAGGGACTCAGTCGAGGCGAGTCCCTGCTAATCCCACTAAACTTAGTACAGGTAGGGAACAAACATAAGACTAGACTAAAACTTAGTCTAGTCTAGTCCAATGATGGCTAGTGATGCCAAACAAACACACCCCTATTGTATTGTATGCAGAGTTAATATAATCTTCTGTTTCCAACTTATTCTTCCAAGTCATCTTTGTTCGCCCCCTTTTCCTAATGCAATATATTTTTTTAGCGTCAACTGAGTCAAAAAAGACACAACACAAAAATTATTAGTAAAGAACAATGAACGAAGACTCATCATAGCAAAATTGGGATTGAGATATCAAACTAGCATTAAGAACCGGAAAGGTTAAAAAAGGAGTGATGATTTTGACACGCCTCTTTTCTTCTCCTACACACTTCGATATACTTTTGTCTTTCTACATTGCACTACAAAAGATGATCACAAATAGGTAAATTACGATTGCTAATATGAATGGATGCCGAAATTAAAGCAAGCAACACAAACTAATGCAAGGTTGAGTGTTTACAAAAATAAAGGATGAAACGTCGAAAAAGAACCTATTTAGCTTCACAATTAAGTACATGCGGAGAAGCTAGCTAAAATGAAATTGAATGAGATAAGTCTTTATGCGTTGTGTTAGTTCCTAACAACAATTATTTTAGAAATAATGGGGTAATGGGCAATCCATATGGTAACGAAAGTTTACAGGTAATTGTTGGAGCTTGTTCAAAGTAGCCTGGCTTAGGAACTAGGAAGGACCAAAAAGTGGCATGCTAACTGTTTCAAAGTTCAACCCCCAACAACTTGTTTTATAAAAATAAAAAATAAAAAAAATAAAAAATGAAAAAACACTTTTCTTGTCACAACCAAGGCTAGTTTAGTGGGTTTAGAGAGCCCTAGCCAGATTATGGGTCGGGCAATTGTATCAATGTAATGTAAAGCTTTACTTAACAAAGTTTTTTTAATATGACACAATTTTTCTTTCGAAAACGTTCTTTATTTAATATGAGACTCAAGACTGCAAACTTCAATAGAATTGCTTTGGGCCGACCCCGGTCAAAACTCTTTGCTACTTAGGTCAGGTGTTATGGATGAGAAACTCCTTGCCCTTCATGTAGAAATATGATTCTTTAAATTCCAATGTAAACGTTTGTACAATATATAAGGATGTATCAAATCCGTTGATGTAAAAACCTAATTACAATTAAAAACTGCATTTCTAATATTACAACATTGAGGAGAAGATTCCAGTTTGATTAAATATATTCAAACAATGCTGTATATATGTGATGTGTAACAATTCCTTCCTAAGTAGATTCACTATAATCTAATTTTCTTGAAAAGAACATTACCTACAACCATTAAGTAACAAACACTTATATTAAGAAATGAGAAATGTATGTCTCTATCTTTATTATTATTTTTGGATAGAAGTGGCCGGTTATGCTCATATATCAACTTTCCCTTCTTTCTTTTTTTTTTTTATTGAGAACACAAAAATAAAAACTATTTTTTCTGGGAAACTGTTAACCTAATTTGTTTGAACTCCGAGATAACTTGAACTTTTCAAAAAGGGGCTCCATTGGCCATTGCAAGAAGAAGAAGTCTCAGTTCAAATATGACGACCAAGACTACAGAGTCAAAATGGGGTGGTGACACGTGGGATGATAACAAAGGTAAGGTTGGTCAACGCCCTTTTTTGTTGGTAGTAAGAAAATTTTAAAATCAATTATTTTTCTTTTTTATTTCGAAAATAAGGTTTCTCCTGCTGTCGTACGTGCATGTCTCATAGATTTATCTTATTAATAATATAAACTTGTTACATGACGATGGGCACGAGGAATACATATATGCGCATGACACTAAACAATGGATAGTTGATTTGTTAGTATGTCTATTATTAAACAAGGATATTGTTCGCAGAGATGAAGCTAGGAATTATACAGAGGCGACTTCCGTTCCTTTGGTACTACTTGTACTGGGAGTTGCTACACTACCACGTTCACTTTTTACGATCCTTAGCTTTCAACTACTTCTTAGGGTTGGAGACTCATTGGGTACTCCATGTTTTAAGAAACATGTATCCTCAATATGACGATTCTGACCACAATAAGTACACTTCAAATCATCGTTGTTCTCCATTGAGAACGCATAAGGATTCGAAGGAGAGGGTAATTCGATCCATTCAAGTTTATTAAACTTAGCACAACCGAGATATAACTTTGGATCGTAATTAACTGAGTTCAACATAAGATTACTTGTTGAACTCAAGATCCCTTCTTTCGGCTTCTGCTCAAAACTCTCATCTCCTTCGTTCATCATCCTGAGGACAGTAACTGGCAGCAGCGGTAGCACATGCACGACAATGTGCTAGGGTTACATCAACAACGCAAAAAGTTTTAGGGTTTGTCTACGAACTCGGCTGGTAGAATGCTTCGATATGAAATTTAGGAGTTAGAGGTAGGTTAATTCTAGTTTGGGCAATACTAGACTTGACTTTACTAAATATACTTGTACAACATTTCTTTTCATGTTTTGAAAATTGGGGTGGGCTAGAGCCTATGACTTACACTACTTGGCTATACTCTTGGTTGTTTGCACATACGTTAGACAGTTGAAGCTTAATTTTAATTTAATTTTTAGAACTTTTACAATTTCATTGACAACAAAATATGTCATTATTTGCATGTAACTGTTATAAGAATATTCTTTTTAAAAGTTATTTTGACAGTTCAAAAATATCATTGTGCACTCTAAACGTATTAAAATATTTTAGGATAAATACGATTCGAAAGAATGCATAATCACTTTTTTGAAGTGCCAATAGCGTCAGCCTTTTTTTCTTTTTCCAAATATTACAAACTACATGCAAGTTCAATATATTCAATAGATTTCTTTCTAGTATTGGTGAAAAAACATAATAGATTTCTTTCTTGTAAATAGAATTTCTTACCCCATATATTGAACCATCTATTAGTCTTCTCCACATCCCTAGACTCTGCTAAATGTTGGGCGAATTAAGAAAATTAAATTGCATGATTCCAACATTTAGTCAAAAAAATCCGCCTAACCAAAAATCACTCAACAAACAAGAAACAAAATAAAGAAAGGTCTTCAATTTCCTCCCACCGTTTTCCAATTAAAATTCCAAATTAAAAATAAAAATAAAAATAAAAGCCCACAATATTCACACAAAATGCAAATTATTCTCTTGGAGATCGTAAAAAATTATGAAAAGTATAAAAAAAAAAATTAAAATTAAAACACAATTAAGTGAAAATTACAAAGAAAAAGAAAAAGGGGAATCAGAACAGTCCACAGTTTATAATTACAACTACAAAGGTGGGTTAGAGAGAGACAGCGCGAGAGATCCGTACCAATCAAGTTGTATCACACAGCAGTGTGGTTTGTCGAGGAAAGATACAGAGAGAAAAAAGACACGCAGCGCAAACAACAAGGAGAGCGCGAACACCTTCCACTCCCTTCTCTTCCTGGTACTGGCGCACAATCCGAGGCAGATTTTTGCCCTTTTTCTCTGTTCTTGTTTGTTTTATTTTACATTTATTGTTTTAGTTTGTTTGATTTGTTTAAAGTTTCATGCTGTAGTTATTCTTTGCTTCTCCAAGCGGGAACTGTTGTTGCTGCTAGAGAGAGAAAGGAAGTTGGAAGGGGTTGGGAAAGTGGAGATCCCCATGAGAAATTAAGATTTCTGGGGTTTGACCAAAATTTGGTAGTGACCCAGGTGAGCAAAACTCTGCCTTTTCAATTGTACCTGTTTCAGATTTTGTTTTGGTTTTTGGAAACAATCTGTTGGGTGGGTTTTTGATCTGGGCAATTGGGTTTGTCTTCTGTTTAGAGAAAGTCATATGTTTGGACTTGGGATAAGATCATTTCAGGATCTGTGTTGGGTTGTGTTTTGTTTTTGCAGTTTGTGGATGTTGTTGTTGGGAAAAAAAATTGAGATTTCAGGTTCTGGATAAGGGAAAAGATTGAATTTTTGGGTTCTTCTGGTATCAAATTCAGAGATTTGATCATAATTTGAGTGTCTGAATTTTTCTGTTATTTTTTGGTTGGTTAGATTTTGACTCAGGATTTCATGGGTTGAAAACTGAAAGGAAAATAAAACAGTGAATTGATGGGGACCTTGGGGAGTCCTAGTGAAGAGCGTGAGGATCATTTTTATGATACCCGAGAGGACCTCTCTTCGGTTTCGGATTGGGGTTCAGATTGCTGTGAGGACTTTAGTTCTGGTGCTTCAGGTTTCTTAAGGTATGAGGAGGTTTGGGCTAAGAACCTGGAAAGTGTGCATGAGCGCCGCCATAAGTTCCTGGAGTGGATGGGTGTAGATTTGGATTCGCATTCGACGATGACAGAAGACTCAGAAGATATCTTTGTTGACAGAATTAAAATTATTGATAGATATAGGGAAGATAGCGGGGTAGTCTTGAGAACTTCGGGATTGGAAGTGGCGTCTTGCTCCAGTCAGTCTACAGTGTCTTCTCTGTCAACTGAAGCTCGGGAGCCACTGGGAAATGGTGCTTTGGATGATACTCATTCCACATCTGCAATGAGGAATTTGAACAGAGGAATGAATGTCATTGTGAATGAATTAGGTCATGATGGAAGGCTTGGCAGATTAGGTCAAGCTGCGCTAAATCAATTGGTTAATGAGGAAGTTCATAGTGCAGCGGCACCATCTCCTTCGATTGAGCAATTATTACAGAGAGAAGTTAATAACGCTAGGTTCTTTCTTGATTCGAAGAAGAAAGTTAAAAGGCGATGGTTTAGGAAATTAGGATTTGGGATTTGCATTGCTGATAAACATGAGGCTCCGTTGAATCCCATCAGTCTTAAATCTGCATCAGGTGTAGGGATGCGAAGAGTCCGAGTTCATCCAAGTAAAAAACGGACCAAGGAACTATCTTCACTATATGCTGGGCAAGACTTTTCGGCACATGAGGGTTCAATTTTGTCCATGAAGTTCAGTCCTGATGGGCAATACTTGGCCAGTGCCGGTGAAGATGGTATCGTGCGAGTGTGGAAGGTGATTGAGGATGGGAAATTCAACAAATTTGATATTGCTTCTGATCCTTCTTCTCTATACTTCAAGATGCATCCATTTTCCAAGTTAAACTCTCCAAATGTGAATAAAGAAAAACAGAATAAGGCGCAGCAATTGGGGCGATCATCAGAGTCAGCTTGTGTCATTTTCCCTCCAAAGGTATTTCGCTTATTGGAGAAGCCTCTTCATGAGTTCCGGGGACACACAGGGGAGGTCTTAGATCTCTCATGGTCAACGAAAGGGGTTAGTGATACTTTTGGCTGTGCTATCTCATTTTTAATATTGCTACTTTATTTTTAGAGTGGTAGGAAATTGGATTTTATTTCCTATTGCAATTATTCATTGCACCAGTGTTAGTGTTGATTCACTGAACTTGATTGAACTAATGGCACCTTTTGTGTGCGCTGCAGTTTCTGCTCTCATCCTCAGTTGATAAGACGGTCCGTCTATGGCAAGTGGGATGCAACAGATGCCTGAGAATTTTTTCTCACAGTAATTTTGGTGAGCCTTGCCGCTTGTTGGCATTATCTTTAATACTGTAGTTACAGGTTATATATATATGTGTGTGTGTGTGTATGTATATATATATCATTTGATCTCAATTCTTTGTCCCATTTTGAAGTGTTCTGCAATATCTGTCTAAAGATGTGATATTTGATGCAGTGACATGTGTTAATTTCAACCCTCTGGATGATAATTATTTCATCAGCGGTTCAATAGACGGAAAAGTTCGCATCTGGGAAATTGTTCGTTGTCTGGTTGTTGATTATATTGATGTTCGCGAGATAGTCACTGCTATATCTTATTGTCCTGACGGAAAGGTCTGTTGGATTTTTTGCTTTGGCAATGAAAAATTAAGCATAAAACTACTTGGATTTTGTTTAACTTTGTTTCTTTATACTTGTAGGGAGGAATTGTGGGTTTGATGAC
Source organism: Pyrus communis (assembly GCF_041283825.1). Classification (NCBI taxonomy): domain Eukaryota; kingdom Viridiplantae; phylum Streptophyta; class Magnoliopsida; order Rosales; family Rosaceae; genus Pyrus; species Pyrus communis. The sequence goes on from NC_142570.1 coordinate 7,989,731, forward strand.
TGGAAATTGCTGCATATTTAACATCATAGGTATGGAGACCTGATAGTCAATTTTTCTGAATAGTAGGCCACTATAACGCTTCTAACTACAACCCAACTCTTAAGCATAGCAGAAAACTGGGAATTCCTAATAATTAAATGCTAGTTAATCTCCTTTTTTTCTTGAAAATCGCACTGACTTGAGATGATTATCTTGGTATGTCATTGCAAAATATCTTTTCTTTTGTTTTGTTTGGTCTGATATTGCAAAATATCTAATGTTAGATCCTTACATGCCCTTCGAACGTGCTTGTGATATGTTGAAAATGTCTCACGTTGAAAAAAATAAAAACGTGTGGGGTTAGTGTATGAGCTCTTGCAAGCCAATTTTGCAAGGGCGAGATCTATCCACAGGCCCTTACAACTTTTGCTCTTTTTTGTTATTCTGTCTTTGTAGTTCGTGATCGTGGTTTCAATATTTTCAGATGACCATATGGAATTGGATGTTCCGATAAACATACAGGGCAAAAAGAAGTCACCTGGAAAAAGGATAACCGGCTTTCAGGTTTTTATGGACAAAATCTTGAAGTTTTTTCCTTCAATTTTCACTTTATGGAATGTGGTGTACAGTATACTAATGTAAATATGATTCCTCAGTTTTCTCCAAGCAACCCAAGCAAAGTTATGGTGACGTCTGCTGATTCAGCAGTCCGTGTAATTTCTGGGAGAGATATCGTCTGCAAATATAGGGGTATGCATCATCTTTTACTTATCTTCTTAATTGTTTATAGTTATTGTTACTCCCCACCCCCCAAAGTCTGCAATGATTATTTCATTAAATGTTTTATCATTCCTCATTAGGTCTTCGAAATGGAGGAAACCATACGTCCGCATCTTTTACCACTGACGGAAAGCACATTGTCTCAGCAAGCGATGATTCAAATGTACACATCTGGAACTTCAATAGCCAGGACATGACCTCTTCGCGATCGAGGAAAATATGGTCTTGTGAGAGTTTCGTGTCCCACAACTCCATCATTGCTATACCTTGGAATGGTGTAAACAGCTTGCCGGGAACACTTCCATCCCCCAGATTCATTGGGGATGTGCCACAAAGTAGCCTTGATTATCCACCAAAGCATCTCAACTTTGATGAGAAATTAGATCAGAAAATGCACCTCTCTTCGCCCGATTGCTTCTCTTTGGGTCGGGGGTTTTTGCTCGAGTCCTTGCCAAGGGGTACCCCCACTTGGCCCGAGGAGAAGCTTGTAAACTCAAGTCCAGTACCCGTTTCCCCAGCGATGTGTAGCTCCGAGTACAAGTTTTTGAAGAAAGCTTGCCAGAGCATGTCTGGTTCTTCTCACATGTGGGGCCTTGTGATTGTCACTGCCGGCTGGGATGGACGGATTAGAACCTACCACAATTACGGGTTACCTATTCGTCGTTAAAATCCCTGAGACTGCATTTTTTAGGCAGTGGTTTTGCATCCTTGCAAACAGAGCTGGTAATTGTTAAATAACCCTTGGTGCTTGTCCAATGCAGTATTACTGACAGTATGCCAAAAGACAGCTCCAAGGTGGATTTACCTAGTTTGTGCCCCTGAAGATTTCCAAATGTATTATAGTCCAGTCGGGTTGTGCCAGGTGGCGACCGTTTATACGATTCAAGTGCAGTCCCACCAGGTGGCTGGGGGATTGGTTTTTGGTTTTTGTAGTTGATCATCTTATACAAGTCAATTGTATGATTCTTTAATTTGTTGGTTTTTCAGCTCAAGAAATTTTGGACTTTCATGTTGCTGTAGATCCCTGGAAGTAGAATACGTGTATATAGATACAAGTGTGTGTATAGATACAGGTGCCCGTGGGGCATCTTATAAAAGCCTGCATTTAGAAATACTGTGTTCTTGACATTCCATTGATCAAAATTAAATTTTGGGTGGTTTGGGGGGCAGTTGCTCTCTCTCTCTCTCTCTCTCACATTTGAATATCAGAACTGCGAATATATCTGATAACGTTGATGCTGTTCTGTTTTATTTTTTACATACAACGATATTCATGCTAAAGAGGGATTCGAACCCTCGATAGTTCTTTGTTTCAAACTATACCAAATACTAATACCACACAACGGATCTACCGTAACATTAGGGTTAAGCTACACATAACTGACACTAATACAGACGAGTGTCATCAATGTGGTCAATTTGGTGCGTTTAATAATTCTGAGAAATGGAATAGCTCATAGCTAGGATTTGGAGGATTATAGACCACAGTGGCATCTCTTATTGATGAAACTTTGTCTAATAAGGTACATAGAATCAAATAATAAACATTCAACATAACATCATAGTTCCATATACATTGCGGTTACAACGTGAATAACTACGGACATTTACATCTTCAGAACGGCCACAAGTCTCCCCATATAGACTTTCGGGCCTGCAGATGTAATGTAGGGTTCTTACTCTTTGTGACAACCACTCTCTGAAGCTCACCTTCTGAACCATCCCGTTTGGTTGATCGACAAACATCCATTGTAACCTGTTTGCCCCTTCGTACAGGCATATATATAATCCTACCCCAACTGCCACCAAGATCAGCATGACCTGTTTCATCTTCCTCTTCGTTGTTTTTGTCATTTTCACCCACCACATCAGTTTCCATAACATCGGAATCATAGTTAACTGGATTCGGTTCTTCAAATGGAACGAGGTCAGCTTGCTGCGAGCTAATTAACTCATCTGTCCAGGCCAAACAAAAATTCTCAGAACCAAAGAAATAATTGTTTACAAATGGCCAGAATGTTAGTATTAATGCAATACATCACAGTTCGTAATGTGGGGGGGCTCATCAAGATGTTTATACTGAAGGATACTCATTTAAGAATTACCAAGGTCTATCTCGAGATCTTCTGGACTCCGTTTAGCATGTTGCTCCTTTAAAGTCTCAAATTTCATACCATCAAGCGGCCAAGGTTCCCTAATCACATTACCAAGTGCAACCATCAGAGAAAGAATTCCTGACACAAGTATATTTATGAATAAAAAGAACCAAACTGTGAGGGAAGTACATATTTGGACAGGAATTATTTTATTTAAGAAGTTAATGATTGGCTTAATTCAAAATGTTTATGATTATTATCACTTAATTAAGGTCATTGACAGTTAAAAGAGTGTTTATAAGAAAGACACTCAGTTAGGCAGAACAAAACCACATGGAGAAAGATTAAACCAGAATAAAAATTAACTAAACCATTGTATAACTGTATGAGAATGGGGTTTTCAGCATCCATTGTCTAAGAAGAATATTAGAGATCCCACATTCCACAATTTTGAACATGAACACAAAAAGTACTAACCGTGGTCTTTGTCCTCGCCTGAATGCAACGAAGCTAAATTTCTCATCTTCAAAGCCACGTAATGGTTGCCCACCCTTGGATCGCTACAAAAATATCAAGGAAGGTAATATCAATTAAAGAGCAGGTTCCAACTCACAACTGGATCCAATGATTGTGGATGGATTTAAGGACAAACCTTGAATGCACGCTGAACAGATGTCCTCTCCAAGCGCTGAACAAAATGACAATACTTTCCAGCATTTTCCAGTGGACATTGTCCATCATGAGAGCACTACATCAAAAAAACTACAAAATAAAATGAGAATTCACAGTTTTAATGAAAACAAAGGAGAAGCTGGGCAACATATTAGTTTCGAAACAGAAAAATATGAGCTAAAGAGCTCTCATACTCACCGGAGCAACTATAAATGCACCACTCTTTTGAGTCACCAAGTCCTTTGAAGTTTCTTCAGTTCCATCTTTAGATTTACGGCATTTCTAATAAGTGATGAGTGTGTCAATTATGCATGATTGCTGAGACACAATCCCAGTACATAAATTGAACAAGCATCTTAACTCAAAATTCATCTCAAAGAACAAATACAAGAAAAACAACTTACCCTTTTTTCCATCCATAATATATGAGAACGCATCTGAGAAATGATACTAGATCCTTGCGGTGTTCCAGGTTCAATCAAAACCTACAAAAATTTTAGAAAAATCAAAGAGTAAAAATATTAGGCTAAAAATTGGGAAGTTCCAAACTGAAAATTGCCATGAAAACAATTAAAACATGGATAGTGAACAAGATTCAGTATGTCTTTCTTTTGCCACTGTTTTCAAAATTGTTTGTGAGAAGAGCATAAACCACATGATACTTGTCCTCTTTGTTAATGGCATAAACCAGGGCATAAGATCAAGCAAAATTGTTCTGTCATGAAATCATAGTGAAACACGAAACTCATCCATATGCAAAAGTAAAATATACCAGTACATCCCGTGTAAGATCCCATAGTTGACGTACTATAGTAATTCGATCCTTGAGCGATGGTATCTCTCCAAACACATAGGACTTCACCCTATTGCAACAAAGTACAAAGATAAGTTATTATTCGTACCCAATATTCCAAGGCAAACATGGTGTTTAAAATTTAAGGAACTTACAGCAATTACAAGGTCATGTTCTCGCTCTGACTTGGTGATACTTTTTGTCAATGACTGGAGGCTATCATAACTACGAATAAGTGGCAAGTTCTTCTGACCTAAAATAACCATGCCATAAAGTGGTCAGATTTTTTATTGAGCTCCGTGACACTCTTTGATAATGCATGAAACATTGCAATAGGAAATTAAAGGTTTTAGTAGATTGGTTCTTTAACGACTGCAGGTTATAGACAATTTATCTGGAAATATTATTACAAAAAAAATTTTGGCAAAATAATATCAAGACTAGTTTGAACATTCAAATCGTCAAGAACCTTGTGTAAGCTTCTGCCCAGCCCGCTGCATTGATTGGGATGGCTCCACTAAATTAACTTTCTCCAAGGAATGTGGCCAGACTTCTCGTAGTGCCCTATATCATTCAATTTACATCATAACCAAATTCATAGTTACACACAATTAACAATCGAAAGATAACGCCAAATGAGCTTCTCACCAGAAAGCCGAGCCCGTGCCAGCTCCAAAATCCAATACTTTAGCTGGAGAGAAATCAGGTATCCTTCTACGAACCTGTAAAACAGCAACTCTACATCCAATTCCACCATCCACACTCTTAAGCACAATAACGTATCAAACTGAAGGTAAGCACCTCATTTCCAGCAAAATTGAAAATAAATTCCTCTACTTTCCACCATTTCTCAGCTACCAACCAAATACAGCACCAATACGCATAATTCAAAATCATACAACACTACCCGGATAAAAAAAATTCCCCAATTCATACCTCCTTGAGAACTCTGTGACAGGCAGAGAAGACAGCAGGCATCCTGGAAGCAACATAAGCAATGGTCTCGTCGTCTCTGTAGGTGAGACCGATATCTCCATAGTTGCTCCTGATCTTCCACCTCTGCGATTGGTCGACAGACCGCAAAGGGTCCTCAACGAGCTGCTGTGAAGTCGCCGTAACAAGCTGCGAGTTCACATCCTTGATTTGGCTGAAGGATTACGATAGCCTCAGCACCTTCCTCTTCATGTGGGGCTCATCCTGCCCTAAAATCCCAAAACCCATAAATTAAATTTGCATAACTTACACAGATAATAGACATACATAGTTTTAGAGAGACAGAGAGGGGACCTCGGAGGTATTTTTTGATGGCGCGGCGGAGGCGGACCGGGGTTGTGAGGCAGCGCTGGGATTGTTTGGCAGCGGAGCGGAGGGCTTCTTGGGTTAGGATCTTTTGGGCGGTCTCTGGGAGCAGAGTCGTCGCCATTTCCGGTTGGCGGGAGGAGATCGATCGAGAGAGCTGGGATGGATGAGTTTTGTTAACTTTCTTCGGGGGTTATGCGATTTTCAGGGTTTTAGCGTTTTGGGCTTGATTGGGCTTAAATGTGGAGGTGCATTTACATGTGGTTTGGGCTTTTATAGAGCTTAAACAAGGGCCATGTATTGATCAAGTGTGATTAATATAATACATTAAGCCGATGTTTACTTAATTGTTCAGGTATGAGATAGACAAGTCTTATACCAGCTTGCGGGAGGTAGTACGATGACGGATGTGCGCGAGTGTTTTCGGGAGGTAGTACGATGACGGATGTGCTCGAGCGAATTGAAGGGAATGGTGTGCAAAGGGCTGCCCTAGCACAAGTGTTTGGGAGCTCTATATATGGTGCTATTATACAAGCGCAGGACAAGACTTTTTTCACTTTCTTTTTTTCATATTAATCGGGGACGTATGTTACAACTAATTTGTAGAGATAACTATGTAATTCTTTTAATTTTTTCTTAAATTCTAGCTCCAAGAGTATTTTCACAGATGTTGAAATGTTTGCGATCTTTTTTAGACCTGGAGTTCTTGATATATGGTAGAACTTTGACAATGTGCAGGAAGATGTGCCTCCAGCTATTCTCTATATACTATTCATAAGGAACGAAATAACAGAAAATTCATAAACGGGAACCTTTTCATCCCTCTGGTTTTCTCTTCAAGACTATTGTGGCCTCACTTTGTTTAGCATTCCGATAATACGGTTTAGTGATATTTCTCTTCGATCACTTATAGATGTCATAGATTGAACTCTCATAATTAGCGATTTCGATATCATAATATTGTTGATCCATTTTGTACCCGACTCGGTAATCAACTGAGATACATGAAAAATGTTAGGCAGAGACAGAGATGATACTAACTGTAGGGAGAAGCAAACCATATTAATTGTAGAGAGGGAAGACTCGGACAATTAACTGCTCTGTGTTTGGTCTGCATGCTCCATTTAGCCTTGGCCTTTGGGAATTCGTGTGTAAATAGAGATAACAGGAAGCTTTAATAAGTCCTTCTGATCGAGACACTTAATAGCTAGCTAGGGTTTCTGTAAACCCCGGCTTTATGTTTTTCGACCTAACCATTTCACAGAGAGACCCCTCCTGTCTTTCTTTGCAATAAAAGGTCTCCCTCTCGTCTATTCCTTTATATTTATTTTGAGAAATGTTCTACTGTGACCATTGCACAAAATAATCCACGACTTTTTTTTGTTAATTTACATATTATAATATAAGAAAATAAGATAAATAAGTATATATGTTATATTTCATGGACATAGGACATGTACTAACAAGAAACATACGTATATTATATATAATATTAGTGAACTAAAAATCCCACAGATGCAAGATCGGATTCGTATATATTATGGCAACGATGGAACCTCGAAAGTCTCCCTTACTGAACCGAACTTTGCCCGCCCAACAGATGGTTAAGGCCACAATGGGCAGTACAGGCATGCACGAACGCAAGAAAGAAGGCTCATTTGACTAAAATTCACCTATTTCACTATTTTTCTATCTCAACTTCCTTCTTTAATTCCTCTGGCGCCATGGCTAAATCCCAACTTACCAACATACTTTTATACCTTGTCTACCTATGAAAAAATTTCTGGATCTGTCCGCATGTAACGTTTGGAGATTGCAAATTTTACTTTTGGAAAGGCTTTTGAGGACTTGAAACTTCCTTTCCTTGAACGCATGCATCAGTTACAGACAGTCACCAGACTCAGCACGCATGTTGGTAGTACACCCCATCACAGTAGTCCCAAAGATACTCTTCAAAATACAACCACCACCACCACCACATGCAACTAAACCACCACCACATGCAACTAACTGACCCCATGCATGTCCTTAAATCTTAATATCCTCCATATATCATTTTCTTCTTCTAGTCCATATATACAAACATAATATATTTCCTCCACATGCATGCCCTGGAAAAATAAAAACAGATATATTTTCCGTGAAGAAGAACCAATATATATCTTATTCAAGTACATGCATGTATTAGTTAATACAAAACTAGGGTTCCAAGAACTTTCTTGATCTCCAACCAAAGTCCACAGTTAACTCTAAATAATTCGATCAAATCATTGTTTATGTATACAGTAATGAATGCAAAATACTTGTGATTTAAGTAGTTAAGAACATTACTCAAGATCTTAATTTCAAATTTCTCTACTCTAACATGGCTTGTATTTAAAAAAAATATTTTTTTTAAAAATGCACCAATGACCAATCCAATATTCTAAGAGAGTAAGACCAGCATCATCTAATAACGTACACCTCAAAAATGATATAGAAACCAACAAAATAAACAACTTTAATTTCATTGGTCATAACTTGATTCCAACTCTCATACATCAAAAGCCTTTCTTTATCTAAATATTTATAGACTTTTTAGCCAAAATAGTTTTTGAGATTGTCATAACTCCTCACTTTGGTCTCTGAGATTTAAAATCGATAGAATTGGCCTCTGAAATTGTCCACCGTCAATCATATTAGTCATTCTGTAAAAAAATCTCCGTTGAATTGAAGAAACCACCAGTTCAGGAGGAGGGATTGATTTGACAAAAATACCCTTAAATTAACAGATATTTCTCATAGAATGACCAAATTGATTGACGGTGGACAATCTGAAGGACCACTTCTATCGATTTTAAATCTCATGTACCCAAGTGAGAAGTTATGTCAATCTCAGACACCATTTTGGATAAAAAGACCATATTTATATATTCATGTCACTAAAACTACTATTTATGTTCAAACCTAGCAGTGTATTATAAATATTTCTCCTCCTTCTTTCCTAATTAACTCTCCCCTCCACTTTACTACTGTATTTTAGCTAGCTAATTTAACAGACACTAAGTAAGAACTAGCTAGTTATATAATTAAGATGCTTTTCTGTTTCTCTATATATATAACTGACGATCCGTTTTCCATTCTTTTAGTGCTCCAGCTGGTGGCTTGGATCCAAGATAGCACTGGAATCCTTGGACACCATGATTTCAGAGGCGGACCATAATCCAGCAGCTTCGCTTAAGTTCGACCCCATCTTCGACGGCGATGTCTCGTTGCAATCAGCAAAGTACTTCCCAGACATGCCCACCAGCCTAGGATGAGTCGCAACATAACATGTCGTCGCACTAGCCTTTAATAGTACAAATAACGAAACTAATGTTATCACATGCAGAATGTAATTAACGAAACTGTTATCGATACTCCAAAATAATCATCCGGTTATACCCATAAACTAACCTGAGGGATTGTTTTCAAGAGCTTTGAAGCGAGCAGGAACACCAAATCTACATATTCAAAACTCTTTTAATTCAGCACAAAAGTTTTACACAAATATTTCAACTAATCAATTCATAGTTTCTTGTGAATAAAACCGAACCTGTGGCAAGACCTTCACGTTCTCGGGTGAGGCGGGTCTTAACAATACCCGGATGCACGCAGTTGACGGTCACGTTGGCCTCCGTTTCCTGATTAGTAAAAACAATAAGTTAATTACAAATAAACAAAACAAATTAGGGACAATAATTTGAAGAAAAACACAAAGAAAAAAAAAACAAAATCTCCTTTTAATCATCAAACCTTGAGTCTGCGAGCGAGTTCCTTGGTGTGCAAGACGTTGGCGAGCTTCGAGAGCGCGTACGCACGCGTCTCGTCGTACTGGCTGTGCTTCCAGACAAATTTTCCAATTCAGATAAAAAAAATTCAAACTATTGAAGACAAATGAATTATAATCACTTAAACAACTTAAACAATAACAATGAAATCCAACTCGATCGATCGGCTACAGTTCCTGATCTCTTGTATCAACTCGACTGGTGTTATTAATCAACGTGTTATGTAACATTCGTTACATTTTGTGGAACTGGATTCTCTCTTGAGCTCAGGATGGAGATCCTCTTGAGCAGCCCATCCGAACCGTTAAAATTTGATTCAACGCTCCAAATATGAGACATTTCTAAAAGTTATAATAATTGCAGTCGTTGGATCAAGTTTGAAAGACCCGAATGGGCTGCTCATAAGGATTTCCAGTTCCACATAATTCATGTATTATGAACCTAGTAAAATCATAGTACTAATAAATAAATAAATTCACATGTTATAATATAAATGACCTTCCACTTCTGCTTATCTCGCCAAGATATCGGATCATATCGCCAGAAAACCAGCCGTGAATGGCCGACGACACGTTCACGATTCGCCCTTGAACGCCGCTAGCCGCAGCCGTTTCAATCATTGTGTTGAGCAACAGCTTCGTCAAGAGAAAATGACCTGAAAAAGTATTAATAATTATTGAATAAAAAATCCACAAATTTAACATTAATTTTAGATTTAGTGGGAGTAATAGTAATAATTACCGAGATAATTAGTAGCAAAGGTCATTTCGATTCCGTCTTCGGAAATCGCGTGCTCGTGCGCGAACTTTCCGGCATTATTTCTGAGACAAAACCAAAAGAACACTTTTTAGTCAGTTTTCTTTTTCTTTTCCTGCATTTTCTCGGCAACCAAACAGAAAACAAGAAATTGACAAACAAAAAAAACAGAAAACAAGAAAGAAAGAGAACATTTACACGAGGAGATTGAGAGGCAGCCGGAGGGACTCGAACTCGGAGGCGAAGCTCCTGACGGAAGCGAGGGAGCTGAGATCGAGAGCCATGACGATGATCTCGGAGCCGGGAAACTCGGAGAGGATTCGAGCCTTGGCGTCCTCGGCGGCTTTGAGGCTTCGAGCCGGGAGGACCAGCTTGGCCCCGCGCTTGGCTAAAACTCGAGCCGTCTCGGCTCCGATCCCTGACGTAGCACCTGATATAATCCGAAAACCGCACGATCGTCAGAGATTGTGAAAACTGTGTTGGACAATTCGTAATCCGGCGTGGGAGTACGTACCTGTAATGATGGCGGTGATGTGGCTGAGATCGGGGGAGGCGTCGGTGACTTGCTCGGCTGTACTCTTTGAGCCGTAGCCGCTGGCGCCGGGGGAGCCGATTAGGTACTTGACGGTGTCGAGCATTTTTTTTGCGCTGTTATCACTGATACTAGTGTATTTTGACCACGTTGACTATAACACAACAAAACAAATGACAGAGAGAGAGAGAGAGAGGCAAACCACGTACGTTTTTGGTTAGGTTATTTACTGTGTCTGAAGAAGTAGGAGCCGCTTTGCATTAAATACATACGCAGACTGAGAGAGAGAGAGAGAGAGAGAGAGAGAGAGAGAGAGAGAGAGAGAGAGAGAGAGGAAGGTTTGGTTACGGTGGAGGGAATCAAGCGAGTTTGAGAGAAGGGGAGGGCAGAGGGAGGATTACATATTTGTCAGTGATTGATAGATCAGATTAAATTTTTTATTTTGCATGATTACGTTAATTCGGTGTATTTTAAATTTGTGGTCCGAGCTAATCCATAACCGTTCTACTTAATTAACTATTACTCAAATATTGCAAAGGCTAAAACGCGTAGATAACATCATAATAAGTTACTAACTAATTAGTGTTTGACCTCTCATATTTATGCAGAGATATTTTTACAACATGCAAACGAACTCATAATAAAATCACATCATAATAAGTATCGAACTTATCTTTCGTCGTATATGAGGCGAACATGATATCTCATCCAATCAAATGAAGACAAATTATTTCTTTAAAGATTGAGGGGCGGTTGAATTGGTTTTATATATTTCTTTGGGAGATGAGGGTTATGATTGATTGTACTAATGGAAAAGAATCAAGCAATAATGTGTGAAACCATTTACTACATCTTTTTTATAGCATCTAAACCATTAAAAACTTTTTTTTTGAAATGAAAAAATAACAAGCTGCACCTGCCGGGAACCATTAAATTAAAGAAGTAGCAATAATGCACCGAATAATCTACTTCTATTTCTTGTTTATCTTTTTCTAAAAGTCTTTTAACATACTAATTTTCTAAACATTGTTTGAGATATCCTTTAATAAAATGTTAAAGGACACCGAAAAAAAAAAGATCATACTTACTTTGTTGAGATATTTGTTAGTGTCTGTGGAATACGGGGTAATACATCATTTGTCACTATATAAGTTATGAGATACTTGTCTTAAAAATCTACCTAAGAAATAAAACTCCCCTTCATTATATAATGACACATGATACCTTTTTTGGGGCATAATAAAAAAAATTTCCACTTTTCTTGTATAATTGACATTAAGATATTAAAAACAAGAACTATGGAAATCTAAATCAATCATCTAATGAAATTGAAAACTATAACTTAAAGGGATCTGTGGCTTTAATATTAAGGACACTTATCCACTATCTCACTATGACAATTTGATGGTCGATCTCTTGAATAAAGATAAAAACAAAAAGAAGTTATAGAAACAATTTATTTTTATCATTCCTACGTTGGTTTAGAAAAATAATCTTGCAAGAAGGATATCATTAATCAGAAATGAATTGAGAAGAGAAATTTTTTTCTCAATTTCTGATACCACCTAAAACATATTGAAAATATTATATACAATTTATTTGAATGATTTCACTTTGAATTGCACTGAGATCTTACATGATAAAATCAAACACTTGACGCCTGACGATATATGCAGATGACTAAGTTAGAACAACATATGTGTTATTCGAAACAGAGTGCTGACCCAACTATAAAATCTCGACAAAGCATTAATCAAATTAAAAAGTAATAATCCAAAATAAGATGTATGTAATATTAATTCTTCACTGCAAAATCTTGTCCTTCCCTTCTGAATTAAGATATATGTAATAATTCTACAATAAAGAGCTTGTAAAACAATTTGAGGTGGTGGAATCATTGAATCAAAACATTGTTTTATATCCTAATGAGAGTATGAACAAAGCAAAGGCATGGGCATTGGCTATTTATTAATGAAAAATAATAAGCAAGTAAATTCAAAATAATCAGCCTCGAATAAAAACAGGTTACATCCTCGTGGGATAGTTGGTAAACCATTTGGGATCGAATCGAAATTTAATTTATTAAGAAAAAAGAAATAGATAATAAGAGAAGAGAAGGCACAAGTGTGAAGGAATCAAATGAATGAAATGAATGTACGAGAGAGTGTGCCAATTTCTGTAATTTGTCAAATGGGAATCGCACGTGAGGGTTCCAAGTTTCTGCAGATCGGTCAAATCCTGCTACCTCGAAGCGTGCATTTTCTTGGGATATAAAAGTCGCCTCCGGTCAATCATTCTTGTTCAAACCTCTTTTTTCTTCTTTCTTTTTTTTTATATTATTTATTCCATTTTTTTAACTTGCTAATCAATTAGGTTTTGATTTTATTTTGTTTTGTTTTGACTCTGGAGCCACTAAAATCAATTATCCTTTAATAATAACCTAATAACCTAAGACACTTTTTAAAACATAACTTTTTGAAGTCACTAAAGGTACTTAAGGTTTTGTTTAGGTTTAGGTTTAGGTTTATGAAAACAGCTATAGACAGGTTATGCATATACGAATATCTCACTCAGTTGGACAACTCTGTGTAAAATAGATTCTCTACTCTTCAAATTGTAAGTTCACGAATATATAATGCATCCGCATCACTCGATTGTTTCTTACATCTCATAAAACGATTTTTAGTGTCAAAAAAATCCACTTATGTCAAACAATCACATATCTATGTGCACCATTTCATTTCTCCTCCATATATATATATATATATATATATATATATATATATATCACATACACCATATATATGTCTTTACATTTGGCAAAATCGGACCTATACTAATGAATATAATAAAATTTAATTTGCATAATTGATCAAAGAGAATATATTATTTCTTTTAGGACACTTTAGTTGTGATGTGCAATAGTTTGAGAAAAGTTGAGTACAAGAGGTGGTAGCTCCTTTATATTATTAGCCAAAAGGACGATAATAAAGGGCAATGGGAGTGCATAATTTTTAGCTTTTTGAAGCACTTCTCTATTTCTATAGTGCCCCTGCCCTCCTGCGGGGACCTTATGACATCATATCAATATTCTTCCACAATTAATTAAGTTCTATATATAGTTTCCACATAACGTCGAGAAAAATACCCGAATCATGAATGTTTAGTTCACATAGTAGCATGCATTTTTTTCTTAAATCGAGTATGTGATCGAGCAAAATATTATGTATATAAGTACCTGGGCATGTTTTCGTTAAAAGCCGGTTTTGTAACAAGGATAAGTTGTATTGTTGTACTCGTCAGTGGTAACGGTAGTATCAAAGTTTTCATCGCATAAGTGGGACTCATATCATAGGCTATATATGCACTGATACTGTATATGCAATCATATATAGTGGTTTAGGGTTTAGGCCAAGGAAGATTTCTAGTAAATGAAGGTCAATGAAAAAACCTATCATCAGCTACATACCGAGTCGTTATCGATCGAATTGCCCGAGGAAGATGTCTAGTTCGAAAGTGCGACGTTCGAATTGGCATGCAAACCCAAATGCATCACATTGAGAGGAGAGAACCCTAGCTAGTATACATGTAAGCTCTTATAGTAAAGCGGTTTTGTTGTTTTTAATCCTTGATTCAGTACAGAAAGCATTAGGTTAGAATTAATATGGTGATCATGAGGTCCTAACCCTACAGATCCAGTTCATCGGCCCCCAATCCATATATTAATAGGTGTCGGTGTATCATTTATATATATGGTTCTGTTTACTTCAGACATTATCTGTAAATTTCAAAAATCATGAAAAAGGTGTTCTTATCCTATCCTAACATGATGCATGCTGGGGCACCTCATACATCTTGCTAGGTATTTATCACGCCCTGCTATCTCTAAAGGTGGAAACATTTATACAGCCTTTCACATCTTCTTGGTTGTTCGTTGGCCCCAACTCTAAAACCAGAAAAAGAAAAGGGTACAATTAATTAACTTAAATCTTAGTCTTCTTTCAACAACCGGAAGAAAAAAAAGAAAGAACTAAATTTAGCTTTTCGAGTTGCAGGAGTTTGATAAATTATATATAACTTGGATTATTAAGAACATTCGCCACTACTCTCGAGATTCTGCATTTAACCTCTCATTTTCCGAATATCCAGTTGAAAAATTAATAAGAAATGAAGTTTGAATTGAAGCCATGCATGATGCACCGACTAGCTAGGTGTGATCTCTTGACTTGCAATTTTAAAATGAACGAAAATCATTTTGGAGTGTAATAAAAGGTTTAAAATCAGTGGCTGGCGAGCATTTCCTTCAAGTTCAAATGCTGCTTATTAGAGCACTTTCATTAAATATAATTACTAGCTAGAGACAAGAAATAAATAAAAAATTATGTATTAAGTATTGGGGTTATGGTCCTGTTTTGCAAGCTCATCTGTTGCACTCCAATGAAGCCTCATAATGTGTGAAACTTCCATGGAGCAGACCTTCTCAGCAGCCCCAATAAAGTTGTTTTTCCTTCTGATTTGCCTCCTAATATTTGATTCGATATTTGAATACAACCCACCCACCTCCGATCAACACATTGGATTTGGGTGTTTTGTTAGTTCGCCAACTTTTTTTGACTAATCAAATTAAAGTGATTAAGACAGGACCAAATTCCGTAAGATCATTGTTTAACCTTATTTAGATAAGAGCTAATTGGAGCAGTGGTCTTTGAACTCTGGCTTAATTGGAGATTTGGTCATTGAACTAAAAATCCGTGAGTATTGGTATTTTGGACTTGTTATAATGTGGAACAATTGTCCTTTTGGTTAACTCGGTTAGAACTTCCATCCATTTTTTGTCCCTTTATAAAATGAATGGAAGTTTTAACGGAGTTGGCCAAAAAGACCATTACTCCGCATTATAATAAGTTCAGAGACTAATACTAACGAATTTTTAATTCAAAGACCAAAATGAGCAAAATTTAAAAACTACTGCTCCAATTTTCTCCATATAATATGCAAAATCTTGGAGCCTTTGGTCATTATATACTTTCCACTCACTCATTTCCCAATTCAAATATAAGAAAAAAATAAACCCATTTGGTATTATCAAAAGCATATATGCATTATATTTGAGGTGCCATTTGAATGCTACCATGATTCAATGATTGCCACTCTCTCCTTTGTGCATACCCTGCAGAATCTTGCAGGGTCCCTCTTCCCTTATGGTTAGAGCTCAGGGATTCCAATCTTTTACTCTAAACTAATCTCCATTTGATGACTTCAATCATCCCTTTAACTCAATCACAAATTAATTAATTAAATCTTTGGTTTAATATACAATAATGTGTTAAGGAGTTTCTTATAAACCAAGGTTACATCATTTCACCGTCACACCATTTTGACACATACATACACAGAAAAAAAAAATATATATATTTTGCTATGGGATATATATATATATATATATATTATAGTAACATAGGGGATTAGCTGAGGCGGCTAAATGTATGGACTCAGGTGATTCTGGAATTATCTAGAAGTCTGAAAAAGTGCCTATGAGGACCTATGAGGACCACCCAACGGTCTGAGCAGGTGGTAGAAGAGAGAAGACCATCATGGTTATGCATATGTTGTGCAACATAAGCTTTGAACCAAGAAGAAATACCACCATGGCTCTGCTGTTCTTGGACCTTGGTTTCAATGAGAATGAAGACTTTTTCTCTCCATTTACCATGTGACCAAGTCCCCATTTTTCTTTTTCGTTTTCTTTTTTCTAATTGTTTTCAAATCATGTAATGCCCCCTAACATTTTAATTAATAAAGCAATGATGTATTACTCAACCAATACTTTTTATACCTTTTTTTTTTGTCAAACGATAGATTTGTTAGATTAGGGAGCCGACGGGGTTCAAACCCATATCATGGTGCAAGAGCAACACTCATCCGCACCACTGTGGTAGAGGGCCACTTACCTTTTTACACCATATTGACACCGTAATTTCTTTTAAAATTCACTATAAATTCATACGACATCTAGAAAATATTTCGTAAAGTATTACGAACTCGTAATCACTTAAATTATCATATCATACGATCGAATTCATTAAAATACTAAAGCAAAAATTATCATATTTTTGCATGTTATAAGTTACATAAAAAAAACCTAATTAAAAAGTAAACTCAAATCTCAATACAAATATAGTTTTTTTTTAATGTAAATAGGCATTTATCTATAAAATATATAATAGATGTACTTAAATCCGCATACTCCGTCTAAGCCCCTGCATAGGGCCCCTCTAGGCCCTGTCCAAGCACATAGGCGCTAGGCCTCAGCCAGCCCGCCGACGAACACCTACTGTACCTTGATTATGACCAACCAATATTAGAATCCTGGATCCGCCGCTGGGATGAGTATAATAGTTATAAAACATGTAATTGTATAATTTGGTAAATTTTACAGAAAATAAAATAAAATTTTCTTCATTAAATATTATTTTTTATAGTATTTTTTTTTTTCTATAAGAGATAATTGAAACATGTGAGAAAAAAAAAATGTGCTAATACAAGAGTACGTAATATGAATGTGATAATTACAATCAATAACATCTTCACCATCTAGAGTAATGATAAGTCAAAGAATATCATGCATTGATAAGTGGTGGGGGCCCATATTGACTATCATAAGATATTTTCTTGTAGCAAGTACATTCATAGGTTTTTTCTCAATTCATTCTTTCATGAACTGCTGAAAACGAAGAAAAACTCATTAAAATTCAAGATCTAAAAATAATAATAAACTCGTTCATTTGTGTTACCCGTTGTGGAACTTCAATGCTTCACCTTTGATAGATCTAGGAAAGGGTTTGGGAAAGGACGAGCCCTTATCTCTTATGATCAATTCAAAAAAGCATAGTGATCGAAATACGTTGGGAAATTTTGAAAAATAACCATATTTTAGACCCCATATAAAATTATAGCCATCATTTCAAGTTCATAATAATTATAACCAAAAGTTGATATGAAAGTACTAATATACCCTAAAAATAAGGTTTCCAGAAGATCCAAAAAGACAATAGGTGCTTCAAACTCAAAACCAAGTTCATGCTAGTCTCCAAGTTCCAATCTCATCAAACCCAACAAAAACCCATAAAAATTAAAAATTTAAAAAGTATTACAAAAAAATCCGCAAATGATGATTTCCATCGTGGATCGTACGGTCCAACCATTGCAAAAAATGTAGCAATCCGTGGCAGTCGTGGAGCAAATCATGGGCTCTGATTTTAGGAACAAGAGGCTTCTACAAGAAACCCTGACCAACTCCTACTCCGTATCGCCATCGTACGAGCGCCTGAAGCGCCATCGCGGCCGGTGAGATACTATAACAAATGAAAGCCTAGAAGTTGGAAATTTTACAAATTTACAAACCTTGGCTTTTAGTTGGCCTCGAGCATGAATGAGTCTTCAGAAGGATCATAACCCAACTACCATTTCAATCCCAAAACACCATTAATTAAACAAAATGTAGTCAGATTTTGGGGAAAATTCAGGAGAGAGGGTACCTACGATGGTTTGGGGATGAAATGGCATCGTTGTTGGTTGAAGAGGAAATTATAGGCAAGAAGGTGCTACTGTTGCTACTGCAATGAATAAAAAGAAAGAAGCTTGTGTCTCCATTGCAGTGCGAGTGCAGAGCAACACAGCGACAACACTTGACATGAAAAGAAAAGCTTGAGATATTGCAGACATATATAGGGGTAAAATTTTTCTGAAAATTCCGAACTGTCCCTAACCCGTCCCGAAATTTGACTGAAAAATGCCCGAACCAAATTTCCTGAAAAATTCGATACCCGAAACTGAACCCATCTCGAAAGTTTCGATTTGGGATTCGGCCACAGCTTTGAAAGAGTTCAGTAATCCCGAACCAAACCAAATATTATATATATATATATATATATATATATATATATATATTTATTTATTTTTAATTTATAATTAGAAATTACTTGGACCATTGGATTGGTTAAGATTTAATCCAACTGTCCATGGAGTTAGGCCATTTGTGGTCTCTTAGTTGCTCACTCTCACAGTCTCACACTTAATCTCCCAAAGTTGCTCGTGCTCCCACCACTCCGCTCTTCCATCAACTCACGCTGCTCTTTCCGTCCTCCATCCACTTCAACAATGCTCATCCAGCCGGCCACACACACAGAGACGCAGACACAAGAAGACACGAATCCAACACCAATCGAGTCCCAAAATCCAGGTATAGGTTTTTGATTTTCACTGGGGTTTTGTCGAATGTGTGAGGGTTTGAGGACTGTGGGTTTCGAATTAGAGTGGGTAAGTGCAGGGCTTTGCCATAAAAGCTGCATCATATATTGTTTTATTTTATGTACTCGCTATTTTTAAGTACCCTTAAACCCAAATTTATCTCAACATATGGAAAATCAGTTTCGCCTAAACAGTTGTGAAACTATCGGATATCCTTTTCATAAATTTGACTATGATTTGCATGCTTATTAAGTTATTCCATTGCAAACTATAACTAAAATAGTTTTATTCTTATGACAAACAAGTTATTTCTCAATCCGTTTGAAGTTTGAACACTAGAAAACCACTTTGAAATCTTTTTTTTTTTTAAAGAAAAAAAAACCAAAAAACCACTTTAAAATCTTTTTCAAAAGAAAAAACCAACATACATCTTCAGTGTCATACATGAAGTATTGTTTTTCATGCATACTAATAGGCAATCATATAATGAAACTAATATCTAAGAGCAAGTGTGAGTTCCTTACTGCATTTGTTACTATTTTATCAAAGCATATTCATCAAAGCACGCTATAGCTATTCAGCCTATTCTCCTATTGCCAACTGTGCAGCATGTTAGTTTCCTTCTGCGTGCATTTGTTTGATATACATGTGTTTATGGATCAGTTTATAGAATGTGCACTCTGTCAGTTTATGGATCATAGATAAATATGTGTTTGATATATATGTGTTTACGGATTAGTTTATGGAATGTGCACTCTGTCAGTTTATGGTTGTGATATATATATATATATATGTGTGTGTGTGTGTGTGTGTGTGTGTGTGTGTGATCAATATATGAGATATGAATATTATATATATGCTAAACTGTGGTTGTGATATATTATTGTGAAATGCCACCTCCTCCACCACCTCAAGTTCAACGTCGCCCATCACTACCTCCGTGACCACCCATTTCAAGAGCATCTACACCAACACAAAGGAGGGTTCAATTATCAACAAGAGGAAGGGGTTCACCATCAATGACAATGGGTCATTCATCAACAAGGGGAAGGGGCCGAAGGGACAAAAGGGAATGAACTTACTTAAGCTTCATTTTGGTTGCATGCACTTTTTTGCTTATAAACTATGTTTTGCTTACAAACCAAATTTCAAAGTGGTTTTCATTCGGTAGTTTGGTTTGTAAAACTTAACTTATTTCATTTTGGTTGCATGCACTTTTAAGTAACTAGTTTGGTAGACAATTGTGATCTTAAGCTTAACTTATTAGTTGTTGCTTGCTTGGTATGAAAATTGAAATTATGAGATGAAATTGTGTTGAACTTTGATTGAATTGAATTTATTTATGTGATTGTGAAACTGAAACAGGTGGGATGTTCGGGCAGTGGGCTACAAGCCTGCAATTGTTAACTTTTTTTTTCCTGAAAAATGGGTGGGCTTACTTGTTAAAGAGCTTAAAATTGTAAAAAGTTTAAAAAGGCCAACATTTTGGGCTTCAAGGCCCAATCCCAAAGTTTCCCGAAAATCCCGAAACATTTTCGGGAATCCCGAATTTCGGGAAATGAATAGTTTCAGTTCGGTTTCGGGATATAAAATCCCATCCCAAAGTGTTTTGGTTTGGGATTCGGGTTAGGGGTTTCGGTTCGGGATCCCAACCCGAACCAACCCTAGACATATATGGTTAAATAGGGTATAATAGTACTTTCACATCAGGTTTTGGTTATAATTATCATAATTTTCAAAGTGTGGCTATAAGTCCATATGGGGTTCAAATTTTGATTATTTATCCAAATTTCCCAAATACATTTGGTTTAAAAAAAAAATAATAGGTATTTTTTTGTATAATTTTTCTCTTGCCAATGTATTTTCCGTATAATTGAGAAGTGTACACAAAACAGAAATATTTTTCAACAAATTTACGCACCTATATGGTTTCCTAAATTTACTAACCAAGCTTGCTACTAATCCATGCTTAAAAAAAAAAAGGAAAATGGTTTAAATCCGAAACGTAAGGGATTGAAGAAGACAATTCTAACAACATATTTTTAACAGAAATCCTCTAAGTTACCACATTAATAATGGTTTTTTTCTTTTCTCTTTTAGATTAAAAATAATGATACCGCATGCACCAGGATCAAATCCAATTGCTTCACTGCTGAATCTGTTTTATATGATCCGAGTCAGAGCATGTACGTGTGATGACTAAGTTGTGTGTGCATATTGGTTTTCTTTTCTTGTTATAAAGTCATTATCCTCCCCTAAAACCCAACACGAACTGCTAATTACTACTTACAACGCAACAGCCAAACCTACTCCTTACTTAAACAAACATCTCTCCACCATTTAGAGGATATATTATCTCTTAAACTCACCCACACCCACTACATACATAAGATTGGGCCCTAATCAATTAATTAAGATATATAAAAATAAAACTTGAATTCAATATTCTAGCCTTAATTATTCTGAATCTTTCCACACTACTTCAATTAGCTAATTAATTAAATATTAATTACTTGTCATGTATGAGTTGGAGTATGATCGAGATCAAATTTTCAACACCTAAAATAAGTGTGGTCTCTCTGTAATCCCAATAAGTGTTTGACACATATTAAATTTATAACAACAAAATTAAAAAAAATTAAGATAATAAATACCATATCAGTCATTTATTGAGCCACATAGAACCTACACCCATTTTAAGCGCAAAAGATTTGATCTTAGTATAATAATCAAACAATTACGCAAAATTTTGATTAGCTAATTAATCAACTTCCACCAGCTCTGGGAAATTATTGTAAAATCAATCAATCAAAAGATCCCAATCGGTGCCTCTTCTAGGGCAAATCTAACCCTTCTGTCCTAATCACAAAACTAATATTAAGAATCTGAGTGGAAGCTGAACCCCACAAAGTGTATCAAGCAATACAAGTCCTTATCATGACCCGGATACCCAACCATGTATGACCCGAAACTATTGGCCGATTTAATAGGCCCACACATAACACGTAATGTAGCCCATGGATACTGACATTAGGCATTTATCATGTTATTGATACCATCAATACTGCAACTCCATAGTTGTTGACATCGTGACATCTTCTCATTCGTCGAACAAGCAAACTGGTGATACAAGATTTTCTCACATATTGTACACATCAATAACGTGATCCGTCATCTGACAAGAGAGAGACATACAATTGGGAAAATTTTCTAGTAGAGGCCTCCATGCCATAAATAATTTCAATTTTCTACATCCCAAAACTGGTAAATATAATATCAAATCATCTCGACCATCGCAAAGCAGAGAGCATGGTTGGCTTGGGTCGCTCTTTTATAATACCGTGTACTAGTGCTTAAGGGTCACAATCTATCTTTCTGTCTTGAGGCCATCCAAATTCCTCCAAGAATGCCAATACAACTCCATTTGACCACCCAAATCCAGTCTGCATTGCAATACACACAAACAGATTTAAACAAACCATATTAGTCTGATAGCACCTAAAGAACATCTATATAGAGAATAAAACAATCGCCTTAATTTCTAATACAATTAAAGTGATCAATTTCGAATCCCTCTTCCCGAAAGATTTAGACTTGTTTAAGATATCGTCTTGTTAAAAAAAAGTGATTAAGTGCATACCTGGGGTATGTATTCACCACCACCACCGGTTGCTCCACATTCTCGCACATCATATTTTTCATGCATTGTGTGTGTTTTCTGGAAGGCAACATAGTTGGTTCTGATCCACCTCGCAGCAATGTCTTCCGCCATTGATTTCGCTTCTTCTAATCCAGAATTTAACAGACCTTCAACTATCATGTGTTGGAGTGGAGCCCAACCATTTGGAAAATCCCTGTTTTCACAAGCTCCCATCAAGCAATTTTGCAATGTAATTCCAGAGAAAACTAATATATATTCGAATTTAGTTTGTTTTTGCTTACCATTGTTGTGTTGAGTTTGTTAGGGATGTTGCAATACCAGCAGGACAAATCAGTCCTGAGCTTTGAAGACTTTTTGTAACTTTCTCTACCACAGATGCATCTTCACTCACACAAAGGGTAAAGGCTTTCTTAGTTTACAGCGTATACGAAGATAATATATGAAATGGATAGCGGAATACTTTCATGTTTAAGATTTCGGGTTTAGCATGATGGAATTTTGGAAGCACAAACCTGAGTAAAACGGCTCAAGCCACAAAGGGACGAAATTTGAAGCGTATACGTTCTGATTCTGGTTACAAGCTTCCCATGTTTGATGTTCCTACGAGCATATCAATGTGAAGAAATTAAGATAACCACTATCATAAGTTCATAACTATCAGAAAATCAAAGAGTTATACAATTATATACCGCATTGCATGTGTTTCTGTTGAGCCAGTAATCTAGCCATTGTCCCTTCTTTACATCCCAGAAAACAGCTTTTATGGCCTTATGCCTTGCTTCAGAAGCTTTCAGGAAGCGCTCAGAAATTTTAGAGTCTCCTGTGACTTTTGCAAGGAAGGCAATGTCATGTTCCATCTGCATCAACAGATAAACAGATTGTAATGTTTGCAGATAATAAGATATACAGGGGCTTCTTTTGTTAGTAATCGAGAGACGTACCCTTAGTAAGAATGCATTCAAATCAACAGGTAAAATCCATGTGGTAGCCAACGTTGTAAAATCCGAATGGTTCCTGCAACAAGAAAACAAAATCCTCAAATTATATGGCATCCTAAATTTTAAAGGTTGACTCATTCCTAGAAGGTAATGAATATACAAAATACTTCATTACATCATCCATCTTGTACTGAAATCCCATCCAGTCTCAGCAGTTGATGCCACTTCCCGGAAAAATTGCTGTTTCTCAAAAGCGTTCGAGATATTGGAAGCCAATTCCTTGTCCTGACAGGCATAAGATGTTAAAAGGGATACACTACATAAATGTTTCCCGCCATTGATATAAACAACAGAAATGTTTCTCGAATAAAGCACGCAGAGAGGACATACAATGGTTGAAGATTCAGGCCTCGGTGTGTTCCACATTGCGTAGTATCGACTCAAAGTGTGATTCTGAGCTTCAGAATCCTGAACAATTACCTTATGAATACCTACAGAAACAGAAAACAAAATTAGAACTATACAAAACCCACCGCAGATAAGTTTATCAAAAACATCAGAGAAGGCAACCAAGACAATGTGAACCTTTCATCAACACAGATTCTCACCATACCTGAATTCCAAAACTCATGTTCTTTGATCAGTGCAGGGAGAGCCTTCCGAGCCAATTCCACATTGCCCGTCTGCTTGTATATTTCATGAACCATTGCACTCAGAAGTGGTGGCTGGCTGCAAATTTTTCCCAAAGGAGAAGGAATAAAAGTGGTGAGTGACAGATTAATCCTGTTAAAAGTTTGCTTGCATTAAAAGTTATAAAAGTGTGAAACAATAAGGGTAGAAAAAATAGGAAGCGAATGAAGCATTACCTTCTGTTAGTATAATAGGTCCTTGCACCATTTAGGACATATCCATATTCTTCTATCAAGGAAAGGAGATTGGTCACAATATTTTTTGCTGTATCATACATTTTACTTGCTAGCAAGCCCCTGCACAACATCTTAACACCATCAAAGGGTACTTCATCCATGTTTGATAAAAAAAGAAAACGAGATTACTCCATCCATGATGACACCAAATGAACAAGCAATGAAAATTTGTCTATGAATAATACCCGGAGTTGCATTTTCGTCATTGAATTCCTGTAATAATTGATGTTGTCCTCAAATTAAGGCACACATTGCACTCTAGGGTCTTTCAGTCGACTCTCTCGACAACTATTATTGTAATTTAGGGATGAAAATGCAACTCGGGGTATGATTTAGTGACCATTGCTACAGTTTATCCAATGAAGAACCATTGTTTCAGAGCATTAAATTTCCACCAACCATCCCCTAGGACCCCTACCCTGCAAAAAAAGACAGGAACCCACTCGGCATACAAGGCTTTTATCAAAAGGGACCTAATCATCCAAGCTAGTCTTACACAAGAAAGTCGATTGGATTTTTGGCTCAAGTAATCAATAGAATCAGATTCTCAACTCACACTATAAATTAATGTCACCTTTTCAAAAAGAAACAATAATGCAACACGTGGGCGGCTGCCATGTGACATGCACTGTCAAGCAAGTATATTAATGACGGTTTTGAACTCTTTACCCAAGAAGCACTTTTATTCATAAGCACATTTGTTAAAAGCGTTTTTATTAGAAATAAGTTAAAATTTTATTAAAAAAGCGAAGTGCTTTCTGAAAATAGCATTTAACACCTGCTTCTCTAATGCATTTTTATGACCAATCTATAAATGCTTTTAAGTTTTTTCTTGCCAAATATTTGTCATAAGCATTTTTGGTCGATAGAAAGCGTTTTCAGCTATTTCAGAAGAAAACATGGCTACATGTGCACATGATTCAAACAACATGATCAATCCAACTCTCCTTTTTTCAAAAATTAAAACACAAGGAAGGGAAATTAACACTAATGACTTACCTAATCACCCAGTAAGAATCCCAGTAATAAACCTCCCTAAACCTTGAACCAGGAATCACAAACTGCTCAGGCAGAGGAAGCAGGGTGTGCAACTCAGGCTTCTTGTGGACCCCACCAGAGACCTTCCTGCTCAAGTTCTTCCAAAGGGAATGCACCTCCAGAGCCCAAGCCCTCACTTCCGGGTGCTTCACCTTCGGCAGGAACCCCTCCGGCTCCGGGACGAAATCCTCCGGCACTGCAACCACCATATCCTCCCCAGCACCACCGAAGTACTCATCCACATACTCCTTCAAATCTTTGGCCGACACGGACCCACTCGCCGACCGCGGCAGCTGATCGAAAGCCTTCTGAGTCGCCGGCAATTCGAGCTTTAGCGACAAGTCGACGTAGTATTTGGGGTCGAAATCTTTTTTCCCGAAGGTGGCGAGGGCAGTTTCTTGGAGTTTTTCGAGGAAAGCGACCAATGGGGTGGTGGGTTTTACGGGGCCGGAATCGGAAACGCAGGGAGGGGTTGCTTTAGCGCCGGTCATGGTCCAGGCTTTTGCCACCGTTGTTGTAGTCGTGACTAATAGAAGGAAAAGCAGAGAAGAAAGGAACGGGAATGGAGAGTTGTAATCACAGTTGGGAAACCGTGATTCCGGCATTGTTGGAAGAGTTGTGATGGGAGTGGAAACAGAGTGGGCAAATGGTCGACATGATGAAGGTGGAAGAAAGAAGATGACAGAAGTCGGAATCGGAAAGAGGACAAAAGCCGGCACTTTGGAATTAGGTTGGAATCGCGTTTTTACTTCTCAGTATTCGTTGAATGAACAAGAGAGTGCCTTTTGGCTCTTGACAAATCCAATGTTCAATCTTTTGATGGGATGCCGTGACAAAGATAGAAACAACAAAGGGAAAGTGTCGGTTTGAAGTTTTGAGCTTTGACGTTATAACAATACTTTTTTTTTTTTTTTAGCACATCGATATATTTACATTAGAAGGAGAAAAGTTGAATTAAATCACACAATAAGTAACCTAATTTGGTATCGAATTCGTCATTTAAAAGATTCGAACCTAAAACTTCTCACTTCCAAGTGAAGAGAAATACCACCAGACTGTAATACTGAATGACGACCTTATAACAATACTTGTATCATGGTGGATTATATAGCCTCCTCCATCTACAAATATAGTTTAAGAATATTGTGATCATTTACTGTTTCGATATAAAATTAACCGTGGAGGAGAATATTTATTGTATTTTTTTTTCACTGTTGGAATAGATCTGACTACATGTGACAAGAAATTTTTTAAACCAGAGTGTGCATAAAGACGAGATCTTGTATGCATGTGTGTGTGTATATTATATTATTGTATATAACAAAACTTATGATATTCTAAAGTTGGGGTGTGTAAGAAAAGTTGTGTTGCATATACGCTGCCAAAAGTTATGCTAATCAACAAAAAGATTAATATCCTAATTTATAGGACTCGTTTGGTATATTAAAGTTAAAGGATGGTAATTTTTCGTTTTGAGGGATTCAACCTGAATGCAACTTATCTCTCATGTTGGACCATTTCTTTCCTACAAACATATATATATATATATAAGGGGTTAGTCTTAGTCATTTCAATCAATAAATCGGTTGATATCGATATTCTATGATATTATTCCTCTTCATTTTTTTATTTATGAAGCGGAATGTCCTTTAAGTTCAGATATTTTCACCTATATCAATATTTTAAATGCTGATTTCATCTAAAATGAAATCAATTTCTTCCCAAGGGCTATTTTGAAAAAAAAAAAAAACTTATGATTTTCGTCACTCGTACAGCGATGGCAAATTCCAGAATTATATGGGGTTTAATGTAAAAGTGCAGTACTTTTTTTTTATATGGGGTTTAATGTAACAGTTCACCAAACACTATTTGGACACTACTGTGTTCCGTCAATTTAGATATTTTTATTGTAAAGATAATTTTGAATTGAAGATTAAGAAATTAAATGGTTCAGATTATGAATTTATAAATGAGATTGAAAACACAATATTTACAAGGAACGAGATACGGCTGACCATCAGGATTTAGGCCGAACCACCACCTGTCCGCCCTTTTTACTTTGATTTTTCCCATCTTCCATTTGTCGAGTGATGACAATTGCGACCTCCAAAATCCCCAAAAGAGAGAAGATAAACATTGTTTACTATTGAGGATTTTCCAAACAAACGACGCGTCGTCCAATTTTCAGGTTAATTTATTTTTAAGGGGAATAATAAAAGCGAGAAAAAGAACAAGGGAAAAAAATTAAAAAGTAAAAAGGAGACAAAAATAAGGGGGGAAAGAAAACGAAAGGAGGGAGGGGTGGGTCGGGTGGGTATTTGAGTAATTTGGTTAAGCTCCTCCCTCAGATATCCCTTCAGTTCCACACGGAAGAAAGCTGCGATTCTTACAGCTTCAGAAATTGGAACGATATTTTTATATTAACGAGCAACAAATTCATCATCGGAGGGAGCTCACCCAAATAATCCACTCAAAAATGCAATTCCAAAAAATAAAATAAATAATAATTATTAACTAAAATACAATAACTAGGGACTCTTTCTATATGGTCGGGGGAGAAGAATAAAAAGGCAGAGGTGCTGGGGTGCTCGCATGGGGGTATGAATGTAATTATACGCAGTGATGAGAGTTTTGTTTAGGCTTCGTGTTACTACTTTTTGTATCTCAACAATTTTAGTGGACCCATTTCTAACCCAATATCGGCCCATTCATTTGAGCCCAATAATATCCCTCACCTGCCTATTATCTTAGGATTTATTTGAATATGCTTTTAAAATGACTGAAAACACTTTTAGAAAAAATATTTTTTTGTTCCAAAAGCACTTAAAATGCTTTCTTCAAGAAGCACTAGTTATGTGCTTCTTCCAGGAAGCACTTTAAATGCTTTTTCAAAATTACTTGCATTTTTACTAAGGATTGGTTCCAAAAACATTTTCACCAAAATGCTTTCAGTCATTTTAAAAACACATCCAAACAAGCACTAATCCTCCCTCACCACCTACACATCCAGTTCACCGAAAATATGGACCGCTCGCTGGAGTATTTCAAACCAGTTCATCACCAATTCAGGGAGTTCTCAACCGGTTCAGGACCGCTTAGGTTGGTTTTTTTACTTTTAAAATATTGAAACCAAACTGACCAAGCGGTTTACTAAGGGTAAATAGTTTTCCAAACCCATGAAAAGAGGACTTACCTGTAATAGGTTCAATGCCACGAGACGTCCCAGTCCATGTAAGTTGCTCTCCATGAAAAGGGTGACCCCTACCGAGTTGGGTCTCTAGGTCTCACTATAAACGCACCTTTACAGCCGATTCATTGCATCAAAAAGAGAGAAGAGAAATTTATGTTGGACCATTTTCTGTGTTGGACGATTTTGTACAGAATCTTACATCTCTCAGGATAAAATGCATTGAATGGAATCATGACCACAATCTAGCTCCCCACCCTGATTGAAAAAGTTGTGTTCAACTTTGAAAGGATCTACGGCCGGTCAAAAGGCCGTACAATCTCTGACTTATGAGACTGAAAGTTGCCATAAGGACACATAAGAAATCCAATTATCTAGCAGTCCTATAAATAAATAAATTCATGAACCAAAACCCCCTTCCAAAAACTTTCTAAAAAGGGGTCTTGTGGTCCATGGTCCTTTTCATCAAGCAATAAATCCTGGAGGCAGAGAGAGCGGTAAAAATAAGGGAAGGTTTAGCAGACAACCAACCTGGAAATCTGGATATTGGACCAGGCGGAAGCAGAGGCAGCCTTCCGGAACAGAAAAGCAGCACCACCCTGGTTGACCGGTTACTCTCTCAGGGCCTTCTTTACCACCCCAAGACATAATTTACTGACTTTCCAAATGAAACTGATGTCAGCCAATAGTAACTCACACAATGTAAAAGATTCATCTCCTTTTCCCCTTTCTTTATAACCTGGGTGAACAAGGCACAAAGTGGTTATATAGAATAAGGTGAAAATCCAGGAGAGGAGTGAGAGGAGTCAAGTTCATGGAGAAGTCTACTTACCCGGAAAAGAAAACCAAAGTTCAGGCATCGAAGAGAACGTTGAAGGAGAAGAAAGCAAGGTTGTACATTATCAAAAGGTGTGTGTTGATGCTACTGTGTTGGAGGGAACATGCAGACTAATAATGGCGGTGAAACGGTGAAGTTTCACCATCCATTTTTACTACTACTTTTGTTCTAGTGTTTGCAGTAGTTGATTAGAAATGTTTCTTCTTGTGTATTTGCAGCATTGTTGTTAATAGCACTAGGATTTTAGAATGTGGGATGCTAGACCGTGCCACCTACAGGCCCAGTTACAAGCACAATCAATGATAAATAACAACACGTCACTGTTCATATCGAACAAGTGATCGACTTTGAAATGATCTGTTCACCACTCTGAACAAATCCAACTGTAGCATCTTATAGATTGGTTATCGGCTCCATCCCCAGCCCCTTCATATTCCGCATCCTTCTGCTTCGTTGCTTGCTTTTCTCAATCAGGGACCGCGTCCCATTACGCCAGTATGATATATTCTCCACACTACCTTGAATGTATAGTTTACTAAGCATACCGCTCTTGATGTGTAATCTAATGAGGATACAACCCTTCAACCTGAACATAATTCCCTGAATGCATAATTGTAAATCAAAGAACTAAAACAATATTTGTAAATCAACTTGAAGATATTATGTCCATCTATCCATACATTTGTTTGTTTCATGAATTAGTGAAACCACCATTATATGCCCTTCCAATCCAATGATGCAAATCAACTCAACTCGATAAAAACGTCGAATCTGAATAATTAACGATTAAGGCCAGACAAATCCCTAATTTGCAAATTCCTACCTAATTCCAGAGATTCAATCCTCAGTTCCTACAAGTTCATGCATGATTCAACCAACAAAATTGCAATGCCTATGAAACAAAGTATGAATTAGAGAAACAAATTTATTAATCAACGATTTCAATATGTTCTACTGCAATCCGTATTATGTAGCTCATACATTCCCCATCCATTACACATTGACACACCCGCATGAAATTCAGAACCACAAGCTGTTTTCAATAAACCCTAATTAAAATACAAACGAAGATAATACCGCAGAGAGAGAGAGGGGGGGGGGGGATAGATCAGACGGGGAGATTAGCGACGTCGTTTGGAGGTTCGTTGTTGTGATTGGTGAGGGTGAGAGGGCGGTCCTTGGCCTCGTCGTCGTCTTCGTAGTCGGAGTCGGTGGTGGAGAGGTTGACGCACGAGAAGCGCTCGAGGGATGAGAAGAAGGCGGTGGACACGGTGACGCTGAGCCAGCTCGCCACCTGGTCAAGCGTCTCCCGGAATATGATACCGTTCACGTTTTCCATCGTTTTACTTTTCACCTTTTTCTCAAAATTGGGATGCCAGGTTTGATGACGTGATTTTGGATTTATATATATAGTTGGGACGCGGTTTTAATTTGAATTGGGCTATAGAGAGTGCAAGGCCCAATATGATCTGAAATTGAGGTAAGAAACAGTCGTTCACGTATGGGTGAATGAGTAGTTATTAATTAAGGAAAACTAATGAAAATTGTTTGAAAATTTTGAGTTTTAATGATAAAGACAAAATAAAGGGTAAAATGAATAGTACATGATTGACTTTTTAGTGTAAAAATGTAGTTTTTCATTGAAGTGAACAGTACCGCGGGCTTTTCGTTAAAACTCCCTATTAATTATTGTCAAATGAAAGCAATAATGACACGTTACAAATCGGCAATGACCAAGCAAGGAGCATGGGTTATGGATGTTGCCGAAGTCAAAGGTCTTCCGGTGGAAATTGGTCGGATTAAGGAGGAGAAAGAGACGGGGTTGGATTTAATATATTAATCTCATGAGTTCAATATACTGGTATCACACTCAAATATTCTAGCCTATTTTAGAAGTGTATTCCAATATGAGTTCAATATATTGATATCATTCACTGTTTATATCTTACTGTGAAAGGCCTAATATGAAAATTTTAAAGTCTAATTCTCAATTTTGTGTGGATCTCATTTGTATCTTGAATCTTAAAATGTTAATAAACACATTCCCTTTTGAATGAGTACAATTTCTTTTTTTCACTTTCCATTATCGATTAGTACACACGCCATAAGGGACACTCTTGTTTCTTTTCTCTCCATCTCGAGTTAAATCATCAAAGTTGTACCCAACTATTATAACAAGCGCATCTGGTGTAGTGGTATCATAGTACCCTCCCACGGTACTGACCAGGGTTCGATTCCCTGGATGCGCATTTATTTTTTGTTTATTTTATAAACCAACTTTTCAATGGCCAAGTGTTTATTTTATGAGGACTTTTTTGTTCTAATATCAATTCTATGGGCTAAAACTTCTATGTCATTTGCATGCCTGCGTTATCCCAATTGGTTAGTGAGCTATCAGCCCATTTCGTTGCACTTAAGTTCATGTCCCGCTTTTCGTAAATTAAAGTAGTTTTATCCTGTAAAAGAGACAATGTAACTCGAGTTAATTATAGCGCATATGAATCTTGTTGCACATTACAATAGATACTCTTCATTTTTGTTCATTAACTTGTAAACCATAAAACACAACGACGTAAAATTGTAATAAAAAGATTATTTTCAAATTATAAAAGGACAGGCTAGTAAGGGCATATCAATCAGATAACATTACTCAACCATTCGATTTAAGGAGGAAACAAAACTATAACACGTATATGCTATCTTAAGACACGCTCCAGATTGCGTGTTCTTCCGGCAGTCCTGTAGTCATCGGCCATGAGATGGATGAAATGCTGATAACTTTTTTCTACGACGACTGCAGTATCTTCTTGTAGTCCTCAAAACTGCCATCGAATGGTTGTATCCTACCTTCTGATACCACCCATAGCTCGTCCACACTTCCAGAGATCAGATGCTCGTCGTGACTAACCTGTAAGAAAGAAAACACGCTTATGAGTCATACTAGTACATCAAATAATTCTCGTATACAAGCTCTCGTTGCAAATAGAAATTGTGAAGATACTAGAAATGAAATACCATGAGAATGCCTCCTTGGAAGAGCACAAGACCTTGTATTAGTGCCTCCACAGCATCCAAGTCCTACATGTCAACAGCCATTGCAATGTGAACAAACACGCAATCAGGCAAGGCAGTGTTCTTCGGTTCATTTTATGCAAGCAATTCGTAATCCAAAATATTGTTACTTCTTTCGAGCAGTAGAATCATGAGAAGGAGAATTATGACTTACCAGATGATTGGAGGGCTCATCAAGCAATATTATGTGCGGTTTCTTGAAAGTTATCTTGGCAAACGCAACTCTGCTCTTCTGACCACCTAATATACCCCATTCAAGTATTTCGAGAATAATGTTAAAACTCATAGAGCAACACTGGAATTGACTCTTTCAGTAAAACTCACAGCTAGCATAGGATGCTAAAGAATGAACAGTAAATATCTCAGTAGTCTACAAAATTAGTGTAAGTGTCCCGGCCAGTCTTTCAACTTGGCAAACCATGCCAATCTTAAAGAGGTTCAAGTAAACTAATAGTTCTAGAAATCAATTAATCTCTTTAAACAAATTCACAGTATGGAATAGAGAATACCAGACAACGTGTACATAGGCTGAAGTGCAAGATTTCCAGAGACACCTAAAGAACCCAAGTGAGATCGGAGCTTTTGTTCAGGTACTCCCTGCAAAAAGGATTCTTCATTACTTCACATGATTAATTTTAACAAAAAAATAGTAAAAGCATGCTAAATCTGATTAACAAGATTGTTCGCTCTAATGAGACAAAAGCACCACGAAGGATTGATCCAAAGAGACCTACCCCAACCCAAAACTAAATTTGTGCGAGTAGTGAAGTTACGATATTGAATGGAAACTTGTCCCCATTGGCAAATGATTAACAGGTATCAATTCCAAGTCTTGTTCAATGATATAGAATTTGAGAGGGAAAGCGGCGAAATATTCCTTTTAGGTTGCAGATAAAATAGATCAGGTCCACTGATTATATTCTAGATTTAAAGCAAAATTATCCTATTCTGGATATGGAAAAGGATTCAGAGGGGTTCACTAGCAGGATCCTAGAAAAGAGAACTCAGTATACCACCTCTAGAAACATGAAAAGTTTTTCCATACACATAGAAAGAGAAGGAAAATGGTATCATCAAGAACTCACTGGGAAGCAGCGCATCATATACAATAAGGGATTAGAAGATAAATCTAGCCCATCAACGTGGTGCTGACTGAACACAGCAATCCGTACCTGTAAACAGTGAAAGAGATGCAATGGTCAAGAGTAGTTACCTTGTGTTCTTAGTACACAAAGCACATAATGAAATTAAGTAGCAGAATACCATATTTGCTTAAATAAACAGTACTATCTATAACTAAAATAACTTAGTGGACAGCCCTGTGCATGTTAGTTGAAATCTGAAATTCGTATGATCAATTCAAAATTGTAACCCAGTAAAAGTAATCCCAAGAAACATGCAAGATACCTTAGCCGAACGGAAAACTGTCCCAGAGATTGGTTGTAGCTCCCCTGCAATTAGTTTGAGTATTGTTGATTTACCAATACCATTTGGCCCAACCACTGCATAAGAATCATGACAAGCACAATAAGTATAGCAACACATTAATTCCAACTTATTCATCCAAAAAAGAAGAATCCATATTTCCCAAGAAAATGAGGCCTCAAAATTAAATTATTGAATGAATTGTCATATTTCCACTAGAAACACAAAATATGAAGATACTCTCAACAACAGAACACATAATATATTAATAGGGTATATTATCAATTTCCCCCCTGAACTTGTGACCATTGGCCAATTCCCCCCCTGAACTTTAATTTTGGCCAATTTCCCCCCTCAACTCTCATAATTAGTCAATTCCCCCCCCCCTGAACTTTAATTTGGCCAATTTCCCCCCTCAACTCTCAAAATTAGTCAATTTGCACCCTACTGTTAATTTTTTTTTTTTTTAATTTTCCATCTATTCTTTTCTTAATTTTCAATCTTTCTAATAGCTTCCAACAAAGTACTAAAATTAACATAAACTCACCTGCATAATATAGGGTAAAATGTACAAAAACATAATACAGTTAGTATGTGACATGGGTTGATTATAAGAAAAAGTTATGAATCGGGTTTAAAGCATGTAGAAGAAGAAATAATAACAAAAAGAAATAATAATCCTAAACTCATGGATCAAACCTATTTCAATAAAATGGGTTATTCTTAATAAGGAGTCGAAAATTATGAATAGACTAGCCATTTTTTTTACTAAAGCTCGATTCTCCGCAATTTACTTGAACTTAGCTTTCACTTTTATAAAGAAAATTGTATTCACATACAAAAATTTACACATCAATCCTTTTTGTTATCAATTTTGTATCGTCAAAAATCAAATAAAATTACTCCATACTGATTTATTATGACTAATAATACTATCTATGATAAATTGTAAAATTCTAAATTTTAATCTATTTGTAATAGGATAAAGATATAGGAACATGATTAACATACATCTTATTTAGTTTCTTACACACACTTGTTTAATTATGATCAAATTAAAAATTTAACAGTAGGGTGCAAATTGACTAATTATAAGAGTTGAGGGGGGAAATTGGCTAAATTAAAGTTGAGGGGGGAAATTGACTAATCATGAGAGTTCAGGGGGGAAATTGGCCAAAATTAAAGTTGAGGGGGGAAATTGGCTAATGATCACAAGTTCAGGGGGGAAATTGATAATATACCCTATATTAATATGCAAGCTATCAAGCAATATATCAATTTTCAAATAGACAAGATTAACTTAGCCTCCTTACTTGCAATGCGGCTGTCAAGGTCAATTCCAAAATTTAAATTCCTAAACAAAACGGGTCCGCCAGGATAACCAAATGATGCATCACTGCAAACACATGTCACCAGAAAAATACAATAAGCAATTGATCTAAGAGATGAAAACAGCATAAACCTGAAAGTAAAAAGTAAAACAAGCAAAGGATCTCATGGGAGTCGCTGAACCCAAGAAAGGGGGTGAAATTGCACTGTATGAGCTGACAAACCTGAAACTTATTATAGGAGGACCAGGTCTGTCGTCTGGAGTTGGGAACTCAAACTTATAGCTGCAAATGAAAAGGCCAGAGGCATTACATAAAGGGGGAAAGAGAACTAGAAATATTGTTTTTACATGCTATTATCCATATAAGCCACGAAGACAAATTAGTGCGTACTCAGGGTCATTTACAATCTCATCCACATGTCCCAACCGGTCCAAAGCCTAAACAAAAGTAAAAAGAGGGAAGATCAGTTATTTCTAACACAATAAGATCAATACAGCAATCCAATTTAAACATGAAGAATTTTTCTAAATAAAAATTGTTAATGGCCATGAAAGCGGGATTCATAAAGGTAAGCATGCAAGAATACTATAAAATCACCTTAATTCTTGACTGAACAAGTGCGGCCCTCTTGGCATTGTAGCGGAACTTATCAATAAAAGTCTGTAGATCAAAGTAAAAAAAATTGAATGTCAAACGTAAGTTACTAAAATGCAGAACATATGTCAAAAAGAGGGGAACAGGAAGACAAAATAAGAGAGTAATTGGACATCCGTCCATATGTTTTAAACAGACTGCCGCACTGGTTGAAGTAAACAGAGGCTAACTACCCTAAATATCTTTTCCAAAGCTAAGTTGAACTGCTGTAGATATCACGAAAATAAGAAAATGCATAAATAATAGCATCAATTTGTCATTATTGTATGATGAAAAACCTGCATATGTGCTCTTGAACGCTCATTGGCCTCAAAAGCTTTCTGTTGGTTCTTCACTAGTTCTATTCGTGTCCTCTCATATGTATCATAGTCCCCTTTGTAAGCAGTCAACTTTTGCCCATGAAGATGTAGGATATCAGTGACTACCTGCCAAAAAAGAAAACATGGAATGACGTATAAAGCATATTCTAATGTGCTATAGAAACCACACTAATTAATAATGCAGTTGACATGAACAAATAAGAAAATAAATCACATAAATTACCGTGTTCAAGAATTCTCTAGCATGAGAAACAACTATGCATGTTTTTGGCCACTTCACCAGGTAAGCCTCCAGCCAGAGGACAGCATGAAGATCAAGATGGTTCTGAAAATAGAAAAGGAAATACACATGAGGGTGGGAAAAAAAAAACCATGCACAAAATTGGCTGAAAAAATGAACAGACTAAAGAGTATGAACAATAGACCGTGGGTTCATCAAGCAGTAACAAATCAGGCTCTATAAACAGGGCACGAGCAAGAGCTATTCGCATTCGCCATCCTCCTGAAAATGCTTTAGTTGGTTTTCGCTGCATCTCTGGAGAGAAACTAAGACCCTGTAAAATTCCTTGTCAGTAGGATGGCAACTGAGATAAAGAACAAGATGACAAGTATTTCTCCATCCAAATGTACCTAAATGGCACGGTTCACCACCAGCAGGCAGAATTTTCTGTTTCATTTGTTACTTAGTATTGATGGCTTGGTGATATATCATTATTAGTATAACAGCAAAGAAATTCAACCTCGAACAAGATGGCATTTATAACTTCTTTCCTCACTTCTTTTCGTTGCTATTTATTCTAGTTTTTGGAGAGTTGAATCAGAGCCCTAAGCATCATAAATTTCATAGACCAGGCTTAAGCCAAGCAGATAATTGTACGAGACTTATGCAGCAACAAATGGAGAACTGACCGCAAGAATGGAAGCTGCCCGTGACTCTGCTGAATCAGCATCAATGAACTCAAGCCTTTTGTATATCTCCTGAAGTCTCCGACCAATGGCATCTTTCTCAACTTCCCCGTTGCCCTTTTCTGTTGAGTCCTCAAATTCCAGTGCCCTCTTCAGGTTAAAATAATTTATTAAGCATAGTGAAAGAGCAATATAAACTTCTAATTCATTCAGAAATTTTTTTCGGTGACAAAAATAAAAAATAAACAGAAAAGCTAAATTTTTCAACATCAGCAGCTCCCTTCTAATTAAGAACAACGTGCATTCAACCTGTTGAGCAAGAAGACTAGCTTCTTCTTCCATAAGCTTAGTTCTTTCAACATCAGTGTTAAGAACACACTGCAAGGCTGTTGTATCATCACCCACCACTTCTTGCTCCACATGCAATATTTGGAAGTTCCTAGGAATGCCATCAATGGCATGCATAGCCAAGTGTCTAAGAAAAGTTGTTTTCCCCGTACCATTTCTTCCCACAAGGCCTTCATGAATCGTGAAAAGATCAATAATGTCAAATGCCTACTGAAAAGTTATATTACAACTACAGATGGCCCTCTCAACTTGGAAACAAAGGCAAGAGGATCATAATACACTGGAAAATACACTCACCATAATGCCTTCCATAAGAAAGTGTTACTGAACCATCCACAATAAGATCACGGCCACCCACAGAAACATTGAAGTTTTCCAGACGGATATCCCTGACATTTGGGCCACCAGCACTTTCATGATTTACACTTACAACAGGCATTCCAGCCCTGACTGCTTCCATTTCTGCTAAATGTATTTGATATTGTTGCTGTACATTGAAAAGGAGAAAATATAAAAATTAGAAAAAACTAAACCAATCTTTCAAATATTTAAATCCTCAGCACCAACAACAACCTAGCTCGCATATGACCTCAATCTAAGCACATAAACTCAACATGGACCAATAATCTTGCTCCTCAATATCACACACAAAAAAGAAAAAAAAAAAAAGAAAAAAAAAATCACACTAAACATTAGGATATAATAATACAACTCACATACTAAAATTCTACCAATTTCATTGACAAAATCATATCTCACGTAGAAACATTACCTCTCTTTGGCGATCATCCTTCCTCTTTTTCCTTTCTATCTTAGCTCGGTCACGTTCAGTTAACACAGGGCCATCAATCAACTCAACCTTCTTCTTTGGAGCTACCTTCTCATTCATCCCATCATCCATTCTTACAGGTGCTGATAGGCTCCGCACAGTCGGTTTTGCTTTAACCAACCCATGTTTCCCGAACTTCTCTGTTATTATACTACAAACCTACATCAACCCACAAATGTCAAGAACAATACAAAACTCAAGATTGCAAAACCATGTTTCCAAGAACCAATATTTCATAATTTTTCACTTAGCTAAGAACAAAATGCCTATTCAAACAAATGCTTTAGAGTTTAGCGGAGCAAATAATCCAGTAATCTACTCATACGAAAACCAGTTCTAAAAACTTTCCAATACAGCATTTTCTGACTGGCCAAATGGACCAAATCAAATTAAATGAAAAAACGCAAACTTGTCGAATATCATAGTACAAACCTACATCAAACCTCCACAAATTCCAAGAATAATACAAAAATCAAGCTTGCGAAACCACGTATTCCGAAATCAACAAACTAACATTGTTAATTTCTACAGGCAGCCTAATCAGAAATCTTTTCACCTAGCAAACAACATAAACCCAACAATTCAGAAAAACCCAAGTCGTTTATGATCAACGTGATTCAAAATAAACGTTTTACAGCTACCAGTTTTACTTTCCTTTCCACTTTCCAACATTTTCTGAGCAGCCAAACAGACCAAATGAAATTAAAGGAAAATAAAAATCTCACCGAGCGACACTCAGCGAAGTCGCTAACGCAGCCGGCGCCGACAAGGAGCTCGCCGAGAGCTTCGAAGGCGCCTTCACCGTCTTCGCCGAAATCGAAGTCCTCGTCGGCGAGGACGTTGACGATGTACTCGATTATGGGCTCGTCGACGTCCTCGGCCCGCCGGCCCAACACTTCGTGGACCACTGAGCTCGCCACAGTCATTGCTCCGAATCCGAATCCAGAAGAACGAAATATCCGTTTGGTTCACTGCGCAAGGGTTTTGGGAGATTCAAGGAAACCGATAGAGAAGCTCGGCTAGCCCTTACTATCTTTGCAGAGAGGAGAAAGGAGGGTGCTTGGTACGACGGCGTCCTGGCCGATAAGAGGCATGTAAAATTGGCGGGGTTTTGGTTCGGCCCAATATATTTGGGCCGGGGCCGGAGGGCTAACAATCGGGCTAGATTGGATTGGCCCGGTTGGGAACGTTGGGCATTGTTCATCCCTATTTTTCATATTAGTATATAGAAAAAATTGTAGCAATGGTCCTTAATTTTAATTCAATTGGAGCAATGGTTATTCAACTAAACTTCCATGGCCATTGGTTCCTAACTCATTAAAAAGTGTAGTTATAATCATTTTCATTAACTCTGTTAGAATTATGTCAAAATGAAAATACTTATAGCTATGACCATGGATTTTATACAGTATTGTGGAGTATGGGAAATTCTCGGTGTTTTTGAGGTAAAGTACGATGGGTGCAATTAGATGGGCATCGATAAAAACTTTGTCAAAAATTTCAAGCTGGACGAAAGGAAAAAGAATGTCTCGTACCAAAATTAAATTATGAGTTCTATCCTAAAAAAGAATGTCACAAATTACATCAAGTGGTTCTTCAAACCTTCAAACCATATTCGTTCTACCTCCGAATATCTTATAATAGAATAAAGAATATCAACTTGTAAAATAATTAGGGCTTAATTTTTTGAGTTTGAGGTGAATTTCAAAATGAGGTTTTAATTTTTTTTTTTTTTAGTGCACATGTAAATACATTCTAGTGATATTCATTTTCACTTGTAAGTAAAAGATCTTAGATTCGATTTTTCGAGTTTGAGGTGAATTTCAAAATGAGGTCTTAATTTTTTTTTTTTATTGCACATGTAAATACATTCTAATGGTATTCATTTTCACTTGTAAGTAAGAGATCTTAGACTCTATTTTTGCCAAAAGCGAATTAGAACCACATTATTATTAACTCATTACGAGACTTAACTCACTCTCCTAACCATTAGAATAGATAATATCGTTTATTAAAAAAAAAAATACAATCGTATGTAACTTACACATCAATCTATTCCGTGTTGCCCTCTTTTCCTAGAAGTTTTCAGTTTTTTCAATATATTCAGAATATGAGTTTATGTATCTACGTAGAAAAATCTCGGCTCCTTCCGATTTGAATTTTGACAGGCGTGCGATTCACGGTTCCACATGAGCTTGGAACCCCGAAATTTCAAACGTGTCAAAACCGGAATAACTAGACCGGGTTGACCCGGTTCACTACACCATTGCTCACGTCGGCCGAAGCTTTTATATCCAAGCTTTCTCTGATTCTCTCATCCAACGAATCGATTCAGAAAACCATAGAATTCAATTCGCGGAGAGTTGAAGGTGTTCGAGATGAGGCTGCTGAAGGTCGCAACCTGTAATTTGAACCAATGGGCTATGGATTACGACTGCAATATGAAGAACATCAAGGAGTCGATAGCTCAGGCTAAGGAGGCCGGCGCCGTGATTCGTCTCGGTCCGGAGCTTGAGATCACTGGCTATGGCTGCGAAGACCATTTCCTCGAGCTTGACACTGTTAATCATGCGTAAGTTCTCACTCCATACGTTTCAAATCATCTGTTAAATCTTTGTTTTTGAAGAAAAAAGTGAAATTAGAATAAGATTAGCCCCTATTTTGGTTAATTAACCAAATTGGTAATTGGGTTTCGCATTTTGCGTAAGAATTAAGTTTTAAGTGATAGAAAGACAGAATTTTAATTTGTTCTTATTTGTGGATGAATTAAGTGGTAAAAGTTTGTTAAAAGATAAATTTACGGTGGAGGTTTTAACTTTAAGTTATTGTTAATGGTAATATTTGGTGGTGATCAAGAAATGTGTCTGTTTTTTTTTTTTTTTGTTTGCAGATGGGAATGCTTGAAAGAGCTGTTAGTTGGGGATTGGACTGATGGCATATTGTGCAGCTTTGGGATGCCTGTGATCAAAGGGTCGGAGCGTTACAACTGTCAGATAATTTGTATGAACAGAAAGATTATCATGATACGCCCGAAAATGTGGCTTGCGAATGATGGTAATTACAGGGAACTTCGTTGGTTTACGGCGTGGAAACAAAGAGACCAATTTGTGGACTTTCAGTTGCCAAATGAAATTTCTGAGACTTTGTCGCAGGAATCCGTGCCTTTCGGTTATGGGTACATACAGTTTCTAGACACGTAAGTACCAATATTACTTGCTTTATTGTCAGTTGGTCAGTTGTATTACGACTTTGTGTATAATATGTTGCTTTTGTAGCAAATCTAATGAAACTTAGGATTGGTTAGGCGAGATAAATTATTAGAAATTTCCCTCCACGTCAGTTTTGTAACTGCTAGATATAAAGAATGAGCGCCGCAACTCCCTTGAAAATCGCCTTAATGATATTTCATAAGACATACTGAGTAAACTACACAATTCATGATTATTAACCAGTTGCCCGTGTTGTGGTATTAATGTCATCACAATTCGTAAATTCATAACACATTGTAAGGTGTGCCTTGTGCAGAAGAAGTTGTTGGTTGATCCTATCACTTTATCTAAAATGTGCTTCAATTCAGATGGCTCCAAGGCCAGCCTTAGTGTTGTAGGAGTTGTAATCTTATTGCAGTATAGTATTCTCTTCCAGTCAAAACCTGATTTGTGGAAATTCTAAATCTTAAGCATTGTTCCCTTATTAGAGCTGTTGCTGCTGAAATTTGTGAAGAACTTTTTACTCCTAGTCCTCCTCATGCCGAGCTTGCATTGAATGGGGTTGAAGTTTTTATGAATGCAAGTGGGAGTCATCACCAACTTAGAAAGCTTGATATTCGTCTTCGTGCTTTTATAGGCGCTACTCACACTCGTGGAGGAGTGTACATGTACAGCAATCACCAGGGGTGTGATGGTGGTCGCCTTTACTATGGTACGTGAGAATACATTAATTGATGGATGTTTTTCTTCAGTCCGGCTATGCATTTTGCTTAGTAAATATATGCATCAGCCCTGTATGCTCAAGGAAAAAAGTTGTAAATGAATTTTGTCTGGTTGTTGAACTATGGTTAATTTTTGGCAGATGGATGTGCTAGTGTCGTTGTAAATGGAGATGTAGTTGCTCAAGGCTCACAATTTTCTTTGAAGGATGTTGAGGTTGTGATTGCCCAAATTGATTTAGAAGCGGTATGTTATTCTTTTCACAGATTGTATGTGCAGGAGCGTCTTTGTATCTGAATGTTCCACTTAAAAGCTACATTAAATTCCAGTGTCTTTATTCTACCAAATAACGCATACATGGTTGCTCATTTTGTTGAATTTGGATTTCTTCTACTAACACAGATTCCTGGAATTTCCTACAATGACTATATCTTACTTTTCTTTTTCCTTAATGGCAGGTTGCTAGTCTTAGAGGATCGATAAGTAGCTTCCAAGAGCAAGCGAGCTGCAAAACCAGGGTTCCTTTCGTGGAGGCACGATACAACCTTTGTCAGTCTTTTAATCTGAAAATGTGCCTTTCTAGTCCTCTGAAGGTGAGTTCCAGTTCTAGCAATGACCAACTCAAGTAGTTGGGGTAGTGATTTATTTATTTATTTACTTTGTCAAAAGGGTAGTGATTTATTGAAACGTTGTAGAAAATCCTTTGGTTTCTCAGTGTTGGTTTATCAAGAATTTGCCTAAAAATATTTATAGTTCGCATCTATGTGTATTTCTGACCCTATAACAAAAATTTATCATGATTTCTTTGGAAGACTTCCGTTTAAATTTTAAATTCACCTGAAAATTTAGTTATGTGGATAAGCTGTGTTGTTTTGACAGTACTTAGTAAACATGGTTTTTATTAATACAATTGAATATAACTTATGATTTGCAGATTAAGTATCACTCTCCTGAGGAGGAAATAGCATTTGGTCCTGGTTGCTGGCTATGGGACTATTTAAGAAGAAGTGGAGCTTCTGGGTTTCTGCTTCCTCTTTCTGGTGGAGCTGATAGCTCCGCAGTAGCTGCTATAGTTGGTTGCATGTGCCAGCTTGTAGTAAAAGGTTAGTTTTTCAATCTTAAATTTGTGTACAATAATTTCATTTTTTGTTGCCATTGACTTTTGGGCTATGCACTGCATTTAATGTAGAAGGACTACTTACTGGATGGGTAGATGGGGTCTGTAACCATTTTTTACAGGCGTATGATAAACATTACATGCATTGATCCTTTGCCTTTCAAATACTATTGTCGTAGAAATACATATGCCATATTTTGAACCATAATGTAGTCTTAGCTCACAACTTACTCATAAAACCAGTATCTTAGGTTAGGATGAACAGAGGTATCAGGTAGTCTCTCCCTTGAACTTATACTAGTAGTGAGGGTGCAGAGGCAGAAACGACATCTCTCTTATCCTACCGGGAAAATATTGTCCTCTGAATGTGTGTCATTCATTTCTGATGCATATATGCAGAAATTGCAAATGGGGATGAACAAGTCAAAGCTGACGCGATACGGATTGGACAATACAAGAATGGACTGTATCCTACTGACAGCAAAGAATTCGCAAAACGCATATTTTATACTGTTTTTATGGGATCTGAAAACAGGTGGGTTCAGTTTACACATATACTATTTCCTTGTGTGAGCCATGCACTATTCTGTGTGCGTCTGATTTCCTTATGTTGCAAATTCCAGTGCATTAACTGTTTTTCAGGTAGGAGCATTAAAATCTTCTCTTGGATGCTACAACAAGATTAACATTTAATGTTTTGTGGTTTCTATTGAACATTGAATGTCATCATTTAATATGAAAAGGAAATACAATAAAATGGGGAAGGCATCATAATTTTTTCCTTCTTTGGATTTTAGTAACGCCTGAGAACCAATTATTTACAAATTAGTGAAATTTCCGTTGTAGACTTGCAGCAGATTTCTAAATATCCCAACATCGTGCAGGTATGTGCTCGTAAATGATACTAATGTAGTTTGTTCCTTGCAGCTCTGAAGAAACAAAGTCACGGGCAAAAGTTTTAGCAGATGAAATTGGCTCATGGCATCTTGACGTTCCCATAGATGGTGTTGTTTCCGCACTTCTGTCGTTGTTTCAAACAGTAACAGGAAAACGACCAAAATACAAGGTAAAAACTGTCTGGCATCAAATTACTCCATTTGTCATGTTTGAATGTCTATATAATGGTAATTGGGATTTGATCATCATTGCATTAAAACTGTAAATAATTGTGCTTGAAATTGAATCCTCAACCTCGTTTTATTTTGATAGGTAGATGGCGGATCTAACAGTGAGAACTTAGGTTTGCAAAACATTCAAGCTAGAATAAGGATGGTGCTGGCTTTTATGTTTGCATCACTACTACCTTGGGTTCATAACAAACCTGGGTTTTATCTTGTTTTGGGTAGCTCCAATGTGGATGAAGCATTGCGTGGTTATCTCACCAAGGTATTGTAGAATTTTTTCTTGTGGTGTAT
This sequence comes from Pyrus communis, assembly GCF_041283825.1. Classification (NCBI taxonomy): domain Eukaryota; kingdom Viridiplantae; phylum Streptophyta; class Magnoliopsida; order Rosales; family Rosaceae; genus Pyrus; species Pyrus communis. Next base: position 8,034,631 of record NC_142570.1, read on the forward strand.
GCTAATAAATTCTATTACTTGTGGGCGGTTTGTCATATCTTAATAAACTTGATCTGCCTACTGGTTTATATCTGAGTACTCTTCTTTTTCCTGTACAGTATGACTGCAGTGCAGCTGATATAAATCCTATTGGAAGCATTAGTAAGCAGGATCTTCGGGCATTTTTGCGATGGGCTGCCATGCATCTTAGTTATGCTTCACTGGCAGATATTGAAGCAGCTCCACCCACTGCTGAACTGGAGCCTATACGTTCCAATTATAGTCAGGTAGTAGCTCGTCTTTACCTATCCAATTGCATTATCAGTAATTTTTCCTCAACTGTAAAATTTGTTCCTGGAAACATGTTAGATGTAATAGGGGGGAGTACCTGCGGAAAATGTTTTCTGCTCCCAAGTCCTGGCACCTGTCCTATCCATACGAGATAGGTGAATTTAATAACTTGTTCTGTGTATAACAGCTGGATGAAGTAGACATGGGAATGACGTATGAGGAACTCTCCGTCTATGGAAGGATGCGCAAAATTTTCCGCTGTGGTCCCATGTCCATGTTCAAGGTTAGTCTAATGCTTTATGGAAACCGCTTAAGTAGTATGGGCTGGTCTATTCCCATTTCCGTCGTCAAATAGTATTTTTCTTACATGGAATTCTCAGAGGACACGTTTACCTGTTGCATTGTCAATTCTGTAAAGTAGTGAAATCTTTTGCAGTTCTCTAAGGACGTTCATCTTATAATACGATTTCCTTGTTGCAGAATCTCTGCTACAGATGGGGTGCAAAATTGACTCCAGGAGAAGTGGCTGAGAAAGTGAAGCACTTTTTCAAGTACTACTCTATCAATCGACACAAAATGACCGTATTAACACCTTCCTATCACGCTGAGGTATAAACATGACAACTTTAAGAAACAAAGTTCAGTCTGAAATGTTATCCGTGTTCTGAAGCATCAATTGGAATATCTCATTTTATTTCAACTTCATGCAGAGTTATTCACCCGAGGATAATCGGTTTGACCTTCGCCAATTTCTATACAATGCGAGATGGCCGTATCAGTTCCGGAAGATTGATGATCTCGTACGTGAGTTGGGCGGTGACAGGCTTCCTTTGGGAGATTCAAGTGACCAAGACAAGTTGGTTGATGCTCCACATGGTGCAGGTGGGATGGGAGTTGTGGCAGCAGGCTCAGGCAATCCAAATGTTGGACTCTAGGGTTTATTTTCTTCATCTTCTTCTTCCTCCTCCTCCTTTTCTTTCTTCGAAAGAGAAAAAAGGGAAAAAAAATGATAAACTAACAAGCGAAAAAATACATATATTCAATTTCTTATAGCTGTGTATGAAACCTTCATTGCTCATGCAAGGTTTCTGTACATAATTTCATTGAATCTAATAAATGATTCACGTTATTCATGGTGGTTAGAATTGATAATTTTGCAAATGTCGGAAATTATTGCACATGCATTATTTTTCGAGAGTTAAAACCCCCGTAGCCTTGTAGCACAAGAAATGAGAAATCGTTACTCGAGAGTTTGAACCCCATCGACAAGAGCCCAAGAGTCAATTGTAGCAAGGTCATGTTTCCCTTTGCTCCCCTAAAAAGATCTGAAAATTCCATTTTTCTGAAAGAGAAGTGGGAGTTTTTTTTGCTCCCGTCAGTCGTCACGACTCACGACCTTCTTAAGAGCAGTTCCACCCCTAAGACTTTGCGCCAGCACCCAGCGTATTTATCCACTTAAGTGAACAGTAATATACTCTAGTGAATAGTAATAGGCTAAAGCATCTCCACCCCTAAAAAAAATAGCCTAGTCAATTTATTAAAATATTATTTTTATTATTATAAAATAATAAAAAATAATATTTTTATTTTTATTTTCTGACTTTATAAAAAATATATATATATTATTATTATTAAAATATTATTATTTTCCCATCTTCCACATTTCCCTTCCCCTCCATTCCTGCACGCCATCCACCCAGCACAGATAATCCATTCCCACCGCCGCCTCCAAACCTCCTCTGACGTCGTTGCCCTCCTGTCCTTCAAATCCCAAGCCAACCTCAACAACAAGCTCCTCTACACCTCCTATCCTTCAACGATGTCGCTTCATCCTCCTGCATTTCCACACCTCTGATGTCGTCGCTTCGTCCTCCCGTCCTTCTCCCTCCGTGGCTCCTTCCCTCCCGACACCCTCTCCCGCCTCGACCAGCTCCGCTCCTCACCTCCACAACAACGCCCTCTCTGGCGCAAGAAAAAAAAAAAAAAAAAAAAAAAAAGGCTGACATCATATGCCGTCCAACGCCACGCTGACGTCAGATCGACCGGTCTCAAGGTCTGTCAATTTTGGGCTGGCCTGGAGACCAGCTTGGGCTGGGTGCCAGGCAATGGAACGGGCTGGAGTGGATTGGCTGAGTGCCGGCCTAACCACCTCCCGGTGGAACTGCTTTAAGCGATTAATAGCATTTATCTCTATTTGCTGACATCATGAGTCTTTCCTTTCTAATACTCAAAATAAAAATTCATTTCTAAACCCAAAATAAAAATTAAAAACGTTGTAGATTTATTCATTCGTGACCAAGAAAAGAGCTAATAACAATTTCCAACAAAAATACTAATAACAACTTCTTTTTATATTTTCTTATTAATTTTGGAACAAACGGCTGTACGGGCACATAAATACTCTCTTATTGTGACTCGTACTTGGTTCGTAAAGCAGATTATGCATGCATTTAATCATCTTTTAAGCCCTATTAATTATTAATTAATAGATAATTTAGAGCACCTTCAAATGAGATGTTAAAATGTTTAAATCAGCCATAACAGTATAAAAAAAAAAAAAGTTGCAATGCTTTCCAACTAAAAATCAAACTTGATGTGGCTTAACATGAAATAGCAGCTCTCCCCTCACTGTCAAATTTGACAACAGAGTCAAATATTTTTTTATCTACAACTCTCCTTTCTCACTCAAACCTGAGAAGCGCCGCTCATCCACTCTGCCGTACCGCATCTTCACCGCCAGCTTCACCACCGCTGAGAGCAGCATCTTCCCCCAGCCCCTCCCTCCTATAGCACTCCCTCACAACACAGGTCTTCTATGTAAAACCCTGGCTTCCCCAAAAAGGTGGAGTAATTTGGGAAAAACAACACAAACCCAACAACGACAACATCCCCGCCGTTGGATCTGAACAAATCGCATTCTGGGTCGTCGATCAGGAAGTCCAGATAGAAGGTTTTGATGGTGAGCGGGTAGGCCGAGTTGTTGCACTGAAGGTGTTCGACGAAAGGCGTCTCAGAGACTTCGAGGATGAAGATGGTGAATGACTGGAAGGGAGAGGAGGTGAAGAGGGTGGACGAGAAGGAGGACTCGGTGGGGACGAAGATGATAGGAGAAATCTAGAAAGAAGGGACATAAAATAATAGTTTAATAAAATAAATAGAAAAGAAAATAGTGTAATAAAATAATATTTAATTTAACATACAGAATGAAGAGCAAAATTTTAAAAATATCAAAATACCATATAAATTGTCAAATTCAAATTTTATGTTTAAAATTTAACATTTTCTTTAAATATGCTCTTAATAGCATATGCATGATATTAACCAGCAATGAAGACCGACGACAAATCAAATTTTGAAACTGTTTTTTTTTTTTTATCAAAATAATGAAATTACATGTTCTAACAAAAAGACCCGATAAGCCGAGAGAGTCGATGTTCGTCGCCCTCGGCTTCTTCTAATCCCATCGGAAAAATTACAGTAAAAGTCTTCTTCCCCTAAACCTATAACCCCTCTCTCTCCTCACCGCTTCCAACTGTGTTCGATGAAAATGAAATAAACTACTCTTTTAAAGCTCGTCATGTGACTCATCGTCCTCCTCCGAGGCTCCGGCACCACCCGGGGCACCTCCTGACCTCTGGTAGACGGCTGAGATGATGGGATTGCACACGGCTTCGACCTCCTTGAGCTTCTCGTCATAGTCTTCCTTCTCGGCGGTCTGGTTGTCGTCCAACCATTCGAGGGCTTCCTTTGTCGCGGTCTCAATCTTTTCCTTCTCATCGGACTCAAGCTTGTCAGCAAGCTTGTCTTTGTCATTGATCTGGTTCTTCATGTTGTAGACATAGGTCTCGAGGCTGTTGCGGGCATCGATTCTCTCCTTCACCTTCTTGTCTTCCTCGGCAAACTCTTCTGCCTCCTTAACCATGCGCTCAATCTCCTCCTGGCTGAGACGACCCTTGTCGTTTGTGATGGTGATCTTCTCGGATTTACCAGTTCCCTTGTCTTCTGCCCTGACGTTCAGGATACCGTTGGCATCCACTTCGAATGTGACTTCGATTTGAGGAGTTCCCCTGTTCACAAGAGAGGAATGAAATACTGTTAGAATCATTGGAAACAAATGGGTGGCAAATCATAAGGGAAGATTGAATGCCAGCGTATACGGACCTTGGAGCTGGAGGAATTCCGGAAAGATCAAATTTACCGAGGTTCCTGCAATCCTTTGTGAGACTCCTTTCACCCTCAAAGACCTGAGATCAAAGCGGGATAGAATCCATTAAGAAACCGATATCCATTTACATGAAGACACTAAACTAATCATTTTATCATCATCAAATTGACAAAAAACAATTACCTGAATGGAGACGGTTGTCTGCTGATCCTGGTAGGTGGTGAAAACCTGGGATTTCTTGGTTGGGATCACGGTGTTTCTTGGGATAAGCTTGGTCATCACTCCTCCAACAGTTTCAATACCGAGGGTGAGAGGTGCGACGTCAAGGAGAAGAATATCTGAATACCACAGTAAACATTTGTCAGTGGTTGCTACAGCAGTTCATCTAATTACCGCTTTATCAAATATATCAAAATTATCTGTGTCAGAAGAGAAATGAGTATTACCTTTGGTTTCTTCACCACCCTCTCCACTTAAGATGCTTCCTTGTACAGCGGCACCATAAGCAACAGCCTCATCAGGGTTCACACCCTTGTTTGGCTCCTTGCCATCAAAGTAGTCCTTAAGAAGCTGTTGGACCTTGGGAATCCTGGTACTTCCACCAACAAGCACAATCTCATCAATCTGGCGCTTCTCCAAGCCAGCGTCGTCCATAGCCTTCTTCACAGGTCCCATGGTCTTTCTGAACAAGTCATTGTTCAACTCTTCGAATCTAGCTCTGGTGAGGGGTTCAGAGAAGTCCACTCCATCGAAAAGGGATTCAATCTCCACACGGACTTGGTGCTGGCTACTGAGTGCTCTCTTGGCACGCTCGGCTTCCCTTCTGAGTTTTCCAAGGGCTCTGTTGTCCTTGCTGATGTCCTTTCCGTGCTTCTTCTTAATCAACTTGATGAAGTACTCCATGATCCTCTGGTCAAAGTCCTCACCTGCAGAGAAGCACACATACGTCAGCAACCGACCACAATGATAAAATATAAGCAAGTAGTTAAACAGAGAGGCTTCTCACCTCCCAAATGAGTGTCTCCATTTGTGGAAAGAACCTCAAAAACACCATTATCAATTGTCAAAATACTGACATCAAAAGTTCCACCACCAAGGTCAAAGACAAGGATGTTCTTTTCACCGCCCTTCTTGTCCAAACCATATGCGATGGCGGCTGCAGTTGGTTCATTGATAATCCTAGCAACATTCAGCCCAGCAATCACACCGGCATCCTTGGTTGCCTGTCTTTGGGCATCATTGAAGTATGCTGCGTATTGAAAAGGAAAACAATGTCAGATATATGACCAATACAATCATATATACTTGGTAGGATATTAGGTTAAATATATGTTTTACTCACCAGGAACAGTAACGACGGCATCCTTGATTTTCTTCCCAAGGAATGCTTCGGCTGTTTCCTTCATCTTAGTCAAAATCATGGCGCTGACCTCTTCAGGGCTGAAAACCTTGGTCTCACCATCCTTGATCCTCACTTGGATATAAGGTTTTCCATCTCTGTTAACAATCTTGTAAGGAACAAGCTTCATGTCTTTCTGAACTTCTTTGTCCTCAAACCTGCCAAAGAATAAGCACCAATCAGTATTAACTTCCAGCCTGCTCAAAAGATTTTAAATCATCAACATACAAAGAAAAGCACATACTTTCGTCCGATAAGTCTCTTGACATCAAAGACAGTCCTTTCAGGGTTCACAGCTGCCTGGTTCTTAGCAGCCTCACCGATCAGTCTCTCACTGTCAGAGAAGGCCACCCATGAGGGGGTGATACGGTTACCCTGGTCATTGGCTATAATTTCCACGTGACCATTCTTGTAAACACCAACACAGGAATAAGTGGTTCCAAGATCAATTCCAATGACTGTTCCCAACTTGGTCGCTTCTTCTTTCGCGATGGAAATTGCAAAAAGGCACCCTGTAATGCAGATCTTTCCATGTTAGTACATATAAGTAGCACATACGGTAAATGATAATAACGTATTGCTTCAAAACAAGAAATCATTGCGTAGTAACACGAAACGTGGTATAATCAATCCACCCGCGTGAATTGGTTATAATAACACAAAACCTAACGTATAAACCCGCTCACCCAATATTATAACACATTGATTATATCACGTGACAATGTTCAATCACCACACAAAATAATTTCCTTCCAAACAAGGCATTGGCACGTCGCGCAATTAGCAAATGACACAACAATTTAACAGAAACTAGCAGCAAGCTGTGCAGTGATTATTATCATAACATTTATAAAGCATAGTTTCTTAGCAATACAGCCAACAATTCTTATGACATTGCCATAAGAAACGATACCACAACGGTTGCAAGATCTATATCTCCTCAACGTTGGGAAATTCCATTTCTTAACAAAATTCATCAAATTATCTTACTAAACCCTAATATCGATAAAAAATACTAAACATTGTAATTCTTCTCATCTTTCATTTCGATTTCACCTGATGTAAACGAAATCATGTAAATAAATTTCAAACAAGTATATTTACACAGCCAAATATATCAATCTAATCACTTACGGACCTCAATCATTACACAGTTAAATCAAGAACAAACAATTTTATAACTTTTTCAATCCAGCTAGATCTACTCCAACACTTCAACGTAATTATGCATAAAACTATAATCCATTAGTTCAAACGAACACCAAAATTCACCATCCATTAATAAAAATCCACAAAAAATTCAACCTGGATCCATAAATCTCATCGTTTCCGAGCTCAAAGACATCAAATTACAATCAGATCCACCGCATTTTCCCGATTAAAAACAAGAATACACAAAATCTCGAACAAAATACAAAACCAGATCCAGCACTCAGAAACCGAAACACTCACCGAATGTAACGATCGCAAGCACGACGAGAGATCCGCGAGCTCTCCACGAGCTAGCCATGGCGTCTGCGCAGGTACGAAAGCTCTCCGCGTTTTCTCTCTGCGTCCGATATCGTAGTGCAATGAATGATGGCTTCTCTGACCTCTCGGGGGAATTTGGAGGAGTCCTTGGTGTTTCTGGTTCTCTGTTTCTGAGTGTTGAACCGCGCGTGGCACTCGAGCTTTTATAGGGGTAGATACGTACGCTGTCCGCATCTGTGACTCAGTGTCTGTCATCGGACGGTAGCAATTCGTGGAACCATGTCATTTGTGATGAAGTGGACCAATCAGGTTGCGAGGCCTGGGAGCTTGGCCAATCATATTCGACCATCATGTGGGATGGTCTGGTCCGTTGATCTTGGTAAAGGGTGTACGTGTATGGCGAAGATGCGAGAAGTGCTCATCGCTTAAGAAACAAGTATCGCTCACGGCGAGGGCGAAACGCATCGTATGAAGACTCTAGACGATTTAAAACGGTATTGTTTGCTCATCCTACAAATTTAGGTAATAGTCATAGGGTTTTTTTAGAGAGCTTAGTTATTGTAAACACGAAAAAGTTCCTGAAAACAAGAGACAAGAATAACGCGAACAAAATATATTTTTGTGTTTAATGATTTTGGGGTTACAATCTCTTTGTAATTTGATCCTCTGATTCTATCTTCGTAGGGTGTAGGTTTGTGGATGAGCTGTTGATCCAAAGGGCCGTCGGGGCTTGATCTAGGGATGAACAGTTGATGAACGGATCTTCGAGGGCTTTTGAGCTTGATCTTGAATACTGGGTGTATGGATTTCTTCAAGGGGGCCGTCGGAGCTTGATCTTGAGGGTTGATGGATGAGCGGATCTTCAAGGGCTTTTGGGCCTAATCTTGAAGACTGAGTGTATGGATTTCTTCAAGAGGCCGTCGGGGCTTGATCTTGAGGGTTGATGGATGAGCGGATCTTCAAGGGCTTTTGGGCCTAATCTTGAAGACTGAGTGTATGGATTTCTTCAAGAGGCCGTCGGGGCTTGATCTTGAGGGTTGATGGATGAGCGGATCTTCAAGGGCTTTTGGGCCTAATCTTGAAGACTGTTTGGATGTGTGGATTTGTTGAGGTTGTTGATCCAAAGGGCCGTTGGGGCTTGATCTTAGGACGAACGGATGATGAACACTTTCTTCAAGGGGCCGTCGGGGCTTGATCTTGAGTCGGCGGAAGTTCTTCAAGGGCCGTTGGGGCTTGACCTTGAAGGAGGGTTTGACGAAGAACGAAGATTGTTTTCTTGATCCTTCGGGATTTTGCTTGAGAGCTTTAGAGTTTCAAGGCTTCAAGGTTTTGGTGTGATGTAAATTCCCTTCTTTCTTTCTCTTCCTCTTCCTTTCTTTCTTTTTTTTTTCCTTTCTTTCTCCCTTTCTTCCTTTTTTTCTCCCCCCTAAATGAATGCCTTGGCTTCCTATTTATAGAATTTCAAAACTTGATTTTTGGATTTAAATAATCAGATGAAATAAATCATTTCTGCCAAGTAATGACACGTGTCCTATTTGATGACTTTTCCAATTTATTTCGATTTTTCATTGAGCCACACGCTACATGTAAAATTTATGTGACACGTGAGTGTTGAAATTTTGATTATTGGTCAACATTCATTTCACCGAAATTTCGATGTCCACAAATGCCCCCACTTCAAGGCGCGTCGTAGACATGTGCTTGTCACGTGTAGAAGATGCGTTTTGAAGTCCCTTAATGTAGATGTCAACCCAAGGGCCGTCGAGGCTTGATCTTGAATTGAGCTGGAAATTTCTTCAAGGGCCATCGAGGCTTGATCTTGAGTTCGACTGGAAGATTTTCTGGTTTCCTCCAATCGTTGATTTTCCACAAGCTTAATCTTGAACTGGGCTGGAAGATTCTTTTGGTCTCCTCCGAAGGTCTGAACTTACTCCTTTTATCTGGAGTTGAATTTGATTCAAGGGTGGTGAACACTTGATTTTGAATCGGACTTGTGATTTCTTCAAGGGCCATTGAGGCTTGATCTTGAACTGGGCTGGAGGATTCTTCTGGTCTCCTCCACTCGTTGATTTTCCTTTGTGCTACTCTTGAACTGGGCAGCAGGATTCTTTTGGTCTCCCCCCGAAGGTCTACGAGCGGTTTCAGGATATGGCAGGCAAGTACGAAGTGGAGGTGCTGACCTGTTTCTTTGTTCAATCTTTCCAATTCGTATTGAATACGAATCGGAAAGATTGAAGTTTCCTTGTCCCTTCTCTGGCAGTGTATCAACCGTTGAAGATGACTACTCGAGAGCAATACTAGGTAAGCAATCAGGAATAGATTCCAGGTAGTCGGTTCCAGATCGGAAGACTGACTCCAAGTGCCGGCTGATTGCTTCTTTCACTTTGCCATGCGAGTAAGAACAAGGACAAAGGAAAAGACAGGGAAGAAGCATGATATGAGATACCTTTGCTTTCGAAGAAGCAGCGAATGAATCAACACATATATTTGTTGTGCTTGTCTCCACATGCTTCGATGTATCATTTTCACTTGCCTTACTTGCTCCCCTTTGCAGAAGTGGTATTTCCTTATGCAGGTTTAGCATCTTCTCTTGTAGTATTTGTCCTCCGATGCAGGAGTTGAATGCAACCTTTGCATTTAAATGGTGCTTCACTTCTTGGTGGCAACTGGTTTGAGTGGAGGTTCCGACATATTGCTTTCTCTGTCCTTGTCTTGGCAGGTGAGAACAAGGGCAAAGGAAAAGATAGGGAAAAAGCATGATATGAGATACCTTTGCTTTCGCCCTTGATGATATGAGATACCTTTGCTTTTGAAGAAGCGGTGAATGAATCAGCACATGCTTCAATCTATCGTTTCCTCCTGGGTCATCTGTACTCCAGGCATCTGGTATCTTCAAAGGTTGAATAGGTTTTCTCAAAGGAAGAAGAAGAATTGTGTATTTCGAGAGGCTTTGCTGGGAGTGCGCCCTCAGAGGTGAGGAAGAGTTGGGCATTTTCTTCAGGTCTGCCTTGCCATAAAAGACGAAGGTCGACACATATAGGGATTTCTTAATAGCAAGTGGTGGTACCGTTCTTTTACCCTTGTCGACAAACGTCTCTTCGATATCTGAACGACGCCTTTTCGATTTCTGAACGACGCCTCTTCGATTTCTGAACGAGCGCCACTTTTGACAAAGTTGCACGCGTTTTCTGAAAAGCAGAGAAAGCGTCGCCGAACTTTGCGCTTGTCGGCTAAAGACGTGTAGTTGCGATGATGGCCTCCACGTGTTCTCGACTTTGTCAGATATCTTTTGACAAAGTTGAACGCATTTTCTGAAAAGCCACGAACGCGTCGCCGAACTTCACGCAGGAAAATCCGGATTTTTGAATCGGTGGTCGTGTCGCTTGGCTTTTTACAGAGGTATCGATCACTCCAACATACACACTCTGAAAATTGCCCATTCTTGAAAATCGTCTCCGGCCTTTTGAGAATTATCTTCATCCACCCATTCTCTCTGAACACCTTTGAAAAAAATGACTAACTCATCGAACCTTTGCTTAGATTTGAGTCTCAGCAGCGATCCGGTTGCACCCGGTCAAGGTAATGTATGGCGCCCTTCTTTTTTATCTTCTAACGGTCCTCTTACAGGTGAAGACTCCGTGATGCAGGACGCCACAACAGCTACAATAGTAGCTAGGAACCTCCTCACTCCAAAAGATAGTAGGCTGCTGTCAGGACGGTCCGATGAGTTGGCCGTTCAAGAATCCCTCGCTCTCAGCGTTCAGTGTGCAGGCTCTGTGTCCAACATGGGCCAACGCCTACTTGCTTGCTCCCGTCAGGTTGAATCGTTGATGGCAGAGGTGGAAAGTCTCAAGCAAGAGATCAAGCAGCTGAAGTATGAGAATAGAAGTTTGCACGTGCTTGCAAACAACTATTCGACGGGCATGAAGAGGAAGCTTGATGAGCTACAAGAGTCTGAAGGTCAGATTCAAAGTGACCGTCAAAGGTTTTCGTCTTTCCTCCAGAGGCACATTTTTCCTGGGTCTTCCAGTGTTTGGCCAAGTATTGAGGCCTCGAATGCTCTATCTTCGATGCCTCCCGCTCTGATGCCTTCCGCTCCGAGAGTTTTGCCAAATAATGGGGCTTCACGTGAACATCCTTTGTGAAAGCTCCAATCTTGTATTTTTTTTTTTTTTTTTTTTTTTTTTTTTTTTTTTCATGCTTGTAATTTCTTGAAGATTAATGGACATGTTTTATTTTATTCAGTGTATTGTGCTAAATACAAATAAAACATATACATCACTAAGTTTTTTTTTCCTCCTTCGGTGGCACTGATCCACCAAAGTTTTTTTTTTTTTTTTTTTTTTTTTTTTTTTTTTTTTTTTTTTATGTTGGAAAGTGGCCAACTTGGCTATGCTTTCAGCTAGACAACAATTGCAAATGCTTTTGGCTATAAAAAATTATAAAGGAAGAAAAGGAGAAACATTTTCCTTGTTTTAGGGAGGAAAAACAGGAAAGTGTTTTTGTTTTTTTCTTCCACATCCGTTGGTTTAAATAGCCCTTGAAGCAAAGGAAAAAAAAAAGTGAAGATAGCTCATTTCGGTTTTGGAGAAAATAGAGAAGAAGAGAGAGCTCAATACTCTGCTGAGAAAAAAAAAAAAAACTGCAAATAGAGAAGAGAAGCTGCTGCTTCATTTGGTTAGTAATCATCTACCAAAGTAGTTGTTGTTTGTAATAGCTTTGAGCTATATGTATAGAGAAGAAATTATTCATTATATTTCTTCCTCTATTTGTTTCTTTGGTGTGTGAGAGCTTTTGGGTGTATTGGGTTATTTGGGCTGTGAGATTACCAACACTTTGTAAACTCCCATTTGGTTGATAGTGGATTATTGGGTGAGCTCCTACTGCTCCAAGGACGTACTCCAGTTACACTGACTGTGGAGGAACCTCGTTAAAAATTTTTTTGTCTTTTATATTTTGTTCTTGCATTTTTTTTTTTTTTTTTTTTTTTTTTTTTTTGTGTTTTTTTTTTTTTGTTTTTTTATTATATATATATATATATATATATATATATATATATTTTTATTAATTTTTTTATATGGTGATCTGCAAGGCTGAGGCTGCCAAATCGACGAAGAACCCAGGAACGCGTAAATTGGTGGTGTAGAAAGAGTGGTGTTGTGCAAAGATTGCAAAGGGATTTTTGCTGTGTAATGCCTTTTGGTCACAGTCTTCCCTTGGTAGTGACGTTGCCGTGCCTCTTGCCGCTGCTTGGAGCTTGTTGCAGTGTGTCACTTTTACCGTGTGGGGTTATGCAAAAGACTGCAGCGAGTTTATGCTGTGTAGTGCCTTTTGATCATAATTTTCCTCGGTGGTGACGTTGTTGTGCCTCTTGTTGCTGCTTGCTGCACCGTCATCGCTGCACACCATTGCACTGTCTGTTGTCCTGCTGTTCAAGTTTTGTGGCTGTTTTTTTTTTTTTTTTTTTTTTTTTTTTTTTTTTTGCGGTCATGGTATTTTTCAAATGTTTTAAGAGCAACACCATTACCATTCTTGCGAAGGAAAATGATTCGCAAGATAGGGGAACAACTCTGAAGATTTACGCCCCACTGACTGGCCTTAAGGCGCTTGCTCTTCCTACAAAAGACAACTCCATGCATATTAAGTCGTGGTCTTCTGAAGTATCTTGGAAGGTGGCAAACTTTGTTCGATCAAATACGAAGAGGGAGGCGTGCTCACCGGGGATTCTTATCTTGAACCCTTCACACCATGCTCATGACAGTCATCCGGCTTCGTTTAAGCTTCTCGGAGATCACATCCGCAGCGGAGCTATGGCTTGGAATGATGCCTTGTCGACTACCGGAGAAGCTGTTTTTGATGAGTCTTATTGGGAGTGGCTTGAAGATGTCTTGGGCCGATCTAAACATGTGCTTACTAGCATGGGCCTTTACCATGCCATGTACGCATCTTTGTTTAGTTATGATCTCCATCATTCTGTCCTTCATGCGTTCTTCGAGCATTGGTGTTCAGCGACTAACACGCTTCATACAGCTCAAGGAGAGATGTCAATTTCACTTTGGGATCTCCACAAGATAGGGGGATTGCCAATCCAAGGTAAGTTTTATGACGAGGTCGTTCCTAGTGCGGAGGAACTTTCTCTCTGCAATAACCGAGGATTGCCTGCGAGTTGTCGCTGTTTATTTTGGGCATATCACAAGCTTTTCCAAGATGCTCGAAGTAAATCAGGCGTGAAGATTTCTTCATGGATCCGCTTCTGGTATTGGGAGGACACAAGGTACAAGAAGTCCTCGAAGAGAAGAAGTTGCAACAAAACCACTAAGCCAAAGGGAGACTCATATCCATCTGGTGCCATTGGTTCAGCTAGGCGCCGTTCCCCTGCCGAGTTGAGAGCGTTTGAGGACCTTGGCATAGCATCAGAGCATGTGGAAGAATCTTACCTAGCTGCTTTCTTAGCTTGTTGGCTTTGTAAGTTTGTTTTTCCAATCGGCGACGTCAACTTTGTTCGTCCTGGGGTTTTCAAAGTTGCTAGCAAGATGGCTGCAGGTGAATCTTTCAGTCTTGCTATCCCGGTTTTGGCCAATATTTATAATGGCTTGAGTGTTGTTTCGAACTCAGCAAACACTGAAGATCGTGCCGCGGTTCTTCCCTACCATTATGTGTATGGTTGGTTGGGTGAGTACTTCGGTACTCATTTTTTTTCTTCAACTCTAAACAAGTCAGGGCCTTTGATGACGAAGCATTCTGGCGTGCTTTCTTCGAAGAGCCTCGATGATTCCCAGGCGCAAGCACTGTTTAGAAGCTGCGAAGGCTTGAAGATGGACTATCTGGCGAGAGTTGGCTCGGTGCGGCGAGGCATCATGGACGATTCGCATCTTCGCTTCTCAGACTTATCTTACCTTGTAAGTCTTCGCTCAGGGTATGTTTCTTTGCGGCAAGAAGATCGATGCATTGTTCAGCCGTATAGTCCCCACCGTTTCAGCAGGCAATTTGGTTTTGTCCAACATGTGCCAGGCAAGCTGAAGGAAAGAAACCAATTAGACTCCTTGCAAGCCGTGTATATGCATTGGGAGTCTTGTACCCGTGCATGTACAAATGCTTCTATCACCCTGCCGGCAAAAGACGAGTTCAAGAGTAGTCCAGTAACCCGTGCTTACATAAGTTGGTGGTCAAAGGTATATTATGAGAATTCGGGGATGGCAAGTGGTACCAATTCTTCTCATTCACACCTCAATGTATTGAAGGAGGGGTGTTCTGTGGTTCCTACACAACTGATATCTTTTGATTGCGCGAGTGCTGCTACTTTGCAAGATAGACCAGTGGTTTTAGTCCCTCAATGCCCACGCTTGTCTTCTCAACATCTGGATGTATCTGAAGGCCGGTGATAAAGTTGATTCGCACGAAGATGGACTTGTTTTGCGGCAGGGTCAACAAGTTTTAAACAAGCGACGTCTTGAAGGCGCTCAGGCTGATAGCGATGTCAATTTTCGTCATAAGAAGAAAGAAGTGTTTAGGCTCCCTCAACTCGATGGTAGTGTGTCGTTTGAGAAAGACGTATGCATCTTCTTCTCTCTTATGACTTCTTCTGCTTTCATTGTTCTAGCTTTTGTTTCTAACAGCTTTCTTTGTTTTCTTTAGGTTGGGCCTTCTTGTTCTTTTGACTTGGCGACCACAGGTATTTATTCTTATACGGAGATGCTATTTGGAGGCGACCTACCCACAGGCGAGGAGATTGGGGATCCACCTGGTACAGAGCTTATCCCAAGTTCGTCAAGTTTCCCAAGTTTGCCGTGTGTAGGTGGAGGCATGCAAGATCCCGTCATGCATTATACACCTTTGCCAGCTAGCTCTGAGATCTCTCTGAGAGGGCCAAACCTTAGTGGTACTGAGCAGCTTATTCATCGCATCAATCTTCGTGCGGCAATGGATATCAAGAGCCATATTGAGGGGAGGATTTTGAAATGCCCGTCGGAGGACCTTGCGTTGCTTAAAGAGGACTTGTCGAAACTTATTTCTGCAATTGACAATCTTAACATTGATTCTTCATCCTTGAAGATCAAGATCGCCGAAATTATGGCCGCCTCAACTGAGTATTCTTCCTTGCGTGTTATTTCCTCGAAGAAGTTGAGTCCAGATGTTAGAGCTCACCAACTTGCTGCAATAGACTTGTCACTAACCCAAGCCCGGTCTTCTCAGCAAGCTGCTTCGGGAGATTATCAATCTACAGAGACTTCTTTAGCTTCTGTCCGGGTACATCTAGATACGTTGATGCAAGAACAAGAACAGCTTGGCATCGAGGCATCAAAACTTGAAAGTGTTCTCGGGGAGCAGGGAGCTACACTTTCTCAATGCCAAGAGGAGATTTCACGCCTAGAACAAGAGAAAGACATGGCTATGGAGTTGCCCATCCTGTCTCTCACTGAGGTAGAGACTTTGAAGGCTTTGGAAGGCTTGCTTGAAGACCGCCTCCTTAGTTTTAGGGACATAGTTTTCAAGTAGTGTCTTCCGCCCTTTTTCTTTTGTAATCAGACTTTTTCCTTCAAAGAAATAAAATGTTTGCATTCTTGAATTTGCTCTTTATTCTTCAAAGCGTTTTTTTTTTTTTTTTTTTTTTTTTTTTTTTTTTTTTTTTTTTTTTTTTTTTGAGATGTGACTGTACTTGAAGTTTTGAAGTTTCAAGTTGCCTACGTACCCTTGGTTGAGGAGGGATCAAGTCATGACGTAGTTCAAATGAGTGATGGTTTTTTTATGATGATTTTGCCGTACACAGTTTATGCTCTTGCGGGCCAGGAGCGTGGCGCGTTTGCTTTAGGGGTAGTAGCGCTTCAAAAATCTGCCGTTGATGGGGCCGATCTTCAACCCGTCTTCTGCCGTGATTAAGTAGGCGCCATTGGTGTAAATCTCTTGTATTACGTAGGGTCCATCCCATTTTGATGTGAACTTGCTTTTTGTCTTATGGGTTGTAATGATAGGCCTACGCAATGCCAGCACGAGATCTCCGGCTTGGAAAGACCTTGGGCGGACTTTCTTGTTGAATGCCTTGGCTAACCGTGCTTGGTAGCATTCCAAGTGTTGTTGAGCTTCGAGCCTTCTCTCATCCAGCGCTTCCAACTCCTGAAGGCGCAACTTTGCATTTTCTTCATCAGTCAAGCCTTCTTGTATAGCCATCCTTAGTGAGGGGATTTGACTTTCAAGCGGTAGAACAGCTTCTACGCCATATACGAGAGAATAAGGTGTAGCTTGGGTAGGAGTCCTATGTGTAGTCCTATATGCCCAAAGTGCTTCACTTATTCTTTCATGCCAGTCTCTCTTTGTTCGGCCGATTACCTTTTTCAGGAGGTTGCACAGCGTCTTGTTGAATGCTTCTGCGAGGCCGTTGGCCGGAGCATGATACATGGAAGACTTGTGCTGCTTGAACTTGTATTTGTCGCAAAGCTCGTCCACGAGTCGGTTGGAAAACTGCTTTCCATTGTCCGTGATAATGTAGCGAGGCACCCCATATCGGTGGATGATATGCTCCTTGATGAAACGAACAACAGTTTCCTTTTTTACTTCCCTTAAAGGTATGGCTTCAGCCCACTTGGAGAAGTAATCTGTTGCAGCTAGGATGTAAGCTTCCCCTGCAGATGACTTTGGCGTAATTGGTCCCACAACGTCCAATCCCCATGCGTCGAACGGCCATGAAGCAACTGTAGGGTGTAATGGTTCAGGCGGTTGATGTATGAAGTTGGCGTGGAATTGGCAGGCTTGGCACCTTTTGGCGTGTTCCAGGCAGTCCTTCACCATGCTCGGCCAGTAGTAACCCATTCTTTTAAGCTGGAAATGTAGCTTTGGTCCAGATTGATGTGCCCCACACATACCTGAATGTGCTTCTTCCATGGCTTGATTAACTTCTTCCTCACCTAGGCATCTCAGGAGCAGTCCTTCAAAAGAGCGTCGGTAAAGTGTTCCTTTGTAGTAAAGGAAGCGAGGTGCTCGTCGACGTATTTCGGAACGGTGTCTAAGATCATCTGGAAGCTTTCCGTGCTCTAAGTAGTCGATCAGCGGCTGTCTCCACTCTTCAGCATCGACTGGAAGTACTGAGATGACATTTGTATCATCTAGTAACATTTCATTAACGAGAGGAATCACCCATCTTTGGCAAACTGGCACGTCTGCAACTTCATCTTTTCCTAGTGTCATACTTGAGGCTAGATTGGCGAGAGCGTCTGCCATTTGATTTTCCTTTCTTGGCACATGTTCTAGTGTCACAGCTTCGAACCTTTGTAGCAGTTGGGTCGCTAACCGGAAGTATGGGACGAGATCATCTTTCCTCACCTCATATTCAGTTAAGAGTTGATTGATTATGAGCTTGGAATCGCCATATACCTCAAGAGCTGTGATTTCCATGTTGATCGCCATTTGGAGCCCGATGATCAATGCTTGGTACTCAGCAACATTGTTGGAGCATAGCTCATTCAATTGGAAGGAGTAAGGTAGTATGTGCCTTTGTGGTGACATGAATACTACTCCTGCCCCTGCTCCGTCTGCTCGTGCGGATCCGTCGAAGAACATCGTCCATGTCGGGAAGATGTCGATGTAGAACACCTCCTCGTCAGGCAAGTCATCTGAGATTTTCCAATCAGCTGGGATTGGATGATCGGCAAGGAAGTCTGCTAGCGCTTGTCCCTTGACGGCTTTAGCTGGGACGTAGATGATCTCATATTGATTAAGAAGCAAAGCCCATTTAGCGAGTCGCCCTGTCAAGACTGGCTTAGTCATAACGTATTTGACAGGGTCGGCTTTAGCAACCAAATGGATGGTGTAAGCATGCATGTAATGTCTGAGTTTCTGAATGGCAAACACCAAAGCGAGGCACATCTTTTCTATTGGGGAATAGTTCAACTCAGCGCCGGTGAGAGTTCGACTGAGGTAGTATAGTGCTCCTTCTCTTTGGGATTCATTCTCTTGCGCCAAGAGTGCTCCGATTGAACTTTCCTGAGCAGCAATATACAATATGAGTGGTTTCCCGGGCACAGGTGCCCTCAGGACAGGTGGACTTGACAAATATTTCTTTATGCTTTCAAAAGCATTATGGCATGCTTTGTCCCATACGAATGGAACATCTTTCTTCATAAGGCGACTAAACGGTTGACAACGCCCTGCGAGGTTAGAGATGAAGCGTCTGATGAAGGCTAGCCGTCCTTGTAGACTTTTCAGCTCGTGCAGGTTTCTTGGCTCGGGCATGCTTTGAATGGCCTTGATCTTTGATTGGTCTACTTCAATACCACGGTGCTTGACGATGAAGCCGAGGAATTTTCCAGAGGTGACGCCAAACGCACACTTTAACGGGTTCATCTTGAGGTTGTATTTTCGCAGCCTTTCGAACACTATTCGCAGATCCTTCAAGTGTTCTGATCTTTTCTTCGTCTTAACCACCACATCATCTACGTAACATTCTACATTTTTGTGTAGCATGTCATTGAAGATTTTCTGCATTGCGCGTTGATACGTAGCTCCAGCGTTCTTTAGACCAAAGGGCATTACCTTGTAGCAGTAGATACCTTTTGGAGTACGAAAGGCTGTTAGTTCCTCGTCTTCGAGGGCCATGCGAATTTGATTGTACCCAGAAGAGCCATCCATGAATGATAATGCCTCATGTCCAGTGGTTGCATCCACCATGATTTCAATAATTGGCAAGGGGAAGTCATCCTTTGGGCAAGCATCGTTGAGGTCCCGGAAGTCTACGCAAACACGTATTTGTCCTGATTTTTTAAGGACAATGACGATGTTGGAGATCCACTTGGGGTATTGCACTTCTCGAATAAAGCCTGCTTCGATTAGCTTGTCGATCTCGACCTCGATTTGTGGGATAAGCTCAGATCGATAGCGTCTTTGAGTTTGCTTTATCGGCCGTGTTCCAGGCCTGACCGCAAGATGATGAACAGCGATGATAGGGTCCAGGCCGGGCATTTCTTTGTAGGTCCAGGCAAAGACGTCTTTGTACTCTAACAACAACTGATAATACTCCTCTATCTCATATGTACTTAATAATGCACTTACGAAGATAGGTTTTGGTTCCTTGCTTGTACCTAAGTTGAGTTCCTTGAGATCATCGATTGTGGCTTGCCCCCCATCTTCGAGCTGTGGTGGTGCAGCAGTGACATCTTCCTCGGGGATTTCGTCTTCTTTACCTTCTTGAACCGTGACGTGGAAAACATCTTGGATCTCCTCTTCGGTGCTGCCTTCTCGAGCTTGTCGGCATAAGGATTGTCTGGTGTTCTGGGAGAGGCGTTCCTCGCAATCTTCATAGGAAGGAGCCTTGACCGGGTAATTGAAGAAGTCTTCTGGGAAGAGGTCGCACATTGTGATGGGGATGGACGATCTTTGTGTCGAAATTTCATTATCTCCAACACTTTCACATTGTTCTGGAGGTTGACAGGAGCTGTTTTGCCCCCTTTTCGACTGATAAACTTGTGGACAAGATGGTTGCTGCTTGTCCAATTTCTTCGAAATGCATTCCTCACAATCTTCATAACAAGGAGCCTTGATCGAGAAATTGAAGACGTCTTCGAGGAAGAAAAGATCCCGCATGAACGATCTTTGTGTTGTAATTTCATCATCCTCAACATTTTCATGTAGCTTTGAAGGTTGACGGTAGCTGCTTTGCCCCCTTTCCGATTGGTGAACTTGTGGACAAGACATATGTTTCTCGTGCAGCTTCTTCGGAGTGACATGAATCCATCCTTCATCTTCGCTTGACTTGACTGACATGGTTTTGGAGCATGCCCCCAGCGGTTGAGGTGAAGACTTTGAGTCGAAAGAGCCAGAAGTGACATCTTTCTTAGGGATTTCATCTTCAGTGCCGTTCTCTTGGGTTTGTTGGCATGAAGATTTGCCAGTGTGGACGATGATGCGCCTCCTTACCTTCAATGGTCCTTTTGTGTCAACCTCTAGGATTGCTTGGCGCTTCATCCTTGAAGGAATCAAGCTTCGAACGTCGTCTTTTCCTCCTAACCCATCGAGCTTTTCTCCCTTTGGTGTTGTCTTCCTCTTTCCAAAAGGCTTCTCATTATCTTCAAATCTTTCTGAAGCTGATCGTTGCAGAGGAGAGATAACTGTGTTGCTTTGTTTCTTAAGCTTTAACAACCTTTCAAAAACAGAGCTTTGGGATGTCGGCGCTTTAAGCCTCTTGAAGACAGAGGTTCGGTCTTGACCACCAATGCGATTAAACACTGAAGTTCTGGAGCTTGACTGGCTCATCCTATCGAAGACCGACGTCCGATGGGAGGGTTTAGGCTCTTCTTGGTCTTGTTCAATGCTCATGCTGACATATTGAGTGCTAGTGTTTTTCGCTTGGCTTGAAATCATCACAGGTGCATTTGGTGTGAAACCAAGTCCGGCTTTGTTGTTGTCAACTCCGTAACCATGCTCCTTCAACTTCTTTTGAGTTTTGGTGAGGTTACGTTCTTCGTCATTGACAGTGTTTGAAACCTTCTTTCCAGCCACCGCAGAAGAAGCGAAGTCGTACCCGGCCTTTGACATGAGTTTGTAGGCGTTAGGGTCGAAACCTTCCTCGGTCCTCTTGGTTGGAAGAAAGCTTGATTCCACCTTCTTTGGTAGAGCTTTTATGAAGCCTTGTGGTAGTCTTGCGACCTTAGCACCCCCGAGCTGTGTCAAAGGCAAAACTGCATTTGTCTTGAGCAAGTTCACATTATCCGTGTGCCACTGTGTATCGGCTTTTCTAGTTTCGAATGGAGATTGACCATTCTTTCTTCTTGACATTGGGATATACCGGAATATGGGTGCGTTCGGTCCTTCTGACGGCATCCTACTCCCTTTGGTTGTTGCAGGTTTAGCAAACTCGTCATCATCTTTGCTTGAAGATGGCCCGGCCTGCTCTTTTTGTTTTTTAGGCATGGCTTGCCACTCCTGCTTTTTAGGTGCTGCTCTGCCCGTGGATTTGATCTCTTCCGGAAGGGCTTCGGGTACCGTCTCTTCATCCATGTAGAACTTGGCATCTGCAAAGTGTGATTCGGCTTCGGTGAATGGCTTGGTATCACCTTGGATCACCTTCACTCCTTCTCGGTAAAATTTTAGGCATTGGTGAAGGGTGGACGGCACTACCCCATTTGCGTGGATCCAAGGTCTTCCTAAGAGCAAGCTATAGGAAGTTCTTGCATCAATCACGTGGAATATCGTGCTTGATTTGAGCTCTCCCATGGTCATCTCTACTCGGATCATACCTATCGCCCTTTGTCCTCCTTGGTTAAAACCCTGGATCAGCAGACGGCTCAGGGATAGTTCATTCACCTTGATGCCGATTATGGTCATTGTTGATTTTGGCATGATGTTTATGGCTGACCCACCATCCACAAGCATGCGGTTGACTTTGTATTCCTTTATGTACCCGGAGACGAAGAGAGGACGGTTGTGAGGCTTTGATCCTAACAGTAGGTCTTCGTCAGTGAAGTTAATTACGTCATGGGTGGCACAACATGTGGCACATTCATGTGGCTGAAGCTTCGAGCCTTCGTCGTTACTTTCTTGCACTTCGTGGTCGTCGGGACCTGCCAAGACTGCTGCTAGTGCTCTTCGCATCTTTTTTGGCAATGGTAGCGCTTCCTCGATGCTAAAGTGTGTTGGCAGACCTTCTCCAGGTGTAAGGGTCTTTTCTACCTCAGTGGCAATAGCTTTGCCTTTTGAGGGCTCTTCTATTTCTACTTCAACCATGTGACAGGCCACGGTAGTGCACTGTTGGAAAAAGTCATTCGGGAAGTACTCACGCAAGGAAACGGGAATGCGTGGCTCATGCTCCATAGGTTCCCTAGCATATGTTGTTTTATTATGCTTTATGTTTCTTTTAGGCTTCGCATTGTTGCGGCCGTGGTGATTTCTTCTTTGTTCCACCTTTGGCTGTATGACTTGTGGTCTTGGTTTCCTTGTCTTTTTGTAGGTTACCAATATCCATCCTTCTTCATCATTAGCATGTGTATCTTGGTCGCTTCTCTCCAGTGATGGTTGTGTAGGAGGTGCCGTGCAACTTAAGCATTCACGGGAACGGTCAGGTGTCATTTGGAGAGGCACAGGATTAAACGATCCAAACGCAATTGTAGTGGTATGCGTTGCGGCCGTGTCCTCAAGGTCGAGCTCAATTTGCCCTTGTTGTGCTAGCTTCATGATGAGTTCTTTGAGAACGAAGCACTTGCCAACAGGATGGCTCACAATACGATGATACTTGCAGTACCTAGGATCGTTTGTGCGATTCATTTCTTCAGGACGCTTGCATTCGGGTAGCTCAATCACCTTTTTTTCCAGCAAGTCATCTAACATGGCAGCCATGTCAGAGTCAGGAAAAGGGTACGTTTTCTGTTCCAACTCTCTCAAGGTGCTCTTGTATCTGTCTTGGGTGCGAGAAGGCTCACTTGTCTTTATCTCCTTCGCTTTCTTCTTGGAGGAGATCTTGATGGGCGCTGAGGAGGTCTTGATGGGCGCTGAAGAGGTCTTGATGGGGGTAGCGTTGACGGTGAAAGCTTCCTTAGCGGGCTTCTTCCCGGTCTTGTCTACATTTGGGGCGAATACTTTCTCCTTATTGAAGTTAGTAATTGGCTCCTTTTTCCCATGATTAGCGATACTCAGCTCCATGTCGTGGGAACGAGTTGCTAGCTCTTCGAATGTTCTTGGTTTTATGCCTTGGAGGATGTAATGTAACCCCCAGTGCATGCCTTGAACGCACATCTCAATGGCAGAGGTTTCAGAAAGCCGATCTTTGCAATCCAGACTTAAGGAGCGCCATCTATTTATGTAGTTGACGACAGGTTCATCTCTCCACTGTTTCGTACTGGTCAGCTCTAGCATGCTTACAGTACGACGAGTGCTGTAGAAACGGTTGAGGAATTCCCTTTCTAGCTGGTCCCAACTGTTGATAGACTCAGGTTCGAGGTCAGTGTACCAGTCAAAAGCGTTACTTTTCAGCGAACGCACGAACTGTTTGACGAGGTAGTCTCCCTCTGTCCCAGCATTGTTGCAAGTTTCAATGAAATGGGCGACATGTTGCTTCGGGTTGCCTTTTCCATCGAACTGCATGAATTTTGGGGGCTGATAACCCCTTGGCATCTTCAAAGCATCAATCTTCTTGGAGTAAGGCTTTGAGTACAGTACGGAGTCATGCGAGCTTCCTTCGTACTGTGTCTTGACAGTGCTTGCGATCATCTCCTGTAGCTGCTGGATAGAGAGAGATCCCATGAATGCCGTTTCTTGGTCTAGCTTTGGCTTCTCTTCAACTTTCTCCACTGGTGGCTCCTCTTCTTCGTCGTCTTCTTTCTTTAATAGGCCAATATTTGGGTCGACTTTCACGTCGGGCAGCGCATCTAGTTGGTTGACAAGTGCGGCAATCTGCAAGTCCTTCTCCTCCACAGTCCGTGTGAGCTTTGCGATTGCTTCATTCATCTGAGCTAGCTGCTCCTCGATTGAAGTTGCTCCAGTGGTCATAACTTGCATGGTTGTACTGCCGCTCGAATCAGCGTCGGAGAGTAGGGACTCTGAGTATTTCCTCGGGCTTTCCCCCCTTGATGCCTTTAGCGAGGCTAGGGTGATCACAGGCTCGTACCTCAGGTGCTCTTGTTCCTTTGACAGAGTCAATGCAGGGGCGGAAGCCGCGGCAAAAAGAGCTCTTGCCTTACTTCGGGTTACGATGCCCGAAATATCACCACTTGCGGCGATGATGTTCTTGTTCTTTGCTTTGATTGCAGGAACAGCTTGATCCTTTCTTGATGCCATTTGCGTTTTTTGATGATTGGAGGATAGAGATGAGAGGTAGAGATTGTCCCACTGGGCGTGCCAAATTTGTAAACACGAAAAAGTTCCTGAAAACAAGAGACAAGAATAACGCGAACAAAATATATTTTTGTGTTTAATGATTTTGGGGTTACAATCTCTTTGTAATTTGATCCTCTGATTCTATCTTCGTAGGGTGTAGGTTTGTGGATGAGCTGTCGATCCAAAGGGCCGTCGGGGCTTGATCTAGGGATGAACAGTTGATGAACGGATCTTCGAGGGCTTTTGAGCTTGATCTTGAATACTGGGTGTATGGATTTCTTCAAGGGGGCCGTCGGAGCTTGATCTTGAGGGTTGATGGATGAGCGGATCTTCAAGGGCTTTTGGGCCTAATCTTGAAGACTGAGTGTATGGATTTCTTCAAGAGGCCGTCGGGGCTTGATCTTGAGGGTTGATGGATGAGCGGATCTTCAAGGGCTTTTGGGCCTAATCTTGAAGACTGAGTGTATGGATTTCTTCAAGAGGCCGTCGGGGCTTGATCTTGAGGGTTGATGGATGAGCGGATCTTCAAGGGCTTTTGGGCCTAATCTTGAAGACTGTTTGGATGTGTGGATTTGTTGAGGTTGTTGATCCAAAGGGCCGTTGGGGCTTGATCTTAGGACGAACGGATGATGAACACTTTCTTCAAGGGGCCGTCGGGGCTTGATCTTGAGTCGGCGGAAGTTCTTCAAGGGCCGTTGGGGCTTGACCTTGAAGGAGGGTTTGACAAAGAACGAAGATTGTTTTCTTGATCCTTCGGGATTTTGCTTGAGAGCTTTAGAGTTTCAAGGCTTCAAGGTTTTGGTGTGATGTAAATTCCCTTCTTTCTTTCTCTTCCTCTTCCTTTCTTTCTTTTTTTTTTCCTTTCTTTCTCCCTTTCTTCCTTTTTTTCTCCCCCCTAAATGAATGCCTTGGCTTCCTATTTATAGAATTTCAAAACTTGATTTTTGGATTTAAATAATCAGATGAAATAAATCATTTCTGCCAAGTAATGACACGTGTCCTATTTGATGACTTTTCCAATTTATTTCGATTTTTCATTGAGTCACACGCTACATGTAAAATTTATGTGACACGTGAGTGTTGAAATTTTGATTATTGGTCAACATTCATTTCACCGAAATTTCGATGTCCACAGTTATATTTAACCTCCTGTTTGAAATATGTTTTCTCACCCTACATTAGACATTGTGCATTAAATTGAGATGTCATTTTGCGCTAGCGGAACCAATTAGCTTTTAAGGCCGATTTATTTACTCGATAAAATTAGGGCTTACGTACGTTTGGATCGACGAATCACTTTGTTAATAAGTTGAAGGATCGATGTCAAGGACATAGTTATAAATTTCTTCTAATGGAGGCAACTCGAAAAACAACTAAAAAAACCATATTATGGTATGGCTTATGCCCCATATGATAATGGGAATGGTTTTAAATGATGATATATCGAGAATCAATGCTATATAATGTTTGATATGAAGGCATGCTTGATATTAAATACATATACTTTCTTGAAATATAACAAGTGTATCTATATAATTGCAGTCTGCAATAACAATGAATTACATGAGTGGGGGGCGCTTCTGCCCCCAGTAGGTTTTCATTACACCTCTGTCCATGGTCGATGATATCATTAATGATACTCGGAACTTTCACACATGCTTTGCATGTGAATTTTTATTTTTCATATGTATAGATAAAAATTGAACAAACATAGACGCATCAACTATATGTTAAATTTAAAGACTGAGAGTCTTGAAATCATTTACCAATTTGATGTTTAAAAATAAATTATATAGCTTAATGTGATATGAGTATAATTGAATTGATCTCTCAATGGTTGTGTATAGTCTCTCTTAAAAATATATAGTATTGGCAAAATACATCAGTTTAGGTTTTCATTTTTTTCTTCAGAGAAAAAAATTATGCATATATATGTCATATGACTCATATCATGTACTCCGTAGGTTGGTTAAATACAATCCAAGAAAGAAAAAAGAAAAAAGTGAATTATATGCGTTTTTAGAAGGCCAGGGCTCCAAATATATTTGTTCGCTCGCAACGATAATGAAGCAAATTCTATAATTTGCATGTTGCATGTGCATGAAATTGACAGATTATTCATGCACACATTGGAAGTTATTACGACGTACATTGCGAGTAATATTCATCCAACACGATAAGTATTTAAAAACTAAAACTTTAATCATCAAAATTTTCACAACTGGTGGCAAGCTATAGTTATCCACCCCTTATGGGGGCCAGGAAGACTCACAGTGGCATTTCAGCCTCCCCCTGGCTATAAATTTTGCTTCCACACCAGCAACAGGTTTCGAACTCGAGACCTCCAGTTTTTAGTCTTAAGGAAGCCTAGTAGATTGTATTGGATTCTACAATATCTTTTAGATAGTTTATTGATTGTGATATATTACTTGAAAGACAATGATTCTCCCTTCCTCATTACTACAAATAAAGGCACAATTAGTTAAAATTCAACCATAGTGCGATAAATTATACTCATATCACATTAAGCTATATAATTTATTTTGAACATCAAATTGCTACAGAATTCACCCAGTTCTCAATTTCTCTCTGCTTGCCGTCCCTCTCACCCTCTCTATAATTCTTCAGTTAAATAGGCATACAACACATTATCATCATGCTTATAACGTTGCGCTTTAGGAGAGCTTGTCTATCCTCAATCATGGGAATATTAGGTTTCAATCATTCTTATTATGATTAACTTTTTATTTATTTTATTAATATACTTGTTATTGGTTCAATTTGTTCTTTTCGATGAAATTCCGGATTTCCGAGAAGAATCTTGTACAAATTGCCTTTAAAGGCTTTATTTCGTTTTCAGCCAATCAAGTTCTTCTAAAATACAAATTTGATATTTTATCAGCCCTTGATTGCATGAAAATATTCAACATGATACATGAACATAGTCTTTTTACAATTATACATATCCAAAGATATTCATGGCTTCTTCCTAATCAAAGCCCGAACAGGTTTCCTGTGCTTGGGAGACGAGCAATCCCCTTCATGGAATTGGTCCCGTTTACCACTCTGTTGCATGTTGAAGCACCCAAGTACGGACTGTATGGTTTAGTGAGCCTTAGTTTGGTTTTGCCTACACACTTAGGGCATTCTGATCACTCTGAATTATACGTGTCAAGGCCCAAAAATTTATGATCCTACGATTGCCCTTAACCATTCTTCCAAAATGTAATGCCTTAATCAACCCAGTGAACAAAATTAAAAGTAACCGATTCCCTAATGTAGTTTATTAAGCACATATCAACCCAGTGAACAAAATTAAAAGTTGTTAATTGTATTTATAATGCTGATTTTATGTGCCTTTTGTGTTCCCAACATGAAGAAACTATACAACATTTGTGTTTTTTTTGGGGGAATTTTGCGAAGTGTGAGTAGAATTATGTTTTTTCTTAGTCATTTGATTGTTAATATCTAAACGACCTATTAACGAAATTTTATTTGTCAACAAAAACAGAGTGAAAAAATAATTTGATCTTCTATCACACAATAAAATCATGAGTAGTAGTGTAATTTTGCACAAACCAAATTTTGTTGTTTATAACCTCACCCACATGTCATCATAGCATCTCTAATTAAAAAAAAAAAATCTCCTCTCTCTCACTTTTCCATATATATATTTTTTCTTTTTAAAAATGTTATGCTTATACTCACACATAGTGTGTGTGAACCTAATCTAGTTACTCATTATAATAATTCGATTGCTATTTTTTCTTCTTATCCCAACTCGTCTTGCAAAGAGTTCTTTGAGGCAAATGTGTTGCTTCTAATTCACAATTTAGTGCTAGAAGATGAACACAACTTGGCTACTGAAAAATCAGCAGCAGCTCCTGTGGCTGACCAATTATAGATGGACATGTGTCCAAGTAATTGATTTTTTAATTACAGATTGGACACGTGTCCATCTGTGATTTGCTAGCAGCAGGAGTTGTTGCTGATTTTTTCAGCAGCCAAGTTATGTCCCTAGAAGATATGCTCAAAGTATTAAATGGATCTTATTTTCGGAACCGAATCCCCTCTAGACCCAAAAAATCTAAGCCTAAGGATCAAATGATCCGGGCCGTTGAAATTTGATCCAACCGCTACAAATAGGGGGCTCTCTAAAAGTTATAATAATTATAGCCGTTAGATTAAATTTCAATGGCCCAAATCATTTGATCATTGAGCTCAATTCCTTTGGGTCCTGAGGGGATCCGGTTCTCTTACTTTCCTCAAATATGATCAAAATAAAGTTTGCCCTGTCAGTAATGAATCAACAGTATGCATGATTTTATTATTCATGATGAGAGTTCTATTTTAGCCGGTGTTAAGAATCTTGGTGGATTTATGATTTCCATTAAAATTTGCGACGTTATGAGATGTCTATAACTTCGCTGATAAAAAAATTACAAAATGTGCAAGTGGAGGGCGACTCTAAATTTGTCATCGATATTTTCATCTACGATGTGTAACTCCATGGAGGTCGAAAGCAGCATTGACGACATTCACATCTTGGCACAACGAAAGCTTGAAAAACTTTGTTGCATATGCGATTAGTAGAGGCTTTTGTCTCTAAGTTAGGCTAAATTGTAATAGAGGTCCTTGAACTATGCCACGAGTTTAGTTTTCGTCCTTGAACTTTACTAGTAATTTCTCACCCATCCTCGAATTATATCATTTTTTAAATAGTAGTCATTTATGTTAGAGTCGCCCTATGTTAAAGGAAAACTAATGAAAAGGGTTTGAAATTTTTGAGTTTTAATGATAAGGACAAAATAAAGGGTAAAGCGAATAGTACCATGATTGACTTTTTAGTGTAAAAATGTGGTTTTCCGTTAAAGTGAACAGTACCATGGGCTTTTCGTTAAAACTCCCTCATGTTAACTTTGTCACCTTTTCCATTAAGTTGAGAGATACAATAGAAATTTCATCCAAAAAAAAAAAAAAGTGAAATTTTCAAAGAGAAAGACTTGGCTTCTCAAGGATTGAGGAGAAACTTCTTCTTAAAATATCTTGTGACTTATTCATAGAATTTCATGCTTATAATCGTAATTTCTTAAGAGTTGACTAAACAGTCTTAGTTTTAATTGATATTTTATAGAGATAATCTTTTCGTAATAATTTATAATATGAACTGTTTTGAAATTCTGTGAGTAGGTCATGAAGTGTTTTGAGGAGGAACTCCTCCTTAACCTTTTTAAGGAGCCAAGCTCTTCTCATTTTTAAATAAATTAGATTGTTTTTTGTATGAATTGACATGCCCGACCTTGATATCCTTCAAATACCAGGGTAGGCACATGCTGGCTGACACCCGAAGGGGACAAAGCCATAAAAGAATGCATGAGAACTAAAAATAAATAACTAACATAAATGAAACTTGTAAATTTAATTATAATGAATATGCAATTGTGGAACGTGTTCAAATCATACAACTAATCCAAGACACTAAAAATGAATAATATAAAATTGAATGAACAAAGGAATAGGTCCTACACCGAGAGAACTCGAAGATGCCGATGCGGGAGTGCCTTGACACGGGGATTGTACGCCTCAAATCTAAGTCCTAAGGGGGTGCAAAACAAAACATAAGTGGACCAAGTTGATATATAAGTAGTATTGAAACAGTTATTTACTAACATACTAACCCCCAAAGTTAATGAAAACTCGATAGCATAGTAAGTAATAGGTTTTCTGAAAACCCTAGCATGCCATAAAACTTCATAAAACATATATCATATATAGTGTGCTTAATAGTAGTATCATAATCGACTGAAGCCACTACAACACCCGACCGAAGCTATATATATATATATATCTTCCGACCGAAGCCACTACATCACCAGGCTGAAGCCAAATATAAATATCTTCCGCTCGTACGCACTACATCTCCCGGCCGAAGCCAATATAAATATCTTCCGCTCGTAGGCACTATATCTCCCGGCCATAGCCATATATAAGTATCCTTTGTCCGTAGGCACATACTATTAATGACCACTGAATAAGCACATAAAATCATGAACATAATATTTCCAAAATATATATCTCATCGGATCTCAATAGCTCAACATCATATCATAAATCATATTCGTAAAAATATCAGTGAATGTAATTCCAGTAAAGCATGATATATCATAAAGCGTAAATCTAATTTACTCATAAACGTTGCATAAAACGTATCCATAAAATCATGTTTTTTATGTATGCATTTCTAATAGTAAAATCATGCATTTTGGAAGGAGGTCCACTCACATATACTTCGCCGTCGACGAGCCGTGCAAACTAGCGAAGACAGAAACGTCACAAACAAATGCACTTAAGCATATAAAGGTAAAAATTAATAACACTTTACCAAAACTATTGATTTTGGGAAAACGGATGTCGGAAACAGATTCAGGACATTGAAGAACCTAATGGGGGGACCCGGCCGAAACCCAAAAAAGTCAACGGGGTCAAAGTCAACGGTCAACGTTCATGCCTCTAGGGCAATTTGGTAATTTCATATGTTTGATACAATAAAATACGATAAATTTAGGGGGGGGGGGGGTAGCGTAAATCCGATTTACTCATAAACATTTCATAAAACGTGGTCGCTTTATTAAATTTATGTTTACTGAGATATTTATGAACATGGATTTATGATATGATGTTCGAGCTATGGAGCTCCAATGAGATATATATTTTGGAAAGATTATGTTCATGATTTTATGTGCTTACTTAATGGTTATCCATACTATGAGCCTACGGGCGATTGATATTTATATTTGTGTTCGGTCGGAAGATATTTATATTTGGCTTTGGTCAGGTGATGTAGTGGCTCCGGTCAAAAGATATTTATATTTGGCTTTGGTCGGAAAATATTTATATTTGACTTCGGTCAGGTGATGTAGTGGCTTTGGTCGATTATGATAACACTGCTAAGCACATTATTTATGATATATGTTTTATGAAAGGTTTTATGGCATGCCAGGGTTTTCAGAAAACCTATTACTTATTATGTTATATTGAGTTTTCATAAACTTTGGGGGTTAATACGTTGATGAATAACTGTTTCAGTATTACTTATATATCAACTTGGTCTACTCATGTTTTGTTTGCGCCCCCTCAGGACTTAGAATCGAGGCGTACAATTCTGGCGTCCAGGCACTCCCGCATTGGAATCTTCGAGTCCTCTCAGTGTAGGACCCATTCCTCTTGTAATCACATTTTCTAATATTCATTCCACTTGTATTTCAAATTAGTAATATGCTTTGAACATGTCATGTATTATCACTATTATTTTGTAAGGTTGGTATTTGAATATTACATTGCATAGTTACGTGTAAAATTTATATGCATGTTTCATATGTTCTCGGCATATGCATTCATGAAATGGCTTGCATCACTCTCGGGTGTCGGCCAACATGTGTCCATTCCATTGTTCTTCGGACATCGGGATTGGGGCATGTCATGAATAGACCACTATACCCTTAAATTTGACGGTAAAGAAGACAAATTTGGTGGAAGGAGCATTCATGCAATGTATAAGTTAAGTTGGAGGATGGAAGAAACGAATATGAAGAGTTCAAAGACAAAAACTAAACATGAGGCAACATTTTGGAAACTTTGTTGATAAAAGAAATTACGAAGATGTGCAAGTGGAGAACGACTCTAAGTCCGTCAATGAAATTATTGTTGTGCGACGAGTGACTCTATGGAGGTCGAAAGTCATCATTGAAAACATTCACATCTTGACACAATGAAAGCCTGAAAAACTGATTAGCATAAGAATTGACGTTTAAATGATGAGGTGACAGAGAGAGTCCCCTAACTCCTTAGCATTTCTCATGTTTAAATACATTGTGAAAATTGCAGTTGAACACAAATGCAACACGTAAATTACAAAATGAAATTTTGTGGCGAACACTGATTAGCGCCTTTCAGCGGATCATACAAAATTAAATAAACAACTGTAATAATAACGGTGCTAAATAATACAGTGACACCCCATCCCACACGTCCCACAACATCGTACGAACCACGCCCAACCAAACCACGGCCAGCCCAAGCCCATCCTCGCCAACACCCATGGCCCCACCAAACCGCCTCACCTCCAATCCCCTTCTCCCTCCTTAAACCACTCGCTGACACTCGCCGAAGACCCCGCGTGGAAACCCTGGAGAAATCATAAAAACAAGATATCGTTGTTTTTTGCAAATCCCAGCTTTTACAATATTGGCATATTTGCTTTTGTTCCCACACTCTGCTAGGGTTTCAGAGTCGCCGCGCTTCTGCTCTCCTCCTCCTCCATCTTCCGTCAACTCGGTCTTCGACTCGGATTGATCACTTGATCGCTCTCTCACCGAGTCCACCCACCAACTCGGAGTAAGTTCGAATTTCGATCCTCCATTTTTGTGTAACATTTAGTGGCACTTCTGCGTTTTCCGATTCCAGTTTTCTCGCTGTGATCTGAAATCTTTGATCCGAAATTTGGATTAGTTGTTTGCTTATTCTGTTAATTCTTTGTATTAGAATCAATCAGTAATTTTGTAACTTTTTTGTGATTGAAATTCAAATGTTGTTTGGGGAAAAGTGGAGGAGTCCATAATTTTGAATATCCGATTGTTTCTAGGGATTTGACAGTTATCCGTACTCAGTGTGCACTGTAAGCTGCTATTACTGTTTCGTTTCCGCTCAGTTGGGAAGCTTTTTTGGAATAGTTACCAAAGAGAAATGTTATGCTTGATAAGTTTTTTGGTTGTGTTTTCATTTCGGTTAGCGAAACTAGGGTTTTATGAGGTTTAGTTGAATTTCAATCCTCTCTTTTTGTGTAATGTTTATTTGCATTTTTGTGTTTTCTGATTAGTGATTACAGTTTTCTCGCTCAGATATGAAATTTTTGATCCGAGATTTGCAATTGTTTTCTGCTTGTTCTGTTAATTTTGATCTTAGAATCAGATTGTTTGTATCTGATCAATTCAAATTATGTGCACTGTAGACTGCTATTACTAGTGTCGTGTTGCTAAGTTGGGAAGTGTTTTCGGAATAGATTACAAGGAGAAATTATATGCTTGATAAGTTGCTAGTTGTGTTTTCTTTTCGGTTACCAAAACTAGGGTTATGAGGATTAGTAAAGGAGGGTTTTTTCTTCTAATTGTCGTGAGTGATTTTTTTTCCTAATTTTGTTGTAATATGGAATGCTTTCAAATTTTTACTTGGGTATTGTGAGTAGGGGTGATTAATGGATGCATAGGTTAATTGGGTATCGCTGATTATTGTCCCATATATTGTCTGTCACTCGGTAATAGTTCTGATAAATAAGCCGGGGATACTCTGTGATATATTTTGGATTATCAGTATTTGTACTAATTGTATGATTTGAACTGCTAGTTGAATCGTAGATGAGATGACTTGTTGGTTGATTCAAGGATTATTTCATTTGCCTTAAATGCCTTTTCTTCGTTGGATAACAAAAATGGTTTATGTAAAGAGTTCCATAATGTTCAGTGCTACTTGGTTAGGGCAGCAGCATGTGCCTTCTCCCTAAACGTGATTTATAAGATATATTTATAGAACTTAAACAAAGTTCAGTTCTACTTGGTGCATATATGATTACAATTTGTTTTGGTATCATTAATAATTTGATTGGATTATTGATTACAGATTCAAATGGCGATGGAAGTTACCCAAATACTTTTAAATGCACAAGCAGTTGATGGGAATGTACGCAAGCATGCAGAAGATAGCCTCAGACAGTTTCAAGAACAAAATCTTCCAAGTTTCTTGCTCTCTCTTGCTGGAGAATTGGCCAATGATGAGAAGCCTGTTGAGAGTCGTAAACTAGCGGGCTTGATCCTCAAGAATGCTTTGGATGCCAAAGAACAACATAGGAAGTTTGAGCTCGGACAAAGATGGTTGTCCTTAGACCCATCTGTGAAGGCCCAGATCAGAGCTTGTTTGTTAAAGACCCTTTCTTCTTCTGCCCATGATGCTCAGTCAACTGCATCTCAAGTTGTTGCAAAGCTTGCCGGGATTGAGTTGCCACTCAAACAGTGGCCTGAACTGATAGAAGCTCTATTGTCAAATAATAATCAACTTCCAGCTCATACCAGACAGGCAACTCTTGAAACTCTTGGGTACATATGTGAGGAAGTATCCCCAGATGTTATAGAGCAAGACCAAGTGAATAAAATGCTTACTGCTGTAGTTCAGGGCATGAACTCTACCGAGACTAACAATGATGTCAGGCTTGCTGCCACTAGAGCTTTGCATAATGCTTTGGGTTTTGCTCAGGCAAATTTCTCCAATGATATGGAGCGTGACTACATAGTGAGAGTTGTATGTGAGGCTACTCTTTCCCCTGAAGTGAAGATTCGACAGGCAGCCTTCGAGTGCTTGGTTTCTATATCTTCAACCTATTATGAGAAGTTGGCTCCGTACATCCAAGATATATTTAGCATCACTGCTAAGGCTGTGAAGGAAGATGAGGAACCTGTTGCACTTCAAGCCATTGAGTTTTGGAGTTCAATCTGCGATGAGGAGATTGACATATTAGAAGAATATGGGGGTGAATTTACTGGGGATTCTTCTATTCCGTGCTTTTACTTTATCAAGCAAGCACTTCCTGCCCTAATTCCTTTATTATTGGAGACTCTTCTTAAGCAAGAAGAGGATCAGGATCAGGATGAAGTGGCCTGGAATGTTGCTATGGCTGGTGGAACTTGCTTGGGCTTGGTAGCACGGACAGTTGGAGATGATGTTGTTCCACTTGTAATGCCATTTATTGAGGAGAATATTACAAAGCCAGATTGGAGGCAGAGGGAGGCAGCCACTTACGCATTTGGTTCTATTTTGGAAGGTCCATCCCCTGACAAGCTCATGCCTCTAGTCAATGTTGCTCTGAATTTCATGCTAAATGCTTTGACAAATGATCCAAATAACCATGTGAAGGACACTACTGGTTGGACTCTTGGAAGAATTTTTGAATTTCTTCATGGGTCAACTTTGGAGACACCCATAATAACCCAAGCAAATTGCCAACAGATTATCACAGTTCTTCTTCAGAGCATGAAAGATGTTCCAACTGTGGCTGAGAAAGCTTGTGGTGCACTCTATTTTCTGGCCCAGGGTTTTGAGGATGCAGAACCTTCCTCCTCCCCTCTGACTCCTTTTTTCCAGGAGATTGCCCAGGCCCTTCTAGATGTTACTCACCGAGAAGATGCTGGAGAATCCCGCTTGCGAACTGCAGCTTATGAGGCTCTGAATGAAGTTGTAAGATGTTCCACTGACGAGACTGCTCCATTGGTGATGCAATTAGTTCCTGTCATAATGTTGGAACTCCACCAGACTCTTGAGGCGCAAAAGCTTTCAGCTGATGAGAGGGAGAAGCAGAATGAATTACAAGGCCTTCTTTGCGGTTGCTTGCAGGTCATCATACAGAAGCTTGGGTCATCTGAACCGACAAAATATGTCTTCATGCAGTATGCTGACCAGTTGATGGGTCTGTTCTTGAGAGTATTTGCCAGTAAAAGTGCCACAGCTCATGAGGAGGCCATGCTTGCCATTGGAGCTCTTGTCTACTCAACAGGCTCTGATTTTGCCAAGTACATGACTGAGTTTTATAAATATTTGGAAATGGGTCTCCAGAATTTTGAGGACTATCAGGTTTGCGCCATCACCGTTGGTGTGGTGGGGGATGTATGCAGGGCTTTGGAGGATAAAGTATTACCTTATTGTGATGGGATAATGACCCAGCTCCTCAAGGATTTGTCCAGCAACCAGTTGCACCGATCAGTGAAACCTCCCATATTTTCATGCTTTGGTGACCTAGCTTTGGCAATTGGGGAGAATTTTGAGAAGTATTTGATGTATGCTATGCCCATGCTTCAGAGTGCCGCAGAGCTATCTGCCCATACATCAGGTGTCGATGATGATATGATAGAGTACACAAATACATTGAGAAATGGAATTATGGAGGCGTACTCTGGTATCTTGCAAGGATTTAAGGGCTCCCCAAAGACCCAATTGTTGATGCCGTATGCACCTCATGTTCTCCAGTTCTTGGATAGTTTATACATAGAGAAGGACATGTAAGACCTTCTGGAACCTATAGTATACCTTTCGTTTATAGCTGTTTTCTTTTGCTTCCGCCTCATATTAGTTTCTGGTATTTATTTCTGGATTTTTTGCTTGCTTTTTCAGGGATGATCTGGTGATAAAGACTGCCATTGGGCTACTTGGAGATCTTGCCGATACGCTGGGTAGTGCTGTCGGTCCGCTAATTCTGCAATCTATGTCAGCCAAAGAGTTCCTAAATGAATGTCTTATGTCAGATGATCCTTCGATAAAGGAATCTGCAGAATGGGTTAAGATCGCTATCAGTCGGGCAACTAACTTTTGAGGCGACTGCAGCTTAGCATATTCTCGTTCGTACATGCATTTGGGTGTCATGAGTCGGGGTCTGGGATTGCATATCATGAGAGTCAGGTCATCACCATTTTTGGGCTGATACGTTTGCGTCAACGGCAGTCAGTATACCAAATCAGCATCGGGGAGTCAGTTTTTTCGTCTTATTTTTTAATTATATTTTGCTTGCATTGCATCGGAGGAAGTTGGCGGTGATGACTTCTGTGTCTCTGCTATCTTGGCAGAAAAAGATGAATAGAAAACAGAAACTGGTCCAATGGTATCGGAGAAATGAGATATAAAAAGTTACCCCATCGTGCCCCCGCCGCTGCTGTCTTCTGTATGCCGGGAGAATAGCTGTTCCGTCCGAAGTCGATGGTGGTAAAGGTTTTGAGCAGCAGTTCTGTAAAGTGTCTGGATCTTTGGCCTTCTCCGGTCTTCACCGGAATTTGGTGTCTGAAAGTCCTTATTGCATTGTTACATCATACGTCAAGTTGTCATAGAGTTTTGTAGCCCTGTATACTCGCGTGTTATGTAGGATCAGCGAGGTCCGCATAATATTTGGGCAAGATTCATGCATATTTTAGTCATATTGTTGTACTCACAGGAAAATTTCTCAAGTCAAATGTTAAATCTCATGCATTTTGTTCATATTTTCTTCTGATGATGATGATGATTCTGCTGCTTTTGTTATGCCTGGGATCGGATTGTGTGTAGCTTTGTGTCTCTGTTTTCGTCAGATCCGGGCTTTTTTTATTGCTTTGATCTTGTCAAAGATAGATTCGTTAAATGGTCTTTGAAATTAAACCTTCTTAATATCTTGTCTTCGATTAAGACGGTGTACATCAATCTGATGCAAGTGTATGGAAGTAATACTGCAGCCCAATCTGATATTATTGTACTTCTTTTTTATTGGTTAGAAAGGAGGGCTTCGAAAAAGTGGATTGATGTAAAATGCCAAAATTACCAATAAAAGGTGTGAGGATTAAATATGGGACTTGTTCAAATTTTGGAAGGTGAAGTTGTTGACCCTAGAAGATAGCGCATATGCCGAGTAATTAGTGAGCTACTTACATACTTCTTGTTTATGTGGGCATTTTAACTCCTGATCGAGCTTGGTTAGACGACTAAAATGAATGTAGTGGTGTGGTGTCGAATGCGTTGCTGACTTCTGCACTAAGCGATTATGGCGGAGGAAGGAACGTTCTCGGCCTAGGGTTTTAGAACTTGAAGACAAGGTTCTTCAGTGAACTACTGCATCAAGTTCGCCAACTTCGACTATATTTGTGAAAATATTTATCGTGAATGTCGTTCGACGGTTTGTATGTCAAACTCTAAAGTGCACCTGGGAGTAACCAATCATAGAACATATCACTTCGCTGGAAAGCTAATGAGCTGACCTCTTTGGGTGAAAGAATTGTGAACTTTTCATTAGTTGCGACTTGGATAGATAACCAAACAAAACGTAAGCAGTGCTCTTAATCCAAATTGAAGATGCTTCTTGATCGCTTGATTCTATGGCTCCAGTGGTGATAATCCAAACTGAACATGTTGTCGGTTGAACACAATGATCTAAACTGAAGGTATGTTGATGAAGGGCTTAAGATAATTAGTATTTTTCTCAGGATGAAAAAGTTTCGCTTAAAGTGTTTGAGTAATTAGTTGAGTTGAAGGCCTCTTTATGTTGCATATCACTTATTTATCTGAATATGCTTTGGATGATAAGTTGTAGAAGCAATTTCGATTGCACCATGCCTCTTGGAACTTTATCTCATTCTCTCCTTCCTAATTATCCCAGTATCCATGCATAAAGAATCTGGTTGCATAAAAGACCAAATTCATTTGGCTTATGGGATAAAAGTACCTGCTAAAAAGTTCATGTTGGAGCAATATTAGAAAATATGAAAATAACATAAGAATTACAATAATAATAATGATAAAGAAAATTGCAACATCAATAGTATACAAGATTAATATAAACAACTAGGGAGAAAGTTAGAAATACTGACAAACTTGGAGATTGAGGCTTGCATAAATGTAATGTCCTAAAAACAGAATTTCGCCCATACTATTGTGCTTATAGTTTGGTAGGCGTACGTCTCCCAAGATTCAACAATCTATAATCCGAAGTCAAAACACTTCAATCTTCGGACTCTGGCGAACTTTATATATTCCGTACTCTCATGACATGACTCGGAAGAAAAACGAAGAATGAGAGAAATAGAGTGGGGAAACCCTATTTCTCAAGAGTAAGAATAACTTTTTTTTCTTCTATTAGACAGGTGGGATGCTTGACTTTATATAGAATTCAAGCCACCATTTTTGAAACAATATGATTGTTGCCTAAAGTTCCAACGAACAGATACAACATGAATTTGAATTCAACTATGACACATGACTGTTATTTTTCATTCATACAAAAATTAAATATTATAATATTAATTATAATATATAATTTCCAAAAATCCCCCACATGAATGAAAAATTAGGAAGAATTTGAGAGTACAGGCGGACAAGAGATGCATCGGGCGAAGTGTCTTTTGGACTTGAACCTACCCTAGTGAATACTTATCGGATTTACTTGGTGACGCAGTGGATATGGAATCTTGAACTGTTCACCGCAGCAGTAAACCAAGACAATAAGCAACACACATAACTAATACTAATGTATTACGGTTCATATGATTGTGTTTATTTTGGTCCTGAACAAATCTCGGATTCATGAGAGCTTTAGAAAATTTAGTCATCTCATACTCATAGAAGCGACCAACTTCTACTCTCATATAGGTGACCATTGATTAAGAATAGTCTGCTCTATTCCTCTTATTTATAAGACATCACTGTCATTAAATATAAATATACACCCTAAAACTTCTGCATACAACACACTTCTTCCATCATAGGAATGCGGTATATAGTGTGTTAACTTCTTTGAATCATGCTCAACTAGCTTGCCTATTGAACTTAGACCATGAGATCTCCAATCTACTATGTTAGGTTTCCGCCTGGCTGATTCATTAGTTATGTTGACTTTAGCCTCATTCCTCTCAATGATCAACTTACTCTCTAGTCAAACCTTTAATAATTGGTACCACTAAGGTTGATTATATTTAATGGTGTGCACAATCTATCTTATGAAATTATATTTTATATGAGAGTAGTTGTTTCTCAAATTTGAGTCCTCAAAAGTATGTGTGTGTGTATATATATATATGTTGGGACTTTGGTAAGTAATTTGCTAACACTAGGAAATAGACTTTCCCCACATTTAAGGTATTTGTAAGATGGTCCCTACCTTAAACAATTACTCATTACAAGAGATGATATTTTGATTGTCTCACTCAATTAGCAAATTACATTTCCATTCTTCTTATGCAAATCTCATATCTCAAAGATAAATAAGCGACCTCCACAATTCTTTCATAATTGTGGTTAATTCTTAAATTTATCGTTGAATTGATCACATTTTGTAGTTTAAAAAGTAGGAAATTATTAAGATATAGACTCTATCTTCTTATATATAGACTCTATCTATCATCTTAGGCCTTAATATGCCTCACCACACAATTCTAGGCAAAGCACTTCTTGGCTTTCATCCTTAGCCTACTTTCAAATTGCCATGGATGATGGATTTGGAACCCTCACAAAGGGAATGTCATTCCCTTTTGAGTTAAGTTTTTGGCCTATCAAAGTGACTATGCAAAATATTCTAATACTTTTGAAGTCTATTTCCTTCAACATAGGTCTTGACCCCCACAATTTAATAGTCATCTTACTAAGAGGAGAGCAACTTCATCCCAAATAATGAAGCTTTATGCCTTGACTAATGGAACATCACTTCTGATGCCGCATGTACGAAAGCTTCTTGATACAACATTTTTTGCCAATATTGATGGAGGCCTCTAATATATAAAGAAAATAATGTTGCAACGCCCATATTCACATTCATATGAAATGGCCTAAGAGACATGTGGTATATGCAAATCAATTCATTTGATCACACCAAACAATGCTTATGAACTTGCCAGAACCACCAACTACACCAATCGAAAATGATTATATTTGTCAAAAGCACCGAATGCCTTTTCATGAAATTGTGTTTAGTGAAAAAAAAAAATTAAATACCAAACTTGCATCCATAGACAAATCCTATCAAAAGAGTGCCTTAAAGGCAAACTCAAAAAGGGAAAATACGTACTTATATATACATGCAGTGCCCACAAGCGTACTTTTCTTCGCATATTGAAGATCAAGAACTTCCCATGACTATATACAAGGACAAGACATTTTGACCATTGTCATATTTCTGCTTGCCTTCTTGTTACATCAGAACAACTATATGCATGAAGCACCGCTTCAAGCATTTGTGGAAGTCTTTACGGTTTCAGCAACAAACATCATATGATGGCTTTTCACCCAAAGATACGTGCATCTACTCAAATAACGAAGCCAAAATGATGTTATTCAAAGGGCACCATCATAACTACCGAAGGTTACAATCTGAGAAAGAACTATCATCTTCATAACTAGTAACCGAATTGTTACAAACCAAAATGATGCTATTCAAAGGGCACCATCACAACTACCGAAGGTTACAGTCTGAGAAAGAACCATCATCTCCATAACCAGTAACCGAATTGTTACAGTTTGAATGAACCAAATCCATGACCCTACGATGGAAACGATCGTACCTTTCCGTACGAACTCAGTTCAAATCATACATGGGTTCTCAATTTGTTTCCTTATCTGGCCAGAGATACAAACTGTAAACTGATCAAAGCATATTAGTAGAGTTGCATACAGTTTCATTAAGTAACCAACTTTTCAATTTGAAAAGTTGTAACTACGTAATTATGATTTCAGAGTTTAATCCAGACAATTTTCACTCATTTTGAAACTCAAGTATTTAATCTTGAATCTAAGTAGACAAAATTGACACAACGAGTATCATATATGTTTATCTAACCGTGTGTCTCAAACTAGATCAATTAAAGGAAGCCACATAGAATCATAACTACCTTTTCTCCAAATGTATTTATAGCAGCATACATATGTGTGTGAGTGTGTGTGTATATATATATGCACATCGATCTTAGGAACCTGCAAATATATTAGAGAAGTGTTTCTTTCTTCCAAATGATGGCTAGACTCGTTCAATATCTTATGATGTCAGTTTTTCTACGTTATTAGATTTCTCACATCCATATCTTCTAATTGTTTCATAAAGATTATGTCTTTAGATTGTTGGAACAATATTAGAAAATATGAAAAGAACATAAGAATTACAATAATAATAATGATAAAGAAAATCACAACATCAATAGTATACAAGATTAATATAAACAACTAGGGAGAAAGTTAGAAATACTGACAAACTTGGAGATTGAGACTTGTATAAATGTAATGTTCTAAAGACAGAATTTCGTCCATACACTTGTACTTGTAGTTCGGTAGGCATCTGTCCCTCATGATTCAACAATCTATAATCCGAAGTTAAAGCACTTCAATCTTCGGACTTTGGCGAACTTTATATATTCAATACTCTCAAGATACGACTCGGAAGACAAATGAAGAATGAGAGAAATAGAGTGGGGAAACCCTATTTCTCAAGAGTAAGAATTAACTTTTTTTTCTTTCTATTAGACAGGTGGGATGCTTGAGTTTATATAGAACTCAAGCCACCAATTTTGAAACAATATGACTGTTGTCTAAAGTTCCAACGAATAGATACAACTCATGAATTTGAATTCAACTATGACACACGACTATATTTTTCATTAATACAAAAACTAAATATTATAATATTAATTATAATATATAATTTCTAACAGCTTACTCACGAAATTATACCATTTGATGCTTCCAGATTTCTTTATCCAAGTATCCTTGCATATGTCAAGATAACTCCAGTATGCTATTAATAGATAATTACAACGATTAAATCATTATATTATCTGTCAATAAAAATTGGAAATTATTCTAACAACTTCTCTATCCAACGGCCAAGAACATATAAGCCGACGATGCAAAGTCGTGTCCATCAGGACCATCACACTGGGCCAAAACGACCGAGACTCGTTTCGGCCGAAAATTTAAATTTAGGTACAAATAAAAGTATAATTCCAAGTGTGACTTGGTGAATTTATAATGCCCGAATTTGCCAAACTGCCAATTACTCGCTTGCTCAACTTTTGAAGAGCAACTTACATGAAATAGATTTATTATCACGACGTTTTGGTTCAATAATGCAATGTCTTTTAGAAAGAATTTACACATGACATTATATATAGGGGTTGGAATGCCACGTTGATAGTAAGTCAATCTTATATAAGCCCTCCACCGCTGATACCCAAACAGTAAATCGTCTGTATTTATCGTCTATTCATACTATAACACGTGAATTTTTGACACATGCAATTGTTGTTGGTTATCAAAAAACCAAATTACAACATCAACCTGGACCAATGCTTAAAATATCTACAAAATTGTCGATAATTCTGTCAAAATATCTAAAAAATCAATGATCGATATGGAAATGAGGTTAAAATGAAAACTTCACCCTATATTAGCGAGGTATAGGAAAACATTGAATATCGACGATATTCATTGATTCACCATATAAAATTCGTCGAAACCCATTGTAGATTTCAAACCTTTGATAAATTTTAAAGAAAATTTTCTGTAATTTCGACCTAATATTCATAAATATTTTCATACATTTACGTATGGATACTTCCACTTAGATCGGTGCTTGGATATTATACGCATGTCGGCATAGCCGATAAGAAACAAATGGGCTTGGATATTATAGGCATGTCGGCATAGCCGATAAGAAACAAATTGGCCTAATAAAAAAAGCCCATATTCCCCGAAAATGCGATAATTTGGTAGTATCTTTGTCTCTCTCCCCTCTCGCGCCCTGTGGCTGTGGGACGTGGGAGTGAGTACCTACACCCGCGTTCGCCTTCGCGTTCGCACCGCAAACGCAATTTCCGTCACTCTCTCACCTTCGCTCATTCATTTCTCCCAACAAAACCACCACACACCACCATTATTTCGATTCCCGAAGGCCCGAGCCTCCATCAATGGCGATGGCATCTTCATCCCCTCCGACCTTCTCCGCCTCCTTCTGCCGCACCCGTACCGAGTCTCCCTCCACCTTCACTCGCATCCCTTCCATTTTCTCCCCCGCTTACCGACCCAAACCTCACTCCCTAACTCGCCGGCTCGCCCTTTCCGCTCGGCTCAACTCGTCCAAATCTTCCGCCGGCGGCGGCTCGGTCTCGCCGGACAACGGCGACCTCCAGTACGAGCTCTTCCACGGCTTCTCTCAGCAGCGTCGCCGGAGAGGATCGCCGGTGTTCGTCACGCTGCCTGTGGATTCCGTGGGGTCACGGGGCGCGGTCCGGAGGCCCAAGGCCATGGTTCAGTCGTTGAAGGCCCTCGCCGCGGCCGGAGTGGAAGGCGTGGTCATGGAGGTGTGGTGGGGCCTGGTGGAGAGGGATCAGCCCATGCTTTACAATTGGGAAGCCTACTTGGAGGTCGTCTCTCTGGCTCGACGCTGCGGGTTGAAGGTTCGGGCCGTCTTGGCGTTTCATCAGTGCGGCACTGGGCCGGAGGACTCTCATTGGTTAGTTTTGTATTTGTTTTCTCAGGTTTCAATTAACTTAATTTAATCGTGTTATTTATTTGACTAATTGGTCTTTAGTTACTGCGTTTTCTTTATTTGTATTGGATATGTATGTTTTTTTAATGGGATTAATTTGCTTGCTGTT
This sequence comes from Pyrus communis, assembly GCF_041283825.1. Lineage (NCBI taxonomy): Eukaryota > Viridiplantae > Streptophyta > Magnoliopsida > Rosales > Rosaceae > Pyrus > Pyrus communis. Next base: position 8,078,918 of record NC_142570.1, read on the forward strand.
TGGAATCTTAAATACAGCAATTAAACAGTATAATTCTGTATTGTATTCTTTGTTTTGGCCAATTGTGTTTTTTGAGGATTGGGTATACTGCAAATCTTGAACTTGAAATATGAAATGAATGGTTTGTCACCCTATAAGGATTCATTGGTTCCAGCAAAATCCGCAGCGGTTTTCTTTTAATCTCTATAGATTGTGTCTCCGCGATAATAAATGATCTAAAGCGGATTCATTGGTTGTAATTGTTTGAAGATTTGAGATAATAAATGATCTAAGGCAGATTCATTGGTTGTAATCGTTTGAAGATTGAGATTTACCAATTAAAGTCTAAAGTCCATAGTATTGTAAACAATTCGCGGGTGATATTCGTTCTAGTCTTTAGATCTTCGGAGATGTCTTGAGTGTCCTCGTAATTGGATCAAATGAATTATTACTTACATGGGCACAGATTGCTTGATGTTCGTGGAACTTTGAGATATAGCTCGAGACTTAAAGGTAGCAATTAAGACCAGTTGGCTGATGTACCATCTCTGGCATTTTGTTGTGCTGTTTCACCGAACTTTATTTGCTTCTTACATATCATTTACAACTTATGAGGTGAGTGATTTTTAAGAGCTTGAGCTGTGCCACTGCCATTAGCCGCGTTTTTCATGAATGTTCTGTTGGCTTGTTTATCACCTACTTGGATGCTGAATCTTGTCCTTTTGTGCACTGAAGGATTCCTCTTCCTCTGTGGGTACTGGAGGAGATTGATAGGGATCCAGATTTAGTATATTCTGACAGATTTGGAAGAAGAAATGTGGAATACCTTTCTCTCGGGTGTGATATGCTTCCTGTTCTGCGGGGACGTTCACCAGTCCAAGCATATGCAGATTTTATGAGGAACTTCAGAGACACTTTTAGACCTTTTCTTGGTCTTGTCATAACAGTAAGATAATACGAAGTGAATGGTTGAGCACATCAAGGCTGTAGTCATATTTGTATAATCCTCAAAAGTTAAATTAAGCGATCTCCTCTTGCAGGGAATTCAAGTTGGGGTGGGTCCTGCTGGTGAATTAAGATACCCTTCCTGCCCTATCCAGAAGTTAACATGGGCTTGGCGATCTCGTGAGCTTGGAGAGTTTCAGTGTTATGACAAGGTAGGAGGGAATGCTAAACTTCATTTACTAGCTAATACTTGGATTTCTGTCTATGCCTGAATGAGGATGCACTAGTGACTGTCGTTGCTATTCATTTGACCTGATAATCGTATTATTTTCCCCTGTATTGATTCAGTTTTCTCTTTAATTTTCTGGCCAGTATATGCTTGCATCTCTCAATGCATGTGCAAGAGAGATTGGGATTCCCGAATGGGGAAATGGGGGCCCTATTGGTGCTGCCAATTTGATGCAGGATCCTGAACTGACAGAGTTCTTCAGAAGTGATGATGGATCCTGGAATACATCATATGGTACATTTTTTCTTGAATGGTACTCGGGAATGCTGCTTCTGCATGGAGAAAGGATATGCAGGGAAGCCGAGACCATTTTCCGGGGTACAGAGGCTAGTACGTCAGTAAAATTAGCTGGGATGCACTGGCATTATCGCACTAAATCTCACCCATCAGAGTTAACAGCTGGCTATTACAATACTTCAACAAGAGATGGATACTTACCAATTGTTCGCATGTTGGCAAAGTACGGCTTTACTTTGTGCTGCTCATGTTTTGAATTGCAAGATGTGGAAGAGAGGAAGATGAACGCAGTCAGCAGCCCGGAAAGCCTTCTCAGACAGCTGCTCTCAGCTGCTAGGGTATGTGATATACCCTTGGAAGGTGAAACTTCTGCAGCCAGATTGGACAACCAATCGCTTCAACAGGTGGTGAGGATGTCAAAGTATTACTCATCTGGTCTAGAAAAACCCTCTTTTTCGTTCAACTTTGTGAGGATGGACAAGAACATGTTCGAATTTCATAACTGGGTCCATTTTACTCGTTTTGTGAGGCAAATGTCTGATGCCAATGCCTTTCGAGCCAAGCTAGAAGTTGATGCAATGCCTGATACACGTCGGTCTCCCACTTCCCTTTCAGATGTTGCGAAATTTGGAATGGCTTCTGCATATTGTTAGGGACCGATTATCTACCACTTTCATCATTCATAACAAATGTTATATTCTTACACCCCCTGTTCCTCGTTTGATGTGAATACGTAGTAATGCGTCAGTTTCCCGTCGATAATTCTGTTAATTATAGTTCTTCTGCAGAGAGTTGATACATTGTGTTGTAAATTTGTAAGCATCATTGCCTTCCTCATATTTTAAGAATGGTTGGCTTATCGTTAGCTCTACTGTAATTCAAACAATAAAAATCTTTTTTCTACTTAAAGCCGATATTTATCGTGAAATTTCAGAGTTTAAGGTGTTAATTTTTGTTGGGGCCAAAATGCTCGAACCTGCCTGGCCTCCGATCGAAACGTAAATTGTAGAAGAAATATACAAGGAAAGAAAAATGAGAACTATTTTTACCCACTCCTACCACCTTCCGTTATCTCGTATGTTCTTCATATGCTTTTCTCAATAAAAACCAATTACTAAAAACGAAATAGCAATCGATGTTGATATCATTTCCTGGTGTGCAAAGTGTTTCGGTTTTCGCCATCAGCTCAAAAGGCAAATGCTTATAGCTTTATATTCATTATTTTTAAGAACATTTTATTCACATGTTATGACTGTCATTTTCAAAAAAATTAGTGATGCACACATCGTGCTTTAACCGATGGTTCAAAGGGTACAAAAAAATTGTTGTAAATATAAAAGGAGTTAGAGAGGAGAATAAATAAACTTTAGAGCTAACTTAATTTTACCCCCTTAAGTTTTGAGGTGATTTTTATAATGGGTCATGCAGTTCTAATTTTTTCATATTGCAATCCGATGTTTTGAAATTGTATCAATTTATACGTTTGCCTTCTTGAACATCTAATCCTGTATTAAATTGAAAAGTTATTTTGTCAATTTGGTGCAAATATGGCCTACAAGTTGACACGAATAAGGATATGATACTCACCATGTCGTCAATTATATGATGGATCCAACAACCACTCCGACCACATGTATAAACTGATACAATTCAATACCTAACAATGCAAATGAGAAAACTAAAACTTTATGACCTATTTTGTAATTACTCCAAACTTCAAAAGGTATAAAAGTTTAGTAAACCCTAAATTTTAAATTCTAGACCTCAACATATATGAAATTGTTTCATTTATTTGTCATAATATCTAATTTTGTGATATTATGTGCCACAACGATTGACAATAATAATAATAATAAAAAAAAACAATGCTAAGATCAATGAATCTCTTCTTTTATACGTAAATTACTCATAGAGCAAGAACAATCAAATCATCATAAGTACCGTCTGCAAGTGCATGTGCGCGATTGATCTAACACTCCTCAAATATGCATCACATATAGATTTGGTGCACATATTAATTGTATGGTGGTTATCAACTCTTGCATTTCAACATGAATACATGTTGATGTAGCTGGTATATTCCACAGCACAAGAGAGATTAGTTATATTCTTCAGGCCCACTCCATCACGAGATATGTTGAGGACAAGTGTTGGTCATTTGAATTCTGATGGAAAAAAGCAGGAGAAGGACTCATGAATCTCTTCTCTTTGTCGCCCTTTATTTATCTAAGACAGCAGAAGCATGCATATTGATAGAGCACTCTTGTCACCCACCTTTGTAGACGTGACTGCATCCAAATTGATTGAATCAACAAAGTCAGCTATGAAAAAAGTTGGCTCTTCTGTTTGAGATTCATCATCAAACATCGAGAATTTGATTCACATATTGTGCTGCCGACAGAGAACAGTGTGGTGATTGGTGCTAGTTTCTGAGGGAAAGAGAGGAGGAATTTTTTTATAGATAAAGGAAACACAAATTATTTGGTGTGTTTCAAGTATTATAATCAAGATGAAAAACATGTTTAATGAAAAGAAAATTTACATGTTATAATTTGAGTAGAATGATAATTAATATTATGTGAGGTCTTTTTAAGAAGGGCGATCTCAAGCCAACAATTTTTCCGCTTTGGGAGGGTTGGGAGAGGGTTGGTGGAAACGGCTTTACTCTTATTTTGCAAATAGACTATTTTCACGACTCGAACCTATGACATTTTGGTCACAAAAAAACTATCTTTCTATTGTGCCAAGGCTCAAACCCATGACCGTCTTTTTAGTACACCAAAGAATGATCGAAAAAGATGGTTCAGTTGAGAGTTGTACGGTCCACTTTAAAATGAGAGATGACGTATTAAAATATCATCATTTGATTGTGATATATAGTAAGCAAAATGAAGTGGATCTCTGCATTTTTAGATCATTCCTTTACTCTCCTAATTGGGACCTTGAGAAAATGCAGTCTGCTTATTACTGTACAATATGAACTATCACAGAAGAAAGAGAAAAGCTAGCATGCAACTGCAAGATATAGGAAGAAATATACATATATATGTGGAGAATTATTGTTACTTGTGATAAAGTTGTAAGCATGCAAGATGAACAATAATTTTATGATGTATGATCTGCAGCAAGTTGAAAAGAGGACAAATTAAGCTAAAGAAGGGCACACATGCATATACTACTAAAGGGGGAGGGAGGAGGGGGGAGGGGGTGGGGGTCAATGCCCATGGATGCACCTATATAGATGCATATGAAAGTGCTTTTTTCAAGAGTGCTTTCAAGCCTCCCATAGTGGAAATCAAGGCGAACTGTTTCAGCTGTTCTTCTGATTGTGCATACTGCATAGTACAAGGGGTCACTCACTCAATCAAATCTTTGAAATTATTGTCCACCTATAGAATGATTGATTGAATGCACCTTTACTGTAAGCTATTGATTCGATGTACATTTACTGTAACCATGGCGTTTTCTCTATTTTCAATGCGAATCCCAAATTAAGGTGCTTGTAATCTAGCCCTTTAAATGCTTTGGCAATAGTTCATAAGTTGGAAACTTCAGTTGATGAGCAAGAAAACAGATGAAAAGCAACGGTTACTAATCTAATAGTAATTGAAAGTTTGAAAACTGGTCAAATTTTTGACACGTTAGAGACTAGCTTACTTAAGATTCTAAGAATATAATTTGAGAATTTTAACAGTTCAAGGAGTGTTCAAACATTACTCGAGGAAAGAAAGAGAAAGCTCGAGAAGCGCTCGAAGGGGGTTTGAACACTAGGAATGAGTGCGAATGACGACCCTGCCAATAACAGCTTCAAATAGTTATTTACTTTAACAAAGTTGTAGTCCATTTTTCAAATATTATAATTGGCATGGCAATAGCAAGTAAGTTTTTGCAACCCAAGTGGCACCTCCCCGTTGCATGGAGCTTGGTAAAAAGGAAAAGAAAATAGAAACAAAGGTTTGAAAAATACCAAAATATAGATCGAGTGACGCAATATATCCTACTAGTAAAAGCAACAAGAGAAAATGTGAAGGTTAAGCCATGCATGCAAGAATCAATTTTGTTTGTGTCGATAAATTATTAAACTTTTTGGATAAGTCCATATATGATTTGGTATCTTAATTAAAACTTTAGGGCATAATTACACAAGAGAAGTTAGTGTGGTTGACTTTGTAATGGTTGGGAAAGAAATGGATCACCACTATGGAGTAAGTTGCAGTTGCACCATGAAAATAGTGATGAATCGATGCATCTCCTTTACCAACAGTATAAAAGCTAGCTAGCACAACCCTCTTCCTCCTCAAATCTTAGCGTGCCATTCTGACATCGCATTCAGCATGGATCGTAGTATCAAAACCTTTGCTGTCATTCTCTTACTCCTTTTCGACATTTCTTCAGGTCCGAGAATATGTTAATATAGTATATAGGCGCTACCGGACTATCAGTTAATTAGGTTTACAATGAGTATTTTATATATATATATATATATATATATATATATATATATGTGTGTGTGTGTGTGTGTGTGTATTTATTTAATTTTTTATTTCCTGCAGGCAGCAGAGTCAAAGGCTTCAAGCATGGTGTAAGTCCTACAAACCCTCCGTCAAGCAGGGTAACTCCCGTTTCTTTTTCTGCACGAAGAAAAGAAATGAAATCCACACACTCCCGTTTCTTTTTCTGCACACTCCGTTTCTCTTTCTGCACTCTCTTCTTTTACTTTTGTCCCGTTATTATTTTTTTATTTATTCAGCCGAAAGACTAAACATAGAGAACGGTGTGTAGGAGAGAATACGTCTCCCCAAGAAAAAATATGTATATATGTACAGATATTCTTTTAAAAACATTTTGGTTAATTTTATAGCTAATTTGTACTCTATATATATGTTTATCTTGAAGGTTTATGTTGAGATGGAGATGAGAGAGCTGGTGGCAGTGAATGCAATGCTGGACTATGAAAAGCCAATACCAAATCCCAGGCATGAAAAGAGGCCAGGTGGTGCTAATTAGCCGAGACCTACCTGATCTCCCTCCATTTTCTTATTGATGCCAAAACAAGCATCCAATCAATAAAATACTGCAGCTATGCAGGCCTATAAGACTATAAAAAGGGGAAGATCACATCATTATATATCCTTAATTGGTAATTGGTATCTGTTTTTACTATATAGAGTACGTTCTCCTTTTTATGCCATAAATAAAGAAGGTGAAATATATTTTTGAAGAAAGGCAACAATGGGGTTATTGGTAGTGATAGAAATGACCGGAGACACTACAGGAATGGAAGAGGGTTGAACTGAGCAAAATGTAGCCATGGTCAATGGATTGTATTATTATTAATAATTAATATTATTCTCGAGATTATTGTATTGACCTATATATAGTCTTCGTATCCTCTTGACGAGTCGTATTGCATATTACAAATCATGTCTTCCATTAATGAAATGACTTTAAGCAATAATATTACACCAATACTCAAATTTTAAGATGTAAACCTACGTGAAAGTGTATTTGCTAAATTCCTATTACTTGATGTAGTTTTAGTTATTCGATGACATACTCTTTTTCATTCATTCAGTAACATGAGTGGCATGCATGTTTACTTATACCTAGAATCACTTTTCTAAAAATCTCCGTTTAAGCTTTATCTAGGCGCTAGGCAGCTGGTCATCACTCCAATTAATTCTTAGGTGTTTGAAAATTAAGAAAAGGCTCCTAGACCAGCCTAGTTGCCTGCCTAGGCGCCCGCCAAGACCTGCCTACGCCGCGACTCTCACTTAGATAGAAAATAGATAACTTGTATTTTGCATTTTATTTTTTCAATAAATTGTAAGAGACTTGTTGAATACTTAGATGAACACTCATTATATGCTTGTTTCACATGTTTTCAATATGTTCTAATACTTTATAATCTACATGTCGTTCTACTTTGCAATTTATGTATCCCAATACAATTATGTGTTTTTTTAAGTATAAGTAGACATTTATTTATGTTGTATAATAAATTTAATTAAAAGTTAAAAAAGGGTCTATGCCCCCGCCTAGTCCCTGCTTAGATGCCTAGGCGCTAGGTCCTTACCCGTCCCTCGGCTAGCGCATTTTTAGAACCTTGCCTAGAATATAGCTATTGAAGTTACTATGTTTTTTGGCTTTTCAAGGAGAGATTTTTCAGTGTGATTGGAACATGGGGTGGTATATCACATGTTATTATACAAATGGTGGGATATGTGTGTTAAAAAGTTAATAACTTAAAAAATAAAATTTCTCACCGCTTGTATTAAAACACGTGATGTACCACCCATGTTATAATCACAATGAAAATTTTCTCCTATTCATGGGTTTACTAACACATACCGAATAAAAAAGTTTGCGGGTCTCGCGTTAGCATCGATCAGTAATACAATACCTGAAGAAAAAGCATGATTTAGTTTGATTAGTATGAAGTAGTTGAAATTAGCATCTTGATATGTTGATGTCCTGATATAATTATAAAGCGCTGAAATGAAAGGTGTTAGCATTAAAGCAAAGAGTAAAACTTAAGCTACAGTGGATGTGGATAATAATTAACCAATTGCAGAAATTGTGTACTAGGATGGCACTGAGAGCCAAGTAATGTGACTAAATTCCTTCTTGGATCGATGAAGCTGTCAAAGTTCACAAGTCAACTCTTGAGAACGTGTTTGTGGGATATAATGATTTGATAACCACAATTGAAATGCGTCACGGATCCCTCTCTATAAGCATGATGAAGTAAAAGGATGACATTTCCAACGCGTTTTTCATGGAATGCCATGCTAGAAATAACCTAAGAGTAAAAACGAATATTAACAAAAAGAAAAATTAGTATCTAGTCCCTAATTATTAATATTCATTGACTGAGATCTTATTAGTTTTTAAATTTTGATCAAAATTCCTAGCATGTATACTAATGAATTTACATGTCAGTTAAATAATTTTTTTAGAATAAAAATTAAAAATTGATTTAGATTTTTAATACTCACACCTTTATTAAACTCCTAATTAATTTTCAATTCAAAACATTTCCAAAATTAAAAAAAAAAATTAAAATAAGTTTGTAGCCATTAATTTTTTGTAAAAAGATTTTCAAGTTTTTAATCTTAAATGTACCCATTCATTTAACTTTTCAGGTTTTTAATCTTAAATGTATTCATTCTTAAATATACCAATTTGGTATATGTAAAATGTACCCTTTTTTTTTTTATATAAAATCCATTCAATTTTTTTTCTAATCCTTTTAAACTTGTATGCGTACAATCTTTTTCGTTGCTTTGAGAATGCATCCATGACAAGTTTAATTGAAGAAATTTACTAATGTTATTAAGCCTAAAATCTTTTTTTTTTCTTTGTGGTTTCGAAGAATGTACCGATGTTTATATACATACATACATACATACATATATATATATATGTACAATATATTAGAAAGTGTAATTTATCTTTTAGTATTTTTAATCCCACAAATTATGGGTTATATTTAAAAGCTCATTAAGATAAACAACTACAAAAAATTTTAATTAAAAAAATAAAATAAGCTACATAGAAATACATTATTACACTAACGTTAAAGACTTTAATATAAAACTGAAAACCAATAAGGTTTTAGTAAAAAAAAAAAAACATTAATAGTTAGGGATTGCATCCAAAATCTCCCTTAACAAAAGTAGAAACATGAGTTTACCAGGTCACCTCTAGAACAAAGAAATAACTTACATGATAAAAGTACATCGTTACTATGGCATCACGTGCTAATGTTATAACGTGATCATGTGTTTTATGCATGAAAAAAAATAAAGGAGAAATTAGGTTCTCATCCTACCTTTTGATATTCCATTGATTAAAATCCTATTCCTTTTCAATTTTTGATTAAGGTCCTTGGGTATTAATAACACCATTAATTATTTCAATAATAAAATTATGACTAAATTTTTTATCATATATTTTTAGTTTTAGTTTGTACCCATTTTTAATTTATAATTCTTTTTTAATTTGTACCAATTTTCTTTTCAGTTTTAATTTGTACCCATGTATTAATTTCTTTTTGTGCCCATATTTTTTAAAGTTTATTTGTACTTGTACACACACACACACACACACACACACATATATATATATATATATATATATATATATATATATATATATATATATATTTTGCTATATGTACCCATTCATGTAAAACTTTTTAATCTTAAAATGTAATCATTATTAAATATACCAATTTGTTATATGTAAAATGTACCATTTTCTTTTATATAAAATATATTCAATTTTTTTAATCCATTTTTAAACTTATATGGGTACATTCTTTTTTCTTTGATTTTAAAATGTATCCATGTCAAGTTTAATCGAAAAAATTACTAATGTTATTAAGCCTAATATCTTTTTTTATTTTATTTTATTTTTTGTGATTTTGAAGAATGTACCCATGTTTTGATACAATAATTTTTTTGGTTAATTTTGATGAATGTACCCATGTTTACATATATACACACACAATAATATATTTATATTTTAATATTTTTAATCCCACAAATTATGGTTTTTTTTATTATTTAAAATCTCATTTATATAAACAACTAAATTTCTAATTTCTAATTTTTAATTTAAAAAATATAGTAACGTACATAGAAATAAATTATTACATTGCTTTTAGGGACCTCGATCAAAAATTAAAAACCAACAAAGTTTCAATCAAAGAATATTCATAACTAAGGACCACATCCAAAGTCTTTCAAAAATAAAACACAGAAGGCAGAAAAGGATTTCTAATTCTTTCTGATCAGTTTCCTGGGATGAGCGCATTGGATTGTTAATTCCAGGAAAGCTTTTTGCGTTTGGGAAGTAGGCCATTGTTATGATGTTACCCGACAACCTGAAGGGAATCTTCATCATTTTAACCATTTAAAAGAATTCCTGCAAGGGCCAGCATAATCAAAATAAAACCCTCGTTAAATTAATTGGAAGTGATTAATCTAAAAGCAACAGGAGCCAGCTTAACTCATTAATTAAACTCTGAATCCTCATTAAAAATGGTTTTGGGAATTTTTTGTGCCACCCATTTAGGACTCATGCTCATAAGATGTGAATAATTAAGTTGAGCAAGGGGCAATAGGTGTCGGTTCTACAGGTTATTGCAAAAAGAGGAAGAAAAAAAAATTAGAGACAGAAGAAGCAAACAAAATGGATAAACCCTAATTTCAAAATTGTACTGAGATGGATGTAACGAACAGTGTGATCAGTTAGAACAAAAGCACCAATACTCCTTATTTGTGCTAAATACTTTTAACACGGAACTCCAATTTATGCTCTATGATCAACAGCAACGTCATCATAAGGTGCAGTTAATCGTCACATCTTTATTATAATATATAATTTGTATACGTGTGCTTTTCTTAGCCAAGTTAATCGTCACATCTTTATTATAATATATAATTTGTATACGTGTGCTTTTTTTAGCCAAAAGACACAAATTAATATCAAATAGTGCTCAAGAAATAAACTAATTGCCAGAATGTACACTAGATATATGTATGGAACGAGACCTAACACCTGAAAGTGACCCACAAATTAAAGCTAGAAGCTTAATGAATAGTTTGATATATCAAAAGGGGAAGTAAATTCCAAAAGATGAAGAAAACCCACAAGCATATGTGTTGTATTTGTCCCACACATTCCATCCTAATGCATTGTGTGTCACATAAAAGGAGAAGCAAAGCATTTCATGTTAAGGAACTTGAGTGGAGTTGACTTTGAGGTGGGGGATAAGGTGCATTGTATGTATCTAAACTCATATCTTTTGTGTTTGGTAAGTAATTTTCAAAATTATATCACAAAAGATAAATTTTCTATGAGGTGCTGGAAACACAAGTCACGTGGTGTCTCATCACGTGTTATAATTAATAATGGTGGATGACATGGTTAATATGTTTATCAAAAACCAAATTCACGTGTTATAGTGTAGGTTGCATAACAACAACACATGATTATGTGTTTCGAGTATACTGAAAAAATTGAGTTCAAATTTTTTCGTACCCATTTTTTTGTTTGTAGCTTCTCTGTGACATATCTACTTGAGTGACAAATTTCCTTCTACTAACTCCAACCAACACTGGTAACTTGACAATATCAAAAATAAAAATTAAACTTACTATTCAAGAAAATATAAATAAACCCTAGCAGCCACCAGCATCCCAACCCCGATGACAGCCACCAGCATCCCCAACCCCGACGACAGCCACCATGCCCCGCCGCCTGTAACAACCAATATCCCACCTATTTTTTTCCCAGGGCTAAGAGATGTCGACACGTGAAGATGTCATATCGAGAGTTCGTTAAGTTCTCGGGCCTCCGACTCCAGCACAAACCATAATACATAATTTGGGATTTGGTTTGCTTGACTTAAGATTTGAAATTTGAGAAGGGAGATCTAGAAGCAGGAATGAAGATCCCATTTGGGTGGTCGTGATTTTTAAGGTCTAAGCACAAGAATTTGAAATTAATCAACCAAACTGAGACTTTAGGAACTTTTGAGATAATTTTATTTCTGGGATTTTGGTTTGGCTTTTGAACTAGTGATGTTGTAGATAGACTTTCTCGGGTCTTGTTCGGGGAGAGACGTGATGTTACAGAGAGAGAGAGAGAGAGAGAGGGGGGGGGGGGGGAAGAGGAGAGGGAGAGGTACACGTGAGCGTATACCACGGAAGTGACATGACGCGGTTCATTTGCAAGGAAGAAGGGGGTGGGACTTGCCGCTTGAGGAAGCTGGGCTGGCTGCGGGTGGTGGTGGACTGTGCGTTTAGGCGACGAATGAGCACCCGTTTGAGAATATGTGGTTGCTTTGGTTGCATCGCTGGTTGGCAGAGGAGGGAGAGTAAACATCAACGATTTCGTTTGATTTAGCGGTAATGGGTTCGATCGATATCTATCTGAATCTTAAATATGGTGCGGCAATTTTGAGAGAGGAAAACGGCCTGTTCGGCGATGTAGATGAGAGGAAGTACGGCGGCGAGGTATGGTGGCTGTCGTCGGGAATGGGAATGCTGGTGGCTGCTAGGGTTTATTTATATTTTTTTAATATTTAATTTATTTTTTATTTTTGGTATTGTCAAGTTAACAGTTGTAGTTGAAGTTAGTAAAAGGAAATGTGTGCATGTGGTTCAATATCATATATAGTGAATATAGTGTTGAATTTCTATCCATGCATTATGGATTGGAAACTTTTCTTTCCCTAAATTATGTGTCACTCAAGTAAATAGGCCACATAGAGGCCACATGCAAAAATAGGTGCAGAAGATTTGAACTCGAAAAAAATATTATTCAAGAAGCTTTTGTGTAAGAGTCATTATGACTCTACCTCTCTTTTGGTTCCATTTCCTCCCACTTACAATTATAAAAAGCAAGACTTCTGCACTTCTCCTCCAAGCACTGAACTAGGGAAAGAAAATACAAACCCTAAGATGCTTCCTCAACTCAAGATTTGTATTGTACTCCTCTTGCTCTTCAACTTTTCGGTTTCGGGTAAGATTTGCAAATATCATTCATTAGCTTCAAGTTTTCTGAAGCTGAGTTAGAATATAAATCAAACCCTTTTGTTTTAATTAATCTGTAGGCACAGCTGACAGCTTCAAGGATGGAATGGAGCTCACTTACTCAAGTGGTCCTGAGCTTGAGGTAATTAAAACTATATAATCGATATTTGATCATACAAACAAACCGTATGATTTAGGGATTTAGTTTGATCTTGTTCTTAATCATGTTTATAAGGTGGTTAATCCGCAGATGATAAAAGCTGGGAGAAAGCTGCTCATTTCACTCGATGCAATGTTAGATTACCATGAGCCAGGGCCAAATCCAGGCCACGAACCACATAAAGGAGGGAGTGCTGGTGGTAGAGGTGGGAATCCCTGAATAACAAGATGATCGCCTCCTTTTATTAGAAGCCGTATGATCTCTTGTGAAAACCCTAGAGTGAGTGAGTGTGTGAGAGAGAGAGAGAGAGAGAGAGAGAGAGAGAGAGAGAGAGAGTGATGATGCACGTGTTTCTTATGAGCTATAGTGATATGGAGTGAGATTGTTTTATGTATTTGGGTGTGGAACTGTGAATTAACGTGATGAATGTATAAATTATTGGAATAAAATGTTAGAAACTCAGTAATATATATATGCTTGCAAGTACTGAAAGGGATTATCAAACATGCCCTTATTGTGTGGGAAAAAAGGAAAAAAAAAGGTACAAAACTTCATTAAAACTATTGTTTTGCTCTCTGGAATTCTTCCATTGATAGAAAGTACTGCTGTCATGATTTTTGGCTCCTTTTCAACCTGTCCTTGCATCAGAATTTCTTTCTTTTGAGAAGCCAAGTATAATTCTTTCTTTAAACTTTGTTTGCCATGTGCTGCGGCTTCTTTGTTCAGCTTTCCTGGGTTTGCATATGCAGTCAAAAAATGAAAAAGAAAATGTAAATTTCGTTACTTCTTCACAGTGTATAACTGTATATGGTATTATGGTTGATGTGTATATAAGCGGTATTTTCTATTGTACCGAAGAGTATCAGTTCAGCCTTTTTAAATGTTAAATATTTGGTTAAAAACACAAAACCCAATCTAACGGTTAAAAAGTTCTAAATAACTATACTCCAAATCACCATAAAATTTTTGTACATATATAAGCTTGTCAACCAACCATATATTTCAATTGAATTTTAATCTAATTAACCCTTCTTTTCTTGCATTGTGTCCAGTACTCAAATTAGTAGTAAACTGCACACTCTTCATGATAAGCTGTTGAGCCCTATGATTTTGCCTCCAACTACTCCAAATGGAAGACGACGTCTAACCCAATCTGGTGATGATTTGATAGTTGACATTTTCTGCATAGGTTTGAATTGAGAATTGCAAATCTTGACAGAAGAGGTTCAAGAACTTGGTTTGAAATAGGAGAGAAGACAAAGATGTGAGAGGTTACTTTCTGTGATTTAACATTCCATTAGTAGTACGGAAAAGAAATCCTAGTCTCCCTCTGATACTTGTATTCCGCCGAGTCCAGCGGAATTAATTCTAGTTTGTTTCCTTTCCAAGCCATCCAACCAACCAAATTGGATGGAAAGGGAAGCAAATTGATACTCCAAACCCTCATTACTCCCCAAACAAACGCGGCCTCAGAAAATAGTAAAGACGCATAACTAAAAAAGACTACAACTTACAAAAATTTATTGTGTTACAAAAATTGTATTTATAAACAAATTAAATATAAAACAAAGAGGATTTTAACTCTATAATTTGTAGAAGATTAATTAGGAAAGCCATCCTAATTCTTTTAGAAAAAAAACATAAGATGCTTCCTCAAGTCAAGATTTTCATTCTCCTCTTGCTCTTTAACTTTTCGGTTTCGGGTAAGTAAGAATTTTAAGGTTGCAAGTCTCATTAATTGGTTACAAGTTTTCTGAATCTGATTTAGAAATAAATCGAACCATCTTCTTTTTTATTAATTTGTAGGCAGAGCTGACAGCTTCAAGGACGAAATAGAACTCACCTTCTCAAGTGTTTATGAGGTGCGAAATTAAAACAAAGGTTAATTACATTTTACATCGTCAAGGTTTGAGATGATTTCAAAATAGGTCATGCGGTTTTAATTTTTTCATATTGCCCCTAAGGTTTGAAAATTGTATCAATTTACATCTTTTGAATATTTAAACATCTAATTATCCATTAAATTGATGATTTTTTTAGTCATTTAGTGCAAATGTGGATTACATGTTGACCGAATTACGGGTTTCATGCTCACAAGGTCACCATTTAATAAGATTCAAATAATTCAGTAGACAAAAGATGTAAAATATACAATTTCAGAACCTGAAGGTCAATGTGAAAATATTGAGACCTTGTGGCGTATTTTGAAAATTATTCCAAACATGGAGGGTGTGAAATGTAGTTAGCCCTCAAAACTATATACAAGCAAACTGTACACACCCCTACAAGTGTGCTTGAGAGAGGTTAAAATACTTCACTTATTTTTTAATTTAATTTTTAAATAAGACATGTTATGTTTACATGGTTGTGAGGTTGGCTTAGAAAACATCAGATTCATGCTGCATGTAATTACTAAGTTGCCCATAATTTTTTAACTTTTGTTTTTGATTATGGTGAGAGGGTTAGAATTTTAATTTCATGAACTTTTGGTCGATAATAGGTGTTCATCTCTCACCCTCCATGCAGACAAAACTATGTGATTTGGTGATTTAGTTTGATTAATTAATTAAACATGTTCTTAATCATGTTTAGGTGGTTAATCAGATGCTGAAAGGTGGGAGAAAGCTTCTCGTTTCACTTGATGCAATGTTGGATTACACGGAGCTAGGGCCAGATCCAGGTCATGAACCACATCCACCTCCTCCTTCTCCTCCTTTTGCAGCCTAATTAGGGTTATGAGCTCTTGTAAAAACCCTAGGCCCTATAGAGAGAGTGATGATGTTCTGACGAGTGAAATAGATTTATGTTTTTCGGTGTAAAACTGTAAAACCCATGATCAAAACGTCTCTTTGGAATAAAATGTTAGAAACTTAATATGCTTGCAAGTACTGTATATAAAATACACCTGCTATTTGAATGACAGGTCAACGAATATTTGAATCCAATTTGCATAAAATCAAATAAATTGGACCACATACGCATGCATAAGCATGGGCAGATCTGTTAAGGGATCCGAGAACAACCGGAAGCCGGAATAATATATAGTAGATGTGAGGACTTCCGATGACTACTCAAATTTGGACATGTTGTTGGATACTCTTAATTATGTAGCATAAGAGTCAGATTTTGCATAAAAATCAAATTAATAATGGTTTCATTTTCCATGTTCTCTCAACCAAAAAGTGCAAGGAAATCCATTCGAATTCTGTTGTCTTTCATCTCCCTACTACAAGTAGTTCTAATTTGTGAGTTTTGAGAGGGCATAAATGCAAATAGTACATGTATAATAAGAGCATCATCACACCATGTATTTCACTTGACTTTTAATCTAATTAACCCTTCTTTTTATTGCATTGTTTCAAGTATTTAAAGTAGTAAAGTGCACATCTTCATGATAAGCTATACTGAGCTCTATGATTTTGCCTCCAAGTAGTACCAAATTAAACAGACAACTCTCATTTCTAACATGCATTCCATGCTATGAATGACAAGTGCAAGACGACTAGCAAATAGAAAAATGATTTTTGCACATATTTTTTACTTTTTACGCACCTATTTTTTATTTTGACTCATAATTTTCTTTCGATTTCTTTGACTCAGTAGCTAAGAAAAGAAAAATTGTGTGCATGATATGAAAAAATGTGTTCATGTATCGTATCATTGACTAAGATGTGCGCATGTATCGTATTACAAATCCTTATACTCATAATTAACAAAAAATTCAACAAATACGCAACTAATTATAAATATAAAATTATTATTGACACTTAAATAAAAAAATTATCCAAAATACTAAAAGCGCAATTTCACATTTTTATACAAGAGTGTGGATTGAATTTTTTTTCCCTTGCACTTGTTTGTGGTTGACAAACAAAAGAAAATGAGTTTACACCAGTAATGCAAGGACACGTGTCTACTACAACGGTAACAATCATTGAACCGGCTTGCCTCCAATAAGAAACAGACAACGGCAAGTCAAAGTCAAATCCCAAATTACCATTTCACCCCGCGGTAAAACAAAACTGAAAGTCTGAAACCAACAGACCAACCAC
Organism: Pyrus communis; assembly: GCF_041283825.1. NCBI lineage: Eukaryota > Viridiplantae > Streptophyta > Magnoliopsida > Rosales > Rosaceae > Pyrus > Pyrus communis. The sequence goes on from NC_142570.1 coordinate 8,096,126, forward strand.
CTCCTTCACGCTTTTGCCAGCACAGTCTGGAGAGACGTCTCATCTACTTCTCTGCAAATATCCAGTCCCCCCCCCCTTCTCTCCCTATCTCTCTCCCTATCTCTCTCCTCACTTTCTCTCTCTAAACCCCTAATCACATCACTCCCAGATTAATTAATCAATCACCCACTCTCTCAGTTTGTTGGGCGCGGTGGCGAGTTCTAATCCGTGATTAACTTAATTACCTCCCACTTAATCAAATCCCAATTCTCTCTGCATTTTTCACAATCGCTTCTTCTTCTTCTTCAGCGAGGATGCCGGGTTTAGTCTCCGTCAAAACCCCGCCCGACTCCGCCCCGATCCGAATCACGGTCCCGGATCCCCAGCCCCACAGATCCGAACCCGCCCCGGTTTCCAAACCCCCTTCTCCCCACACTAAAAAACCGCCGTCTCCGTCCCCTTCCCGATCCAAACCCTCGCCCGCCCGATCTAAAAAAACTCAACCCGCTTCCCCGGACCCAATTCTCGCCGATGCCTCCCTCGACAACCCGGATCTCGGCCCGTTTTTGCTCAAGCTGGCTCGCGATACCATCGCCTCGGGGGAAGGCCCGAACAAGGCGTTGGAGTATGCCGTCCGGGCGTCCAAGTCGTTCGAGCGGTGCGCGGTGGATGGCGAGCCGAGCCTGGACCTGGCGATGAGCTTGCACGTGCTGGCGGCGATTTACTGTAGCTTGGGTCGGTTCGAAGAGGCGGTTCCGGTTCTGGACCGGGCGATTCGGGTGCCAGAGATCGGAAGAGGTGCTGATCACGCGCTCGCTGCGTTCTCTGGGCACATGCAGCTCGGGGACACGTATTCAATGCTGGGTCAGGTGGACCGGTCCATTGAATGCTATGAGGAGGGATTGAAGATCCAGATCGAGGCCTTGGGTGACACTGATCCCAGAGTTGGCGAGACTTGCAGGTCTGATTTCTTTGCTCTTTTAAATTACATTGGGATCAGTTTAATTGTGTGACTGTGTGCAGCTATTGATAAGGTGGGAATGTTTTTTATTTGAATTTTGAATAAAACCGCTATCGTTTCGCCTAACAAAAATGTTGAATCAGCATCCTTTTTTATATTTCTTGTAGAAGTAATATTAATGCTTGTTTGTTTGTGATTCTATATTAGCATAGCCAAATTTGGAGAATTTATTAGTGTTTTATGCGAGTAATTTATGCAGCCAGCTGAAAGTTTGGGTCTTTAATTGCAAACACAATCAAATTTGATCAGAGGTGAAGGAAATAAAGATGAATAGGCTTTACTTAAATTGGGTTGTGTTCGAGCAATTTTATCGATCGGTTGACTGTAACTTGAGGTTAGGATGTTGTTAAGTTCGTTGCACGATTGACATTGGTGTTTAGGTTTGTCAAACTCATTTTCCAAATTGATAAATTTTGCATAAATTTGCATGTAATGTGGGGTGTTGGTGCAAGTATGAGCTGAATTTGGCGGGACAGAACATGCCTTCCTTTTCCTAAAAGCTTTAGGTTGAAACATGTGGGATACTTGGCATGACGGTTGACTTACATGGTATTGGTTGTTCTAGCTATCTACCCTGGTTGACATGGAAAATGCTTAACTCGCTTTATGTGAAATCAGATACCATTTAAAGAATGCAATGGTATCAACCTCGTATTTATTACATACAGTTGTGTGTTCTGTCTGCTTCCGGGGATGCAGGACGTGTCTTATATCTTTTTCTTTTTTGATAATGGGCTAATTTTAATTATAGTTTGAAAGAAAGTTAGAGTTACCTTATTTAAGTGAACTGGTGTTGGATATGCAGATATTTAGCTGAGGCACATGTCCAAGCAATGCAGTTTGATAGAGCAGAAGAATTGTGCAAGAAAACTCTTGAAATTCACAGTGCTCATAGTGAACCAGCATCTCTTGAAGAGTCAGCTGACCGCCGGCTGATGGCTCTCATATGCGAGGCAAAGGGAGATTATGAATCAGCACTTGAGCACCTTGTCCTCGCCAGCATGGCAATGATTGCAAACGGGCTAGACAATGAGGTTGCGGCTATTGATGTCAGCATAGGCAACATTTATATGTCTCTTTGTCGTTTTGATGAGGCCGTCTTCTCCTATCAGAAAGCACTCACCGTTTTAAAGGCATCAAAGGGCGACAACCACCCTTCTGTTGCCTCTGTCTTTGTACGCCTTGCTGACCTATATCATAGGACTGGAAAGCTCCGGGAGTCCAAATCATACTGTGAGAATGCCCTTAGGATATATGTGAAACCAGTGCCTGGAACAACGGCAGAAGAGGTTTCTGGCGGGTTGACTGAAATTTCAGCCATTTATGAGTCAATGGATGAGCCCGGGGAGGCACTTAAGTTATTGCAGAAGGCAATGAAGTTGTTAGAGGATAAACCAGGACAGCAAAGCACAATTGCTGGAATAGAAGCGCGGATGGGAGTGATGTTTTGCATGCTTGGGAGATATGAAGAAGCAAGGAGCTCTTTTGAAAGTGCTGTAACAAAACTTAGAGCTAGTGGAGAGAAGAAGTCTCCCTTCTTTGGGGTTGTGTTGAATCAGATGGGTTTGGCTTGTGTTCAATTGTTCAAGATTGATGAGGCTGCTGAGTTGTTTGAAGAAGCGAGGCGGATATTAGAACAAGAGTGTGGTCCTTGTCATCAGGATACTCTTGGAGTATATAGCAATCTCGCAGCAACCTATGATGCTATGGGGAGGTAATATATTGAGTCTCTTCTTACATTTTTTTCTCAATATAGTACCATGTTTCTCATTTGCTTCAACTTTTTATCCAAAAAATCATTGTTTTCTATATGGCTTGGCCCTTTGCGGCCCATCTCTTAATAATTCGACCCTTGTAGCCAGCAAACTTGAATGTCCTCTAAAATTGGAAATAGTTGCAGAGGCTCCCTACATGTCCTGCAAGGACATATTCCATAGTCCAGACTCTAGTTCTATCTTGTTGACTCACCTTGAACGAGCTTTTTATTTCTTTAACTGTCCGGCGTCCGCAGTCATTGCCTGTTTTCCAGGTTTACATCATTTGCATGAGTCTGGCAACATTATTTTATTCCTCTTTTGCTTTTATATATTAATCAAAGTTCACTATGTGTGTTTACGGAGAATGCTTTACTGATAATTGTAGCCGGTTCTGGTACACCGTCTAGTACTTGAAGCAAGAACTTGATTATTATGACTCAAATATCAAGTTTTCAACGAATTGTATTCTGGATTATATTTCAGAGTTGAAGATGCAATTGAAATTCTGGAGTATGTCCTTAAATTGCGAGAAGAAAAGCTTGGAATTGCAAATCCGGATTTTGAAGATGAGAAGAGAAGGCTATCCGAGCTTCTGAAAGAAGCCGGTAGGACCCGAGACAGAAAAGCAAAGTCACTGGAAAACCTCATCGACCCAAACTCGACCACGAAGAAGACAAAGAAAGAGGGGACAAAGAGGTGGGGTGGCTTGAGTTTCAAACTATGAAAGAAAAAACATCGAAAGATTTATCCACAAAGAAGAAAAAGATGTCCACTTTCACTGCATTTCTTTCTGCTCTGCTGCACTTGCACATTCTGTAACATAGAAAAGCATGTATAGGTTTGATGTTCTAATTTGGCGAGGTTTTCTGTTTCTCGAGTTTTCAAATTTCTTCTTCTTATTATTATTTTTTCCCTTGATAATGTTTTATTGATTTGCTGCATTGTGAGCTTGAAGCTGGTTACTGAAAAGAAAAATATGCATTTGAGTGAATAAAATTCACATGTATGTTTTGCCCCCTTCTCTGTCTTTGATTTCCTTGCATTTTTCTACCATCTCACTACTATCTGCGAATTTTTGTACCCTAAAAGAGACCTGTCGATTGATTCACTGTCAATACTTTATACAACAAGATCCAATTACAAAGAAGCACAAAACAAAAGTGCACCACGCTGCCCAAACAAAAAGTTAAGGCCCAAAGCTCAAAACAAACAAACAGAAAAACCGAGAAAACGGCTACCAACGCTGCCGCAACATTACCCCACGACCAGCACGAAACACCACCACCAAACAGCGCCGTAGAGATGGAAAGAGAGAAGACCCCGCATCCAGCAGAGAGCATCTCGCCGATCGCAGCCACCAAGTAAGAGAAACCAAAGAAGCTAGTGGGAGTACCACAAGCAACACTGCCAATAAAAGCAGACAAGAGAAAGGTGGTTAGGCATATGAATGATTAACTACCAACTTGAATAATTAAAGTATAAAATGATAAATCCTAATTAGCTTTTCGTGTGCAAAACTTTAACACACATTCTTGCTCTCTTCCCTACTAATTTGTAATACCTTAATTGAGGGAGGACATCACTTAATTATTGTTGTTGCCCATGATTTTGCCAGGAAACTCCAACTCATATTGTCTCTCAATTTGCTTAAGAATCTGGTCTCTATTATTTTTAATGAACCATATTCTCTCTTTATAATTGACAAGAAATAAAATACGCTTGCAATATTAGTTTTCTAGGAAATGGCCGACCCATCCAATGGCAATGGTGGATAGACCTCGAAAAATCTCCCTATCCGATCCGATTTTGCCCACCCATCAGTTGTTTAAGGCAAGTTGGCCCAGGGCTGCAAGCTTTTTCGGCTTTTCACCTTCATTTCAAGCCCATTTTACACAAATTTACCCGCTTCAGTTAAATTTCTTCATTTCAACTTCCTTCTTCAATTCCTTCGGTGTCACCGTTACTAAAACCCACCCACCTACAAGAAAACTTAAGCAAAAGTACCACACCAAGCTTTTTATACCTCGTTCACCCAAAGAAAATTTCCTAAGCAGTCTCTATGTGAAGCACAGTTCTTTGAGGAACTAAGGGTTGGTATGGGAGCGTAATAGGTTCATGGCACACCAACTAAAGCAAAGATTTTGCTTTAATGTGACAAAAGGAGAACAGTTAAAAGACACATTAAGGAATGCAAGGTTCTCATTAATTAGTAAAACAGATTTGGTACACAAATTTGGTGATAACCTTGACGAGCCTAGCATTACTGAATAAGAATTAGCTATCAATACTTTGAAAGATGAGCCTAGAGCATTTGGTAAACAGATTCGGTGAAGTTTGACATACGAGCTTAGAATTATTGCGCAAGTATTATATAAATCAACATAGTTACTGGAAATAGGTGAGATATGTAAAGAGAAATATGCATTCCTAATTAAAAAATTAAAAAGATAATGAGCTAGGAACAAAAAAATAGTGATTAGGAGATCAGAAGGTACGTAGTTCTCTCATGCACTACATATATAAGGCAGTGGAAGCATCCACATATATAGAAGAATGGTATATATAAATCTGGGGTATTGAAATTTGCCAATTTCTTTCTCCCTTTTTATAGGTTTTGTAATAATTTTCAGCCCTACATTGTGTGTTCTTGTAGTCGTATCAAATCCCTAACCTTGTTCACGCATGTCATGTTAGAAGAATCCAGGGATGTTATGCAGTTATAGTCCTTATCAGAATTCGATTCATCAGACAGATAGATATGTAAATCATTAATTCCCTAGAGGAAAGGAACAGGTTCACTCCCCAACTAGGCTTGCCTAATATGCAACCCCAGAAATATCTACCTCTCCATTGATTTGAACACTGCCTGTTTCTTGATAGAGACCCGATTCTCCTGCCACTAGTTGGTGTCTCAATGGTGTTGTGGCTGAATTAACCATTGGTCTCCATCATGAGCAGGTTTATTTTGGATGTGTATTGCCATAATGCAAATTAAACGTCTCTATCAGAGCTAAAAGATTGAGAAAAACTTAGGGAGGAGATTCCCATGCTACGTGACAGTGCTTTAAGTCGGTAAGGCTAGGAAGGCTGATTTCACTGATCATTCCTTCTGCTACGTGACAAAGTGAGTGATATGGTTATGTTTATATTAGATATTAAATCTTTTTGTTGCAAAATAAAAGACAACTAGTGATAAACTACAGTTATCCACTCCGAAATAGGTTATTGTTCTCAATGTAAATTCTAATGGCTTGTTTGAAAATATTTCTCTAAAAAACACATACTCTTGTAAGCGTTATAATAATAATAATCATCTTCATCATCGAAGTTCTTCTTAAAAAGCACTTTGTCAAACATCACTTTTAATTATTTAAAATTTCTCTGACCTATTCTAATTTATAATCTTTAACTATCAATAGTATATAACAACAAAGCTAAGCTAGTAGCAAAAGATGAACAAATGATCTTGTTTCTTCAAATTGTCTAGTTGTTAGGGACTTTAGGACTTTAAATAACTAGTGAGTCATATCCATCACATTTCTTTTCCATCAGTTTTGGCTGCCAAAGTACGCAGTCCCAGCTTAAGCCAGTGGTTTTTGGGTTTAACAAGTAATTTCTGGTTTTCAACTAGTTAACCAAAGTATGTAGTCCCAGCTTAGGCCAATGGTTTTTAGGTTTAACAATTAATTTCTGGTTTTCAACCACTTAACTTAGTAGTTGGATCAGGAAACCCCTTTTTGAATTTCAGCACACCTTCTGTCTATATGTCGGCACCTTGAGATATCTTTGGACCTTGCTCTTTCTCGTTTTCTTTAGAAAATTGGTATTAGCATTCCAAAAATTTTGTTTTACACTTCAAATTTTTCATATTAGAAAATAAAAATACATTTATAAAGAATGTAAAATAAGATTTTTGAAATGCTAATAACAATTTTCTAAAGAAAACGAGAAAGAACAGGGTCTAAAGATATCTCAAGGTGCCGACACATAGACAGAATGTGTGCCGAAAGTCAAAAAGGGATTTCATGAACCGAAAATCTACTTCCATATAATATCAAAACATGCATTAATCGACACTAAAATATTAGCATGATAAGGGAGAGCAGAACTACATATTAGTGCATTTTCCATGTTTTTACACTTGGGCATCTCTTTTTGAATGATTTGAGATGAAGAGAATCGTATAAATGTTGAGAAATATTCATGCAAATCGGTGCTAAACATAGGCCACTGGGCTCGTCTTTTAAAAATTAAGCAAACCAATCGTTAATTTTCAGAAAAAAACAAATAAAATGCATTAATTGATAAAAAAAAAAAAAGTAACACAATCCATTTATTTTGATTAATAATTAAGTGTAATGGTAGGGATTCAATTTTTTAGACTATATTTCGGAGAAAATTTTCAATGTAACAATAACAAGACTCAGAACACTAAGTATCATAATACGATTGGTTGAATTTTTTTTTTTTAAGTTTCTAACCAATTTTGTTTTACAATTGGTGTACTGAGCCGTGTTTTCGACACACTGAAAAATCTCTTCTGATTTTATAAACCATATCACATGGTTATTGATAATTAAATAATTACTTAAGTTTTGATTAACGTACTTATTTTCTATTAATAACACATCATATAATTTACAAATTTAGTCTAAAAAGTTAATAACTCCCGTAATATTATTACTCAATAGTTTCAAACTTCAGATAGAACACTGTTTTGGGACGGCTTTAAAAGTAAGTGGACAATGTGACCTAATTAGTCTACTTGCTCACTTTAACTGAAATATTGATGCCTCTGTATCCCATATTAGTTCATTTTGGCATGATTGTCCGTTCCATAATACAAACCTAAACAGGGTTTAAAAGAGAACTGGTACAACTATTTAATTAATCAGATTTATTTACCACAGTTATCATGGTAATAGAGAATGGAAGCTTACACACATTTGAGAAGAGATAGAAAAAAGAAGTAAAATATACAACCTCGTTAATTTGAGAAGAGAAAGAAAAAAGAAGTAAATATACAACCTCGTTATGTGCAAATTAGTTTCCTAATAGAGATTTCACCTATCTCAACATATTTGTAATGGTGGGAGAAAGAAGTACATCTCCCATCATATATACATGTTTTTATCCTAATCAATACAATGCGATCTATCGCAACGTGTTTATACGCGCAAGTTTCACATATAACTCAATTTTTATCAGAGAGGTATGGTCAACAACGATGACATAATTGGATGTATATACATATATGATAGAAATCCTTTTACGTCCATTTTTCTTTGTTCTTTTGCTCTCTTTCTTTGTCTAGATTGTGATTAAAGTCCGGCTGCTTCAGCCTTCAGTATTGCTGTTATTAACTTACTAGAACTGATCACAGGACATGCATTATTTATGCATACAAATTTAGTGCTCGTGTTTATGGGTTGAACTTGATGATAATTAATACTTAATTAGAATGTCGAACTCAGATTAAATGCATGACCAACTCACCTTTCGAACTGAGACAGTGTGACTCACCAGTCACCACCCCTCGTACCTTCTACGTCGACTAATCATATTAATTTCTTCCATTTTGGTTTTAGCATATGAAATAGACATGTTTGGAGATAAGGTGAAAAGCCATCCAGTTACTGAAAGAAACAAAGAACATATGACCCACTGCCTGCTCACAATTATTCATAGACTAAAAGAAAAGAATGGAGTGTCTGATCTAAGATATGTAACGTCAAAATTGCACCAATTAAAATTGCTAGTTATATAATTATGTATGCATAGTACAATAGATATGTATTTGTTAAAATATTAATTTGAGAGTGTGAATCCCACGTCAGGGAATTAAGGGACATTGCATATGCTTATAAGATGTTGAGCTACTTCACACATATTGCTAATTAATTTTATGATAGAACTTCAACTTCTTTCGTAGTATCAAACCATTAGTTGAAATTCTTAGAGGTATTTCAAAATACAACTCTTAAATATTGATGTAAAAAATTTATTGATCACTTTAATATCAAATTATATATTCACACTCATGTCCACATTTCAATTTTTCTTTCCAAACCAAAATTGATGCATTAACTAATTTATAATCGTTGAGGTTATAATAATGGTTAACATTCTAGACCTTGTTAATTGGCTTTCATCATGTATAGCCTACTTTGTCCTTCTAATAACATCCCTCTCTTTGAGGCTTATGCCGTTTTTCATATTATGTTTTTTTTGTTCTTTCCTACAAATGTCACCTAGTTGAAAAGAATCTTTACCGTTCTTTCCTCTCTTAATCTTTGTGTTCTTTCAAATGCTATTATAATTTTCTCTTCTTACATGCTAAATGAAAGAATCGAAATGTTCACCTGATCTAACTATTGTGAGTATAAGCTTGCAAAGTTCATAAGTTGATGTATCTTGAAAGGGAGGGCGTCATAACTTGTTATACCGAGACGTTGTCTCCAAGGGGCGGAATTTACTCTTAAGGATAGTGACTTACATGCCTCAACCTAAAATCATGTTCTCTTCAAGAATCGTTAATGTTGGAGATCGATATATTTGCTACAAAAGATAAGTATTTCATTACATTAGTTTTATCCATTGTAATATTTCAATGTGAAATATTATTTACTAATATTTATCTTATGTGATTCGTTTGTAGGGAGAAGTAGCATTCTCTCACCAAATATTTCCAACACACGTTACCAATGTGTTGAGTCCATTGTCAATATAAGGATTTAGACTACTTGCTAGTTTGGTATTGATGTACTTTAAAAAAAAAATGATTATGTTGTGCTGTGAGAAAAAAACAAGTATAAAATAAAGTTGTTGAGTGTTTAATAATTCTTAATTTTTACAGAAGTGCTTTTAATAAAAAAATGTAGTGTCTGAGTGTTTGGTAAACTTCTATATAAATTGCTTTGAATATGTTAAATGACCAAAAAGAATATGGTATTTAATGTGATATAATAATTGTCAAGGACAATAATGTGGGGCAAATGTTGTAATTTTATAAAACATGTGGGGTTATACTTGTTATTTGAAAATTTCATTAAAAGAGTATTAATTACCCTACTTCTGTTTTTCTATATTTTTCTACTTTCATTGACAACAGTTAAAAAATAATAAATTTTTTTGTTTTACCAAACACATTTAATGTTCTAAATTTTTTTAATAAGGTTTATTTTTATTTATTTTTATTTTTTTTATTAACACCACAATCTCAAACCATGTTGATAAATAACTCTATGGTGAAACCTCAAATTTTTTTTTTCAATATATGACTATAGAAATATGAAGGCTAAATTGTAGCAAATGTTCCAAATCTATACTACGAGTTTAGTTTTCTTCCCTTAACTCTACTAAGAGTTTCTCCTATCATCGGATTATGTCTTTTGTTGCATTAGCAGTCATTTTCATTAACTCCGTCAACTTTTCCATTAAGTTAAGGGATAAAATAGGAATTTCATCCAAAAAATAAGAAAATAAAGTTTTTAAAGAGAAAAACTTGGTTCCTCAAGGATTGAGGAGGAATTCCTTATTAAAATATCTCAGGACCTATTCACTGAACTTCGTGCTTATAATCGTAACTTCTAAGGGATTAACTAAATGATATTAGTTTTAATTGATTTTTTGCAAACATGATCTTTACATAGTGGTTTATAATATGAACAAATCTAATAATAAGTATGAAATTCTATGTATAGACCACGAAATATTGTAAGAATGAACTCCTCCTCCTTAACCTTAAGGAAGATCTTCTTTTTTTAAGTAAATTGAAATTTTTTTTTTGTATGAAAATACCACTATACCCTTACATTTGATGGAAAATAAGACAAATTTGACGAAAGGACCACAAGGAAATATAAGATGAAAAGATTGAATCCCAATAGTCTCAGTACATTGAGCTTTAGTGGTGGAGCGAGAATTCTTTGTGAGAGAGGGTCTTTCATATATGTATTGAGAAAAAATTTCAAACTCATTACATGAGTAATTGAAGTAATCTCACAAAACTGAAAGACCCTTTAAATTTAAAAAAGAGAATAAAAAGAAGTGTATACTACAAGTAAGTGGGAGGTAGAAAGTAGGGTACGTAATCACTAAAAAAATTTGAAATTATAGGAAGAAAATACAAAGAAATCTGGTTTTAATCATTTGACAGAAAAAGTAAGGCAAGGAGGAGGGCTACAAATAATAGTTGATTAGGTTGCTTTAGAGATAACATTAAAGTCAATTTTAAAAATCCATCCCTGATTTTCACTAAACCATAAAGACAAAACAAACAAAAATGTTAGAAAAATATAAGATATGACGTCATTCGACTCAACTTCTTCACGAAGACAATTCATCTTCTTCCTCATATCTCACAATTCTACAACTGCAAACTTAAGGACAATTCACGGAACCACTCTGGTCCCTTAGTGGCTCTGCCATGTGAGCCTAGTCAAGAATTTATTATGATCCTAGGTAACAAAGCCAAACTCAAATTTACTTCTAATTGAGAATGCATAGATGAATGCATCTTATCCGAATCTATCTGCATGAAAAAGTACGATTCCTCAGACTTAACAGTAAGTTAACGAGCACTAAAATGAAAGAAATTAGATGATTTTCTGTGAACCCAAATAGAAGAAATGCACCATTGAAAAAATAATTGATTTGACTAGGCAAGAGTTGAATTAAGTGGAAAGTGGGCAGCAATTCTCGATGTGGCTATAAATCTATCCAAAAAAAAAACATGGAGAAAAATAGATGATCTCACTTTCTTAAGTCTTGTAACGTCTGTTAGCTGGGAGAGAGAGTCTTTTAACGTTCTTAGGGTTTTGAGAATCTTGAGGGTAGGTAGTGCCAAAAGGCTTTCTCTCTCATCCAGTCATCCTTTGGATGAATGACATTATTCTCCCGATCCATCATTTCATGTGAACTCTTTTACATGTGTTGCTCTATAAGTTGCACCACCCGGTGCACGCCATGCAATGCGAGTGATCTAACGACTAATGCTCTCTCTCTCTCTCTCTCTCTCTCTCTCTCTCTCTCTCTCTCTCTCTCCCCGTTAATTTGCAAGTTACAGGATTCCAACCCACCAAAACCATACAAGACAACCCTCACCGACTTTGCTCCTCCTCATTTCCTTCTTACTATTAATATCTCATTCTTTTAGTTTCTTTTCCTTAATTATCTCTGCAATTTGTTCTTCTTCTTCTTCTTCTTCAGCTAGCTTGGTTAATTAGCACGACTCACAACCATGGTTTCTGCAGATGCTATGCGAACTGTCGTCGGTATCATCGGTGAGTTAGAGATTATATAATTTGGGTTGTATTACACATCATTGTTATTTAATGCTTTAATTAGCATATTTGAACTTACACAAGTGAGATTTATACTTTCTGGTTCTTGTTAGAATGAAGCAATTAATATTTAAACTTGTTTTCTTTCAGTTTCATGTGTATAGATTGCTTTATTTTTTGAGACTCAAACTTGTTGTGAACGCTTTTTGCTTATTTTCAGGAAACGTCATCTCATTCATTTTGTTCCTCTCACCAGTGTAAGCATGGTTTTTCCCCATTTCTTGAATTCTTCAAGGCACAATGATTATGATATGCATTTCTGAAAAAAAGAAAAGAAAAAAAGACTATATATAAACAATTTTACAGGCATCAAAATTTGTTTAATTGTACAAAAATTGTCGGTAAAAAAATGCATGACATATGAAATTATCTTATGTTTTTCTCAAGGCAGAAAGTAACCATTTAATACCGATACTAATTTACAGTATTTAGTGGATTGTCGATATTTAGTTGATAAATTATTAATATTGTGAAGATAAGTAACACTAAGCATATACCACCACTAAATTGATACACAACACCAAACAATAACTACCTTTTAAGAAAAATAGTATGACACCATTATCTTATTAGAAAGAAGAAGTACCGAGTATTAATCAAAAGTACCTAGATCTCTCATTTGCTATAAGAAATTAGGAAGGGAATTTACTCATAATTATCCAACTTAAAAGGAGGCTGCAGATTCTGATTCGCTGTCCGTTTTTACGTGTCTTCTTTGTGTCTCGTTTACTAATATTTTGACTTATATGCTCTAACTTAACTAAGAGATAACACCGTCAAGTTTTTATTTGATATATAAAAATTAAAAAAAAAATCAAACACAGGAGGATCCTTCTGCAGATTTTTGAGTTCCTTCAGATCAAAATCCATAGATCAACACCCACAGATCAAAATCCCTAACCAAAACCCCCAGATCAAAATCCATAACCAAAACTCATGCGACACAACGAAGACGACGATAGGCCGAGTTAATGAGAGTGAAAACGAAGACGGCGACAAATCGAATTCGGTTGAAGCGGAAACGGAAAGAAAGAGGAAGGGAAATGCGATTGATTTTTGATGGGGGAGAAGGTGTTTGATAATATGACTGAGAGAGACTTGGTCTTGGAATTCTATGATCTGGTGTTACTCTCAAAAGGGTCTTCACCATGAGTCATTGAAGATGTATAATGGGTCTTGATGGGTTTACGATTGTTGGGTTGCTTTCGCCTTGTGCTCAATTGGGCGCATTCAATATTAAATAATAAATAAATAAATAACTTAACAGAGTTATTTTTTAGTTAAGCTAGAGAATATGTGTCGAAATATTAGTAAACGAGACACAAAAGAGACACGTAAAAGGGGGCAGCAGATCTGCGGCCCTTAAAGGAGGGTGTTGCCCTAATTAATTTGGACCTCCACCTAATACTTCTTTCCATATTTTTCCCTGTTTGAAGGTGGCAACTTTTTGTTTTGGCACACAGGGAGTTAATAATATCCATATTTCCATTTACCTTGCAGGCAAACTTTTGTTCGAATTTGGAAAAAAGGGTCGGTGGAGCAATACTCACCAGTCCCATACCTTGCAACCCTATTTAACTGCATGGCATGGGCCCTGTACGGATTGCCTGTGGTGCACCCCAACAGTCTTCTGGTGGTGACCATCAATGGCTCTGCAGTTTTCATTGAGCTTTCCTACGTCATCCTCTTCCTCATCTACTCATCTGACAAGAAGCAGAGGCTCAAAGTACTTCTCGTGCTGCTTTTGGAGCTCGGTTTCATGGCTCTTCTGGCATTTCTTGTTATCAAATTGGCTCACACACACAACAAGAGGTCACTGATTGTTGGCTTAGTTTGCATTCTAGGTAACATCATGATGTATGCTTCACCTCTCTCTGTCATGGTAAGTTGGTAACTACCCTCCTCATCGTATTTATTTTTCTTTTCATTTAAGGTCTTGATTATTGGTCGGTATATATCCGTACTAATTTACAGCAGCTGGCATGTTATTGTCGATATTTATAGTTGAAATTTTAATAAATTAATCAACTGGATGTACCGATTGACAATGTTCTAAAGTATTGTAAACTAGTATCTAATACCAAACATATTTTACTTTTAGTTTCTCGTGTTATTATATGGGCCAGTAAACTAATTTACGGTGCTTGTATATTGTCAATATCTGGTTGATTATCAATACACTAATATATTGACAGTGCTTTACATAATGTAAATTAGTATATGATACCAAATGATTGTTTTCCCCTCAATTTTATCATATGCTAATCTATGGTGTTTTGGTGCATGACAGAAATTGGTGATTACAACAAAAAGTGTGGAATACATGCCGTTTTTCCTCTCACTCTTTACCTTTTTCAATAGCGTTGCCTGGTTCACATATGCTCTCATCCGTTTTGACATCTTCTTGACTGTAAGGATCTCAAACTCAAAACTTTACTTATAATAATCCTCCATCTAAGTTAATTAATCATGTTGCTTGAACCTAAAACTGAACGCATGAATAATTAATAAACACATTTAGTGTCGACAAATGTAGGTTAGCCAATTAATCATGACAATGTTCTCACTTTCTTGTAGTTTGAATCCCTCTTACCGTAATTAGAATATCTTTTTGGTAAACCAAAAAAAAAAGGGACGTAGTTCTCATATGCACATGTTTGTTGATCAAATTAAAATGGCATGCGGTGTGCTCACTTTCAGATTCCGAATGGGTTGGGCTTACTTTTTGGATCAGCTCAACTGCTTCTCTATGCCACATACTACAAGAACACTAAAAGACTGATGGCAGAAAAAAAAGCCAGACAATTGAGTTTGACAGAGGTGGTTTCCGGCAGAGATGAACCCAAAAAGATAGGCCGCATTCATCACAACGGCCGTGCTCCCTCTCAGAACAACGGGGCATGATCAACGGCACCGTTTAAGTCTCTGCTGTTCGATAAGTCAAACGAGCAGGGACCCCGTCAAAGATCTACAAGTTTTTTTTTTTGAACAAACGAAGGAGCTACAAGTTTTAGCTCGTCTACGATGTTACAAAATGTCGTACAAATAGTTTTATTTCATAACGCATGCATTAAGAGTCTCGTATGCGACTCTGTGGCATGATTGAACATTATACTTATGCCATACGAAGTTGTGGATCTCATAATTCAAGGCACAAGCCTTGTATGGAAAGCAATTTGTTTGCGACTGTATTTGTATGTATACTTTATTGTACAGGCAATATTCGCGGTGGGGGAATCGAACACTTGATCTCGTGTGCAGGGATAAATACATTGTACCACTTGGGCTACGAGAACGTTGTATTTTGTGGCCGTATTTTTGGGTAGCTAGCGCCGTATGCTCTTGACAATGATACTTCAGAGAGCTGCAATTTTGAGACTAAGGGAGCTAATACCAGAACATATATATATATATATATATATATATATATATATCAATTGTAATGTAATTGAGGTACTGAGGGAGCAAAACTGAAGCAAACCTCGAAGAATCTATACCTATACCTTGGCAAGAACAAAAGAGAAAGTACAAAACTTATCCCTTCACCTGAAAACTAACCATATTTTACAATTTAATCATCATCCTTACGCGTTCCAGCAAGAGCTCCCGAGATGGGACATTATGTCATGAACCGAGAGTCTGATCATATTGCTGCCTGATGTTCTACAAACTTCCATACACTCCTGCAGATCTGCATCACAGGCTACCAGAACCCGTTCAAGGTCATCATCCACATATTTGATGTCGAATGTGCCCACTTCCAGTTTTAATCTCTTTGCCACTGCCTCTTTCAGCTCCACAATACCTGAACTCATCGACACACGAAACCTAATAATGTCTTCTTTATATGTCGCCTTTATGATTACACTCTTCATTTCTTGCCTGCCCATGATATCTGGCATTGTGTTGGATAGCTTGGGAGCTGAATCCAAAAATGGAGGGTTTGTGTTACAAGCTTCTCGAACTTGCTCGTCCATTATTGTGTCTGCCAAAGGACACAGATTTCTCAAATCTTTTGAACTTCCAGCATCCCCTAATAGCATTCCTCTACACGGTTCCTCAGGTTCTGCCATCAGGAGAGCATCGGGGATTGAGCATGCAACTAATAAATTTGATTCCTCTGTTGTTCGAACTGCTGATTGAGGGGAGCCATTTACTTCAATACATTGTTCATGGATGAAAGGAACAAAGGGATCGTTTACCACGGCAATTCCATTTCCAGGACTACCTTGGCATGAACCATGAGAAGTAGGGGTACCAGCACTTGCCTCCCTTGAGCTGCTTCCTGTGTTGGATGTGTTTGAACCTTTACCCCTGTCTTGCAGAAACCTGTTATGTTCTGGAACAAGTTCCTCGTGACTCAGTATCCACCCATCTAACAAATGATTGTCAATCCCAGCCTGCCCCTCTGTTCCTGGTGAAGTAGAGGTGGTTGAGTCTTTCTTTTCTCCAGAAACTTCACAAGGTTTAGAGCTTGGTGAACCTTGTTTATTAGAACCATTTAAATTACAAGGCTGAGAAATGGAGCCAGCAGCAACCGGACGTGGACTTGCAGTAAGAGGAGTTAAACCAAATGCTCCTTCAGCACCTTGAACTGAATCAATTACGCGCTGTAGCTTAGTGAGAGAACGGTTGACCTTCTTGATCTTGCGAGATGGCCAGCGGGAGATTCCATGATGTCTGCAGATGCGTTTCATTGTAGTGGGGCAAACTGCAAAACAATAATTTATTTCAGAACAACTTATCACAATTGCTACTGAAAACCAATCGATCCAACATTTTAGCCACAGATTTTAGCATCTGTTGACACAACATGAGCATAACTGCAGGAAACAATATGATATACACGCGTAAGCATACCTCCGAGACTCTTTGCAGCATCTTTAAGACTCCCTGCAAAATATTGTTGGAGAACCTCTAGACTAATTGATTTCTCTGCTTTTCCACGCTTCTTCTCCGGTCTCTTTTTTATGTCTTTATTCTCTGGGAGAGAAATATTGTTTTCTCCACCTTCATGAACAGGATTTCTCTCATCATTTACAACATCATATACTACCTTTAACTGTGGTTTCGATGAATCTAGTTGTACCATCTCTTCTCTGTTAGGTAAGGCAGGCCCTGGTGGTGATTCCACAGAATGGGGTATCAGTATACATTCAAGTCTTGTGGCAAGCCCGTTATTTGTAGAAACTTGAACAATTTCAACTATTCCCTCCTCTTCAAGTACAATTCCAGAAGCAACACTGAGACTCCGGAAATCATTCTTCATTATCGCCAATATGGAGCCCAACAAAGTTTGTTGTTCATGACTGTCCGTGATACTTGGCGGCAGAAAAAATTCTAGAATATAATCATCATTTCCAGTATGAGTGCTCTGTAAGCAGATAGCAAAAGAGCTGGCTAAACCAAACATGCGGGCATAGTGTACTAAAGGGTACTCAGTTTTGCAGAACTGGGTAATGTCTCCGCAGAAGCATGCGTTACGGGATGAAAATGCCCTCCCAGCAACCCCCTGACCCTTTTGTAAGTGATGTTCAACGCAGGCATCTCGAAAACGCCACATATGAGCATCTATAATGTAGAATGCAACATCAGTTGTGGACATGGAGACCTGTTCCATGCAACTTCCATCAAAGCTAGTACAGCTCTTCTTCAGGCCTCCGCCATAAGCCAAAACACTTCGATGCATACAGGGAACCCACGTCTGAGCAAGTGGTAATTTGTAAGTTTCACATACCACTGTCAGTATCTTCAAGATTTCAGCCAACGCAGTTTGGCGACCTTCATTGCATATTTGAATCTGGTTACAAGTGGCAAGCATATATCTGTGAGAACGAAGGAGGAAGAAATGAAAGAAAAGTTTCCTATTTATTTTCTTGTTTTCATTAAGAAAACCATACTTAGGCACATATCATTATTGCAGCTCACCTGCCTGCTTGGATGATCCAGTATCTCTGAACTTTTCAAGCTTACCGCCTGCAGGAGAACGAAATTACGTCACTGACAAATCTCTTGATGTTTGATATTAACTTAAGCAACTATATTGTATATTCCATGGGGAGTGATTTCTGCACTCCTTTTCACCTTTTGCACACCCCCTCTTAGTTCTGGCCATTGATTCTCCTTTGCTTTGTTCAAACCAATGGCTGGGGTGTGCAAGAGGTGGAAAAAGGTATCCAAAATCATTTTCCTATTCCCATAACAAAAACCATCCGTCATGTACCATTTACCAAATAATTAGAGTAAAGCTTGTTTCAGAGGAGAACATCACACAAAATGCAATATATATGCATAGAAAAGAAGAGAGTAACCCCCACCTCAAGTGCTTTGCAAACTTTATCAACCTCGGGACCACAGTTGATAATAGGAGAAGTCATTATGAGCTCAAGTACACCAGCACAAGACCGTCCAGAAGGCTCAAACACGGGCAAAGCTAAGGTTCCCTGAACATTGTAATGCTGAGCATGACCAAGCCGTGGATACTCTTTAATGGAGTAGTACTGAACATTTGGAGTCCATTCGGGCAATTTATGCTGGAAAACGCGGCCAGGAAGCCCAAGCATTCCATCACTCTCCCCACCCACAGAAAACATATACATCAGAGAGGCCATCCTATACTGATGAAGTCCAATATTATGTTGATCAAGGACAAACGGCTGCCCTGAAGTTGTGAGTACATACCGATTCCCGTCCTTTACTGGTACCCAAACCTGAGCTAGAACATGTTGGTCAGTCAATTCCTTGAGGTACCTAAGTGCTTGAGTGATCTTCTCTTTAAATAAACCATAACCATCTGAACTTTCAACAGGTTCCAGTCCCGAAAACAGCGATGGAAGCAGTCTGTTGTCCTTGTTCTCTGTTGACCTTTGTGTTACGGAATTAGAATTACCTGTATTTTTGTGATATTGTAAAAGAGAAAACTCAAATGAGTGAACCTCTGACTGCTACTCTAGAACTGCAAAATGCTAAACGAACAATATCCTATTTGGTTTGTAACTGGATGGCACAAAGTAAGCCAATTAAAACTGCTTTAAATTCCTATACGAATTCTCAGGCCAAAAAGAAAAAAATTCCTAGACAATCTTGGAGTCTCTCAACTCTTTCTATTTAGAATCTTAGATGGCTGATTTCAAAACCTCAGGATATTCAGAACAGATAGATAGATTAAAGAATAAAAATCCCCAGTTCCAAAGAGACCAAAGTCTACAAATTTAAGGGCTCATTTGGGACTACTTCTGCAGGAAGCACTTCTGTTCAAAAGCAGTTGTATTATAAACATGTCGAAATTTTATCAAAACTCCAAGTGCTTGCTACCTAAAGAAGCACCTAGACTTCTCCAAAAAGCGCTTCTATGACCCATACACGCTTTTAAGGTTATATGACAACCATAATTAAGCACTTTGAGTTACCAGATAGTACTTTTAGCCCTTCCTGATTGAGCAGGAATGACAAAATGTAACCTTTTGAGTATAACAAGCTGTTTGGTTACAGAGAAAACATTTTTTGACCAATAAAAGTGATTGTAGCTTAATTCTCACAGAAAGTTACCAAAGTCAATGTAATTAGTCTCTAATTAAAATCAAATTTCATACAAAACAAAGGAAAGCAATTGTTCAGCTAAATCAAACACAGTAATTACACAAACTTCGAACAGATTTCTGGTTCAACAAAACCAAATTCAATAGCAATACAGCATAAACAGATTAACCCAGAAAACCAAAACCACAAGAACCTCAAAAACTTCCAACTCTCCAAAGAAAACTCACAGGAAACGACTTGAGAAGGGTCAGAGAGATCTTGACCAACATGCCTGGCGAGCTTATCGTCACCATCGACATCGCCGTCGGGAAAAGCCCACAGAGGGGTACAGGGCTGGTCATTGGACGGCAACAAAAGCGGCGATGTGGGGTTCGAGAGGAAGTGATTCGGATCCAACGGCCAGAAGGCGTCGAGGTCGAGATCAAAGTCCATGAGAGCAGCCTCTCGTTCGTTCTTTGGCTTCGGCGGAATGGCTGGCGCTTGGGTTTCGTCTTCAGGATCGGACATTTTCCGGGAAAGCGTTTGTTTTGTTTTTTTCCGGGAAAGTTTTAATCTTTACTGGAAAGAAAGACATGGGTTGTGGTAGAAAGAGAGGAGTGTTATCAGCAAACGTTACAATTCGCGGCGTCTCAGTGTGATTCCATGGAATCCATGAGTTGTTTAATTTCTTTATTTGTTTTTTTATTCCAACTTGCAGTTGGGACCTTGGAGGCTTTGAATAAAAGTATTGGGAAAAAGATCTGCTGTTACAATTAACCACCAATTTGGTCGACATGAGAAATATGGGAAAAAAAAAGTCGCACATGGTGGCCGATTCGCTAACTCTTGACCGTTCATGCATAGTTAATAGTCGTTTACTAAATTAAAACAGGTAACAAATTGACAGGTTAAACGATACCTTGATATTTTTTCAAGTTTTTTTTCCCATTTTGATATGTCAAATTTTAAATTATACTAAACTTTAAACAAATAAAAAGCACAGTTAATCAACAATCACTTATAATAAATGTTTAAATAAATAACAAAATTAATAATAAGTATTTGAAGGTGCCTGTGAAATTTGATACAACCCCTCTTGTTGCCAATCCATGTCATACCATACAGAAATTAGCATTTCGGTTGGAAAACAGTTGTGTTGGCTTTTTTTTTAATGTTATTGCTGATGTGGACAAACAGTTGGAAAACAGTTGTGTTGACATTTCGGTTGGAAATTAGCTTAAATTTATTCTTTAATAATCTCAGGCTAAAAAAATTTAGGCTATAAGAGTTGGAACAGAAAAGTTGTTTCCGAGCTAAAACCTAAATTTTATGGACTAAAAATTTTAGATTTTAGCTCAAGGGTTAGAAATGGTCTAAGAATGTTAAAACACTCTCTCCCAGCTAACAAACGTTACAGGACTTAAGAAAGTGACTGATGATATCTATTTTTCCCATGTTTTTTTTTTTTTTTTAAGATTTATAGCCACATCGAGAATTGCTGCCCACTTTCCGCTTAATTCACTCTTGCCTATCCAAATCAATTATTTTTTCAATAGTGCATTTCTTCTATTTGGGTTCACAGAAAATCATCTAATTTGTTTCATTTTAGTGCTCGTGAACTTACTGTTAAGTCTGGGAAGGAATCATACTTTTTGACGCAGATACATTCGGAGACGATGCATTCATCTATGCATTTATATCTAAATAAAAATTGATGCATTCTCAGTTAGAAGTAAATTTGAGTTTGGCTTTGTTACCTAGGATCATAATAAATTCTTAACTAGGCTCACATGGCAAAGCCACTAAGGGACCAGAAGTTATGTGCCGATTCTGATCATTGTGTAAGAAATTTCTAGCGGCCTTAAGTTTGTAGGTGTAGAATTGTGAGACATGAGGAAGAAGATGAATTGTCCTCGCGAAAAAGTTGAGTCGAACGACGTCGTATCTTATATTTTTCTAACAGTTTTGTTTGTTTTGTCTTTGTGGTTTAGTGAAAATTAAGGATGGAGTTTTAAAATCAACTTTAATGTTATTTCTTAAGCAACCTAATCAACTATTATTTGCAACCCTCCTTCTTGCCTTACTTTTTCTGTCAAACGATTAAAACCAGATTTCTTTGCATTTTCTTTCTATAATTTCAATTGTTTTTTAGTTATTACCCTGCTCTCTACCTCCCACTTACTTGTAGTATACACTTCTTTTTATTCTCCTTATTAAATTTAAAGGGTCTTTCAGTTTTGTGAGATTACTTCAATTACTCATGTAATGAGTTTGAGCCTTTTTCTCAATACATATATGAAAGACCCTCTCTCACAAAGAATTATGGCTCCACCACTAAAGCTCAACGTATTGAGGTTATTGAGATTCAATCTTTTCATCTTATATTTCCTTGTAAGCCTAGATGGATAGGCAATTTTTGGATGTTAAAGTAAAAGTAAGAGTTTATTCTCTTCCGTTCTCTCAACTTGGGTATTATGTAGGAATCAACAAGTTATAGATTTCCTTTGTTCTTGGCTATTCTCATCCGTCAGGATAAACAAGAATTAAGGGTTTATTGTGTTCTAAATTTTGTTCCTTTTTAATTCAACATCCAAAAATTTCCCAGCCATCTAGGCTTACAAGGAAATATAAGATGAAAAGGCGAACCGCAATAGCTCAATATATTGAGCCTAGTCAGGAGTTTATTATGACCCAAGGTAATAATGTTAAACCCAAAATTACTCATAATACAATGCATGAATACTTATTTAGATAGAAATGAATAGATTAATGCATCTTACCCCATTGTATTTGCGTCACATTTACTTCAATTTTATATTAGTTTTCTTCCCTGAGCTCTCATATTAGTTTCTTTTGTCCTCCAACTTAATTATCCGTTGCATGAGTGGTCATATCGTCAAATTTGTCTTTTTATCCCATCAAATGTAAGGGTATAGTGGTCTTTTCATACAAAAAAAATATCTAATTTCCTTAAAAAAAAAGAAGAAGATCTTGGCTCCTTAAGGTTAAGGAGGAGTTCCTCCTTACAATATTTCGTGGTCTATTCACATAATTTTGTACTTATTATTAGAACTGTTCATATTGTAAACCATTATATAAAGATCATCTCTGCAAACAATCAATTAAAACTAAGATCATTTAGTTAGTCCTTTAGGAGTTACAATTATAAGCATGAAATTCAGTGAATAAGTCATGAGATATTTTAATAAGGAATTCCTCCTCAATCCTTGAGGAACCAAGTTTTTCTCTTTAAAAACTTTATTTATTTTTTTATTTTTTAATGAAATTCCTATTTTATGCCTTAACTTAATGGAAACATTGATGGGGTTAATGAAAATGACTACTAATGCAACAAAAAACATAATTCGACAGGAGAAACCATTAGTAGAGTTCATGGAAGAAAACTAAACTCGTAGTATAGATTATGAACATTTGCTACAATTTAGCCTTCATATTTCTATAGTCATATATTGAAAATTTTTTGAGGTTTCACCATAGAGTTATTTGCCAACATGGTTTAGGATTGTGGTGCTTTAAAAAAAAAAAAAAACAGCTTATTAAAAAATCCAGAACGTTAAATGTGTTTGGTAAAACAAAAAATTTTTTTTTTTTTTTTTAAACTATTGTCAATGAAAATAGAAAAGCAAAAGCAAGGTCTACCATACTTCTAAACAAAGTGTTTTTTTTTTTTTCAAAGAATATTAATCAACGCTTTTTTTAATGAAATTTTCAAATAGCAAGTATACCCCCACATATTTTACAAAATTACAATAATGTGCACCATAATTATGTTACCTTGTGCACCATAATAATAAACTTTAAACGAATAAAAAGCGCAGTCAATCAACAATCACTTATAATAAATGTGACATCCCACATCGTCTAGGGGAGTGATCCTTATATGTATATTCCCATCCCTACCTAGCATAAGGCCTTTTGGGAGCTCACTGGCTTCGGGTTCCGTAGGAACTCCGAAGTTAAGTGAGAAGAGGGCTAGAGCAATCCCATGATGGGTGACCCACTGGGCAGTTGCTCGTGAGTTCCCAAAAATAAAACCGTGAGGGAATGGTAAGCCCAAAGCGGACAATATCGTGCTACGATGGAGTTGGGCCGGGGAAGTGGTCCCGCCTGGGCGGGGATGTGACAAATTTGGTATAAGAGCCTAACCCTGACCGTGGTGTGCCGACGAGGAAGTCAGGCCCCTAAGGGGGGTGGATTGTGACATCCCACATCGTCCAGGGGAGTGATCCTTATATGTATATTCCCATCCCTACCTAGCACGAGGCCTTTTGGGAGCTCACTGGCTTCAGTTTCCGTAGGAACTTCGAAGTTAAGCGAGAAGAGGGCTAGAGCAATCTCATGATGGGTGACCCACTGGGAAGTTGCTCGTGAGTTTCCAAAAACAAAACTGTGAGGGAATGGTAAGCCTAAAGCGGACAATATCGTGCTACGGTGGAGTTGGGCCCGGGAAGTGGTCCTGCCCGGGCCGGGATGTGACAATAAATGTTTAAACAAATAACAAAATTAATAATAGGTATTTGAAGGTGCTGTGAAATTTGACACAACCCCTCTTGTTGCCAATCCATGTCATACCATACAAAAATTGGCATTTCGGTTGGAAAACAATTGTGTTGGTTTTTTTTTTTTTTTTTTTTTTTAAATGTTATTGTTGATGTGGACTTTTTGACATATTCTTTGTAGATGCTCTTAGTAGCTAATAATTACTGTATGAGTATGATCGATAACATAATTCTGGTGCACATTATTGTTTGGATAATATTTCTCTCTTATGTGACATCATTTCATTATCTAAATTTTCATAATTGTAATTGTTAGTTATCATTATTTAAAAATCATTGTAGAAAACCTCATTTCATTTAAAGACTGTATTCATTCACGTGAATTGAATAAAATTGATTGTTCATTACTTGTTATCATAATTATCAATTTACACATGTACATGACTAAGTATTGTCCTTCTAGTCTTTACAACAAGATACATGTTTGGTGTCTTCTTTAGTTTTTTTTACATATTCTTTCAACTCTTAAATAATTTGGAGAACAAGAACAGAATTCTTGCTGTTTTAAGTTGTATGTTTAGTACGTATTTAATTTTCCTCTGAATCACAACAATGATATAAGTTTTATAAATTTGCTTTGTCACTCATGTGAATTTGAGTAAAATTTAATCTTAACGTGTTATAATTTGAACATAAGTTCACGTTGATGTACTATCACATTAATAATTTTTTCCCAGAGAAGAAACAAAAGGAGGTGTGAAAAAGTAAGTGGCCACAGCCAATAAGGCAATTAATTTAAAGTTAATCCCAATTTTGGCTAATGACATGATGATCCCAACTATTGTTGTTTTTTTTAACAAAGTGTCAAACTTTTCAGAAAAAGAAAAAGCTAATAGACTAGTGACAATGGCAGTTTCTTAAACAAAGGAGCATTTAGCTTCCCAAAATGTTAATCAGCTTTCTTAATGATATGGATTAAGCTTATTTAATTATTAAGAATGGCAATAATGGTTGGTTTTAGTTTGATTATCTGCAAGTTGACGTTCAAATTATAGAATAATACAGTTGTTTATTTGGACATCATCGATTAAAATATAGGTTATTTGTACATAATTGGATCCATTAGAGACTACGACAAATCCAATTGCATCCACTAATATATTGATTACTAAGATGTCACTAATTTGGTAGCACAATACCATACGTTTTACTTTTTCTTCAATTTTTTTTTTTGAACAAACAAAATTATTTACACTAAAGGAAGGGAGGTGAGTTTAAAAAAGTGACACGTTGTGTTTTATAAAATAGATTGATACATAAACGTAGTTTAGAGTATAATATTAAAAGATAAGTTACGTGTCAAAAACAATTGAACAATAACATCACATGACGATGAGACTATGACTTCCCACTGTTGCCTTTTGTGCAATCGAAATTAACGATTCTGGTTGGCTTACATGGATCCACTTGTGCACTTGTCACCCAGCAAGTTGTGTTTGTTGGCCGGTGCGTATACGATCCTGTTGCGGCTTGTGGAAATCAGGGTTAGACCTGGCAAACGGGTCGTGTCTGTCGTGTTTGTGTCGTTTTCGTGTAACACCTGTTATCTTAACGGGTCGTGTCGTGTCACACCCGTTATCTTAACGGGTCCTTAACAGGTCGTGTCACTTTACCCAACGGGTAAAGTGACCCGACCCGTTATGACCCGTTAAGAAAAAAATATATATTTTTTTAAATTTGCACATACCACACATTGCGACATAAATATTACTTGAAAACATTAAAACATTTCTCGTTCAAGTACTATATCTACACTCGAAAATGAAAGCCTAATAAAAAAAATAATACATACACTACTAATCTATTACAAATATTAAATGTGCAAGGATAAAGAGTTTTTGTTTTTAAGATTGACTAACACTTAGAGTTTATTTATACTTTTATTAAGTATAACATAAGATTTTGTGGTATCCACTTGTGTAAATATTTTAAATTGAAGATCGAATTCATTCATTGTATTCATATAGGGTCAAGGAGTGTAGTTATAAAAAATCATCAAAATCGGAGTTAAAATAACCGTTAAATCGTGATTTTTCGTTTATAACCGTTGAAAAGCTTTGTCCCGTTACTTGATCTCTGAATGTTTTTTTTTTGTGATTTTTTGCTGATGTGATCTCCAAGCATATACAAACAATTTTGATGGTTTGGATCGTTGAAATTAGTTTTGGAGAATTCGTAAAACAATAGATTGACTAACACTTAGAGTTTATTTATACTTTTATTAAGTATAACATAAGATTTTGTGGTATCCACTTGTGTAAATATTTTAAATTGAAGATCGAATTCATTCATTGTATTCATATAGGGTCAAGGAGTGTAGTTATAAAAAATCATCAAAATCGGAGTTAAAATAACCGTTAAATCGTGATTTTTCGTTTATAACCGTTGAAAAGCTTTGTCCCGTTACTTGATCTCTGAATGTTTTTTTTTTTGTGATTTTTCGCTAATGTGATCTCCAAGCATATACAAACAATTTTGACGGTTTGGATCGTTGAAATTAGTTTTGGAGAATTCGTAAAACGATAGATTGACTAACACTTAGAGTTTATTTATACTTAGATTCACCACTTCTATTAATTTTCATTTTTCCCTCTCTTTTTTGTTTCCTTTTCAACTTTTTCTTATCATTTTCACTTTTCCCTCCAACATCTTTCCCTAATTGAATTCCCTCACTTTTTTGTTTTATTTTCAACTTTTCTTAACATTTTCATTCTCCCTCCATTTTTTTTTTCAAAAAGGGCGGCAAGTTGGCAAATGGCAATGGCAAGAAATTGATTATTGAAATTTGAGAATGGAAACAAATCACATATGAGTCCTGACGCATCAAATTTCAATGGATGCAAAATCATGCAAATATGCAATGCATGATCATGCATATTAAATTATTAATTAATAATTATTATAGTTTTTATAAAATTTAATATATATATATATATATATATATATATAATTAGAATAGATAGACTTAATATTTTGGGGGTATAATTATTATAGTATATATAATTATTATAATTATTATAAATTTTATAGTTAATTTAATATATATATATATATATATATATATTTATTATAATTTTTAGGGGTATAAAATTGTAAAATTAATGTATATAATTATTACAGTATTTTTTGAGGGTTATAAAATTATAAAAATAATATTCTGCTTATCGTGTATCGTGTTTACCCACGTGTATACCCGACCCAACCCGTTATCTTAACAGGTGCTTATCGGGTTACCCGATAAGACCCGATTCGTTATCGTGTCGACCCAAACACCTGTTAATTTCGTGTCGTGTCGTGTCGGGTTATCGGGTCGTGTCAGAAATTGCCAGGTCTAATCAGGGTGCACAAAGCCGCGTATCTTGTCTAAATTTGGACCCCAAATAAGTGGCAGTGTCGTGGGATGAGATTTTACCAA
Source organism: Pyrus communis (assembly GCF_041283825.1). NCBI lineage: Eukaryota > Viridiplantae > Streptophyta > Magnoliopsida > Rosales > Rosaceae > Pyrus > Pyrus communis. Next base: position 8,123,740 of record NC_142570.1, read on the forward strand.
AAGTTTACATTCGATTCTTGACAACACTTTTCATGCCAATATCTGGTTTGACAAGGTTAAACCGTAAAAACGTCACACGCAAAAACAGTATATTGCACGAGGGTTGCTAGCTACCTTTCCCTTTTGCCTTTTCCAACTTGCCTTCCCCACTCATTTCTTGACACCTTCAGAAGGATCGATGTCCGCAAACGAAGAAACATGAAACTGATTTCAATTCATTCGTAAAAATAGCTGTGTTAACAATAATCTATGTACATATCATCAATCTGCAGGTAATATTAGTTTTTGTCGCAAAATTAAACTGCCAACTACAGGTTTAAATCACATGTAAGCGAGACACCTATTCTGTAACCCACTGGCATTGCAGTTGGTACGAAATCAGGTCAAGAACAAGAACAAAAGGGGTGCGTTAGGACAGAAAGACAAACGAACGAAGAGATGCAGCTGCTTCCCGGAGCACAAAAGCAATACCTGCTCAGAAAAATATAATTGAGATCCCCATCGTAAAGCATCCAGCCGCAACCCAAGGGCTCAGGCGTTCACCTGTTTCACGTACCCAAAAAATTAATCCACCACATAAATGGAATAGACAACTGAAACTATTCTAGCAGCCTTCCAGTTAAAAAAAAACAGAACCTTGATAACATACCGATTCTAGCCGCCTTCCAGAAAAATCCCCGAAATCTGCCAAGACGAGGAACAAAATCAGAACACGGCTTGATCTTGAAGTTTGACATATCATATAAAGACATGGACGCGTGAAGGAAAAGTAAAACACAAAGATCATTGGTTGGAGGAAAAATACATAAATGTCGGAATCAAATAAGTAGAACCAATGCAAGTACACCTAACTACACAATTCTTGCAGGGTGAGCAGTTGAATACGCAACTTTTAGAAATCATAGTCCAAATACCGAACATCTTGCTCGTGCGCATCCAGTTTGCAAAACTACACCCTTTTCCTCGTTACGTTGAAGGGAAGCAAACTTTAGACCTATCCTCATCCTAACCCCTTACCCCTCGCTCCTTACTTGGGCTAACCGCAAGTGCTTAAAAAATCACAACCCTTTTGTTTTTAAGCAATTCTACTCTAATAAACCGATGCTAAACGCAACACCCGGGCAGGATTAACATTTACATTAAGTGGAAGCCTTTTAAGGGAAGGGATCCCCATTTTTTTTTTTTTTTATAAAAATAGGGATTAGTTGTGAGGTCTACACCACATCGAACTTTAACAATTCGAACCGTCTATTTTTCAAGTTGTACCTCATCCTTGCAAAATATTAGCCAAATTGGAAATATTTAAGACATCTAATTGGGTTCTAAGAAATGAACGAATACTTTGTTATAAAGAAACAATGAAATTTGATCTTGTTAATTAAATAGGCAAATCGTTTCGGATTGAATTGAATATTTGTAAGGATGATCTATGAATCGAGACTAACAAAATAGATTGTTCGAATTGTTAAAATTCGATATGGAGTGGATTCCACACCTAATTTCCATTTTTTTAAAAAAATTGGGAATCCCTTCGTATAAAGGGCCTGGACATTAATTTTTCTTAACCTCAACTAACAACGTGCATAGGCAATAATGATTAGGGATGTGATATCCACGTACCTTATTTTACTTCTCACATATCTTTTTAATTTTCAGCCTTCGGATCGAATGAATTGAATAAGATCAATGGACAGAAATTATTAAGGGATGTGTGATTGTGAGAAGTAAAATGATCCACACACCCCTATTGATTAAATGTTGAAAAATGCTTCAATGCATACAATTGGATTATGCTAAACTTTCATTAAACACACACTAATCAAAGCATTAAACACACAGATATACAAAATTAGAGAAGCCATGGGAAGTGAGACCACTGACCCAGTTTTCTGCTCCAGGACGGCCGGAAACTGCATCTTCACGAAGGTGCACGTGCAAATCACGAGCAGCACCACCGTCAAGAACGAATTGAAGTTGAAAAGCGCCGACTGCATACCATAACCAAAAAACCCAAATCAAAAACCCTAATTTGTAATCATAAACACAAAATTTCAATCAAATTAGAAAACATCGATAAGAAAATTCACCGACTATTACCATGTTTCGATTCCGAGTCTTCGATTTCGTACGGATCTACGAGAAAGATCGGAGATCTGGGCAAAACCGAAGATTTCCGAGAGCTCAGCGCTTCTAACTTGAAAGAGAACACATACAAAGTTGAAGAAGTTTAAACGACGAGTCGCTTGTACGGAGGTATCCAAATTTACTGAAGTGCCCATGTACTTGGTTTAAATTACGAAGCTGAGCACCGCCAATTTGAAAATTTTAGATGCGAGTCCCCCGCCATAAGAAAACCAAACGCTCTTTCTTTTGATTCGATCATTTTCTAAAAATCTCGGTCGCTCTCTCTCGGAGGACACTGAGAGTGAGAAGGCGGCGGTGATGGTGGAGGTGAAGCGGTGGAGCGTGACCTACACGAAGCACATGAAGCAGAAGCGCAAGGTCTACCAGGACGGCTCCTTAGAGCTCAACTCCTCCACCAATAAGGTAACTTAATTCGCAATTTCTCTGAATTAATTCCATTTAAACCGGAATTCTGTGATTAATTTTCCACTCTGGTGTGAAGATGTTGCTGTTTGACGACTGCGAGAAGCTCCTGGAGTGCAGGATCTTGAAGAAAGACGAACAAGTCAGCAGCGGCGAAACTCTCACGTTCAATTCTTTTCTCGTTGACGTGAACGAAGCCTTATCGGCTGACGGAGATCTAAAACCTGTACCTGGTTTCAATTCTCGGGCAAAAGATGAGAAGCGCGCAAAGCCGTTTGTGATTTCCAGTTTAGTTTCTAATTGCTAATTGTTATCTCAAGTCAGTTTTGTGCAATTTCATAGCATTGTACATTTTTGGCTTTTGTAATTATAATCACCGACACCGGTTTTGTGATTTATACAGGGAATAAGCCACAGATAAGTATGAGTCCGTCGCAAAAGATTATCAGAGGTTAGTGTAACGCTTTACTCATTCTGATCTCATTTCATATAGAAAATCACGGCAAACTGGTTTGAGCTATTGTCACAAGAATATTAGGAATGTTGTGTAGCAGCGGTAACTGATGAAGCGTTGTATTCAGTTTGGTTGTGGTTTTCGAGCATCAAACGTTTTCAATGCGTCCAGTGTTTCTGTGTCTTTGCCATTTGGTATTGATTGTGTTACAATCAAAGCTATTATGTGAGCTTGTTGAGTTTATAACATGACACACATGTAACACATTTATTCACATTTTAGAGTTTAAGAGTAGGGGACTACACAAGTATGGCGCAGGACAGAGTAGTCCAGAAACGACGAATACTACCAAAACAGGTTAGTTTGTGAGTTAGTAGCTTTATTTATACAAATGCAATTTTAACTATAAAATGTTGAAGTATAACATCATTTTGTTAGTTCTGCACTGTCAGATGTTTACTAGCATTTATCTGGGGTTTCTTGCTTCACATTTGACATACTTATTAATTTCGTTACAATGAAGAGTGGCAGGTTTTGTACACCACCCAACTAACTCAAAAGGCCAAGAAGTATCATGATGGTTTCTTACAGTTTTCGACTTCTGGGTCTTATGGAAAGCAGGTTGCGTTACTACCTGTCTATTCTTCTTTGCAAGTCCCATTTATCTCAATGGATGGCCATTCAACCATCTTCGTTTTACTTTTTTAGTTATCAATCTCAAATTTTGCCCCTTAAATTCTAAAGTCACTCAGTTATGTAAGTAGAATTTCTTTGTTGCCCTGTGTGTGTGTGTGATTGCAAATGAGTTTACCTAAGGAAAACTTGAGGATCCCTGGCATTACCTTTTATCTTTCTGTTCAGATAATACTGTTAGATGCAAGCAGGAATCAAATAGAGTGCAGGTTCCTTAAGAAAGATGAAGTGGTAGCTTCCGGTGAATCAATAAGATTTGATGCTCATTTAGTTGAAATTGGAGAATGTGAAGGAGATCGTAAACCTGTAGCAGATTTGCCTATAAGAGAAAACAAACATAATGTTGTCGCTGAGGCAGGAATAAACCTTGAACAGGGTAATGGTATTATCACCAATAAAGGTGCTGGAAAAGGTTAGTAAGTGAAAGGTTTTCTCTTTTAAATTGAACTTTTGCATCTCTAAAGTGACTTCTTAAAGTTTTTTTCTCCATTGATCCTATCTTACCCACCCCTAATGATATGGTCCCAGGCTGACAACTCCCTTTGTTTTCTGTTCTAACATAGAATGGAAGGTCCTCTACACTACACAAATAACTCAAAAGGCCAAAAAGTACCATGATGGTTTTTTAAAGCTCGCATTGTGTGGCTCCCAAAGGAGGCAGGTATATATATTTTGAAACTATTGATGTTTACACAATGTTATCATCTTGTCCTCACACCCAACTATGTATGATATATTTGATTGTCAAAGTTGATTTTGTTTTCATTGCTGGTTTCACTTTCTACCAAATTTGATGAATACTTGTTCTGTTGTGGATGTTGGTTTCATATCTATGAGCCGTATCTACTGAATGTGATGCATCACATGGTCCCGTCCATTCCTTGCTTGGAATCACATATCCTTTAAGAGTTGCATCATTTTCATGGGCTAATGAATTCAAACTAGCTTCCAACTTTCTGTATCATTATACACTTGTCAGGTTAGTTTATTTAGTGAAGATAAAACCATGCTGAGTGGTAAGCACATCAGTTTGTCTGAAGATATAAGACAAGGTTGTATGTTTGAGCTACCAAAATATCTGGTGGAGGTCGGTGAACCTTATGCTAGTTCTGGAGGTATGGTGCTGTTCTGATACGAGTTTAGACATTGATGCTTGCTAAGGTCTTGATCATGTCTCCTGCATTTGTTTTGGCCAGAGGATGAAGGAAAGTCCGATGACAAAGATTGTTTGAAGAAAGCTTCAAACTCAAATCATAGCATCTCCAGAGTTGAGGAAACAAAACCAGGGAGGGCAGTCCCTACAAACAAGCCTTTGCGTGACGGTGAGTCTAGGGTTACCTGGGGAATCACTTACAGCAAGTTTATTGATTGTATTGACTTCAAAGATTGTCTTTCTTTTTCTTTACAGCAAGTCTAGGCCTGAGAAATTTTGATGTGTATATGTGTGTGTTTGCCTTTACTACTTAATAGATTTCTGATTATTAATCTGTTTCCATCTATGCAGCCCGTCAGATTTTGTCCATTCTCCAAAAACCTATGGCTCAGGAGAGCAAAATTTCCAGTCATGATAATAACAGCACGGCTAGGCCAGTTACCACCGCTAAGGGGTCACATGTTTCAGATGCTATAATATTGGATTCCTCTGAACCTGATCAACCGTCAAAACCACATAGAATAGCTGTGAAAATAGAACCGAGTGAAAAGATGGACACTGGAAAACCCCCTGATCTTACATCTTTCAAAGGCAAGTTTCATCAGAACATTTTAAATTTGCATCACCACTAACTGTTATATTTTCCGAAATTAGGTTTTCATTAATTAATTATGTGGAAATTCAATTTGAATCGGACTATATTCTATGCAGGCAAATCCGGCGGTAGTGGCAGGCGAGTTGCTGAGGGAGCTGACATCAGAAAAGACCAGGTTGACTGTTGTTCCGTAGTATCTATGTATAATGTATTGTCACTTTTTTCTGCTGGTGCTATTCCAATTTAAATTATCTGCAGTTCTTATCAGGGACCAAATTAGAGGAGGAATTAATTGGAACTATTAGGATTTATGTAGTTAAACCCATTCCACGGTGAAGAATTTATGACCGTGGTTATATCTCTTAATTTAGGAAGACAACATAAGTTGCAACGCTATCTTTTATTTATTTGATTTCTTGTTTTTACAATGCATTTCACTCTTTTAGCAACCGTCGGTAAACTTATGTAGCTTTGATACGATGTATTGTGTTTGCAATTGTTTCAAGCAGCAATATTCAGGCAATGTGGAAGCTGACACTAAACAGCGTGACAGAACATACGCTTCTGAGAAATCAAGTCTCAGTTCTTGTGCTTCTCATGATGCTGCTGATGAGAAAAGACCTCGTTTTGAGGAGCCTGTTTTGGAGCAAATCGAAGTATGCCCAAGTTTCGATCTTGGATTTTAAACAACTTTACCCAAGTGTCGTTCTTCTAGTCAATCGCTGTATGGCCAGTGCTTGTAAATTGTGAATTGGATGATTTTATTCACTCTCTTGCTATCTTGTGGAATAAATTACTTGCATAAAATCATGGCAAGATCCAAGAAAAGCTCGCCAACGTATATTTTCAGTGGTAATTTGTTTGTATGGAAGAAACTTTATTTTGGATAAACCATGTTTGGATGCAATTCTTGTGAACTGAAATGCTCACGGTGAAGATTGTGGGGAGTGTAATGCAGAGCAGCAGAAGACTTTTCACTGCATTAGAACATGTAGCACCTGTGATTAAGAGCATTCACTCATGCACCGAGTTTTTGTGTTTGAATCTCTTCTCCCCGAATATCGGTTGTATTAAAAAAAATTAAACAATAGAAGATGCTGACATTCCACTCATGAAAAAAGTGAGAGTGAGACTGTGAGAGACTTCTGCTTGTTGGTTTATTAGGGCATTGGCAAAATCAGTACTAAATTGTGAAAGCTGATTGTGAACAACTAGGTTTCTAATTATTTGTTGTTAAACTACTTATAACACCAACAAAGCGTGTTGTTAATATGAGCAAACGGCATAGTTGATCAAGGACACAGGATAAATATATCCACATATTATAACATGAGTAAATTAGTAACACTACGTGACAGTATGACAGTTAAATCAAAAAATTACTTTCATGCAACGGGTTTCTTTCGGAACCTTCTGCAAAATTACTTTCATAGTAAATCAATTAAAACAAGCCACTTGTCGTGGGCGTGGTGGTTTGATTAACTTCAAACATGGGTGTAGACATCAAAATTTCGGTGAAATAAATGTTTGACTAATAATTAAAATTTCAACGTTCACGTATCACATAAATTTTACACGTATCATGTAACTCAACAAAAAATCGAACAAAATCAGAAAAGTCATCAAATAGGACATGTGTCAACACTTAACAGAAATGATTTATTTCATTTGAATATTATATTCAAAATTAGGCCTTGAAAAAGTCTACAAATAAAAGCCAATTTCATTCATTTCACTTCACCAATTCACATCACACCAAAACCTTGAAGCTTTGAAACTCTAAAGCTTTCAAGCAAATCCCAAAGGATCAAGAAAGCCCTATTTGTTCTTCGTCAAATCCTCCTTCAAGATCAAGCCTCGACGGCCCTTGAAGAAATTTCCCTCAACCTTCAAGATCAAGCCCCGACATCCCTTGAAGAAAGCGTTCATCGTTTATCATCTGTTCATCCTAAGATCATGCCCCAACGGTCCTTTAGATCAACAACATTAATAAATCCACACACTCGTTCTTCAAGATCAAGCCCAAAAGCCCTTGAAGATTCGTTCATCAACTGTTCATCAAGATCAAGCCCCGAAAGCCCTTGAAGATCCGTTCATCCTAAGATCAAGCCCCGACGACTATTTGAATCAACAACATTAACAAATCCACACACCCGTTCTTCAAGATCAAGCCCAAAAGCTCCTGAAGATCCGTTCATCAACTGTTCATTAAGATCAAGCCCCGAAGGCCCTTGAAGATCCGTTCATCCTAAGATCAAGCCCCGACGGCCCTTTGGATCAACAACATCAACAAATCCGCACAACTGTTCATGCCCCCAACGGCCCTTTGGATCAACAGCTCATCCACAGATCTATACTTACGAAGATAGAATCAGAGGATCAAATTGTAAAAGAGATTGTAACCCTTAAAATCAATACAAAATATATTTTGTACACGTGTTCTTGTTTCAGGAAAATTAGTGTTTACAAATTTGGCACGCCCGGTGAGACAATCTCTACCTCTCATCTCTTTCTCCGTTAAGGAATCCGAACACACCTCAAAATCCATGGCATCAAGTAAGGAATAAGCCATTCTAGCAACCACCAAGGGAAGGATCTTGAGCACTTTCGGCGTGAACGGACAATCTATTGGCTCCACAACCGCTCCTCAACATGCCACTTCAAAGTTGGTGCCACTAAGGGAGCAAGGGGAGTATCAAAGGTGTGAGTCCATCATTAACCTGACCTCGATGGGGCATCGAAGCATGCTGCTGAGGCTCACAAGATAACATCCCAAAACGGCCAATGGGGTTCTTCGTCAGCACCCTGGATGTCTGAAGGAAAGTCATGTCTATTGGTTGCACAAGTCATGACCATCGGCGTTATCTCTATTGAAGAACAACTAGCTCAAATAAGTGAAGCAATTGCAAGGTTCACAAGGACCACAGAGGGGAAAGACTTGCAAATCACCGCACTCATCAACCGATTGGAGGCGCATCATGACAAAAAAGTTGACCGCAACCCAAAGGTTGATCCATTAAAGAGAGAAGCCGATGAAGAAAAGAAACCTATGGTGGAGAAAGTCGAGGAGAAGCCAGACCAAGCAACGACACTCATATGCTCTCTTTCCATACAACATATCCAGGACATGATTGCCAACACCGTCAGAACATAGGTGGGAGACACTTCGCAGGATGCACTGCTGTACTCAAAGCCATACACCAAAAGGGTTGATAGCTTGTGATGTCGACGGGTTATCAGCTGCCAAAATTCATACAATTCGATGGAAAGGGAAACCCAAAGCAACATGTCGCCCATTTCATTGAAACTTGCAACAATGCTGGGACGGAGTAAGACTACCTCATCAAGCAGTTCGTGCGCTCATTAAAAGGTAACGCCTTTGACTGGTACACCGACCTCAAGCCTAAGTCTATCAACAGTTGGGATCAGCTATAAAGGGAATTCCTCAACCGTTTCTACAGCACTCGCCGCACTGTAAGAATGCTGGAGCTGACCAGTACGAAACAGTGGAAGGATGAACCTGTCATCTACTACATAATAGATGACGTTCATTAAGTCTGGAGTGCAAAGATCGGCTTTCTGAAACCTCCGCCATTGAGATGTGCGTTCAAGGCATGCAATGGGGACTACACTACATCCTTCAAGGCATCAAACCACGAACCTTTGAGGAGTTAGCCACCCGCGCCCATGATATGGAGTTAAGCATCACCCATCATGGGAAGAAAGAACCGATCGCCAACTACAAGAACGACAAAGTTTTAGGACCAAAGGTGGATAAGGCTGCGTGGAAACCCACCAAGGAACCAATGACGGTCAACACAACTCCAGTCAAAATCTTTACACGAGGCAAGGCAATTCAAACGAAAGCTTTTCGTGATCAAGAGATGCGTAGATGCACTTTGAAGGAGCTTAAGGAGAAGACTTATCCATTCCTCGACTCTGATGTGGTTGCTATGTTGAAAGACTTGCTTAACAAAAAGGTGATCGGCCTACCTGAGTGCAGACGGCCAGAAGAGATGAATCGTACTGACAGTCCAAGGTACTGTAAATTCCATCGCTTCATCAGTCATTCGACGGAAAAGTGTTTTGTGCTGAAAGATCTCATCATGAAGCAGGCTTAGAAAGGAATTATCGAGCTAGATCTTGACGATGTGGTGAAGTCAAACTATACCACCGTTACTTTTGGCTCATTCGACTCAAAATCTTCACCTCAACTGCTGGAGGCATGCTCCAAAACCATGTCAGTCAAGTCAAATGAAGTTGAAGGATGGACTCATGTCACTCCAAAGAAAATGCACAAGAAGCATGCGTTTCATCCACAAGTTCACCAATCGGAAATGGGGCAAAGCAGCTTTCGTCAACCTCCAAAACTGCATGAAAGTGTTGAGGATGATGAAATTGTGACACGAAGATCGTTCATTGCCATCACGATGTGCGATTTCTTCCCCAAAGACTTCTTCAATCACTTGGTCAAGACTCTTTGCTATGAAGATTGCAAGGAATGCCTCTCTAAGATCGTTTGACAAATTCACAGAGCTTCTCGTTCGCACGAGCCTAAAAGACGACAACAAACACTTCTTGCCTGCACGAGCTGAAACTGCAAACAGCACCAAAAGCTCATTGCCTGCACGAGCTAAAATTGTAAACGGTACCAAACGCTTATTGCCTGCACGAGCTGAAACTGCAAATGACATCAAAAGCTTATTGTCCACACAAGCTTAAAAGACGACAACAAATGCTTCTGGCCCGCACGAGCATAAATTATGTACAGAAAATTCATCATCAAAATCACCATTAAAACTGTCAAAAGCAACCCATCGCTCATTTAAACTAGATTATGACTTGAATTTTTCTTTGGAAGGGTGCGTAGGCAGCTCAAACATTCAACTTCGAGTTCAATCACATCAAAATGAAAAATAAGGGTTTTATTAAAGGTTTGACTAATTAAAGTCAATTTTATTACAAGGGCAACAATTTCTTTGTACGAACAAAAAAATATATATATATATATATATATATATATATATATATATTAAAGTGAGGTCTTTCTCCACTTTAAATGCCGTCCCCAGACCAAAGTGGATGGAATCCGTCCTAAATCCAATTGGTGCAGCAATCAGGACAAATCCTTTTATTGGGCCTGGATTTGTGAGGAAGCTTGTCAAACTCCAAACAAGAACCGACTACCTTTCCAAGGTCCAGGACTCGGCCCAGCCCAATCCTGAGTCAAGTCCAACGTCCAGGCCCATCGCAGCGGTGCCAGAGGAAGCTTCTGAGAGTGGGTGTGCAAAGAGATTTACACTCTCTATGACATAGCAAGGAAACTCGACCTTGACGACTCAAAGTATGTCATCCGATGAGCCCCCGACCTCGACTCCTCTGTGATCGGCGTCGGTGAAGTGTGCAAAGTTATGATTTACATAGAAATTGCCACCATAAGATCTGGGTTTCTATTCAATCGAAGCAGGCCCACCGGTGCTCTTTCTCCACGGATTCTTGGAGCTCTGGTACTTCTGGCACCGCCAACTTCTATCTCCACAGCACATATTTTTTCTTTTCCTCTCTGCCATCTCCGTCGACTGCAGCAAGTAAAGGTAGGTTTTCTTGTTTTGCTCGCTATCATGCCCGTCGTTTGAAAAAGCCATAAACAGTGGCAGACATCATCAACATTGTTGTTACCCATCCCCAAACCGCCGGAACATGACCCGAGACCTCTTACGTGCATCACGACTCGACTTGGGCTTCGACCTGCGGATCTAGTAATGGCAGACCTTCCTCTGCGACACATCTTCCTTCTCGGCACCAACCTTTCCGTTAGCTTCAGCTCCGGCAAGACCAAGTTCGAGCGTTGGTGGTTCATCGACGTACAAGGCGGTGCAACTTCTGAAGTCCCAAGGCTTGAAGCGGGTCAAGGTCTTTGACTCCGACCCGGCCGTGCTTCAGGCCCTAACTGGATCGGACATCAAGGTCACCGTCGACCTCCTTCTCCACTTTACTCCAGTTTTCAAATGCCGAAACTATTCTCCACCATCACCTCAACAGCTCTTCCACCAGGCATCATCTCTGCCTTCAATCGTTGCCAGATCTTCAATAGTCTCCTGGTTGAGATCCTCAGCTTCGAAAGTGTTCGAGGGTTGATGTATTAGGCTTGGGTTCGAAGGTTGATGTGCTTCTGTTGCTTTGCTGCTGCCTTTGAATGTGATTAATCGACGCTTTGCGTCCCTCTCTTTGCCTCGCTGCTGTGCCGTAGGACTTGGATTGCGTCCCTTACCTCCTTGACGCTATGCACTACCTCGAGCTCGTCACTCTGCGACATTGTCTTCTCCGCCATCCTCAAACAACTGCAGCCTAGCCTCCCGCTGCTCCAGTTTCTGTGCATCCTTCCTCCTCTGCAAGACCTCTCATTCTGCCCATCAACTTCAGCAGCACGTGTGGCCACTTCTTCTTGCCCAAGCTGCCGTGGCACTCCTCCTCGCCCAAGCTGCCATGCCCTCTGCAAGCTTCTCCTCCCCCGCTGCAGGTGTACCGCATTTCATCCCATGCAGCACACACACACACACACACACACACACATATATATATATATATATATATATATATATATATATAAATCATGAAAAAAAAAAAAAAACTATTGGTGCGGTGACTGCAAATAATGGTCTCCAATGTAACAAATGAAAATGGTCCGCATGCGGCGAATGCAATACAATGAGGAAGCCCACTGAGGAACAGTGCCATCTTCAAGCCACTCACAATTGCATGCTACTATTGGAGAGTCAAAAAGAAAAAGAAGAAAAGAAAAAAAAAAGGGATGGTGGCGACAAAATCATTGAAAGATAGAAACAAAAAAAATAGGGAGGATGATGCATCAAGCACCATCTAAAAAAAAAAAAAAAAAAAGAGAAGAAAAAAAATAAAAAGGGTTATGGGATGGTGCACGACATCATTTTACAAATATAATTAAAAAAAGAAAGAAAGTACATCTTAGTGAAACATATGCTCTATTGTATTTAGCACAATACACTGAATAAAATAAAGCATGTCTATTGATGTCTTCGAGAAATTACAACAACAAAAAAAATATATATAAAAAAAAATAAAAAATAAAAAATAAAAAAGAGCCTTCACAAAGGTTGTTCATGTGACGCCCCAGTATTTGGCAGGACTCCAGGGAGAACAGGCACAAGAGGTTGATTATTCGGAGCCTCAATACTTGTTTGAGCTCTAGATGACGAAGGCAAAAAGTGGCTCTGGAGTACAGCCACAAACCTCTACTGGTCACTTTGAATCCGACATTCGGAGTCTTGTAGCTGATCAAGCTTCCTCTTCATGCTTGTCGAATAATTATTTGCAAGTAGGTGCCAATCTCTATTCTCCGCTTAAGCTGTATGTTCTCTTGTTTAAGATTTGCCACCTCGGCCGTCAATGATTTAACTTGGCGAGTTCGAGCAAGTAAACGTTGGCCCATATTAGACACGGAGCCCGCACACTAAACACTGAAAGATAGGGAGTCTTGGACAGCCAACTCATCAGTCCGTCTTAAAAGTAGCCTATTATCTCTAGGAGTAAGGAGGTTCCTAGTTACTACCTGAGCCATTGTTGCATCCCTCATCACGAAGTCTTCAACTGTAAGAGGGCCATTCAAAGATAAGAAGGATAAACGCCATATATTTCCCTAACGCGGCACACATGTATCGCTTCCAAGACTCAAATCTAAGCAGACGATAGACGGGTAGGCCATTTTTTAAAAAAAAAAATATGGTAAAAGAAAAGGGTTAGATGGAGTAAAATCTCATAAATAGACCAGAGACAATTTTCACGAGCGGGCAATCTTCAAAGTGTGCATGTTGGATGTGATCGATACCTCTATAAAAGGATAGGCAATGGAGCCACCAATCCAAAACTCGAAGAGACACCACTCTCTGAATTTCAAAAGCCTAATTTTCCTGCATAAAATCCGTCAACACTTTTCAAACGCAACCTCAGCTTGTCAGATAACATGTGCAACTTTGTCAAAGATCTCTAACAAAGTTGAAAAAACGTGAAGTTCACTATTCCAACTACCATACTTTTGCCGACAAGCGTGGGTAACAAGGTCGCACCCGCACCACTACCTGCTATTAAAATCCCTATATATATCAACCTTCATCCTCCATGGCAAGGCACAGTTCCAAAATGCCTGACTCTTCTTCCTTGCCAAAAATGCATCTACAACCAAACCTCTCAACCTACTCAGTTTCTTCCCCCCTAAAAACACCTCTTCAACCAGGTCACACCAGTGCAAAAGTATCTCATATCATCAGGGTCGAAAGTAAGAGTATCTTATAGCATACCTTCTCCATGTCCTTTTCTTTGTTCTTGTTCTTCCCTGCAGGACAAGGAGAAAGAGAGTGATCAGTCGGCACTTGGAATCAAACTTCCCGTCAGGAACCGACTGCCTGGAACCCCTTCCTTGATTGCTTACCCAACACTGCTCTCAAGTACTCATCTTCAACTGTTGATGTACTTCCAAAGAAGATGCCAGATGCCTGGAGAACGGATGAGGCAAGTAGAAGCGGTAAACCGAAGCATGCAGAGACAAGCGCAACAAATACATGTGTTGATTCATCCTCTACTTCTTCAAAAGCAAAAGTATCTAATATCATCAGGGTCGAAAGCAAAGGTATCTCATATCATGCTTTTTTCCTTGGCTTTTCTTTTGCCCTTGATTTTACCTCAAGACGAGGGGAAAGAAAGCAATCAGTCGGAACTTGAAATCAAACTTTCGATCTGAAACTGATTGCCCATAACCTTTGCCTGGTTACTTACCTAGCATTGCTCTCGAGTGCTTGTCTTCAACTGTTGTTAGGTCTCAAATTTCCTCAGCAAATACCTCAGAACAATTGATATGATATTAGCTCTTTACACTAAAACTGCCAAGCATGGATGAGTTGCTAGGAAGTGATGCTCTGAAGGACCATTTAAATGCAAAAGGTTGCGCACCACTCCTGCTATGCAAAAGAAACAAGAAGAGAAGAATGCAGCATGATGAGCTGTAATAAATCACTATAGCACGATGCCCTTCTATGCAGAACCGCATAATCTAGACAGTGGAGTCTAAGTCAAATCCAAGCTCGACATCGTTGTGATGCGAGATTTACTTGACACTCAAATTAAACCCTCGTTTGACAATTGTAGTAGAATGGATAAGTGAGGGATCGTTCTAGACCGGGGATTAGGAGGGCTTGCTAAAACCTTCTAAATTGACTTAAAAACATAAAAACTAAATTAAAATACTCTTAACAAGACTACTATGACTCAGAATGGCTTTGAAAAACTCAAATTGTCTAAAACAATCAAATTGACTCAAATAGAAGCTAGAACTTGATTTAGACGAATTTGCAAGTGTTTATGACTCCAAAAGCTTAAAGATACAAAAATAAAACAAATACGAATGATTAAAACTTAACAAAATAGAGGGGTGGAATTGTGTTTGGACGATATTAAATTAAAAAGACAGAATATAATTAAAGGCAAAATGTAAATATGAATGTGATGAAAATATGGATGATGGAATAGCCAAGGGTTTCTTCTCCACACATGTTACACTTGCAAACAAAATTGATTCTCAGTTGGTCTTTCGATAAGTTGTGAAACTCAATGCTCCAAGTTAATTAGATCCGCTTAGATTAACTTTCAGATTTCCCTAAATTCGTTGGATTGAATGGAATACGCATTACAACCAAATTATTCTTAATCAAAGTCCCTAACTATGGAATACGCATGATAGAGACATTTAACCAAGATCATTAAGTTCAACGGAAATCATAAACATCGACGAGGCATTCGTTACTATGGAATACGCATGAAACTTATGCCAAGAATTCGTTTAACGCGATTGTTTATAAGCAACCTCTACTACTTGTGAATATAAGTTCATAGCGATTAGGTGAAATTCACTTATATTCTAGCGTCATATTTATGCATGAAAATTAAGCTTGCAATCTCAATGAACATACATAAATAAGTTATCAATCAAACAGTTAAACGAATTGAATCCACAACTTATGAAATTCCAACCAAACGTAATCAATTCAAAATGCAAATATAAACATAGTTTCGAATCACCCCCTAGCTAAAGGGGGTTTAGTTCCTCATAACTTTGAAATCAAAGAAACACCTAAACATTCCAACAACTCAAACTTGAATTGTATGAACGTTTAGGCACTCTTATCTTCCATTCTCATACGTACAAAACAAAGAGAATTAAATTTAAACTTTGAAATCAAAGAAACACCTAAACATTCCAACAACTCAAACTTGAATTGTATGAACGTTTAAGCACTCTTTTCTTCCTCGTTGTTGTAGCACAAGGTCTAAGGTGAGCTTTGGGGATTATGTGAAGTGTTTTGGAGGGATGGGAAGTGGTTGGATAGTGGCTGCAATGGAGGAGAAAAACTGCACAGAAATGGAAATGATTTGCGGCACAAGGGTTGTGTTTGTGTTGTGTGAAGTGTTGTGAATGGAAAATGTGAGATGTATGAGTGGGGAGTGAATGAATATGTGGCTGCATGTGGATTAAAGGGGTGTGAATGGTGGTGTAATGATGAAATGAAATGGCTAGAAATGTTAGGGAATGTGCACGGCAATGATGTTGGGAAATGAATGATTAAATGTGCATGTGGGTGAAAGTGAAGAGAATGCATGTGTTTGATGAAATTGCATTTGAAAAGGTTGGAAAGTGGAAGGGAAAGGCACGGCAACAAGGAAGTGTTTGGTGATGAATGCAATGATGAAGAGTGAATAAAAAATGCATGTAGGGTTAGCTAGGTTGGCTTTGTTTGGGTGCATGTGTGTTAATGGTGGTTTTGCATGTGAATTGATGGATTGTTTTTGATGGAATGGATGGTTCTTTGCATGGCTATAAGGGAGAGAATAAGAGAGAATGGGCTAGGCCCTTTGTTTTATGTCCAAAGTGAAAATAAGGCCTTCAAATTCGTCCAAACTTTGGCTCCATGGATAAGCTATCCAATCCATGCCCAAAAATGCTCCAAATGGCCTCAAAATGCACTTTCTTGCTCCCTAAGCCCTTAGAACCTGAAAACACACAAAAGAAGCATAAAGAACTAAAATAACTAAAGAAACATAACGTAAATGTACGAGAACAAGCCATTTAAGTCGCATGAATATGCTCTTATCACGTTGCTCTAATCAAAGAGCTCAAGAAGCCCCAACGGCCCTTGAAGAAATCACAAGTCCGATTCAAAATCAAGTGTCCACCACCCTTGAATCAAATTCAGCTCCACATGAAAAGAGTAAATTCAGACATTTGGTGCAAGTCGCAGAAGAAACCCCCCAGCTTAGTTCAAGAATAAGCCTATAAAAAGTCAACAATTGGAGGAAACCAGAAAATCCTTCAACCCAGTTCAAGATCAAAGTTGTGGAAAGTCAACAAGCACAACAAAATACATGCCGATTCATCCACTACCAAAGCCAAAGATCATCTACCACGTGAAGCTCCTTGTGGTCCAATTTCATTCAAGATTAAGCCTCGACGACCCTTGAAGAAATTTCAAACAAAATTCAAGAACAAGCCTTAATGGCACTTGAAGAAAACTTTCAGCCTAATTCAAGATCAAGCCTCAGTGACCCTTGAAGAAATTTTCAGTCCATTTCAAGATCAAGCCTTGAAGGCCCTTGGATCGACAGCTACATTAAGGGACTTTAAAACGCATCTCCTACACGTGACAACCACATGTATACGACAGGCCTTGAAGTGGGGGCATTTGTAGACATCAAAATTTCGGTGAAATAAATGTTTGACTAATAATTAAAATTTCAACGTTCACGTATCACATAAATTTTACATGTATCATGTAACTCAACAAAAAATCGAACAAAATCAGAAAAGTCATCAAATAGGACATGTGTCAACACTTGGCAGAAATGATTTATTTCATCTAAATATTATATTCAAAATTAGGCCTTGAAAAAGTCTATAAATAGAAGCCAATTTCATTCATTTCACTTCACCAATTCACATCACACCAAAACCTTGAAGCTTTGAAATTCTAAAGCTCTCAAGGAAATCCCCAAGGATCAAGAAAGCCCTATTTGTTCTTTTTCAAATCCTCCTTCAAGATCAAGCCCCGACGGCCCTTGAAGAAACTTCCCTTAACCTTCAAAATCAAGCCCTGACGGCCCTTGAAAAAAGCGTTCATCGTTTATCATCTGTTCATCCTACGATCAAGCCCCAACGGCCCTTTGTATCAACAACATTAATAAATCCACACACCCGTTCTTCAAGATCAAGCCCAAAAGGCCTTGAAGATCCGTTCATCAACTGTTCATCAAGATCAAGTCCCGAAGTCCCTTGAAGATCCGTTCATCCCTAAGATCAAGCCCTGACGGCCCTTTGGATCAACAACATTAACAAATCCACACACTCGTTCTTCAAGATCAAGCCCAAAAGCTCCTGAAGATCCGTTCATCAACTGTTCATCAAGATCAAGCCCCGAAGGCCCTTGAAGATCCGTTCATCCTAAGATCAAAGCCCCAACGGCCCTTTGGATCAACAGCATCAACAAATCTGCACAACTGTTCATCCCTAGACCAAGCCCCGACGGCCCTTTGGATCAACATCTCATCCACAGATCTACACTTACGAAGATAGAATCAGAAGATCAAATTGTAAAAGAGATTGTAACCCTAAAATCAATACAAAATATATTTTGTACACGTGTTCTTGTTTCAGGAAAATTCGTGTTTACAATGGGACGCCCAAAATTGATGGGAATAGGGTGAATAAATCTGATCTGACATCTAGGGTGGAGTGATTATAGTGCATCGCTTGGTTGGCTAAAGAAAGTTAAATGTGGGCATAAACAGATCGTGCATTTTTAGCTCATCAAACATTTAATCCAGTGCTTCAATCTTACCATGTCTTACCTTTCGACCCAACTACTTTGTCCTCTAAACTATGATGGTACCCTTTTTAACATTTTGATATAGATGATATTCTATTTTCTGATTAATCTGACCTACTCGTGACAACGTGATAACTTTTTATTAAACCATCCTACAAGTCCGATCATGTAACACTTTTATCACGCTTCTATTTTAAACTATCTAAATTGCAAAATGAATGATTTGAACTTAGGTGCATAGAAATAATAAATTTGGAAGCCTTTTAGATGTTTTCAGTACGGATAACAGGTCAATACACTTGCCAAATGGCAAGACACCTTGCGTGACCCGATCTCACTAATTGCGAGTATGATGCCTGTGCGGCAGCCATACTCAAGACCGACTCTTTAAGAGAGTTTTGGGTGTGGGTACCTTACCTGCGGACGGTAGCCGTACTCAAGACCTACACTAAAGCGAGTGGGTGAGGCTGCCGTACAAGTTGGCCACCGGCTGCGGCCAGTCTCGCCAAATGCTAAACATGTTAAACATGACAACGTTTAATGATAAACATGTTTTTTTTTTTTGGTGACGTTTGACTCAAAGTAGACAGATTTGTAATTAAAGTAAAGCAACCTGTCTGACTAATGAAATTGAAAGAAAAAATCTGAAAAATATTGCCACCCAAAGTGGTCGAACTAAAATACAATAGTACACAGTTTTGGGCTCAGTACTGAATTGAAAAGAAATTTTGGAAGTGAGTGTATGAGAGCAACAGTTGTGAATCACAAAACAAACAACCAGACTGCAGCAGCAGCAGCTCTTTTAGACAATCCGCTCCAACTCTCTTGCGTAGCTGAGAGTTTGGTTGATGAGTTGTAGAGAGGGTATCTCTTTGCAAGGTGCAGACTCCTTTGCCTTCTGGAAATAGACAGCATCATTCTTCACCTCCCACTCAGGATGATCCTGTATCCACGGAACAAAGTCTTATAAACTTGTAGAGCCAACGGAGAAAAGATCGTGTTACTAAGGCTGGTGGAGCACAAGCAGTAGTGCCTTGATGCTAGGCATATGGTTTATATTTAGATTTATACTCGAAGCTGAAGCCCATGGCCAGGCCTCGGGTAAGGGTTTCATTCAGTGTTTTATTTGGGAATAAGGGACTCGGTCAATTTATATTATTGGAAATTTACAAGTCAAACATGCTGTCTTTCCCACCCATGATTTGCAAGGATATGCATTTTTAACTTTCTGCCAGAAAGCTATAGGCATTTTATTTCAAAAACAGAAGATCAGTCATTCTAAGAAGTTCAGTCAATTTGGACTTTTTATGAAAAAGGAAAATAACATGTTACACACGACGTACCTCACTGACAAATGCCAAAAGTTCGCGGTCAGAAGGAAATAGCAACATTTGACGGGCATCCTTAATTGAGAGTGAATCATATGCCTTCTCGCTGCATCCGGCTATCTCATCCCTAAAAGTGACACAGATCAACCAAATAGAAATCCGCAAAGACATTTTTAATTTTGCACTGCAAACATATTATCTAAATAGCTAAACTACACAATAAGTTCAATAATAGGAAGATGATGGGCTCAAATCATTCACATGTTCCTATGAGTCACGGACAATGATGGAATGTTCCAAAGAAAAAACCTTCCCAACTTCCAGATATTAGCATTTCTTGTCACAAGTTTGAAGAGCTTTTGCAATTATTCAAACATAATCCTAATTATTAAGTAAAACAAATTTACCTGACCGTTTTAGCCAGTAGATCCATGAAATAAACATAAGTCTCGTGTGGCACAGTCTGACGAGCGCTCAACACACGGTTGTAAGCTCCCTCCATGAAAGATTGCTCTAGCTCTACAGCATGCTTAATGCAAGGGTTCTCCAAAGCAGCAGATGAAAGAAGTTCCAGTTCAGTGTGGAACTCAGCAATTCTATTCTGGACAAGGAGTCTCAACAGGTTGAGACCTAAAATTGGGAACTCTTGAGGGGATGATGGAAGACGGTCACTACTCCATAAGAACAGTAAATTCATTAACAATCCTTTTAAACAAACATTTATTTTCTGTTTTGAAAAATGGACCGAGTAATTGATAGAAGATAAACAAAGTGGGATGATAACGTACTGAGCGTCTACATAATAAGACTTCAACTGAAAGAAATCCCTTTCAAATGCATCCTGGTCCTCAATCTTCACACTAAGCACGACAGCATGCTCATATATATCCCCTGCCATTTTATGAAACATGAAAAAGGTTAATGACGAGGTTGTTGGATTAAGATAATGAAGGGGAATACGCCAATGAACAATATTAAACTAGCACACTCTTTCGTTACAACATAAGTAGGTAGCAAAATGAACTATAAAAGCATAATTTTTGTTTCTGGCGCATTCACTACTTCAACAACGAAGTTTGGAACTACACGGACAGGAAAGTAAAAGCAATAGATTTGGATAAAGAACATTACTTGCTAATGTTAATTCCTTGGCAGCATTAGGTGTGTTTTGAAACAACGGTGGTAGGCTTCCGAATTCGGTCAGCTTAACCTGAAAACACAACCGATACAACTCAATCCACTTACAACAACACCATAATTCCACATATCTTCATATAAAAACCAACAAATAACTTAATAAATCTTCCGAACGGACGTCTTTGAATAGCATTTCACTCCCCAGCAGCTTAACAACCAAACACTTGCGACAACACCTTACACCAAAATCTCGAAATCTTGTAAATTCAATTAACCAATACCCAAAATCTAATTACAAAATCTTTCAAAGGAAGAAAATCAAAACGACAATCCCATCACTCTGACTGACCCAAAAACCTAATCACCTGGGGGCAACACACAAGAATCATACTTTAGCACTAAGCAGTAAAACGAAACAACAATAGTTACTAAATCATGTGAACAAGCAGCTGATAATCTCGAATTTGGGATTGAAAATTAGGGTTTTTGGGCATTAGCGAGTTACCTTAAGCTGGGAGAGGAAATTGGAGCAGGTATCGAAATCGTTCCGCACGAATGCAGCTTTGAATCGCTCGAAGAGCTGTGCGACCTCTGTGAGCTTCGGATCCATCTCTCTCGTCTTCCTGCGGTTGCTTGCCTCTTCGTCTACTTCTTCCTCCGATTGCCTTTGCTATTTTACTTTGCTGAGTTTATGTTCGCTCTTTGCTTCCTTTACAAGAAGAAACTTGTAATTTATTGGGCTTCAATGTGGGTTGGACTTGGGCCTCTAGGTTTGATTTCATGGGCCGGGGTGATAATGGGCCGTATTCGGGTATACCCTCCTATACATGTGTGATCGTCATTGATGCGTCATGTTTTGAAATCGGATCAACTTGTTTTTGTTTATTCGGCCATTATTCACGTGGCATATACGGGACCTCTTTGGTATCCATAGAAGACACACTTGCAGAATGAGGATCATCTCCGGATTTTCTTAGTGAGAATCTTGAAGATTCTTAAATTGTGTTCGTTTATGGTACATCGTGCGATTAGAAATTATTTTAAATATTTTTATTAACAATTAAACTGAACAGTACTTGATGAAAATTAATCGTATGATGAACGGATACGATTTAAGAATTCCCATGATTCTCACAAATAGAATCCGGAGAGGATCCTCATTCGCACTTTTATATGACAAAACTACGTGATTTTGGGATACAAATAATTAGTTAAGAAGAAGCCGAATTTTTATGATGATTAGTTTTGAAGTGCAAGCATGGCTTTCATGTCAATCCAAAAAACAGTTCCAAGATTACAATATCAATTTATCGAAAGACTAGAAAGTTATTCAGTCCAAAGACATAAATTGATTGGTTTTGTAGAATGTAATTAATCTAAACAATAAATTATTATATTCATCAGAAATTATGATTTCACTAAATTAAAATTAGCTGAATGGTTATTACTCATGTTTCAATTGTGTTAATGGCGCGCACATCAAATCCTATATTTGTGTGAGCTACGAATTTTATGACGTGTCAGTGTCCGAAATTGTCATCTCGTCGCATCATCTTTCGACCTATGGTAAAAACACAACAAAGTACACGACACGTCGTTTCATTCACCATTGCCCTCTCCTCTAGCCCCTTATCAATATCCACTGAGGACTAACCCAGAAGCTTTCTTCTGTTCCAAATAAAGCTTCCAGCAATGGCTTCCACTTCGTCCCTCATTTCGTCTCTTACCCCTACATCAAATTTCCCCTTTTTCCCCAAAACAATTTCCCAAATCCCATCTCTACCCCAAACCGTCTCCTTCCCTCTCTTTAACCGAAACGGACCGAATCCCAGTTCGCGCCTAACCTCCAATGTCCAGTCCCTGGAGTTCTCGGGCTCGTTTTTTGAGGGCGGGTTTCAATCGGAGGACGACCCGACTTCCCCGCCCGGGTCGGGCTTGACCGCCGTGGAGGAGAAGGAGGAGCCCCCGTGCCCACCGGGGCTCCGACAGTACGAGACCATGGCGGTGCTCAGACCCGACATGTCCGAGGATGAAAGACTTACTCTTACCCAGAAGTACGAGGAGGTAAAAGGAATTTTTTTTTTAATTCAAATTCTGTTGCTTTTTTTAATTTTGGTGAACTAAATTTGATTTCTTTGGCTCTTAAAATTAGTGGATTCTATCTATGTGTTTTCAATTTTGGTTTGTTATCTGTTTGGCTGATGAGAAAATTTAAAGAAAATATAAGAATGTGTTAAGCTGAGTTTATATGCAGATTAGTGAACAATTTCCAATTTTGCGTTGAATTGATACATAACACTGGCAATTGGCGGATAGTATTTGATGCATTTATTTCTTAGTGAGTTAGGACCTTCAGAGATGCTTAGTTTTGAAAAGTTTACTTTGCAGTGCGAGATTCTTTTCGCTATTAGAGCGATATGTTCGAAGATACTACTATTCGAATGAATTTTGAGTCCTCATAATGTAGTTAAGTTTGTGCAGTGTACATCTGCTGATTTAAATTTCGTAAGAGAAACTTTCCTCTGAAAAACCGTCTTTAGGTCCCCAATTGTGTATATTGAGAAGAACTCATATCGAACACTTCAAATTTAGCAAATGTGTAACTTTATCGTAGCTTAGGCACCGTGGTTTTTCTGGATCATTCTGACATCTTTTATAATCTAGTCGGAGGTATAAGTTTACCCAGTACGTCATAGGTTGCAAGATCGAAGTACTTTTTGTTCGTTTATCATGATGTCAAAGTAGGAGATCCCAAATTTGTCTTTCTACACATGGGAGGTAGTATTAGAATTTGGAAATAACCATATCCGATTCCTAATAGCTTAAACCTTTCAGGAATAGTGGTAAACTGATATCTTTTATTATCTTCATATACATATTAATTTGTTAACCGTGGTTGTTTTCCGTGAAGAAGTAATATTTGTCATTTGAATTGTAGCTGTGTTAGTTTGGATGGGCAATCAACGAGTATATTATCAGTGAGCAATCAATCACAACGAGAGTGTTAAATACTGCACAAGCTATGCCCTTATTTTCTTAATTTATTTTAAATGGTGTGAAAGTTGGTTACTACTGGCAAACCTGATAGATTGTGATTGTTACCCAATAATTCCTGTAATATCAAGAAATGCCAGATTGTATCTTGTCATGCCTTATTTTACCCCTCTGATTTCTAGTCATGCATTTTATGCGTTATTTGTAGCTACGAAGATTCAGAGAACTAGGTTGTGACTTCCTTTTGATCTCATGATGATGTAATTGAAGTGTCATAGTGTTGGACTAGTCTAGGCTTTTAGACATAGCTATACACCTACGATTGCGCCATGACTGTGTTAACCGTGTAAGAGCTTATTTGAAATAAGATGAATTTTGACACATGCAATTTTATTTAAGCAGCATTACGTTGCCTGCTCAGGTTATAAAACTGTCTGAGTGTAGTTGGTTACAGGGTTTTAATCTGAGGATCCTTATTTTGCAGTTGCTAATAGCCGGGGGTGGCATGTACGTGGAGGTCTTCAACAGAGGGGTAATTCCACTAGCCTATGGCATCCAGAAGAAAAACAAAGCTGGAGAGTCCAACACTTACCTGGATGGTATCTACCTCCTCTTTACCTACTTCACAAAACCCGAATCTCTCGAAGTTCTTGAAGCAAATCTGAAAGCTGATGATAATGTCATCCGATCAATGAGCTTCAAAATAAGGAAGAGGAAGTACTAGTTTGGTTTGAATCTTTTGTCCTTCTCTCAGAGGAAGGCAGGAAAGAAAAAAGTTGCATGTACAACGTAATTTCAGATGTTTTCAACCGTCCATTCGTTCCTTTGTTATTGAGTTTGCGATTATTCAGTATGTTTTGTAACATAATTGAATTAATCACCAAAGGAAAAATATGCAGTGTCTAGAATGAAATTTGTAGCAGAAACTCGAATGGAAGAACGAAATGTCAACCTTTTTTCTTCAGTTCGAATACAGATTGGATGAAAAAAGGCCAGTTGCTTGCACAGAGGTTACCTTCCTAAGTGCTTCGTGCTAAAATGTTGAGGGACCGTAGTAGAGAAGGAAAGTATAGATCTCTACTATGGACGATTTCAGGAGTGTCATTATGGGTGCTGAGAGGAATTCGAATTTGAGTGCAGAGGACGGAGCACACTCTTTAGCCGACTTGCCTTAAGTCCAGGTTTGCTCGAAGGACGAAACGAGTTGGTGCACCTGGATATAGAAGATGAATCAGAGGACGAAATCATAGAATCAACTCAAAACTTCTGGAATCAATGGAACACGCGTATTTGGTCTGTCGTAGGTTTCATCGCATTGCTCAAATTATCTTTTAGCACAGCAGAATGCGCTATCTCAAGGGTGGGGGTTTGCTTTTTTGGACAAAACTTGATCCAAGTCCATATTTAATTGTCTTGTTTTTAGAACTTCTGCCGAGGGAATTTTATTGATATGAAAAAAAGAAGTTAAACCTAGTTAAGAGACATAAATCTTACTTCTCATAAAACAAGAAAAACGAAATACAGAAAAACAGAAAAACAGGGGACATAAATCAAACCCCTTTAAAACCTAAAAGGTAAGAACCTGGCTGCAAGATAAGTTGCAAAACAAAAAGGAAAATCTAAAGGGATGAGGTAAAAATGAAAATCACAAATCAAGAAGAAGGGTAGACAAACTTGTGGGCTGCTGCGCCCAAAGAAATCTGAATGCAGAAAATGAATAATCTCAATAGGAGGAGCGGCATACCTAACAAGTGAAGACTAGAGAAGTCCTAAATCGGCTATTTTGTCAGCAACTGCACTTTCTACTCAAAATGTATGAGGACAACGAAAAACTATGTGCTTCAACTCAAAAATACAAATTTTCTAGAGTAAATTGTAGCTATGGTCCCTTAACTTTAACTCAATTGGAGCAATGGTCCTTTAACTAAAAATCAATTATCATTGGTCCCTCAACTCATCAAAAGGTGCATCTATGGTCCCTCAACTAAAAATCCATTACCATTGGTCCCTCAACTTTAATTCAACTGAGAAATAGTCCCTTAACTTTAACTCAATTGTAGCAATGATCCTTCCAACATAACTCATTTTGACAAAATTTTTGATGTAGTTGACGAAAATGACCATAATTACACGCTTTGATGAGTTGAGGGACCTTTATTATATAATTGGTTATCTCAACATAACTTATTTTAACAAAATTTTGACGAAATTGATGAAAATTACTATAGCTACATATTTTGATAAGTTGAGGGACTAATGGTAATGAATTTTTAGTTGAGGGACCATTGCTACAATTTACTCATGGAGAGCACTAATTAAAACACACTTTGCCCTTAATGAGTCACCAAGTTTTGTTGGAGAGCACTAATTAAAACACACTTTGCCCTTAATCATAAGCTTATGGTGTCTGCCTTTTTGTAAGTGATAATTATGAAAAGCACAATGACGCAGACACAACTCACAAGCCGACGCCTAATTTCTACATGCAGAGATTCCATTGCTGCTAAAGGATTACTCAGAAATAAAGTACGAGCATTTTACTCAGTAAAAACAGAAGAGGTATTCATCAATTTATCCTTTGAATTTGTGACTATTGATCAATCTCTTCCCTCAACTCTCATAATTAGTCAATTTGAACCCTATCGTTCATTTTTTTAATTTTTCATCTATTCTTCCGTTAAGTAGGTATTTTGCATGACTGCCTTTGAAGGCAAAAAAAGTCAATTTGTGCCCTATTGTCATTTTTTCAATTTGCACCCTACTGTCATTTTCCGTTAAGTAGGTTTCCCTACACCTTACCAGAGGTAGACGAGGCTGAGGGAGGAGGCGACAGGGTGTGGGCAGCTGCAAACTGTATAAGTAGCATATCAAATGGACTGGGTTGCAAATAGCAGAGGAGGGAGGCGTTGGCGGCAGTCACGGGCTCAACATGGAGACAAGGAAGAAGAAGAGAAAGTTCGAAGAAAAGGAAGAAAATCGAAGGTGTAGGGAAAATGACTTTTTTGCTCTTTAAAGGCAGTCATGTGGATACCTACTTAACAGAAGAATAGATGAAAAATTAAAAAAATTAACAATAGGGTGCAAATTGACTAATTATGAGAGTTGAGGGGGAAAATTGGCCAAAATTAAAGTTGAGAGGGGAATTGACTAATTATGAGAGTTGATGGGGGAAATTGGCCCAAATTAAAGTTGAGAGGGGAAATTAGCCAAACCTTATAAGTTCAGGGAGTAAATTAATGAATACCTCAAAACAAATGTGTGAAATAAGATATAGCTAATAGTTTTTACTCAGTATGAGCACTTTATACAAAACTATATCAACTTCTCAACAAACAAAAAGGCAATATCGAGGAGGAATGAATTCAACTGAAGACTTCTTGTAAAAAATAAATTTTTTTAACTGCTTGAGTTATAAGTTATTATTTAGTGAGATTATATTAATTAAGAGTATAATGACACCAACTCAAATCTCAACATTTTATACGAAATGTGGATCAAGACAATTACTGGATTCTAAATTTGGAAAGGGGTGGCACTGTAAGTGGGAATTTGGGTTTAATTACGAAATTGCCATATATTTTTAATTTTATTTTTATTTATGTAAATATGGGTTATATCGTGGGTTCGGCCCCTGCATGGGCTATAGTGTGGATTTATGGTTTTGGCCTTGTGGTGTTCCTTGGTTAGAGTAATGTCTTTGACTATTTATGCATGTATTAAGTCTAACACAATTAGTTGTAACCCATTTAAACATATACGATTTCTCTTTAGGGTTAACAGTTTTATTAGTGGGCAAAGATCATTTTCATCAATAATGGGTTGAATGCCATAATATGTAACCACAACTAGTTGGGACTCGTTTGGCAAGTGTTTTTAAACGATTTGAGAGCGCTTTCACATAAAATATTTTTGGAGCCAAACGTTAGTAAAACTGCAAGTTAATTATGAAAAAACACTTAAAGTACTTCCAGCAAGAAGCACATAACTAGTGTTTTTAGCAGAAAGCACTTCAAGTGCTTTTGGAATCTAAAAACATTTCCTCTAAAAGCTTTTTCAATTATTTAAAAGCATTTACCAAACGAACCAGTATTGTTGTTGAAAACAAATGTATTTCTTTTTTAATATTGCTTTAATTTCATTTTAAGGAGAGAATAAACATGATTTTTTTTTTTCTTGCACAAATAAATGTTATTAAAACTTTTAATATATTTCTTTATTTACATGATAAATTTCTCGACTCACTGCAGTGCGGTGGTGTTAATACTTGTTTAATACTATATGTTGCCTGTCTCATGAGTCATGACGGTTTAGTGGTTCTAAATGAATAGGGTTTCTGATGGGGCAAGAGATAAATGAATGAGGATCCTCTCTGGATCTTTTTTGTGAGGATCCCGTGAATCCTCCAATTACGTCTGTTCATTGTACATCTTGCGGTCAAAAATAATTGTAAATATATATTTTTAATTTAAAATTGAATATAAATAGTACCTGACGAAAACTAGCCGCATAATGTAAGATAAACAAATGTGATTAAAGGATCTCCGGGATCCTCAAAAAGAGGATCCGGAGAGGATCCTCATTCGAGATAAATAATGTGTTAACAAAACAAATGATGAGAAAAAGCTGAGTACAAACTCTGATCATTATTTCATTGAATGAAATGAAAGAAGAAAGATTACATATTACCAAAACAACTACATTATGGGATGAACTATATCTTGCCAGATCGTGAATCATGATCTATGCAAAGTTATAATAAGTGTATTTATAAAAAGGATAATGCTAGAGAGATTAAATTTTTAAACCAAATGATATGTTACTAATTTTAATTTCCCTAACATTACCCTTATAAAAATTCAATCTTGGAACAAACAAATGAGCAATCTTAAACCCTAATAACAAGTAGAAGCTAATTATTCCTAAAACATAAAATATAAAAAGTACTCAATACAAAAATAAACCAAATTACTAAATCACTAACTCTTCCAACACAACGAAGCCTACAGCTACATCGGTCACAATTTAGAAAGTTTGAACACGAGTTAGTGCTACCCTTTAGTTAATAGCTGGAGAATCTGATTGTGCTGCAGTACGAGATATTATCTTCGACCCACTTTGTGCGAAAGAGCTTTCTTCATGATCCACCACTACCACTGAAACCTCCTCAAGTCAATCAAGGGACAATACACCCCCAAACCAAAGATAAAGCATATATAAAATAACACAAGTTGAACCAACAAAAAAACATAAAATTCATGTGAAATACATAAAAGAATAAATTGTAGCAATGGTCCCTCAACTTTAATCAAATTGGAGCAATGGTCCCTCAACTAAAAATCCATTACCATTGGTCCCTCAACTTATCAAAATGTGTAGCTATAGTCATTTTCATCAATTTCGTCAACATTTTGTCAAAATAAGTTATGTTGAGATAACCATTTATATAATAAGGGTCTCTCAACTCATCAAAGTGTGTAATTATGGTCATTTTCGTCAACTATGTCAAAATTTTTGTCAAAACAAGTTATGTTGGAATGACCATTGCTACAATTAGGTTAAAGTTAAGGGACTATTTCTTCAGTTGAATTAAAGTTGAGGGACCAATGGTAATAGATTTTTAGTTGAAGGACCATAGCTGCACATTTTGATGAGTTGAGGGACCAATGGTAATGAATTTTTAGTTGAGGGACCATTACTCCAATTGAGTTAAAGTTAAACGAGCATAGCTACAATTTAATCTACATAAAATATATAGCGGAAAGGTGATGAGCTGCGCAAAGTTTGTTCTGAAATCATGTAGTTGTAGACCAAGATTCTTCGTTTCTTTTGTATTTCTTTTTGGTCGTGCTTGCATACGTGGTTGAATTAAAGAATGATTTGGGTCTACTCTTCGTACGATATAGGAGAGAATTTGGATGCTTTGTTCTTTTCATCCATATCTTATAAACATGCTCAAACAGTTCCCCACATTACATATTTGAAGCTACTATTCTAATTTGTGCACCTGTAAAATTTAGCCTTGGTGCTAATTAGATACCCACTTGAAAGTCTTTGGCACGTTTCTTCAACATAAAAGAATGAAAAAAGGCCAAATTGCTGGATTGCTTGGTAGTGGTTTTCGAGTGGAGAAAGAATTTAAAACGGGAATATCAAAGTAAAGAATTTAAAACGGGAATATCAAAGTAACGATGTTCTAAAATAATCACATGTTGCGGAATGCTTTCAAAGTGATTCATAAACTACCTTTGTTTAGTACGACTATCGTGTAAACATATTCTGAAATCACAACTACAAGACATTAGGATCACGAATAAATCAAATCAATATAACAAATAGATCGACTAATTATATTAAACTTATATGTATAATGCAGAAGACATTGTTATGAAGATGAAGCCATTGATGAACTCTAGGTTGTCTTCTCCTTACAATACTTCAATAATATCTCTCTGCTATATGAATAGGGTTCAACGTATCTTAGAGATTAAGGGTATGGAAGCAGGGACTTCACCATAGTATTTATATCATTAAGGTTTAATCACAGCCGGCCTATTATTGGTTGTGAAAATCAAACCATATTAGGGGTGGGCAAACGGGTCCTGGGCTCGCGGGTAGGGGCGGGTACGAGGCAGGTCCTAATTTTAAAAAAGAGAAACGGGGCGGGGCGGGCCTTTGAAATTTTAGGTTCGGGCCGGTTCCAAAAGTATAGAAAAACGGGTACCCGGGCCCGTTTGCAAGAAAACCTCTTGTTGGGTACTGTCTCCCAGGCCCACTTCCTATTGTTCCTCCCCGCGACAGTTCTCACTCTCGAGAACTCTCCACACACACACACCCCCCACTTCCCAGTGTTTCCCCCTCATCCAATCTCTCGAACCTTCTCCCTCATTCCTTTTCTTTGTTTCTCCCCCCATCTCTGCAACTCTCCTTCCCGGAGCACAGACACACCCCACTGAGAAAT
The DNA here is from genome assembly GCF_041283825.1 of Pyrus communis. Lineage (NCBI taxonomy): Eukaryota > Viridiplantae > Streptophyta > Magnoliopsida > Rosales > Rosaceae > Pyrus > Pyrus communis. The sequence continues at coordinate 8,154,504 of NC_142570.1, forward strand.
GATATGATACCGCCGCCCTCCTCCCCCACCAACTCCTCCGTCTCCTCCTCCGATCTCGATACCGAGGTAACTCATTTCCCTCATTTCTTCCAATTTCGTCAATTTCTTAATTTTGATTTACAAAATTTGTGAAATTTTACATCGCAGGTTTGGCTTCTGGTACTCCTTGTCTGGGATGAAGATGGTCTTGGTTGGTGGGTACTGCTTGGGTTTTCCAGCTGCAGGATCTCCACTCAGTTTAGGTATTGCTTGAGGACGCTGCAGTACATGGCGCAGATGTGCCCTGCCAGCCCCGCCGCCACATTGCCGAAGCCCTTGTCCTCCGTCCACTCTCAGATATGTTTCTGGGTTTTGCGTTTTGAGTTGAATCTAGCTTCGTTTGATCTTTAATTACAATCACATTTATACAGATATAGATATTAGATATATAGATATAGATAATGTAATTTTTTGTTGAATTGGTGTTGTGAGTGATTGATTTGAAGAAAAAAAGATAGAAATTGAAAGTTCACCCTACTTCGGTCGAACTTGGTAGTTGATGGACTTGGCAAGCTCGTCTTTTTGCTCTTCCTTCACACCAGTAGCTATTGGAAGAGAACTCCGAGGAGTAGGACCCCCGCACCATCCCAACGAGCTCGTCGGGAGAGCTAAAGAAGAAGAGAACAAACTCGATGAGGGTCTTGATGTCGGAGAAGATCTGGAGGATGAGCGGAGGAGATCAAAACCAAGTAAAAAAAAAAGAAAAAAAAACTAAGAGGACCCGCGGACTCGTCCTGAACCGGCCCGTTTGAAACGGGCCGGGTTAGGTCCGGCTCCAGTGATCAGATTTGCAATACCTGGCCTGACCTGTCCCATTTCCTTTTTAAGCAGGTCCAGTCTGGTCCTTCCAAATTTGGGCCCGGCCCGGCCCGTGCCCACCCCTAAACCATATCACTTAAGTGTTTGAGTCCTACCGTGATTCTATATCTTTGTAGAGAAACCTATTAGATTTCTTTGAGGTCAATTGCCAAGGCTAAGACTCCATAATCCTTATTTCACTAGGACTATCAGATTACGTATGTCGTTAACAACTTTACATATTAATCTCTTAGAGCAAGTCCACCTCTAAAAAAATGCACTAGCACCGAGCTCATTTAATCCATTCAGTGAACAGTGATAGACCCTAATAAATAGTAATAGGTTTAATGCATCTCCACCCCTAAAAAATGCACTGGCATAAACGATCTCCATTCCTGTAAAATGCGCTAGCACCTAGCCTATTTAAAATATTATTAATTTTTTTATAAAATAATAAATAAATAAAATAGTTTAAATTTTGGATATGATTTTTAATCAATCTTGTCACGTAACGCGTCATTATCATAATAAAATTACATAAACTCATCAAATAAACTTAAAAAAAAAAACACTAAATAAAATTACATAAACTCATCAAATAAACTTAAAAAAAAACACACTAAATAAACTAAGAAATTTATTCTTCTGGCAATCCCCATTGGTAGAGTGCAATCCCCATTGGTGCTCAATTAAAAACACACTAATTAAGATTCCTTTTAATTATCTTGACCTTGTTGCAATCCCCATTGGTGCTCAATCAAGTCACTTTGATGGGTACAGTGCCAGTATGGCTCTAGCAATGAACTGTACCACTCAACGATCAATTGATTGTAACGTCTGGGTTTGGATATCTGACCCACAACTTCCATGACACGGCGGGATTATGAGGCCCTTTGCCTTCTATGGTCATCATCGTCATCCTCCTCCATTGCGAAAGCCTCATCTCCACCTCCACCTTCCTCGAGTTTGACCAATTCTTCATGTTGTGCCAACAATCTTTTATGTTGCTCCTCAAACTGTTTATACACTCTCCTTGAAGAAGGCATTGTAAGAATTCAAGATTTGAAAACAATGAAGATGGATGTAGGGTTTATATGGACACAAAAAAGAAAGGATGAGGTTCATGGTATTTTTTTTCACACAAAAAGTATAAGCTTTGGTAGAAAGTGTTGAAAATATTGAAATATGGTGTAAGGTGGAAGATGAGGGTTAGGTATTTATAGGAAAAATAAATAAATTTTAAAAAAAATTTATGTATTTTTTTAACAAGTTTTATTAAATTTTTTATAAATTTTAATTTAGGTAATTAATCTGGACTGTTGGATTTGAAAAAAAATCAAACCCAATAGCCTATACGTTGACACGTGGCCAACAGTCGTAATTCTGACCGTTGTGCCTTTTTTTTTTTTTTTTTTATATATATAATTTATGGGGGGAAAACGTGGATTGTTGATCTCTGGATCAAACAATCCAGATCAACCCACGTCACTAGCCGTTGGATGACAAATTCAAATTTTTTTTACCATTGGAAATCCAATGGTCCAAAAAACTAGCCATTGGAAATCCAACGGGCCACGTGGCCTCCCATTAGTTCGGTTTAGTGCCCCTGCGCAAACGAGCCTGCCTTTGATTTCTTGTCGGCAACGCGTGCCCAATCGCGCGTGGTTCCCACGCGCCTTGCGCAATTTTTTTTTAAAATGGCTTCCAACGTCACGCTAACGTCAACATGATGTCAGATGGGCCGTCCCATAGGTCTGTCGATTTTGGGCTAGCTTGGAGACCAGCTTGGGTTGTGTGTCGTCCTATCCACATGTGCTAGAGGAGATTGGTTGGGTGCCGGGCCAAGAATGATGCTGGGTGCCGGCCTAAAAATCCCACGTGGACTTGCTCTTACTGAAGCCTTCTTTACCTTTGACATATATGTACTAATAGCTCAAAATAAGAACAATAATGCTTTCACTTTTTACACCGAAGTTTGTGCATTACAAGAAAAATGAACTATAGTCACTACTTACGTAGTGATCATTGTTGTATGACAAACAACGTGTATGAAAAATTAAAAAAATAGGGTTTTAGTGTATAATCCATCCCATTTATTTCTTTATTTTACTTCTATATTGCTGCTTTTATAATGATTTCTATCATATTTGAGTTTGAAAT